>NC_137230.1:30147617-30760117 GCF_949987685.1 Ammodytes marinus
TGTGTCGGGAAAAAGCTCTGCTGCTCTGCTTAGAGGAGCTAATCCACCTCAATAACATTGCATAGGAGGAAGCTTGGGTAGTAAAAAGATCTCCAGCAGTAAACAGTGTTGGCATGTGAGTAATAGACAGTGTAATAAATGTCTGATCCGCACTGTACACCTGCATGAACATAATAAGCTCATACACAGCTGTGGCAGTAACGTCCAGCCACTGTAAAGCATACTGCAAACAGCTGATACAAGCACAATTTCTGTTCTCTGCCTGAACTAATGCTGCACTTTATTCTCTCTCTCACAGCTACCCATTTGCTAACCCTTGTCCATGACGTTTGCTTATTTTTCTGCTCTTAAGACGTACCGAAGATGTAAGTGGTCCCCACACCAGTCAATAATATTAAACTTGTTTAAGAATTAATAATCTATAACACTACATGCTGTGTATGGTTGGAATATACTTGGTCCACATTTTTCTGAGAACTTGCCACAATAAAATTATATTACCAATGGTTCAACATCAGTAATACATTTTTTCTGCATTAGTTGCACTGAACTTTGAATGTTGTGTCTATATGACGAAATGCCTTCATCCGAAACCCATGGCTTCTATTGCTAGTAAAGAATGTGTTGTGCTGGCCAAAGGCTGACCCAGATATGCCACGAGATATTCCTTTCACAAGTCCATGGACGTTAACACAATGAGACAACTTGTCCACATAACCTGTAAGGATATTAATAAAGAGGTTGAAAATGAATAGCGTAACTTTGGTTATTTTGATTGTTTATGATTTTCAGCTAGCTAGATAAGCAAACTGACACAATCATAGAAATGTTTTTAATGAAAATGTATATTTTGTCTATTTAATCTTGTTTCTAAGCCATGTGCCCCCTTTGTTTGGCTTTTCACAAAACAGGTGGATGAGAGGCAGATAAAACTGGGAGGGGGCCTATCTATGTCCTACTTAGCATCATGCTTGCCTTACTCCTCTAAGCTCTTTATCCTGTTCAGCTGTTACATGTTTTGCTTTCCCCTAGTTTAAAATGTTCAGTGTTTTATTGTTGCTTCAATGGCTAATTTAATATCAAACCAGGGGACAACAGTTGGAAAGCCTTTTGTGGCTAACACATTTACAGTGATGTTGATCAATGTGCGTTGCCCAAATGTAAATTGTAATATGGGACATGACTTGATTTGAATTTATGTTTTATACATTTTAAAGGTAGGTAAGAAATATGATTGTTAGATTTTTTCCGATGTTCTACTCATTGTATAGTATTGCTTAAAAATATGATTTTTAAACTTAGAAAACTACCCTATCAAAAAGAAATTGCATTCTGCCATTGTAAGCTCTTACTGTCGGCTTTCACTGCAGCATCAAGCAAGCTTAGTTTGAAGAAATAAAGGCATACAGAGGGCCCTGTCATTCAAAGATTGGTCCTTTTGTGAGGGAATTTGAAAAGTATTTTACTTTTCCTCCTCAGACAATACAGGAACACACACACACACACACACACACACACACACACACACACACACACACACACACACACACACACACACACACACACACACACACAGCCTACATATAAATACACCACATTGCTAACTCCTTTGAAAAAAATCTTTAACACAAAAGGCACAGTCCTGATCCAAGACAGCTGATTTTCACATTTGGCTGGATTGGCTGGCACTTATCCGTGGCCTGGGGATGAATAGGAGTCTAAACAGAGGATGTGCAGAGTGTACAGGGACGCAATCAGAAGCCATTTGTATCAGCTGCAACCAGGGTTGAGTGAACTGATTCAGGTGTCTGATAGCTTCCACCATTTATTTTCTTTTTTTTTGGTCCTCTCTGTTTCACACAAATATGCGATAGGCCACCACCCCCATTGAAAAGCCCCTTTTATTGAAAAGCTGGAAGCAGTGTAAAACAGGGAACAAGGTCGAAGGGGGCGGGGCGAGACATAAACCCAAGACGCAGAACGGCTTTTTACCCAATCCTTGCTCGGAGCTAGGTCCCCTTTCACCCACCAACCTCCTTCTGTAAAGCCTCCCAGCCCTTCCCCCCTATATGCCCACCCCATTTGCTGTCTTTAACCCCTCCTTCCTTTGGGAAATCTATTCAGCAGCATGAATGTGAGGATGAACTGGGGTGGCCACTTAAAGTATATCATTTACATGTGTGGGGAACACCAGTCCAAACGACGCAGCCTATGGGCCCTTTATGTTTCCTTTTCCACTTAGTTCAATGTCAGGGTTTTCAGTGTGCCCGTCCCATCTTTCATGCCTCATTGGATCCTTGCACTGACTGAAAGGGGCTATTTCAAAAACTCTGTCATGCTGAATAGAGATCCTTGGGCATCTCTTTATATGAATAATCTGTGTGTGTTTAAGGTAGTCAGTGATAAAAGGGATGAGTTTGAATGTGTTCGCCATAAAGCAGTTGGATGGTGAAATGAAATGATGTTTGCCTATCACTTACTACCTGGGGCCCTGACTGTCAAGGCAAAGTAAGGGATTAAGTGAAGATAATATTGCTTTTCATGTGTGGATTTTTTATGTTTGTGGGTAAATGTGCTTTGGTTTGCAGGTGTTATTCAGAATGTATTACATTACAACATAATTATACACAAGGTCTGAAAGAGGCCTGAAAACATTAGTATGTCATTCCAGGGTCAGTCAAAGTCCAAGTCAAATGTATTTCTACAGCATATTTAAAAACAGCATCCATTGACTAAAGTGCTGTACAACATTCAATACAAAACAACATCTAAGATAGATGAGAGAAAAAGAGTGTCAAAGTCTTAACTTTTGTTAAAGGCCAACGCAAAAAAGTAACCAGCAACATTGAAATGTATGTATTCATGCATCTTTGTTATGTTTCGTCACTGTACTCCGTGAATTAATTTATATATTCATGTATGCAGATGATACAGCTTAATCTTAGCGCAAATTAGCGAAACTCTTTGAACAACAAAAGGCTGTAATGGGGTTACTGCCTGCACTCTCCTATACAACATTTTCATTCTGATTTACCAATGTTCTCTTTTACAGAATATACTGAGTGCCTACTCAGGGTTCATTACCTTTAAAATAATCATTTCTTTCCATGTTTCATTACCTCTTGTCTGGTGTTGCATTTCCATTTGCTGCTATGGCAACATTGCTGAAATAAATCAATAGCATCATACAATCCATAGTTCAACTAGTGTAGCTCCACATAAATAGTGCATATATGTACAATCTGTTACAGTCATGTACAATGAAGTATTTTATTTACTCCGAATAACATTTTCAAAGAAAACAACACCATTCTAATCAGCTTTGTCTAATGACAGTATTACAATGCAAACTCACTAAACTGAAATGGTGTAGACAGGAAAAGCACCTATTATAACGACTTCAGTGTTCATGCATTGAGGGAGGTATTGTCAGAAGCTTACATTGACTTACAGATGGCGAACATTGTAATGTTCTTTGTAATTAATAGTCATTCCTGCATTGCTATCATTGTTTGATGTGTTCAGACATACATTTTTTGTAATATGGTTAAGTTTCATGTATGCACGTTTTGGGCCTAAGCCCTTTCTTAACTAATTAAATCATACCAGTTGCTTTAAAGTATAGGAACACTACGAATGGCATTTTGTGCTACTATTTAAAAATGTGAAATGGTCCAAAAACAAACGTTCTCTAGAGATCACGTACCCCTCCTTTAATTGGTTAAACTTTCTAACACAACATTAGGTGAAAATATATGTGGTATTTTTATTTAGATCACTATGAATGTATAAACCGCTGGGGCTGTAATTTTTGACTGGGAAAACCAAATTAGTTCATATGAAACAACCACATCAAGAGGGTAACTGCCACAGAGCTTGTGTTACATGTTCATTATTGACGTTCCTATAGACAGGAGCACATGAGAAGTGTGAGACCTTTCACCTTTCTATTCACTATGTATTGAGACTAGGGCTGTCAAGCGATAAAAAAAAATAATCTAATTAATTACAGGCTCTGTGATTAATTAATCTAAATTAATCGCATACTTATGAAACTTGTATGCCTGTTTATAAACAACTGTATAGGCTACTCTCTCTCTCTCTCTCTCCCCCCGTCTCTCGTAACTTCTGCTTCTTGCTAAATGACGACTGTCTATCTTCCACACAACAGACAGCGCTGCACTGCCACAGGTGCGGTGTGCATAGCCTATGCCGACTCATTCACTGTCCTACTCATAGCCAAAAATATTGAGACACACACACACACACACACACACACACACATACACAAAGGAGGAAAAAAGACAGGCATATGCCAGCTAGGAAGAGTGAGAGGGGGCGGGTGTCCGTTTGTGGGAGACGATCGCAGCTAGCAAACAGAGACACGGAGGAAGATTGAGAGATACTGTTTTGAACCTACATTGTTAATTAGGCACCCACTAAATCAACAATGCACAGACACTGCGGAGAATAATAAAAGACGTATTCCTACCTTCATGGTTATTTGCCCGGAGCAGCCTATAACACATCCATATTTCCCCTGCTTCTTTCTTTACTCTTTAATCCCGTGCGGGCCGTGTCAGCAAGCTACAGGTGCAGCGCCGCTATCGTCGCACCTCTTTTGCACCGGGTCAAAGGGCAATATAGAAGTGCGATTAATCTGCGTTAATTTTTTAAATCGCGTTAATTTTTCTGTGATTAATTAATCGAAATTAACGCGTTAATTTGACAGCCCTAGTTGAGACGTTTCCTAGAAGAATTTGTTGTCGATATTGATCTTATGGAGAAGACAACTGAAAAAGATAAGGTCATCTTGCGGTTTCTTGTTTGAGATTGTTGTTAAAGAAAAGCATCCAAGCTCAATCACAAAAGCATCCATCCTTCTTCTGAGGGGCACTTTGTCTTCTTCTGTTTTGGATGACCTTCTGCTAGCTGTCCTTCCTTTTCTTCCTCTATCATATCTTCAAGCTCATCATTCACCCCACATTGATCTTCCTCTCAGCAGTGGCAGCAGCAGCATCCTGGTAAAATTGCCATGATAAAAATAGCAACAAATAACATCTGAGAGTAGTTTTTCTTATTGTCACACCCACAGACAATGCAAGGGGATCTGAAGGAGAAGGATTAGACGAACACTTGGACTTAAAGATACAGTTCAGGATTTAAAATCAGTTCAAGTTCAAATCAAAAATAAAAATATTAAAGTTTAGTTAGCTATTTAATCTTACTAGTTAGTTTGGGATGGGGAGACTCCAGTTTGAGTGGGGTTCTTGGCCACTTGTTGCATAGCACAGAGGTTTTGTAGAGTTGACTTCAATTTGATTATCTAGGTTTCAAGAATTGGATGGTGGTCATGGCTACTAACATTATGGAATATTTCCACTCACTTTGAGGGGTTACTTGAGGGTTGTACCAAGGAACATATGTTGAACATTGCTCAGTATTACTCTGCTGAAGTTGAGCCCAAATGTACTGAAGAGTAGAACTGAAGAGTATCATCACGCTCATCCTACAATAAGGCTGTGTGCTGATGGACTGGGGAGGTATGATTGGTGCAGGTACTTGTATGGCTGTCTTACCATTTGAACAGCAGGGAGAATTGCTTCGTTTGAAGTTAGAACATGAAAATATCTCCTTCCTTTGAGCCAAGGCATGGCAATTTTTAGTTCATAAAATAATCATCAAAGTATACTATATTTCAATTAAGGCGTAAGGTGTTGCCTAATCTGTGATCATTCCTCAGACCTGTCGTATTATTGAACAGCAGTCATAATGCCCCAACGCAAAACAAAGCAAGCTTAAAATTATAAACCCCCTTTTAAATAATATTATTTAGCCCTATACTTTATCACAAGTTCTTTAGGATTTTTTTTTGTAGGGGTCATTGCATTGTGGACATTACATATAGGGTAAATTAGACACAGCCATTGTTTTTGAATGTCATGCATCATTTTGTCATGATAATCCTAGCAGCACATAGACACATAGGCATATCACATAGTGTGGGTGGTTTGTGTGTTGTGCCGGCGTCGGTGTGGTTTTCCCCTTTTCATCCTTTAAAGGAGGGTGCTGGTTGGGTTTGTGTTATAGGTTCATTTTAGATTATGAGGAGATGTAAATGTGTCATTCAATTATTGATGTGTTGATTGTTGATACATTGGGTTACGTATACAACTGTCTCCCATTCTTCCTTCAATCCACATAACATCAATTGTTACCCCCCTGGTTCAAATCGGGACGTAACATATTGATGTCTACCAGGACTTAATAAAATAAATCTATTATAAACTGAGTGTTCAATTGAAACGTTTGTTCTGAACTACTTTATGTTTGTATATCGTCCCAAGTGTTCTAAATGGAAAACAAGAATACAAAAGACATTTGTATTCAATCATCATATTCAAACACCACCTTGTGAAAACATCCTCTGAATAACTGCATATACTTAGAAATCACTCGGGGTCTAAACTACAGTTTCCTCACATCAACACAATAGTCCTCTTGAATGGAGTTCGTCTGATAACCCACAAGTGCAGATAATGAGCTGCTGTGGTGCACGTCTCTCTTCCATACAAGGTTGATTAGATTAAAGAGTATCGGTTGCAGGCGCACACGTAGCTGTGATTTCCCCTTCAAATCATAAGTTCATGACCTAATTAAAAATATTAATTCAAGTGGAATTTATTTAGATGGTTTGAAGATGGGTTAATGTGTGTTGTTGTTCTGTCATGAAGCGCCGTAAGCTGCAGGACATATTTTATTCATGTAGTCAGATGATCAGAGTGAAAGAGAGAACATTGTGTGAATGTGTATGATTGTTGTATGTTTGAGGTGGTGGTCGGGTTTGAATGGCAGCCAGTCAGCCACGCTTCTGTCAGTCTGCTCCAGGGCAGCTGTGGCTACTATCGTAGTTTACCACCACCGGTATGACTGTGTGTGAACGAATGGAACCCGGAACCCTGTAAAGCGCTTTGAGTGCCTTGAAAAGCGCTATATAAATCCAATCAATTATTACTATTATCAAGTTCGAATATGGTTCACAGAAGGTTTATATCAAGAGCATATAGTATATAGTCACAACTGAAAACACCACACTCTCCAGGTAATACAGCATAAGTGAGAGGTGGCCTCAAGTTTCTGCCTTGTAGTCCTGTGCGTTAGAGGAGTGTGTGGGAGTTGTTTCCACTCCCTGTGGGAATAAATACTTAAATATGGTGCCAACTCATGAAATATGCCCTTTTTACTTTTTTCTCTTCATCATGACTATCTCTGAAAGCTGTCCTGCCAGATATGGACTCAGAGGTCACAGGATGCTTCAGGGCATCTCCACTACAGGCATACAGAGAGATTTGAAAATGCAGCTGCCACACAGTTTCTACCGCAAAAACCTCTTTGATACTGATCCTCCCTTGAGAATAACAAAATTATCCATTTATGGCATTCATTGATACGATATGCAACAGGTAAACATTTGAGCAAATTCCCTTTTAGAGTAAATATGCATTTAACATTACATTGGGGTTATTGCTTGTATTGCACATGTATGCTTGCGTTCACACCTGTAAATCAATTTTGTTAATTCCCACAACAGACAAAAACAACGTTGTTACCTGTTGGCTTGTGTGAGTCATACTTATTATTGAGAGATTTGACGAGTGTCTCACTATCATCACACTACGGTACATGGACCATTGAAAGGAAATTAAATTCAGGTGACTGACAGCAAGTGATGCTGCACTTTGCTGTGCCTCCTGGGTTTATTCATCTCTTATTTATCTCATCACAAAGAGCTTGTGAAAAAATGGAGTATGAGCATTATCAGATGAGCCCCACAGCTACACCTCATTTGTCATGAATAATGACGGAAAGGTAAAAGCAGGACAACTATAAGGCGTCTTGTACAATTATATCAAATAGATGACAATTCTATGCCCGCTGTTTGAAGCACTTAACATAGAACATCTGATATACACAGGGACACAAACGCAACACTCCTTTGGATTGAACTCGTTCAAAATGGCCCTCATTTATCAACCGTGCGTAGACCAGAAAAATGGGTGTACGTACATTTCCACGCAAATCTCGGCATTTATCAATATGGACGTGAGCGTAGGATACGCTCTTAGAGTTCAACTCTGGCAATGTCATTGAAGGAAACCGCAGTTCAGCCGTGTATATTAATGTCTGGCTGTCAATCAAATACTGTTGCAAAGGGTTAATGGGTTGAGACAGGCCCCTTCAGAGAAGTGCATTCTGCACAAGAGAGGAAGATGCTTTGAAGGCTGTGACCTTGTCAGCAGAAGCAGCAAGTGAGGGATGATGGAGTGACATGCCAGGCCTTCAGGATCCACACAACAGAGTCAAGTTGCTACTTATGCAGAAATGGTGTGCGTGCCCTTGTTTTGCACACAGCCCACTGCCTCGTGGATGTTGTTTGGCTTGTGTGTGTGTGTGTGTGTGTGTGTGTGTGTGTGTGTGTGTGTGTGTGTGTGTGTTTGACAATGTAGCCTGCAGAGGAGGCTGATCAGGCCTTGAGAATATCCTCTGTGACAGCACATCAGGACTGGCACCCCCCTCTCATTACCGTGCTGCACCTCTCTGACTGTTCATTCATTGGTCTTTGTCAAAGTCCCTCTGTTGAAGAGGGTGATGTGACAACCCGTGAGCTATGCACATTTTGATAATGTCCAAAGGTGTGTTGGAGTAATACAGACTAGATATGAGCAGAAACACCAATAGAGTAACAGGTTCATATGAGTTTGTTACACTTTGCATGTCATGACTCTGGTTGGAGAGAAAAAACAATGACTTCAAAATATCACTTTCATCTTATGATGAAATTATTGCCTGAAGGTAGCAATGATTTCCAGGACGCTAATTGAGTTGGCTGAGATGTCAATGATAATTGAGCGGCAGTTTATCATAAATTGATAACACCGACGAAAATACAATCCTTGTTTCATTTGTCCTGGGTAACTGTGCAAATCTAAGAATAATGACTCCATAATAAAATGGGGAAAATGGTTACTATTAACTGACTTAGTAAGAGGCGGAAATTTGATGGTGTTGTTACAGAAACCAAAGTGGTCCTCCAATCAAACACAATTCACAGACACAGACACATATACCTTTGTCTAAATGTCCCAAGGCTCATAACTACGCATCTTTTATTTTCTGGAGACACTTTTCTTTTTGGCGACGCTTTACAAGCCTTTTCCCTTCAAATGTGTTTTTCCTATCATTTGGAGAACATGTTATAGTCATTGAAACACCTTAACTCAAGGGAGTGCTACAATCTTCTACCACACAGAAGATATAAGGATGTGGATGGTGCAATGTTATATTCTAACTCCCGCCGTGGTTAGATTTAGGCTACTAAAATATTAAGATAATATAAAAGTGCACATGGTCTGTTGACCTATTCCATATTTAACCAAGACAACAATCCAACCGTACATATGTTAATCACCCTTTTGTTGCTAAGTGTACAGTATATTGAAGGGAAAATAACGTTTTAAATAGTTTTTAACGGTAATTGGTCAATCAAAACATTTTCCACACTATTTTATATTTTCAAACACTTAGAAATCACTCCCTGTATGAGGTATAGTGTCTTCACATTTAGCCATGCGCATGCTCAAAAAGTTATTCTATGGTGTCTGACGTGACATCACTAGCCTGACACGATTACGTCAGTGCGTTCAATTGTTTTTTGTGTGGTCTTGTGGATGGAGAGATATTGTAAAACACCTAGTGGGGGATTTTTTATTTTATTTTTTAAATATCCATGTACGTTTGGACATGGCCTAAGGCTGATTGGTTGAAAGGGATTAACATTTTAGCATTCATAGACTGAAGCTTAGATAACCATTAGAAAAAAATGACTACATCGATGTTAAGGAAGTGCCACAATTTGATTAACTAGATAAAAGCGTTTAATTAAATGGTATATGAAATAATAAATAAGATGAATAATGATATTTTAAATAGTTTTGTCCATCATGATTTTAAAAATAGAAGCTTGAAAGGGTCTGACAAAGTAACGACGAGCACCGCAACCTTCAGTTTTGGTGGAGAAAGGATTTCAGATGATGCTTGCATTATTTTCTGCATACTCTTACTAAGTGCAAATGTGTGAGGGGACTTCTTAGTCTATTTTTTATGAAGACTATTATTCAACTTTTTGCATCATGAAATGATAATGCTGTCGAGGTGTGAATAGGGCTGATGCATTTCCCCCTCTTTGTGAACGGCTAATGGTTCTGTGTGCACCTGGCTGCTTTTTTGCTGAGATCAGCTTATTTGAGAATACATATCTGTGGTTTGCTCTGTGTCCATTGCATTAAATAGGTTTCTGTGTAATCATGAGCAGCAATTAAATCAGCAGAGTTGCCTCTCTTTACTAGTTCTCAGTGAGCACATCATGGTGCTGGGTTGCACACACTGCGGTTTGCTGCTCACTCAAATCTCCCTGCGGCGATGTCGGCTCCCCTTTATGAATAGCTTAACAGCCACTGTAGATCACAGTGAAACCAATTACTGAGGTGAGTCAAAGGCAGCTGAGATTGAGCTTGCACAAATTCAGATTCAGGAGACCTCAAGCTTCTAGCTGGTGTTACATCACTAAGATATTCCTTACAGATCACAGGCATTTCAGATAATCCTGATTAAAGAGAAGTCCAACATTGTGCTTAGATCCTTTGATCACAGTAAAGACGGTATTGTTGTTTTTCACTGCAAGCATAGTACGGCCAAGGTGATGACTGGATTTCTAGACTCAGAAAACCAATTCAATCTCTGATAGGCTGGTAATGGTGGACATAAAATATTCAAAAGTTCCACCTTAAAGTTTGATAACTCAGTTTAATTTGTCGTGTAAATCATTCTCATAACATCGACAGCAGTAGTTCATTTGAAATCATTCCACACTGCCTACATGAAGGATAAGTGGACATTCTACCTGTTCATGTGCAAAGCAGAACCAAGTGTAATAAAAGCAAACTTTTTGAACAATTTCACAAATGTCATCTTTTGCTTTAGTTGAATCATTATGTACAAAATAACAGAACAAATCGTTTCAAATTAAGTGAAAAAAAAAACAGATTATTTTCGCATCTCAGTCGCGTAGCAGGCAAACAATAACACATGTTTTGGTCCAGTCTTCTGCACTCCTTCTGTCAAATAGTGGTGGACAAGTTGTTACAAAGGCAACATGGACGTTGTACACAGAATCGTTGGGAAGCCAAAAGACCTGAGGTGCTTGTAGTTTAATTTGTTTCAACCAGACTTTAATATTCTGATCAGAGAGCGGCTGAAACACAGTGGGAAGAACACAAAGGGGCTTGTTTTGTTTTTTCATGGCAGACGTTATTATTGGTCATAGCAGGAAAAGCACAGGTGGAACTAATAACCCTAATGATGGCTTTGCTCTAGTAAGTATCCCAGGCAATCCCAGCAATGAATAATACCAGTATAATAATAATAGCAGACTGTATGACACAATTAAAAGAACAGGCACAACTCAATTTATTTTAACCCGTAAGTGTGTAGTGGACATACAGCTTACACAAACAAATAGCATATCAGTATACCAGTGAGCTATAAAAAGACTAAATAACCACCCTTTAGCGGCCAAATGGATGCTTGAGTCCCATCAAGCTCCTGTTTAAAAAAAGCTTAAACCCAAACTCAAGAATCAAAATCCTACGTTGTTGAGTTTGCCACACTGATAGGAGTCTTCAGTTGTTCTTTCAATTATAGGTTGATATCATGCAAGATTTTGTTTGTGCAAATGTTTTTTTTATACAGGTCAAACTCTGGGGTTATGACGTGCATTCTTTAGCCTCTTTGTTTAATCCCTATCCTTAAAAACCATTTGGTGAGGAACAGTATTAAAATGAAAAATGCACGACAGATGGACTGGAGATTCTAAAATTAGATATAGATGACAGTGTGACTCACCACAAACTGAAAGAGCTAGGCACAGTATATCAAGTTAATGGAATACAGCTGTGTGTAACAGTGTGGTTTGGTTTTGGTAATAGTCAAAGTTGTGCATTTGTCTTTAAATAAAAGCATGTTTTGTTTAAGTATGTCATGAGACGTGCTTACAGTAATGAGACATATTGGAACTACCTGTATAAACTTAGCATGGGAAACATTGTGTTGATTATAGATACCTTTTGATGTGCAGTCTTAGCGCACGCTTTCTTTACCTAGTTCTGTTTTGTAAGATGTTCATGTGGGTGAGGCACACAGTGGGGGACTGTTTGAGTGAGTCAGATGTACTTCCATTACACTCTTAATTGCCTGGGGTAAAACGAGGGTGATACCAATTCTTATTTGTCTCACAGCCCGACTCTTTCAAGAGTTCTTACTGTGATCTCTTAATGAGGCTCGCAAAGATGGAATCTTCTTTTTGCCCACAATCTTTATCATTTTCCTCTCAGAGAACACAGCAAAGCTAAAACAAATGGTTACTGCAGGAGGATGGATGTGCACAATGTTTGATGGCGCAACAACGTTTCCCACTGACAAAATCATGATGCAGTCCTGCATAATTACTGTTCTGTTTGCTGCTGCACAGCTGCCATAGATCAATAACCACAGAGATTGTTCAGCATATTTGCCTTCACGGAACACACTGTACACTGAATGTTAATGGCTTGATTAGATATCAATGAAAATACCCATTCAAGTCAACAAATTAATCATGCTTGCAATAAATAAAGAGGGATTTCACATCTTTTAGCACTGACATGACGCAATGTAGTACACATCAGAACCACAGTTGGAACTACAGCATTACAGGTATGTAGCATGCAGCTCTAGCTATTTGCATACCTTAACAATTAATTCTTATTGCTGGCTCGTCACCTGACAACACAAGTAAACGGTATGGAGGCATGGTGTGACAAAGGAGAGTGAGCCCTGCAAAAATAAAGATTGCTGCCTTTAGGAGGGGGAGGGACAATGGTTAGATGGGGGGGTTTAAATGATGAGGGCAATATGGTTGCAGTGCATTTTGCATTTAAAATGAAGTCCATGGATTACAGCTGACCACCCGTGCTTTAATTCAAAACCAGCCAACCTAATCAACATAATGGTAAATTCCAGCAGTGAACAATGTGCAAGTCTATTATTCCGTTCAACACATGTACTATGAGCACCTCGCTTTAAATGTGTTTTCCCCAGGTTGCTAATGACTGAACTTACACTTTCTGCAGAACTCAAGCCAACCTATTGTTATCGTGGGGTTAGCTGTGCGGTTTTCATAAATTATGTCATTGGCTCAAGTTGTACTCTGGCAATAGAATCCCATGCCAGACCAGCTGCCCAGCTCTTTTCTTCTCTGTTTTGTTTTGAATTGTATCCAATACAATTAAATGGCAACAGGTGGACTCCAATCCAGTTGAAGGGACAATATATGCTCCAAATAAATAGTTTTTTTAATTTTAATATTTTTTTTAAAATGGTGTTTGTGTCTGTGTGTGTGTTCCATTTGTGGAGTGGCTGTGTTATTTTGTATATAGTATACAGAAGCTTTAACATCTGGACTACTGTATATTCCCCTTCTTTATTTTCTTTCCAGCTAAATGTCCATTTGCTGAAGGCCTACTGATCACTTACATCCCACCTCTTGTTTTTCACAACCACCATCTGTGCTTTACAACAAAAGGGACTAAATAACAATTCATATGTGCCTTTATGTGGGTTTCTTTATGTGAATTACTACTACAAAGAAAATATGTAAAGTCAGGTTAACATTGTCTTCTTTTAACATTGGGTGTGGGATATAATAATAAAGCATAGGCTAAAAAATTGCACAAAGGAGGTCTAATCGGCTGAAATAAGTGAAAACTGTGGAATTTAAGTCAATAACACACCTTCAATAACCTCCACTTTATTTTAAGTCCAAATGCCCCAGTTAAACAAACACTAATTACAATGTACTTCTTCCCATTATTATAATTAGAGCACGGTGATCAATAAAAAGGAATTTTATTTAAGTTTATTTAGCAAATGTATGAGCAAGGTGGATGTACCTGTACATGTCATTGTTTGAATCTACTTTAATCATTTATTTGTTTTTCTTCCACCCATCTTCAAGCATCAATTCACAACAGTGCATGCAGGTTTTTTAGAAAGTGAATCAACCCAAGGGGATTTACAGGGGTGCAAAGTGCTAATAGCATTGGATTATGTGGGACTGAGATTTGAGTTGATATTGAGTTTCATTGCAGACGCTGCAAAGCAATTTGACAGGCGCTCTGGAGGAATACAGTGACAGGAGTGAAAATACATCGATATTGAATTTTCATGAGGATCTCCGGAGCAGAGCAATTACTATGCCTGTTTTTCTGTGTAGCACTGTCATACTGGGAATAGCTTCACTCAGTGCCTGATAAGGCTCAACTGTAGTGGTTAGCTGACCCTAAAATAAAATATTAAGCTAAGTAATTGCCTAATCTTTTTTTTTGCAAAGACAACGGATATGATGGATGACTTGTGGTAAATTGTATTCATTAATTTACAATTTATAGGAAAACGTTTGAGTGTGAAGTTGATTCTTGACCTTGAACATCACTCCACTAAACGTAGTAAAGACAAATTGTCCTTGCCTAGTGGAGAGTTTCACTTCACTAAGGGGATTTTACACATGGACTTGGTTTCCTAATGGAGTTCATACTGGATTGTGTCACGGTTACTCCTCTGCTTCAAATCAAATTGACAAAGGGTAAAGTGAGTGCTTTAGAAACTAAAAATATTTTTTTCAAAGCTAATATGAAAAGGAATTTTTTATTGTTTTATTACTCAAATTAAAATTAATGTTTTTTTCTATGCATGGTGGCTCTGTTTCCCATTGTGATTTTAATTTTGAATATATCCATATATACTATGTAGTCACTTCAATTCTCTCTCTCTCTCTCTCGCTCTCTCTCTCTGACTGCTCATGAGTAACTAATTTTTCTGGGAACCATTGTTATTGCGTATTTTCCAGGAAAATCAAACCCAAGGGCAAACAATTACAAACACTTGTTATACAATAATGCTATGCAAGTTAGATAATGAATCACTACTCAAAGATTTTATTAATTTTGTGTTAGCCATCAATAAATCCACTTCCCAATTCTGGAAGGTTTCAAAAATGTTTTGAGTACGGGCTCTTTGTTTCAGAATACATTGTGTTTATTGTTTTAAAAAAATACATTCTTCCTACACTGACAATACTACATCACTTATTTTCATCCTATGTCTGAAATACTCCATTTTCCAAATATCCCCGTCTGCTCTGATTGGTTAGCACATCTGTGTTTTGGGTCTTGGAGTTTTGAATCAACTCTACCAGGAATCAGCAAAAATCTGACCTTTTCCCTTAGGTAAATCTTGTTAAATATATATATCTCTCTCTTTCAGATTGTGTGAGCTCAGTATTTCTGAGTAACCTCTTTGAACTGTCAACACTGTTTTACATTGTCTCACAGGTTCTGTGAGAAGGGACCTACAGCCCAGTGAAGTAGAACAACGTTGGTTGTGGAGAGAGGTACTGAGGTAACATGTTAGCATGTACATGTAGCAGAGCATGTAATGTGAAACAGTGTTCAAGTAATTATTTCTTGGAAAAAGACACCTAATTAACATGTGTAGTGATTAGTGTGGTAACTGTCCTCATGTGCTATCCTGCCTACACATATAGTAGGTGACTCAGACCAGTGACATTCACCACATTCATAATGAGGCAGTCACTTGAAACCGACTGCATCCTGAATCATGTCAACATGACCAACGGTGGAATAACTGAGAAACTCATGTACCACTGCTCTGTACCCAAAGTATTTGCAGTGACTGAGGATTGTACTGTCATTTGTACATTGCCAACCCTACATTGAGTTGGGCTCCTTTGAAATAGGTACATTTCGGGCTAAAACTAAATTATTCTGTATATTATTATGTGTATTGTTTAACATGAGCAACCATGGATGCTTCACCCATTCCTTTTTTAATCATTTGTGAACTTTTAAACTCCTTTATGCTTTGTCATCACTATGTATTGCTATACAACCAGTGTGTACATGATTAAAAAAACGAAACCACAACATTATTTAGAACCCAAAGTTCTTCATAGATCTAGCACATAAACAAGTTTTTCAGTTTTGGGGATATTTCTGCAAACAATACAATCAATCCACTGGGTCTTCACGTCCTCAGATTGTAGGGGTAGATGAAGACTAATGTGTCTGTTCTTACAGACAGCAGCAAAACAATTAGCCGGCTTTGCTCATTTCAAAACATGTCAATAGAATGTTGGACTAGATATAGATTCTTTACCATTTTGTGGATGGGGAAATTCCGAAAACTAGAGATGGTGGTATATACACAAGGTATGTGCTACATAAGACGGGACAGCAAATCTGACTGGCTTTTAGAAAACACACATTTTCAGAAAGAGAAAGGGAAAAAGAGAGAGGGTGATCTTTTCTGTCTGGATACATGAAGGACAGAAATGGAATAGTTGTGTTCCACATTTAATATGTATATAGGTTTTCCCCAGGGCCAGTGTCTTGTCTTGTGGTGTAGGTACTCTACATGCATGAGGCAGAAGTGTTCACATTAAATTTGCATCACTTTCAGAGGTTACATTTGCTGTAGGCAGAACATGGTGTCTCTCTCAGTGGATGCCATCTTAAGAGAACTGCTTGCTCACTGGTCAACTAAATTACCTATCAACAGATGCAAATATTCTTTTAAATATGGAAGTTATAGTCAATGCATTTTGATGAAGACTGTGTGACTACATTCATATAGCAACACAAAGATAGTGTTGCTATATACATTCACCGGCCACTTTATTAGGTACAGCGGTTAAATTTATTGTTAACACATATACTTTATCCGCCAATCACATGGCAGAAACTCAATGCATTTAGGCATGTAGACCTGGACGGGACAACTTATTGAGGTTAAAACCGAGCAACAGAATGGGGAAGAAAGGGGGTTTAACTGACTTGGAACATAGCAATGTTGAGGGTGCCAGAAGGGCTGGTTTGAGTATTTCAGAAACTGCTGATCTACTGGGATTTTCACTCTAAACCATCTCTAGGGTTTACCGAGAATGGTACGAAAAAGAAAAAAATATCCAGGGAGCGGAATTTGTGTGGACGTAAAACGCCTTGTTGATGTCAGAGGTCAGTGGAGGATGGGCATACTGGTTTGAGATGATAGAAAGGCAACAGTAACTCAAATAACCACTCGTTACAACCAGGGTATGTAGAATACCATCTCTGAACGCAAAACACGACCAACCTTGAAGCAGATGGGCAACAGCAACAGAAGACCCCGCCGGGTGCCACTCCTGTCAGCTAAAAACAGGAAAATGAGGCTACAATTCTCACAGGATCACCAATATTGTACAATAGAAGATTGAAAAATCATGCCTGGTCTGATGAGTCTCGATTTCAGTTGCGACATTCAGATTGCAGGTTCAGAATTTGGGGTAAACAACATGAAAGTATGGATCCACCCTGCCGTGCACCATCAACCATGCCATGTTCATAGTCACCTAAACCCCCTTTATCCCCATTCTGATGCTCGGTTTGACTTCAGTACATTGTCTTGACCACGTCTAAATGCCTAAATGCATTAAATTGCTTCCATGTGATTGGCTGATTAGCTATTTGTTTTTATAAGCCATTGAACAGGTGTACCTAATAAAGTGGCCGGTGAGCGTACTTTTGTTATGTATGGCCACGTGTTTTTTTTTATGTGGCTGTGTTCGGAAAGCCATACTCATTTTGACTTCAATTTGAGTATGTGACGGTTGGGTATGCGAGTTTGGGTATGCGAGAAATTCCCGGATGAGTACTAACTACAGTAGTGGCCAAAAGTTTTGAGAATGACACAAATATTACATTTTCACAGGGTCTGCTGCTTCAAGGTTTTTAGGTATTTTCGTCAGATGTGTCTATGGTATACTGAAATATAATTACAAGCATTTCATAAGTATCAAAAGCTTTTATTGACAATTACACTGAGTTCATGCAACAAGTCAATATGTGCAGTGTTGACCCTTCTTTTTCAAGACCTCTGCAATTCTCCCTGGCATGCTGTCAATCAACTTCTGGACCAAATCCTGATTGATGGCAGTCCATTCTTGCATAATCAATGCTTTGAGTTTGTCAGAATTTGTGGGTTTTTGTTTGTCCACCCGCCTCTTGAGGATTGACCACAAATTCTCAATGGGATTAAGATCTGGGGAGTTTCCTGGCCCTGGACCCAAAATCTTTATGTTTTGTTCCCCTAACCATTTAGTTATTACTTTTGCTTCATGGCAAGGTGCTCCATCATGCTGGAAAAGGCATTGTTCATCACCAAACTGCTCTTGGATGGTTGGGAGAAGTTGCTCTCGGAGGACGTTCTGGTACCATTCTTTATTCATGGCTGTGTTTTTAGGCAAGATTGTGAGCGAGCCCACTCCCTTGACTGAGAAGCAACCCCACACATGAATGGTCTCAGGATGCTTTACTGTTGGCACGAGACAGGACTGATGGTAGCGCTCACCTCGTCTTCTCCGAACAACATTTTTTCCAGATGCCCCAAACAATCGGAAAGGGGATTCATCAGAGAAAATTACTTAACCCCAGTCCTCAGCAGTCCAATTCCTGTACCTTTTGCAGAATATCAGTCTGTCCCTGATGTTTTTTCTGGAGAGAAGTGGCTTCTTTGCTGCCCTTCTTGACACCAGGCCTTCCTCCAAAAGTATTTGCCTCACTGTGCGTGCAGATGCACTCTCACCTACCTGCTGCCATTCCTGAGCAAGCTCTGTGCTGGTGGCAGCCCGATCCCGCAGCTGAATCAACTTTAGGAGACGGTCCTGGCGCTTGCTGGACTTTCTTGGGCGCCCTGGAGCCTGTTTGGCAACAACCTTTCTCCTTGAAGTTTTTGATGAAGTTCATCTTCAAGGCAAAGAGGGACTTTGCAATTAATTGCAGTTGAGCTGATCACTCCTCATTACATTCTGGAGTATATGCAAATTGACATTATAAAAACTGAAGCAGCAGACTTTGTGAAAATTAATATTTGTGACATTCTCAAAACTTTTGGCCACAGATGTACAATGCACTGGGTCAATTCTACCCACCCAGGAAAATTAAGTATTTTCGAGCAAGTTGCTAGGCAACATTAGAGTTACTAAGTGAAATGAGTGATGTGAGTCTGATAGTGGAGAGAGATCAGGACAGATCGCTGTTCCACACACCGCGGCTCTTCCAGCTCAACTCACAGACAGCTGAGTGCTGTCTGATGAGCCGGACAGAGAGCGTCAGAGGGATCCTCCGCCTCAAAACATAATTATAAAACAAGAGGTCTAAAACACAGATGATGAACACAGGACTGTAAAAATCTAGTTCAATATCTAACCTGTAGAGGGCGGTTATACGCTCAACAGTGTCTAAACTGCCCGAATCTTATAAGAGGAAGAAGAAATTCTTCATTGCTTGAGTATGCTTCAACAGAAAACGTTTCGATGCACCTCGCATACATAATCGATCTTTGAGTAGACAGTATGCAGTATATAGATGGTGAGTATGTAGGATGTAGGACGCTAGTATGGCTTTCCGAACACAGCCTGTGTCTACCCTTTTAGTTTGCCACCTATTGCGTGAGCTCAGGTGTTCTGAGTGAGTCAATCACACACAGGTGTGTTCAATTAGCTCTGCTCCTGGGGGCAGATGAAAGCAGGAGAACTTGTTCTCCCTTTGTGCCAGTAGACAATGCTGCGGGTGGTTTGTGTGTTTTCATCCTGTTTTAAGTTAATATAGATGTAAATGTGTCATTAAATTCTTCATTTGTTAATACATTGGGTTAAGTATTATATTATACAACCATCTCCCATTCTTCCTTCAATACACAAAACATCCATTGTTACTTCCTGGTTCACATTGGGACGTAACAGCTGTACACAAGTGAATCCATACCTCAAAGCCAATCAGAATCAATAATTGTCAGTGGCCAGTGGCGGTTCTACATTGACTTACACCCCGGGCGAGATATGACTGAAAAGTGCGTTTTTTATTTTTGAGGTATTGCTCTATAAAGTACATTTGGGAGACCCAGAGGTGACCTTTCCCCGTGCCGCGCGCCCCTCCTCTTTCCCCTTCCCACACATCTCCTGTGCAGTGCACGGCACCTTCACAGCAAGCAGCACTGCCTCGCGGCAGGGGGCTCCCATTCCAATCCCCACACAGTGATATGATATAGAAAAACAGCTTTGCGGCACAGTTGAGTGTGCTTGTGCCGCTCCCCATGCGTAATGAAAATATGCCGCTCTGGGCGGCTGCTCGCTTCGCCCGTGCCTAAAACCACTACTGTCAGTGGTTATGATATGCAAATGATCAGGTTCAGATATATCTAGGTAGGAATAACTTAAACTAAAGGTAATATATAGTTGAATGCTTTTTTAAGACACAGCATCAGACTGTTATAGTCTGCAAATAGATTCACATTAACCTTTAACGCTACTACGAGTTACATTTAAATATATTTTAAACAGCCTCATGTTTCCTCTGATAACGAGACCAGCAGTGTAAAGAAAGACGTTTTTATATAATTTGTATTACTGCATTTGGTCTGGTCGCACACCCAGTCCGATTTTCAGTTTGCACATGCATGCTCTATGGTCACATATTCGTATTGGTCGCAGATTTCAGTGTAGCGCAGCAACGCGATTTGAGAAGCCTATCCCTCCAGGTGAGGGAAGCGGAGCGGGAGCCTTGTTTGAGACAGTTATTTGTCATCATAATGACTGATAACGGGGCTGAAAACATCAAAGAAAAAAAATAAAATGCTAGAAAAGCTAAAAGCTAAAGGGAGAGTGATAGACGGGCGGGAGAGGGCGTTGCCAAGCAACCTGAACACAATGTCACGGGAGCGAACTACTGCAGTGTTTACTCCTAAATGAATGAGCGGTACTAAAACAAAGTTTACTTTGCTTCACCATCATCAGATTACCATTATTCATCTGAAAGTCATTATTTACAACAACATAAACACATTACCTCATCGTGATCCATACAAACTACCGTCTCTCGTTCCTTCGCTTTCTGTGAGGATAAGGAATCTTTCAGCTCCGTGCGAATGGTTAGTGAACCTGCATCAACTCATTGCAATCAGGTGTGTCTGGCACTGACTGGCATTAGTTGATGCAGCGTCTAACCACTCTCACGGAGTCGAAAATAGTCCGTGCCCTCACACTTTCAACACACGGACATGCACTATATTGCGTCCTAATCATTTGACACTTACACGGCCGGCACGTGCTAGAAAACAGCTTTACGACAGCTGGCGTCGTAACAATACTACCAATTTTGTCCAAACGGACAAAGTTACTCATAGTGGCTTTAAATAACATATTATCAAATATTCAATCTCAAACTTTTTTCCCTCTTTGAGCAATTGATGACTTAATGTACGAAACGAAATGCAAGAACTTATATGAAGAACGATATAAAATAAATGGCTCTGTAATATCAAGGTAAATCAACCAGTGTATATGTTGTGCCATATGTTAGACACTGAAAAGACAAAAACAGAGAAACACCTGGTAGCAAAGCTGTTATGTGTGAATCACTGTTGTCATTCCAGTTATTGCAGCATTGCAGTCCATAGCAGAGAGAGAGAAGATGTGAAAGATAAATAATAAGAAAAAGAGATCTTATCATATAATGTTCAGATTATTGAACGCATGCAGTAAAAGTTTTTTCTTTACAATACAACGTAACAGATTGCTGCCACCACCTCATGTTCTTGCCCTTATAGACCCTTGCATCGCCTTTGGCTGTCCAGTTGAACAGTGATACAATTGGGTCACAGCAAACTGGTCAGACAATAGCCCAGGAATGAATGCTATGTAGGAGCTCTAATTAGTCCACTTCAGATACTATACAGGCCAGTTATGCATATAGAACACTTAACTACCTCATGTCGGACTACACAGAGGACATCTCGAAAGTAGATCACACTAAGACCTACGACATAATGTGGGGAAAAAATTAACTTTCTAAAACAAAGGGTGATAACCTTACATTTCTTAAATGTAATGAACACTTCGTCAAATTACTGGAATAAAGATACATTTAAAAAGATTACATTTTGTTTGCCACATTTATTAATTGCATTAGCATTGGTTTACTACAAGTTGGCAAATCTGTTCTGGAGAACATTTTGTTACCTGATATCTGTGGTCAAATTAACCCATACACAGTTTTGCTAGTTAGTAAATGCAATCTAACTGAATGCTGAACTGAAAACAAATGTATTAACAAACTATTTACAACCTATAACAATTGTCTAACAATGGCACATTTAATAACATACTTTAAGAAGGTTCTAACCAAGTAAAACCATGTATGAAAATGTTTATAATTAGAAACAGATTACTATTAAACACCAGATCTTAGCAGTTAGCTTGCATTTAAATATAACTACTGCTTAACTCTTAATTCAAATGGCATTACATATTATTCTCAGTAAAGCTGATTTTTGGCCTATACACAGATGTTGCTGATTGTTTTTCAAAACACTATCATGCGGTTGCATGTTTAGTTGTGTCTTTCTTTTGTATGTTAACACTGGTTGGAAGTAGGAAGGGTTATGTAAATATGGAATAAGGGGGAGGTGTGAGAAATGTGGGAAATGGAAAGGAATGAATATATAAAAGAGAATAGTTTTCAAGAATGAATAAATGCATTTTTACAGAAAGATTGCATATCAAAAGTGCAGCATTTTTCTTCTCTCTCCAAGGGGGAGGCAATAGTGTCTTTCCTATCAGCAGAAGGCCTGGCTCTCAGATAAGGTGAGAAATGCCTTCAAGGCATGTTTGATGTTTTGGATGTCAATGAAGCTTCTCCAGGGCTCCCGGTCAATGAAGAGTCTCACTGGTGCAACCGCCTGAACTGACAGGAGATGCCTGGGAGCAGAATAACTACCCAATGGACACACCAACTGCATCAATACGATGGCCAACTTAAACCTATGCATTTGGCAAACGAGTGTGTGTGGGGCATCTCAGAGTGTAGTTAATACATGTATAAGGTGTGCAAGTTTAACTTGAATGTCAACCCGGTGAAGGTTAAAAGCTATGATGAAGGTAGAATTCTGAATGTACTTCAAGTCATTAAGTAATTCATATTCAGGAGAAATACATTTGTTCAGATATCAAACTCGAAAAGTTATTAATAATGTCAAACGCTGTCACCATACAGGTTCTATATTTGAAGGACTCATTTCCACTGGTAACATTATAAAATCAAACTGAATGTATAGAATAGAGCACTAGAGTCTAGACAACAACAAAAAACGTTGCCATGAATAAAAACCTTTCCGTCTTTTCATTTGTGTCTCTGCTTTCCCTTTTAAATAACAACATGTGTAAGGTTAACAGAGCGATGCGCTTTGAAATACAGCATATATAGAAAGTGTACACTTTACCCGGCAAACATGTACACAGACAACCTTGAAACTGAACCATATTGCAGTACTTCAGAAACATCTTTAAAATTATCTACTCTGATCCTCGCCAGATATGCAGTTCATCTGCTTTGTGCTGCTTTCTATGAATGTGTTGGGAAACTTTTTTTTAAAGAAAGGGAACCTGCCACTGCCTGGTGAGCAGCTGAGAATATAGGCCATAAAGTGTAATATAGCGGCCATAGAGACACATGTTTGTAGGGTTTGAACAGGTTTGTTAATGGACAAAAAGTGTGACCAACACATGCCATTATCCTTTTCTGAAAGGATGAAAATATTTTATCGGTCAGTCATAAAATCTCAACAGTACGCTACAGTAGAAAAAAAATGTTTCTTGATTCTGTCTAAAGCCTCATATAATGAATATAAATGCATATATGCTGACATTTATTCTATCTTTACCACAGTTTTTTTCATTGTGTCACTATTCTGTGCCGTACAGGACCCAATATGGTGTTTTGTTTGCTGCTAATTGCCTGTGTTTTCTGTGACCCATGTAAAGAGAGAACAAAACAGGTCGGGGGAGCCTAACCTCACAAACACACAGAAAATGGGGGTCTTTGTGTTTAGCTGCCATTAAAGGGTACAATCAAGCTATTACACTGTTTCTGCCATTAGATGGCTGAACCCTCATCACCCTTCTCTTTCAATCCTGTTTCCACATCCACGCCCCCACAATAAAAACACACAGACATACACCAGAGTGCACCCTTATCTGTATGTTCCAAATGCTCCAGCGTTTACTCACTATTAAAGATGGCAAATAGTCACATGAATGAATCATGAATGACATACATAATTTTGGGAATTTTCAAAGTTGGAAACTTTCCATGGGAATTAACAGGAATTTATGGGAATTAACAGGAATTTTGGGAATTAACGGGAATCAATGGGAATTAACTAAAACATTTTTTTCAACTACGTTTTATAATATTTATGAACATTTAACTTCAAATCAGATTTTTTTAAAGCTTATTGAGACACCCAATTGTATCATATATTGCTTTTTACTAGACCAGATACGGAGTGATTTTAAATAAAGGTGGGGAAAATATATTTTAGCATAATCTTGACTAAAACAACCAGATTTCATGCAAGTACACTTTGCAAGTTGCACATAGCACACTGCTTACTGCAGGGATACTGAGGCCACGCCCCCTACATGCACTGTGCATTCCTCCATCACATGGGGTGGGGGGGCGGGGAGGGGAGCATTTACTTAATTTATTGAATGGGTTGGGTCAGACAGATGAGTTATATTTTTCTCAACATTTATCTTTTTGTTGTTCAGTCAAATTATTGATTGTTAAAAAATAATCAACTTGATTCTACTTACAAATTAATCTGTTCAAATGTGATGTTTTTTTATTGTATTAGTTTGCATGGATGTCTGCCTATGACAAAACACAATGTTTATATGTCTAGATTTATGTTTGGATATGAAAAAAATAAAAATAATTTAAATGACCGCCATTTAGTTAATTCCTATAATTCCCAATTTTGAATATTCCCAAAATTCCAGAGCGAAAGTTCCTGTGGAAAGTTTCCGGAAACTTTCCACCCATTTGCAACCCTACACATGCAGCATTATGCAATGTAGTTTGTCTACCCTCTTCAATTGGTACCCTTTAGTCTTTTGACTCAGTAGTACTGTAGCTCTGATGCTTCACTAGAAGTCAATACAAAGCCAAACACCTCCTGAATAAATGAATGTGACATGGCAGTTGCAGGACAGAATACCTTGATCTAATTCTCACAAATTAAGTGTTTGCATTGATTTTCAATCATTTTTCTAAATCAATAGACCAATGCTGACATTTTAACGTATTAACATTGCTGCTATTCATCTATCTGCATTGGCTTGTTCTGATCATTGTAAGGCAGTTTGCAATGCCAAGCAATTGCCAAGCTTCACTATCAGTACTTCGCAATACATGATGTATCGTATATGAGACTTTAAAGGCACTTATAGGCAAGATTTACAGAATGTGTATGTTGCATTACACCACAATCGTTAATGGTAATAATTCTGTGGTTTTGCCTGATGATAAGTGTTTGTGTGAGTGGCTGTGTACATACACCCCACAGATATATATATAATTATACATTTGAATCATTTAATTAACATTAATTTCAGTGTATATATTTGTGAGTCAATGGGTCATTGTCCTTTGGAGCATCTTTTGCTAAGTATAATGACAGACAGTGATGATTACAGTAGATTCAAACTGGAAGGTAGTGTGATCTAAAGCCCACTCGCAGG
Organism: Ammodytes marinus; assembly: GCF_949987685.1. Classification (NCBI taxonomy): domain Eukaryota; kingdom Metazoa; phylum Chordata; class Actinopteri; order Uranoscopiformes; family Ammodytidae; genus Ammodytes; species Ammodytes marinus. The sequence goes on from NC_137230.1 coordinate 30,173,404, forward strand.
GCGGAGCATGACCAGTTAGGGACCACCGGCAAGACTCCTAATGCAAACCGCCTATTTAAGTCACTTTGGATAAAAGCACGTTTGGCCAAATTTCAATTTCAATATTTTACTAAGTGCATCATCAGTCACATGACTGTTGTAGTTCATATGCAATTGTGCCACCATGTTGAACTGCACATTTACCTCTTTTGGTGTGCACTTGCAGTGACAAAGTTGAATCAAATGTAATTTAATCTTATCTTATATTGGCTGTAATTCACTGGAAAAGGTCCCAGTGGATAATAGTATTATATTGTATGTCATTAATACAAATTAAAAGACAATCTTGTATATGCTGGATGAATAAGGGTGTGTTGTACTATGTATGTCACACAGTAAATATAAATGTTTTGCCTGGCCTATACGTATTTCAGTCTGGAAATCTGGTCGCTTGGTATGCACCATTCAAACTATTATAAAGAATGAGGCAGAGTGCATTTTAATTACATTGTACTTCAGAATCCCCTTAAGCAGAAATGAACTCAACTCGTAAAACCACTCTGTTGAAATTGCAATTAATAAGAGGAGTTCCTCCAAAATGTGTTTCGATGCCAACCGGGTGTGAAGTAATATAGACGTGGTAAAAAGTAATGGAATGCACTTTATTGTGACAAGCTAGTATGGTGCACATTTTTATATGGCAATGTTTCTTACAGTGTGATCTAATGGAAGGTATTAAAGCAATGTGTATACTGTAAATGTGGCATATTATATATCGTATAAACCATAATAATGTTAAGCCCTAACTAAGACTATGGCTGCATACTACAGTGTGTTCATCAATAAAGCAGAGGGTGCTTTGATATGGATTATAGCCACTTGAAAGGAACTGCAATATCAGTGCTGGACTTGTACAATAAAGTGAGACCATCCATTGAAATGTCACTGTCCAAACCAATATGATAAGATACAAGCTGGGCAGCAACTGCGAGCTTACTGACAGTCAAGTTCGTTAATTTGGATAAAGCCACTATAAGGTTGACTAATTGGGCCCATTGATAGTGGCATGAGGAACAAATGCAGCTATGCGCAGCCAATACCTCTGATTAGCCAGTCTTTAAATGCCAGCCTGGTGGTTCAAATTTACAGCTTAAATTCTACAATGTACTTATGCTTTCATTTGTCTGAACTCCATAGTGCACGGGACAGCTCACATAAATGCATCATGTAAGGATTTTAAAGTCAAGCCTCAGAGGCGAGCCACAGAACCATTTTTCATAAATGTTTCTTACATGAGATGCCTTTTTATTCAAGCAGTGCCAAAGCTGGACATAACCGTCATAATGATCTCCTAATGAAAGTAGTTTTATTACTGCTGAAAATGTGAAATTCATTGCGGTTAAATGGCTTGGCTGTAATTATGTTTTCAGCAGATGCCATGGACGAATTATGATAATCAGAAATGTGTGTCTGAGAATTCTTAAAACCTGAAGGCTTCATCTGGGATTCAAATGCTAACCAAAGGTCAGCCCGACTTGTGATATTCAAAACACATATTTGAGAGCTGCCATCATTATAAAGTTGATTCATAACTAGGGAAAGAAATAAGATATCAAATGAATACTCCACCAAGCGCTGCAATCCTTCAACCGGAATTGGATATTCCCGGGGCCATCTCAACCAGAGATGAGGAGCAGAAATGGGTTGAGTTCCCCTCTTGACATTATTTTTCAATCATTCATTGCTCCATGACCTACATTTCAACCCTGTTCAAACCAAATGTAGCGTAAATACGGATAGAGCATGTCATAAAGTTTCACAACTTCTTGGGCACTAAACGCTAAGTGAAAAGACAAACCTTTCAGTTTGTGTCAAAAGATCTCCGGCATGCTTAATGATGACAATGTATGGCGCTGACATCAATCAGGGCCCAAATTACTAGGTACAACGAATACATTTTGACCCAACACTTTAGTTGTATTTCATTTCGGGGGCGACTAAATGATTAAAGGATTACGGGAGGGGGAAGTTCTGAGAGCTTTTGGAGAAAAACAGCATGTTAGGTTAAGTGCAAAGCAGGCAGTGTACCCATGTGGGGATTTGGATTTCACTTCTTTTCAGCACTATTCCTCTCACGCAGAGTCTCATCGGATAGTGTTGATACGGTAAAATATATCTAACTTCACATTCACTACTGTAACTGACCGAACAAGAAAAGGTTTAGCATACAGTTTGCAGCTTTCAGTCCATCTTCATCATCAAAGTGACTTTGAAACTGGCAGTCCCTTTATTCATAATACTGATAATCATACCTCCCCTGTCAGCTAAGACTGTCCCGATTAAGAAGTTTCGTATTTTTTCTTATCCGTTAAATAATTTTTTTTTGTTATTCATCTGAGCTTATCCCATAATATATCACGTTGAGTCCTTGCCACATAGTGTGATAGTATTTGGGCGAGATATTCTGACAAATGTGCGTTTTTTATTTTTGAGGTATTGCTCTATAAAGTACATTTGGGAGACCCAAAGGTGACCTTGCCCCGGGCCGCGCGCCCCTCCTCTTTCCCCTTCTCACATCTTCTGTGCAGTGCACGGCACCTTCAAAGCAAGCAGCACTGTTTACTTGTGTATGCTTTCAGCTGCTTGGCAGTGGTGGTTTTGTTGTTGCTTTAGTTTTTTTATAATAAAAGGTGGCCTGTGTGACCCTTTACAGCTCTGTGCACTTTTGTTTTCTCCCCTTCCCTCTAGTTGCTTTTGCGATTTAGTGGTTATCCCTCCGAGGATAACTTTCAGACACCCCTGGGTCCGCACCTGTGTCCCAAACCACCCCCCCCCCCCCCCCATTACACCAGTCATTACACTTCATATACACAAACTTGATGTTTGAATAAATATTTTATTTAGTTTTTTAAGAGCAATAATACCCAAACCACTACATACATCAGCTGCAAATTTGCAATTCCATCTATCCACGTTCTTAATACACACACAGTTTAGACGGACTATGAACTGTTTGTTTGTGTGTTTTTGTTTTGATTTGTTTCATTAGTCTCAGCATTGCACAAGAGTGCCTCTCAATTTTATGTTGAGCCCTATCCTATCCCTCACAAAAACTAATATTACCATTTAAATAAATATAATCTTCATGCGTATAGCAATATCAAAAGAGGGCTGTCCCAGTCTTCTAACCAGATCAACTCAGCTCCCTCTCAATCTGTTTTGACAGGAGGCTTAACTTGGGATTAAACGTTGGATGGCCTCCATTAAGGGGTTTGACAAGAGTTCACATCCAGAGTGGGGATATAAACTGGATCTCGATTCAGGGGTTGCAGCCTAGGAAGGCTGCATTTGAAGACCGATTGCGTCATAGCGGCGCGCAAAGGCTCGTTCCATTTGCAACGATTTGCAAGGCTCCTTCATATGCGGCCGAGAAATGCAGCCTTTGGTTTTGAAGGCTGCAACAGATGGATCCTTCACAGCCCAACATATCCCAAGATTCATTGCGTTTTTTTCAGAGATGGCATAAAATGAAAAATAAAAAACAGCAATGTGTTGCTCCATCTTCTTAACTTTTATCTTCCTTTCTTTTTTTCTTGTACTTTTTTTTCTTTTCGTCTGGTAGGCAACATATTATTTTTTTTCCTCCGTTGACAAGGCTGTCTCCGTTGGCAGCAATCAGGGTTGCTAGGCAGCACAGGAGCGGCGAGTCGTCATTTAAGGTAACGGCTTGTTACGCAAACCGGAAATGCTTGTAAACGGAGACCTGCGAAGACCGTCTCGTTTAACAAAGTTTGTTCGGCCCTGGTTCGGCCTTCGAATCGGCCTTCACAGGCTATAGCCTTCATAGACCGCGTAGAAAAGATGCGGTCTCTGTAATGGGATACAGTGATAGTCTGCCAGGACCCAGCAATCCCTAGGTGGGCAGGTTTCAGGGAGCAGTATGCAATGTCTGTTGCATCAGTCACCTCTTTTTACTATACTAGCCAAAATTATAACTTTGGACACATAATTCAACTTTGATTCACACATATTCAATCAACATTGATACTGTATAGCAACATTGGTTTAACATCTTTATTTTAAACAATGAATAAAGTATCATTTCCGTTTCATTCTACACTTATTTTAACACAGTGCATTCAATTATCGTATTATATGGTTTGCAATTGGAACAACATAAGACAATACTCACTAAATTAAGGATTTACATATGGATTCCATGCTTTGTTCAATTATTATATGTGTAACATACCCTCGGGGATGTAATGGTAAAAAGACGCACGTAGTCCGGGCATTTTGGCTGAACAGCCTGGGCGCGGTTACTCCCTGTATTACGGGAGCCAGTAGGTTCATGACGCTAATAAAGGGGGAGCGCCATGTCAATATGGCAGCTTCCTGGGTTTGTAAACAGTGCCGGGACTCGGCAGCGTGCGGGGAAGCCGATCCGTTGCACACAGAACTGTGAGTAGAGTGCGATTAAGCATGCTTCTGTTGGTATGGTCCGATGGGTGGTGTGTTTGATAAACGTGTGATTTGTGTTGTGATTGTAGCGGGCTGGGCCGGTGCGTTCGGGCTCGGGAGGCACTTGTTGACGCCAGTTCCCTGCAAACTTACTGCAAGGAAGGTATGAGATGTTTTAGGATTTATAATGTATTTTATATTCAAGGAATGACTTTTTTAGGATGTACTAATGTTGTGTTTTGTTTGTTTGTTGGCAGAGATGCTATGTCACTGTTTTCCCTGCCCATATGATACAAATTAAAGGAGTATATGATGTACACTTGACTTGCCTTTATTACTACTAGATTCTTAAAGTCCCGGGTGTTACATATGCATGCAACTTCCTGTGCATGTCATGGCAATACTTTATATGAACTAAACTGAACACTTCTACATAACTCAGTGGTAAAGAACAAGACTGGTTCACCCATGTTCTCTGTGGATATTTCAGGTACCATGGTCTTCGTCGCTTCTGTGTTGCTCGTATGCTGATGACAGCTTTTAAGGAAGAAACAATCCAAAGGTTATAGCTCATTGTCAAAAATGCTGTTTGTTCAAGCCCATGTACATTGTTGCCTTCCTCCTTCCTTCTTAGTTTAAATGGCCAATATCTAACATATGCATTATATTTAGATTGTTTTGATAAAAAACAGTATTTCATGCTAATGAAATAATGGTAATGGTCAAAGGCAGAATATAAAAGACATCACGTTAAGTGTATGTGCAGATCATCAATGGCGATTTATAAGTAGTATGTATAACATTTTTACAGGTTTTAACCGTTGTGCCATTAATATGTGCCATTATTTCAACCATATTTCAGAGTTGAAGGTCGTTCATGGACTGGGTATGGAATAACTCAACAATGAATCAAAAGGTACTCACAGAGCACCGTCTTTCACAAGGGCAAATGCTTCAGAGTCTTTCCCATTCCCTAGAGTGCAGGGCACCTTTGTGTCCAAAAGATAATTTGTAATGGACTCATGAGCTAAGAATGACTTTCCATTGGGATGAAAGACCAGCAATCCAGCACAATCAGCAAAAAGAGATTGAAAGCACCACAAAGCTGGAGACTGGAGGACTCAGTGGGATTGGCAATATAAGGAGTTCACATTACAGAACGTTATGTGATCCAACTTGTATAATTAATACAACATTGTGCATTCAGTAGGTATTCCTTGGTCACCCTTTGGAGAATAACACAGCAGCACTTCATTATATAATGCTTTTGGGTTGTGTGGGGCTCATTGCACACTCGACCGCCACTGCTGTCCAGATATCCCCGATAAACAATAAGCATTGGATGCACTCAGGTAAAGCCGGATCAACTCAACAAAATAGACCCCTAAGGTGGGACTATAATAAAATGCAGTATGACGTACGTTTTATCTTGCAATAAAAAAGATAGAGAAAAATAAAACAACAGGACAGTTTAAAGCTAAACTTATGATCAGGGGCACAGCAAATCATGGATTTTGTGGAGCTTACAGTGCTTTGGGAGGATGTGGTCGATGGAGCATGTCAATGAAAAATCGTTCCTAACCCAGGGTCCGTGAACAGAGAAGCACGTTAGCAGGGTTGGAAGCCTGTAGCCAGCACCCTGTGGCAGACAGATACTGAGGATTTGTACTACAGGCAGCCTAATAGCACAAGAAGAATTAGGCATCCATGTGTTGAGTTTAAAGCAAGTTGTAAAGGCTGTTTCAGAAGCAGCTCTGGGAGAAACGATTTCAGAGACTGAGTGGTGAACATACCGACTGGGCCACTGAGACACTGGAGCTATAGGCTTTGAAATATACTCGTGATGCGCAGGGACCCCTGTATAAAGTACATAAGAAAGTTTTACAAATGCAGTTTGATTTTTTGTAAATGCAACATCGGTGTGAAAAACACCAACGTTATGGTTTGGGATATACTGTATATTTCCCTGTGTCACACCCCATTTAAACATCTTTTTTAATGATTCATTTCAACTTTTTTCTGAGAGCTGAACTGTATGTACCCTTACCATTGTGTGTATATGTACCCCCTCTTACTACTCACCTGTGTGATTACAAGGCCTCTGCACAGACGGTACACATAACTTTGGTGTTTATGGGAATTACCAAAGGTAACAACACTTTATGTGCTACTATTAAAGTTGCAGGCCTTTCTAGCTGCATACATCTTGTGGTGCCCTAGTAAACTCATGACTAAAAGCAAGCACCCACAATATCAAGACCCAAATACAAGGGCAGCTATATAATATGCAGCCATTATTAATGTTATTATGTACTCCTGTGGAAACACTTGTACCCATAACAGTGCCATGTGTCTTTGGAAATTAAAAGACATGTGCCAATTGTTACACACACATTTGAGAAACATAAAACAAAAGCTCTAATGGTCTACAAGGGGATGGAAGATTCCATAGTTCTTAAGCAACCGTCCAATTTAATCTTGCGTCAGCTTGGTGCAGTTATATGTTGTACTTTACAGAAAAGGCCACTTTTGAGAAATACATATGTCAGTTTTTTGAACACCATTCCTTCACTCCTCCCTGTATGTGAGTGTTGCTTATTCCATTTAGATGAATAGAGAGAATAATATAAATGTGAGACATACATTGGAATCTATTCAATCTACACACCAATCTAAAACATGGTCAAAGCTGCTAAGCACGACAAACTACAGAGGATCATTTCAACATCTGGCTGCACACATCTCTACCGTTTCAATTAAAATAGTCACTGTATCAACCTAACACCTCTGTGGTTAACAACATACAAATATATTTTTTCTCACATGTGAAATGCGACTTGTATGCAAATGAGATTATTAATTGCCTTGTTAACTAGAATGCATCCATTCCACTATATCCTGGACACAGTGTTGTGCATGACATCAATTTAATTAAACACATTAAAATAGACTTTTTAGTAATGAATCACTAATTGTTGATGTATTCACCTGCGAGAAATGCAAATCGGTTATGTTTATGCCTTCATGTAGTTACTATGTTGAGCTGTCTATTTCTAAAGGGAGACAATTGACTTAGCAAGCATTATATTTACAGTAGGTTTGTTGTTACCTGTTCAATTTAATTGGTTATCATTTTGAAAGACCCATACAGATGTATTGTCTTTTTAGTTTCATGGAAAGGGTAGGCTACCTATTCATAGTTATTCCAGCTCTCATTACGACATTTCAGCCTCATCAAATGTGTGAAAGCTTAAAAGAAAAAATCCCTCCAGTCACGTCAATTTGGGTGAGCTACTTTACACATATGAATTCATTAAGATTTTCACACCAGACAGAAAACAACAAGGGTGTAATGAAACGAAGACTTACTGTATGGGTGGTGCCCCGGTGCATTGATAACCTCCGTAATGAGGAAGATATAACGCCTCTCTGACAATGTGGTCTCTTGTGTGAGCTTGGTCCTAATACCCACAAATCAACTGTGGTTCTCAAAACACAATCACTGCCACAGCGCACAAGTACACAACAGGGACTACCCTCTCAATTATCATGTATAACATCGGTATGCTGCACTGTGTAAAATCATTTCAAAATAATATACAAAGGACTCTGTGAAGTGTCATCTGTTTTTCCCCTATTCATTTTAGAAGTAAGGCCCAGGTATCAGATTGTGAGGAGATATTTCCTGGTTTGACGAAGAGTGATTTCGACTGCAAACATACATTTAATAATATCTTTGTAGCAGTTATAACGGATACCTTTAAAATGTCTGATGATATGTCTGGAGTTTATATACGAGGTGAAAACAAGGACCAGACCAGACGTAAAGGCACACCCTAAAACAGAGCTTATTTTGAGATGGCTTAGCTGCCAACAGGGGCTGAGAAACTCCTCTATTAGAGAGATAAGAGGAGAACCAATGCAGGGCTGACCCAGATGTACCCATCCACTGCCTGTCTGTCGATAAGGATACTGTGGTCCTCACTGTGAAGAGCTGCAGAGAAATCCAACAGAACCGAAACAGAACACTATCCTGTATCACCACCATGCATCAAGATATCGGTGAGGAACTGGTTCTGCTGAGTGCAATGAACATTGACTTGGAAATAGGCCTATAATTTTGGAGTAGATAAGGTTGAAGAGTGTTTGAATAACATCTTGTTGTGAAATAAGCAAGACCACAACCTGGTATCGGATAACAGTGTATTATACAGAGCACACAAGAACCTTAAGAACCAAATACAATAGAACCGTATTTAGAAACCGTATGAGAGACTCCAGACAATGATGTGTGAAAGAGAAGGTTAATACAATGTCAGCAGAGCAAAGAATTTGGATGCAAGAGTTACTGGGACATTATCACCCAGCTTGTTGTAGTTGAGGGATATTGAGATCTGTTTGGTTGTTTTGCTGTCATGGTTGGTTAAGGACTAGACAGACATGAATGCTGTCAGTTGACTATTAGTACCGAAGCAACCCTTATGAGGATTGCCACATCCATTTCTACAATACTTCATGGCAGTACTTGAGTTTGTAATACCCTGTATGGTATCATGCACATTAACTTTGACAATAGACAACTGGTGGTAAGTCTAGGTTAAGTGAACAATGGGTTAATCAAGTTCCATAAGTAAGTTTGTTTATTGTGTTTGTAACTTGGTTGGCAGTTAATGGTTAAATAAGGCTTGCACAATTTGTGCATTGCCTCCCCCCTCTACATACCGTGTATGTTGGACTTTCTCACTTGTTTCACCTCTTATATCCTTCTGCCCTCATTGTTCTGCCAACAGGAGCATACAGAAACAGTGCATACTTATCTGTCATCACAAGCAATAGTGATAGGCAGCCTTGCCTATCCATTATTACCCATGAAATCCAACGAGTGAAGCATAAAATTGAAATGAAGAACTGATCTGTATTGTGATGGCTCATTTCCTTATTCCACATCCCCGCATTAATTCTAATTATGCCCAAGCTGTCCCCACTTCCTTTCTAGGAGAGGTTTCTGTGCTAGGAATTCTGTCAGAGCTGCCGGTCCATGATAAAGTACTAGCAAGAGCCAATATTCCTCACTGCCAGAGATAGGCTTCACACACATGTGGAGACCTATTTATCAGGCATTGTCACCAACGGCACGGTAAGACACACATAGATGCATCCAAACGTGCTCACAACAGCACACAAACATAGGCTTCACATTCTTTATTATGTGCATAGCTCATATGCAATTACCATATATACATACACATTTTCACATTATGTTGCTCTCCGGTGGGTGAAGTTTGAGGTCACTTACACATCAACCCATGTAGCTCAAAGCACATCCGGTCAAAGCACTTCAACTACTGCTGAGTAACAAGGAGGAAATCACATATAAACATAATCAAATATGTGATTAACACTATTGAACCCTGAATATTGTTGTATGATGATGATGTTGTGGTTCTTTGTTGTGGTGTAAATATGATGCTGAAGCTAGAAGGCGACTGGACCCAAATACAGACACACACAGGGCAAGCAGGTTGAATTCAGTTATGTTATGATGAATAAGGTTTGCTGGCAGATTGAAGGTATGCAGCAACATGGGCATGAATATGAAGACAAAGTCCAAGCTGGCATGACGGACAAAGATTGACAAATCTGCCCAAACTAACAAAGCATAGTATTCGGCAGGGAACAAAAGATTGAGTCCAGTCTACACGGTGTGAGGCTGATCAGGGAATGAGATGCAGGTGATTCCCCTCAAAACGGCCCACATGGTTTGGTTTAAATCACATGTCAAGCCCAAAATGATGTGAGGTGGGCGAATGAATAAATAGAAGATTGGAAACATTCCTCATGAATCAGTGCAAACATAGCTCTCATGACCCCTACAATTAATTATGTTCACATCGTTTAGAACGTACTTCCCCTCAACCATCTACAACAATAACATGATGATCAATTATTCAGTATTAAGAATGTTTCTATAATTTCATATAGACTAATACATCAAAAGGGAGCTGAACACAGTGAACCATAACATTCTGGAGTAGAAGGAGATGAGACTGTATCTAGACAAATGACCTAAGTGTCTCCTAACAGGCTCCAAGGCTCACCTAGAGTCTGTGAGACAGACACACAAGATAGGCATATATGACCTATTAATCTTTACCATTAATATTACAACTAAAGACCCAAACTTAATTCACAGCTTTGACTTTAATACTTAAAGTACATGTACCAGTACTTTGAAATTTTGAATACGAGAATGTATCTGCTGATTATATATAAATGATAATTATTTGTCATTTAGATGAAATGCAAATCAAAATAAAACTACCTTGAATAATTGAAACAAACTGCAGGAAGGTTTCCTATCAATAGCCATAACAGTAAAATATACAGTATGTTGAAGTGGTCTTCTGACTATAATTGAACAGCAAAAAAAATTAAAATTTTTGCTGTATTCTCTCTCTCTATTTCTCTCCATAATCTCATAAACATTTCATTGCCGTCTCTTAAACCTGAGCTGGGACTAAGGCCCCTCCCACACACAGTCAAATTATATGGGCCACTGCTTCACAGATAAATGCATAGAATTAGCATCTGAATATGCATTGTGCCCCAATCTCCCACACCAGCAAAATATTCATATTAATCAACAGCCTTACTGGAAGTATGAGCTTGCTCGCTCAAATGGGAGTGCTTTTTTATTATGTTATGTCTAAAATGTTTGGGCACAGAGTTGCTCAAGGTTACAATAGGCCATTTATTAAACTAATGGATTTTCTAGTTGATACATTCTGTGACAAAATTGCACGATGAACAACTAGCTGAAGTGTCTAGTGGTTAATTTTTCATGAGGATAAATGATGTATAAACCACTCATTTTGAGTTTGTTTCCAAAGTTGCAATCACAAATGTTGTATGTTGTACGTGATTTGGAGAACAGCAACAGCTTCCTTGATTAGAGAGTTCCACGCAACAGTCCAATAAAAAAATCTGATACTATGACAGCCTGATTCAGCCTGTTGTAAATCCTCATAAAAACAGCATTTCTTTTTCTCGGTTACAGACAGACAAATACCCTTAATGTAGTGTTGCCCAGAACCGAGTTAACAGTTAATCTAATGTTTCAGTTACATGCATTAGCAATACACACAATATTTCACAATTCTTCAAGATCGTATTATTGTATAATGCTAGTTAAGTCATTGTGTAGCCCTGATGACATCATTTCTCTGCACCGCTGGCTTTGGGTGAGACACCAAAAAAGATAAAATCTTGCAGAAATCAATTGAAGTGTGACATTTAATGGTGGACTGAAACTCAGCCAAAAACACCCCAGACCCAGGATCCCACGTAGCTGCCTGGCAGCACTAGTCAGGGGGCCTGACCTGTGCTGGCCTTAATAAGGATCATTAATATTTTAAAATTAATTCTGTTTCATTGGAATCCTGGGAAGCGTCGACTAATTTATGATACTGTGAAAATGTCCATGTGCTGCCTTCTGAAAAAGCTGAGGTCATGCTGTTTCTCAGAAATAGCTTCAATAATTTGTTCCCAGATTTAGAAGATTTAGTAAATCAAATAAAATGTATAAAAATATGATCTAAGAGTACATTATTCCATTCCACTTTGGCCCAGTATATCAATTATATTACTCTTTAATGTTTTCAAATATGATATAACTACATACAGATAGAAACAAACATATACAAACCTGCAATGTTTTTTGCTTCTGAAAACATATACACTATTTTAAAATAATTAACATATGTGCATGGACAGAAAACAAAGCCAAACACATGAAAATTTGAATTTAAATTATTTACAGGGTAATTGGCTAAAACATGTACCTTTCACAAATGTTATTATAGCACAACTTACTGTTAGAGCAAGCTGCAGAGAGAGAAGAGAGAGAGGGAAGTAGACAGCAATATCACCTTCACAGGAGGAGGTCATTTCAATTCTTCCACACCACTCACTTCCTGTTTGCTGAGATCATCGTAGCGGGTTTACTGTGTCTGTGCTTGCCACCGGAATTTAACTTAGGTAAATTGTATGTGTCTAAATTTGTGGAAACAAAACAGACAAAAATAAAGTGTTATTTATGTATTACATTTCAAGCCACATTTTAAAGTTTAGTAGACATTTTGATGAGTTAGCCTTCAACACATGCATGTGTAAAAAGCCCCTATATGTAGATACAAGATGATTAAAAACAACCTAACAACAATTGAATAAGGCTTTCCTCAGACAATTTATTGTGTTTAAGATACGGTTGACCAAGCAATGTGCAAAGAGTTTAAATATGGTGTCTTTGTGTTCTCGCTCTGTTATCCTCGGTCAACAAGATCGTTGACCCAGTGAACTGTTGACCTGGGAGAGTCCGTGCTATTCATTCTGCCCTCTTCGAATTATACGGCAAATTAGCTCTGCCAAACTAAGAAGGAGGCTATAACAGCACATACATTGTCTGAGATCTCCAATCAGAAACTCATTCCATGAATAATCCTCAGACCACCAAAGTACTTAATGCATGTTGAGTTTAGTTTTTTGTTTTCATTTGTCATTATGTTAATTGTTTATCTCTGGGTTTATGTATTCAAAGTTCTGTATGAATAATAAACACATACACTGTATTTCCATCCAAATAAAAACCAACTCCAAACCATTACACATAGTGAACAGTTGAAATGGGGAACAGAAATGGGTTCAGAAACACAACAGTCGACGTTAAGGGTTAGAGTTCCCTGTCTCTCTGCTGTAAAAATGTTAATCCTCTCTCACAAATCTAACTCAGTCTTTAATGACTAATTCAGAAAAAATTAAACTCAAGGCTAAGCCACCTTGCTCTTTATTTATTCTTACAGGTATTCATGCTTGGCGTTCAATCTTTCCCTGTTTACTTTTACCTCTCTAATTTTTCAGTGTCTCATTTCTCTCCTCATATTTACTCCATTATTTTTCTCCCTTTCATTTCCAGCAGGCCGGCTTTAAGAATAATCAAGGTTCTGCTCCTTACAATCTATCCTCTGCCTCTCTCCCCAGCTTTTCTTTGCTCCTTTTTTATTCATTAATGTCCTGCTTCGAACGGTCCATACCACCACCAACACCAGCTTGCTGGTCGATTTTCAAGTGCCAGGTTAATTGGATCCTCTGTTAAAACCACTTCAATGGGTTTGGCCTTGAGATCCAGAGTTTCTGCCTATTCTAACATAATGGGTAGAGGACGGGAAGATATGTTGAAAAATCCTTTCATCTCAAAACCAGAAAGGTTTATTTTGATTTGAATTTATTTTCAGTATTAACACCATCATTTGGATTTTCCATGAATAAAAAAAATATCTTGAATGTACAGTATATATCCACCTTCTGTTATTTATATTTCTGTTCCAACAATATACAGAGAAAATTCGAATTGTTCGGGCATATTTCGAATAGTACAATTAATCGTGATTAATCCACAGCTTCCCGGTGATCAATCTGGTTAAAAATCTTTATCGTTTGACAGCCCTAGAAATAATACAATGCGTGCACCTTTGGCAACCCTAACTATTATCCCTAACCGTCAACACAGTACAAGAGCTCCCCATTCTTTTTGCCCTTGGAGAGTCTAAGCACGTCACTAGAGGTCGATGACATATTTCTAATGAGGACTGAACAGCTCTTTCAGCATAACAATGGGGTAGCAGCAGAAGAGCAGAGAGTGTCTCACCCTAACCCTCCCCGCGTACAGGTCAACAACTTCAGATGAAGGCTTGAGAAAGACCCAGAAGTGAAAATCGGACATCTTAGGGCAGGATTTCACAGTATCTCATATGACCTGGGCAGACATTGTGGTGAGTCGGGGGCAGGAGGAGCAGCGTTGCATAGAATGCTGATCTGAGGAAACCAGAAATCAGACCATCCTCTACTGCAGGTAATTGTCTCATTTGTCACGTTGGTCAGCCGCTAACAAGTGGGTGGCAAATCTCAACTCTTGCTTGCTCCGGGCCAATTTAGACCAAAATTATATCCTACCACAAAGGTCAAAGACGAACACAGTGCTAACACATCCTCAATATTGCTTGCAAAGGTATGTCAAATTCTAATTAGCTTAGAATTGATTTGTTCTGTTTGTTTCTCTAGCCATTCAATTTGGCAAAATGAAATAGTACTCTGACATGATGTTGGCATCAAGGCAACAACTTGACATCAACCTGATTTGTCTCAGATATTACAGTTTTTCAATAATTTGCTCGATGAAGTTGCAATGATCCATCAATTATTTGAATGGTCCTACCTGACTTTGACTTACTCTTCTGCAATGCAGCATTGCTCTGCAACTATAGGGCTGAAATAATGAGTCCATTAGTAGATGTGTCAATTTACCAAAACATGAATCAGCATTTATTTGAGTAATGAGCAGATATTATATTTGCTTGAATAAATCACTTTCTCCAGCCTCCCGAATGAACTTTTCTATCATGTGTAAATCATACTGTAATAAACTTAATTATTTTGGTTTTGGAGATGCACTTTGAAGGCACCACCTTGGGTTGTAGAAAATTGTTGAAGGCATATTTCACTTTATTCTGATATTGTATTAAAAATTTGATGATTAATTGAGAAAAAATGTGTTGGGCAGACCTCTCTAAATCGATTTTGGTGCTGTTTTATACGAAACAGAAAACAATGTGGACATGACTCTCCCCGTCAGCTACAAGTTGACAAATAGTGAAGAGTGTATATAACTGCTTTCAGACCACTCAAACACCAACTCCCTGCCCTATCAAATGTCACTCTTGAGTTCCAAGGACTGAATTTAATATTCAAACACAATGCATTCAAGGGTCATGTGGCTTATTGAAAACAAAAAAAGCATTCATCCATGAGAGGGAGATTCTTTTGGCAAGCACTATAGTTTGCATAACACGCGCATCATTTACCAATCTCAGCCAGAACAATTGGACGATTATTGTGATGTCTCTAGTCATCAGCACCAATAGCAAATGGAAAAAAAGAATAACAAAGGATTTAATTTTCTCAAGAATCCAAAAATAATTGTTCCAGCTGTGTCCTTGATTGTTGCGAGTAGAAAGATCTCTGGAATTTAAATAGTACTATTCAGTGAAACCAATCAAAGCATCACACATGCTCACCAAAAGCTGCTTTGAATGCATTATCACATCTGTGACACAAGGTGAGATTAAATGGAGAAAAAAAGTGATGATGATGATATATGACATGCTTGTTGTGCATCATGTGGAGCTCATCTGGAGTGTATTACGGCGGGAAATCACATGGAATAGCCAGAAAGTTGGAATTTCATCATTTAACAATAATTGCTTTTTATAATTGACACTTTTCTGGCAGAGTTAGATGTTAAGGGCATTACCATTTGCATATCTGACTATAGCACATCTTTATTATCTCCTATCTGTTTAACCAAGAAAAACCAAAGACTAAAATCAATAATGTGTGATTTCTAAGGGCTGAATACCTTTTCGGTTTTATGTACAATAAAACATACAACATACATACAAACATAATACAATAAGCACAATTCCCAAAATGTCACACTGTTCCGTCAAGGGTTCATTCTGTTCTAAAGTATTCTGCATTAGCTTTCATCGCCTATATTAAATGCACTCAACAGTTGTTAATTTTCTATTCAGCCCTGACACATCCGAAGGTCAAATTAGTTTGCACATAAAGTGGGTCTGCATAATCAGAGTGGGTATTAAAAGATCTCGTATGGCAGTCGACTTTTAAATGGCGGCCGCCTTATGGGTTAGAATGTTCAAACAACTGAAGAAATCACTCTTTGAAGAGTAGATGTTGATTGTGTCACTAAGAGCATGCTCTGTGCAGGTGATTAATGTTCAGAGTGGAGTGTCTTGTTTGCAGAAAGTGTTGTGGCATGTTGATGTTGAAATTACCCCAGAATTTAAAAGAGGGAAATACACAATCCCTATTAGCAGGTTAAAACAAAAGTTACTTTTATTTTAGATTATACTGTAATTAAAATCCTACTTGGTTGGCATAATGTATTCTCAATATTTTGAAAAGGGAAAAATACGAAACTTGACACTCAAAATACCACACACTTTATGATGGCAAGCCAAGACAACGAGTTATGTGACACTGCAGCGTCAATCTGGGAGTGCAATTTGCAAGACTGACATTATAGATTGTAGCCAAGAAAGATCAAACTGCATATTTTTCTGTTCTACAGAGCAGAAGTTGTTGCACGCTGTCATATACAAGCAACATGGGGGAATCAGGGTTTCTTGACGTGTGTGTGTATTTTAGTGAGTGTGAACAAATTCACAATCCTCGGTTCATCAAAGACAAGTGCCCATCATTATTGTAGTCTGGTTTGAACGAGGCTGTGGTGAATTTAACTTGGCTTATGATACTGCCGGCTTTGTCAGTACATTGAAGTCTGCCGCGCTGCAACCAGGGAGGAAATAAGTGTATTGCAAGAATCTTATGAAAGTGGCATGTTGTGTAATGTCTCAAGTTGTTGTGTGTTTGCATAAGTATGTATGTAGGAAGGTGTTATGTCGGTGTAATCAAGTAAACATTACATTTGACTACAAGAGACAATAATAAACAATTCTGAAGAGTCTCTACCTTAAAGGTTGATCCACTTACAGTACATTATGCTCCACATTTCTTTATTACGTAAGCCCCAAACTGAGGTTTATTGTCTTCAGATTTCTGAGATTTTTTAACACAATGTACATGCATCTGTTTATTATAAATTCTGAATAGTTTGTAAGCTTGGTGTTGAGAACAACATTCAATTGTACTTTCTGTTTTTCCATACATATATTTATCTTATCAATTTCATTCTAACCGAAATCCATGATTTGTGCATAGCAATATTTCACTCTACATTTTCCCCCTATAAATACATATGTATAGATAGCACATTTCATCAGAATGCAATCTCTTTGCTGCCTGGGATATGGATTTGGAGCTAACAACCATGAGTGTTGAACTACAAAATGCATTAGCCAGAAAATCCCCCTGGGTTCTGCAATAACCATTAACTATGTTCGGTACTGTCAAAATCCCTCTGTTTTATTTTTTGTTTTCTTTGTCATTGTATACTCCATGGAGCTGTCCAAATCTCTGCAATGTTATATTAGGTGCCTTATGGAGCATGCCATGGGAAAATAAAGTCAGTTTTAATAAACACCTTACACTACACAGGGGCATAGTTGTGGGATTTCAAAGTTGAAATCAAGTTACAGTCTCCAACTTTTAGCCAGAGGGCAAGCTTTCCCAACACTAGGGACAGCCTGATCTGAGCCTCACATTTGTTTCTCTTTCGCAGATCAGTCTGGACTTTCTCCAATCTTCTTGGGGAGGAGTCTGTCCAATCCGTTGGTGGAAGGCAGCCATAATTGGTTCTTGTAGTCACTGACTTCAACATGGATCGACAAATAAGCTTGTGAGATATGGCGGACCTCACAAGGCTAGATTGACGACTGCATGAACCATTAACTTATGGCATTAAAGTTGATGTCACCACTGCAACACTGATATAGCCTTTACAAGTTTGCTCCGCCAATTCTACTGAATAGGGTGCTTTGTCCCATGCGTGGCAATGGCCTCCTTCAGTTTACCCTTTCTGTATTCACACAGTTCTTCACTTTCTCGACATCTTCTTAGGCCATAACTTCTCACATTAGTTTGATATCCAGCTGGACCCAGGTGGAAACCCAGGACTTCCTGTTCCTCAAGCAAGGACATTACAACACTGCCAAAGGGATATCGCTATTTATTTCCCTAATAGCGTACCAACCACAGGGCCACTGAGTGAACCAACTCCAAAATGGCCATCCAACAAATAGGATATCCTTGTTGGCACAGGCAGTGTCTTTGCTTAAGGTCCATGACGTCTTGGGGTTGGCCTTGGTCTCTAAAACTAAAGCTTGTACTGTTTTCTGGTGAAAACATCCGTGAAAAAACCTGCTGAAAGAAAAACCCAACTGGACTTATTTGGCTGACTTGGCGCTTGCCTCTTTCAAGGTCTAACCAGGTGTTGCCTTTTGAATGATGCTGAAAAGCCTGAGTGATCATCTGGCTCACCAAGTTAATTATTTCCAGAGGGAAAAGTACAAAAAAATAAAATTTCCAGTACAGAAGCATACTCCACACATTGCCTCTTACCTGTGGGACTCAGCATGAGGCAGGTATTGTTTGCCTTCATGGTGACACTTTGAATGTAACGGTTGTGTCAGAATGACCTTCTGTGCCCCATTCACCTAAAAGAGAATGACAGGTTGGAACAGGACTGAAAATGTCACTCCTGTCACTCCTGGGCGTTGGCCACTCAGGGGGGTTGTACAGTAATGTGAACATACACCAGGTTCTAAAACACAAGCACGATGTTGTATGGACAGCAACAGGATTCCCCATTAAAATTCAGCACGTAAAGCTTTGAAACAGCAGTAACACTGAAATCTTTGATATATTTTTCCAGACTGTACATTTCAAATTTGACTTTCAACTCAAGTACATTCAATTCAGCCAGTATCAAGGCATGAAGCTAAGAGGGATATCTATTGCCAAAGTGTCCAGATTCGGGTTACTGCAAGTCCCAAATGTGTTTTAATTCTCAGTTGGGTAAAATTAGGGTTTATGTTCAATGGGAAAGGGCATAGTTCAAAATAAATCAAAGGCAGTTTGGTGCAGGAAGAAGGTGGATGTGGCAGTCCCCCCCTTTCAGGTAGCTGTAACGTTCCTGGCGCATGAAGTAAAGAATGAATACCTTTTTGTCAAGACGTTGATTTAATCTTTAAAAGTGCCGATAGAAACATAACACACGCGTTTAAAGCAAAGGATATTCCCTTGTGGAGTGTCTTGCAGAGTTTATTGCCATGGGCCACTTTCCTAAAACTTCAGTGATGGACAGGATATCCTGCAGAGTAAATAGGAAACAACAGTACAGGTTGGTACAGCGTGTTCAATAGTTTCCCCACTCTCCTACGACCTCTGTGTTTTTGACTACAGGGAAAGTCAACGGGAGGCTCCACCATTCTCCTGCACCATACGTCTGCATCACTAATGAAGTAAGCCAAGAAGGCTGGGGCATGGCTTGCAGAGAAAGATTAAGAAAGAAGACAAAAGGCCCCTCTTCTGTGGGAGAAATCTTACTCTTGTTCAATCTGCCCACATTACCTTTCACTGTTATCCGATACAAAGAGACGTACAATGCTGGTCAGTGTTGATGTGGTAGCATACAGAGACGGAGAGCAAGGACAACAGCCTGTGAGAAAAGTGATTTTCTCCAAAACAATCCTGATTAAAAACTGATTAATTAAATACCATCAAGTACCAGCACCATGCAGCAATGTTAATGAATAATAAGAGCACAATCAAAAGCAAATCAATTACCCAAATGACCCTATTTATTACTGGGGGCATTGGTATTCATATCATTTTAGTGGCCCCATTGAAACTATTTAATGTATATTTGTAGATGCTTCATTCAGCTTTCTTAAATATTTAATCTAATTTAATTTGAATGTCAAAATTAGCATTAGGCTATCTCTGACGGGTCTGATGCACACCGATCATTTGACTAGCTACCTTGATGATATAGCCCAGTTGTTTCCTCTCTTTCAAACTTAAATTCTCACAATCACTAAGAAGATTTCTATTACATAAGCTTGACCACGATTGTTCCTTAACCGTATATATTTATTACATATTTGTAGGTCTGGAATGTCATTGATAACTTCCGATCACATAACCTTTAATGCTTTCCACTTTTTGCTCAGGGGAAGAGGAGTGAAGGGTCCCTAAATTATATACAGTATATTTAATTATTATTATGTGTTAAGCGTTTTTTTTTAAATGTGACATTTTAATATTTTATTATTTTATATGTGTTTATTATATTCAGAGTGTGTTCGACATCATTGGCAACGTATGTTAATGAGGCATTACTTTAATTCAAATTGTATGCAACCTTCAGTAGTCAAACTTTATTTTCTGTTCTCAGGCAAAGGCCACCTGCAATTCAGCTCATTCTTTCATTTTGAATGGATTTTCGATAATAATAGAAGAAAAAGGTCCTTCTGTCAGGGGCACTGCTTTGAAAAATTGAATAGAGAAACTCAAACATATCTCAAATTCCTCTATCCACTTAGAGCACTATTCAAACAGAAGAGGGACGCCACAGACGCCAGGCCCCTCTGTAACATACTGTAGTTCCTCTGCTGGGAACATTTTCCACTCAGAACTGTGTGTGTGTGTGTGTGTGTGTGTGTGTGTGTGTGTGTGTGTGTGTGTGTGTGTGTGTGTGTGTGTGTGTGTGTGTGTGTGTGTGTGGGCGTGTGCGTGTGCTCTCCCAATAAAGTCAGTTGCAGACCACTGGTTATATGATTAAATGTAAGGAGTATTCCAATCATTCCAAGTACCCCCAACTGCATCTGATTGTAATTGCTAATGGACTGCTTTTTTGAAGATCGACTGAGCTACGTTTTTAAATTGTGAGCTGAAGAGCCAATCATAATCAGCAACTATGATTAACCAACATCCGAATGTCTCTTCAGTGTTGTTTTCTGAACTAACAATCAACACACCCAGACAAAAGATAAGTGCATCATGCACTAAGGGCCGGGGACGGTACTATGGGCATATGATTGGTGGGTGCCCTAATTTTGAGAAACATTAGGCATTAGGGTCCCAATGTGCTATCCTTTCATGGGGCCCAACATCCCTTCTGGTGACCCTAGATGGATTGATCAGAACTCTGGTGTCTTGGAGTCAGATGGAAAAAATATCATAACTGTTATCATTACAGTCAGTTTATTATGGCAATCGTTCACACTTTTCTTGGTTAATTTCCTTTAATTCCCTCTTCTGTTCTTATTTGTCCCATTGAAACAGGAAAATGGCACCACAAGTAATACAAGCACCTGTGGCTCCCTGATGACAATTAAGCTCAACCCTGCTGTGTCTAAACAGGCTTTAGGGACTTTAAATGGCTCTTTGGATACCGTAATAACACTTCATCCTCGGATAAGAGGGCACCCATTGCAGCAATGTCCAAACCAAATATTTTCTTGTTTAATTCTGACCTCTTTCAACTCCCAAAGCCGGAAACATTAGCAACCTAAATATAAACAATGTAGATACGTGTTAAAATGTCCCCAGGGAGATGAAATAACACGCTAATATGCTCATGTATACGCCATTTGTGCTGCGCGTGAGGGCTCTTTTATCCAATCCTCATAAGCACAGCCTTCACAGACTTACAGATATCAAAGACAAAGTGCTCGCCTTCTTTCTATGCTCTCATGTTGGATATTTACAGTATAACGGCCAGTAGAACTGGTAGTCTGCACACAACCCTCAATATTCCTCTCATAAATCTTTTGGTCTCTTAATAGAGATAAAGCGCAAGTGAGCATCTAGGTCGGAATTCCATTGAAAGTGTGGAACATTTGTTTTCCTTTGCCCACTCCGATTGCTCCTCTTCTTGGGGGTTCAATTTACAGTGAAAGCAAACGATACTGTTCTGTATTTCCTTGCGTTTCACTGTGGCAGTTTTGACACAGGATACATTACATCATACTGTAAATTACAGACAAAGGATAAGGAATAATGTTGCAGTGTAAGAAGCAGTGGGAGTTCCATTCTGTGCTGAATGGAGCTGCTTCCTCATATGTGCTGCCTGCGCTGTGTACAGTGAAGGTGGATCGGGATTGTGTTGGCTGAGAAGTGAGCAGAAAAAACCTCTCTCTTCGCGAGTGTTGTAAAATACTCCATTTCTCTCTCACACATACAGATAGCATTTGTTCCTTTTTTTATTGTTGTGCCAAACATTGGCATTTTTGCTGAATTGTCTTGCTGATGCTCCACCTCCAAACAGCCTGCAGGGGGATAACAGATAGATCTGACATGCCTCCATGCATTGAAGAACACAAATCTCATTTTGACACACATATTTTTTTACCCCAGCCAATCGTGAATTCAGATTGTACCGCATTCCGCACATCTTTGTTTTGCAGCCGCTGCAAATCAAAACGACTTGTCGCATAAGTCAGTGCAGCTGAACAGAGCTGGTGGGTGTGATTTATTCCTGGTGATTATGATAGAAAAGGAAAATGTGAGTTAAAAAGTGGATGAGACATTCTGAATGAGAAATTCCAGGCCTAGTTCACTGGTTTAACGGAAGCCACATAACAACTCTCATATAACCTTTTCTTTTTACTCTATCGCCATGGCGACTGCTGATGTAAGGAGTTGATCTCATTAAAACAGGAGCTTAGGCTGACAACAGTTTGGAAGTTGTCCTTGAGAAATAGAAACAGCAGCCTTGGAATGCTAGCGCAAGTCTCCCCACAAAAGGACATACAGTATAATGTTAATTTCCGCTTTTATTCAACAAACCTTGCAGGGCTTTGTATCCTGCTTCATTAACATGATAATACGATTCAAGCTGAAGAAACTTCTATTCCTGAGGACCTACAAATTGATTTTTAAAATGTTTTAGTATTAAGTGTTGTGGTGTAGAACTTAATGTGACCACTGGGCCTTTAGCTTTAAGTCTTTCCCATAGTGGCAAAAACAAACTATGCTCACCTATTTAAAGGAATTATGGGTAGTGACATTCCCACCTCAGCTTAAACCACCGTGGCTGAGTTTTATGAAAAATGGCTGTTGTGGTCAGGGTCAGCTCTCCACAGGAATGTGAGGAAGGTAATCCTGTTTAAGGTGTTATTATCACCCCTGACAGCTACACACATACTGTCACCATCTCAACTGCAACCGTGTCAGCTGAACCACAGAGACCTGCATTTTGCTGATGTGTATTTTTTTGAATTTCTGGAATCAAGCTGAGTGTTGCACACGCCATCCTTGGCATTTGCAAATACCAAATGTCACAAGAAGATGGTAACCATATGTCCACTGCCCAATAAATATGTCTGGACAAAGCATTCTTTGTGAGATTTGAGTAGAAATAAGAATGCTGTGAGTTTATATACCAGACACTGAATTGTGTAGCAGTTTTCTTTGGCAGAACTGGTAGTTATGTTCAGTATTTTAGTATTTTCTGCCCAAACTGTTTTTGCTGTTTGTTTTTTTTTAACCACTAATCTGAATAGTAATTATGTTGACAGAGAGTTCACTGCAGTGGATGGATGCCACAGATCTCATCAGCTTTACTCAAGTGATGTTTATATAACTGCATGTAACGCTTCAGATAGCTTCGGGAAATAACAGCTTGCCTGCAATCAGAGCTTAAAGCTACCTTGACAATATTAACCATGAGGGACTTTAACAATACCTACTCATTTAATGTTGAGTGACACATAAGTAGGAATATAAAATTAATCATTTTAAGTGTGCTCTCATGGGCTGTGGAATTAAAATAAATTCACCTAACTGAGTGATAGTTTCGGAAGTGCTTCATGAATTAGAAGTGGATGGTTGAGTTTAATTGCAAATAATTATTTCTTAAATATGTAATTGTGTTATGAATACAAACATTTAAAATATAGATGTGTGTCTTATACCATGGCCTGGGGAAATACGTTTGGTTTGCTGACAGTTTAAGTTATAACCTTACATTTTGATCAATGAAACGGGCAAAATGACATCCATCGAAATTAATGACATAACGTAAACCCACAGGGTACACTGTTTTTGTGGAGGTGTGTGCTTTTCGAACACTGAGGAACATAACAATCTATGTATGCTAAAAAATGCTTACTGGAATCCTGCTCAACTTGACGAAAACCCATTCTGGCTGTTGACATTATGAAAGTGCTTAAGTGCTTGGGTTCACCATCAATTTAATGCAGTAGTTAACCCTCCTATTGTGTTTCTGTTATGTTAATACATTCTGTGTGGCTGGTCCAACATGAACCCTCATTATAGCTAATCATATATTGTGTGTGTGTGTGTGTGTGTGTGTGTGTGTGTGTGTGTGTGTGTGTGTGTGTGTGTGTGTGTGTGTGTGTGCACATTTAAAAAATAAAGTTCATGTTGGGTTTTCGGATAGGCAGCATGTCCAACTGTTGATTGTAATTGTTGAAAAAAGGTTAAAGGTATAAAAAACGCATGTGCATATAGGTGACGAAGAACGTATTAATACATATTCATTTATATTTGATTCTATAGCACCTGCAAAGACCACGTGAGTCAAACCAACTCAGACCACACCTGTTCAAAAGAGAACAACAGTAGATAAATGAAAATAAAACGCACACAAGTAGAATGGAACATTGAAAAAGGACAGTCTGTTGGTGAAGGAGGTTTTTGTGGGCAGCAGTTGCTCAGTCAGTAAGGACTTGGCAGGGGAACCAGAGGATCACCCGTTCCAGTCTAGTGAGACCGGTCTCATGGAGAGTGGCCTGATAGCTGGTGCCAGTCCTCCTCCTGGGCGCTGCTAAGCTGTCCTTGAGCAAGGCCCCTAGCTGCTCAGGATGCCATCTCTATGTAACAGGCAGGCACTTTTGCTCTCACATATTTACACATATTAAAGGGGACATATTATGAAAAACCAAACATTTCCGGTGATTGGGCACACTTTTTAGGTTATTGGGGTCCCTACCAGCACACACAAGCTTATAAAAGACAACTATGTCAGTTTCTTCTGGGATACTTATTTCGAAAAAGGGGGGATTTGATGGTCCGTTCCAAAAAACACCGACTGATGACGAAATTGGTCGGTTTTCATTAACATATTATTCTCCCACGGGAAAGCTCGCCAGAAACTCGGTAGTTGATTGGCAAATCAAGACGCCCCGTTGGTAACCACACACAGCTGAGCCTCCACTGCTAATGCAACAACAGAGTAGAAGCAATCTGCAATGTTAGCTCATCCTCAAGCTACCATCACACCCCAGCCTCGAAGCACACTAGGGCTGAATGGATTTACTTAATTTTTTGTTAGGCTATGCCCAGCAAAGGTTGGCAATCTGTTAGTGTGATCTGCCGTTATACTGGAGTGTGGAGGAGATTGTGTGCCTGGAAGACTGAGAGACACCATCTCTCCTCTGGAAATGTAAGTAGTCCTATTTAAAAACAAATCTGTCCGTTTATGAGTTCAATGTGTGTAATGTGCTTTAATTTATTCCTCCTATAATAACCAACGCCGACTGAAATGAGAGAATGTCTCTGGGTTAAGTAGTTAGCGTTAGCGTCCGTTAGCTTTTATGCTAACGGTTAGATCTGTGAGTCTGTCAGCCCGTGTGAAAAACAGACGGTGAAACTGTATGGTGTGTTGGAAACTGAAGAGTATTTGTTTGTTGTTGACAGTGTGTAGTTATGCAAGCAGTCGTGGTACATGCAGCAGTAGGCCTATTACATCTCCAGTGTCATGACTCATGTACACTATAATAGACAGGAATACTGTAAGTTGCCTCTGCTGCTGTTTCCTGTCCATTATATTTCAAAAAGCACACAGTATCACTCAGAACTTGTTGCTTCTTGAGCAAGGGCTATACTGAATCTATTAGTATCTTATTTAATAATGGAAGAAAACATATATTTTCATTAGTTTGTAGCTTTGCCATAACTACAGATGTATGATGTATGTAGGCTACATGATGTAACATTGAATGTGCCATGTTTTACAGCTATCTGGGTGACCTGACGGAGCGTTGACCCACAAGGACCGTCACACTATCAAATGATACATTACCTACTAGATATTGAAAGGGTGTCAGATAATTTGCAGCTCTGACTGTAATTTTCTCTATACTTTTTTTTTTCAAAAGAATGCCTTTCCAGTGGATCTTGACATGGTACATTCCTTTCCTGCCTCGTTACTGTACATTTACATGTTACCTCAGCATGGCTTCACAACCAAAGCTTTTTCACTCCACTGGGTTGTAGATCATTCCCCAGTTTAGCCTGTAGAGGCATACATAAAACGTTATATGTTACAAGTTTAGAGAGTTTATGCATAAATACTTAGCACATATTCTGCTACTGACGGTGACATATTTACCTGAGGATAATGTCAGGGAAACCAGAAATCTTGATGCAATTTTCACAGTTTTCAGCTCAGACTCCTGCCTGACCAGGTTCAGTTGTAAAGCTTTTGGTTTAGAAGTGGTAAGTGTGCTGACATTTGTTGTAAAAATGAAGCTAAACATGTTTACATCGATCTCCATGCTGCATTGGCCAAAAGTAAACAAAACTGACAGCTGGGCGTGTGCCATGCCCATAGAGGTAGGTATAGAGTAAATGAGCAGGGCGGTGCATGCACGCCCATGTAGATCTGACCAGTCAGAGCAGACTAGGATTTTTGCGAAGGGCGGTAGATGTCAAAACCAAAAGACGATGAAGAAATGGGAAATGTTAGAAAACTATTGGGTTTTTTGAAAAATAAACCATGAAAACCTCTCCTAGTAGACCTTGGAAATACACCTTTAAAACCGAGATTTAGCATAATATGTCCCCTTTAAATGTCTGTGTTTAGATCATGCTTGGGTATGCCTGTATTTCCAACCTGTATTTGTATGTGTGTAAAATAATAATATGTTGATTTATTTGTTTGTTGAAAAATCTAAAAGAGATATCAAACGAGTGTGTGACAGCTAAGATGAATACACTCTTATTTAAAAAAATATATATAAAGATATTTTTATCCATACAGAAAATGTTGTATATGTTGGGGGCATAATTTATTTATTTATTTATTTATTTAGTATTCTTTCGGACAATTCCACACAATACACAATTTTCTCTTGCAAATATTCATACATCATACTTTGTGTTGTCCGAAGGGAGACGGAAGAAGCCAAAGGCTTATCAGGTCCCGCCCCCATGGACAATCAGGACAATTGTCCCTTGTATTTTAAGCTTTAACGTTGTTTTCAAGTTGTTAAGTGCTTTTGTTCAAAAAGAGAAACATGCTTGCCGTAGCTACAGCTGTTAAACAGATGCATGCCTTAAAGTACAGTGAAAAGTCGATGACCTGCAACGTGATTGGGAGGTTGTGTGCTGCAGCGATGTTGGATCAGTATCAAGCGACAAGCAGACATAGCAACTAGAAACTCAACCACTGCCAAATACTGTTCTTGCTGATGCTGCTGTTATTCTGAATTTATAATTGTTATTGACACAATGCTCCTGTTCATGCCAAGCTCCTGTTCAATAAGCACTGACAATTTCCAGTGCATCAGAAAACTGAGATGAAGGAATTAAAAGGGGAATTAAATACCCTTTTCCCCTGTCTGTTTCTTAAGACAATTTAAGCTGTCCTTTATCATAGATGATTTAGTCTTTCGTAGGTTTGTATGTCGCCCTGAAAGGTTATATGACCATTGTATTGTCTAATTGGTTCCTATTAGCGTAGATCCCTCCATATGGTGGCCATGTTTGTATTTTTTAAATGTTATGCCTTGTTGGTTTAAGAACTGATAATCACATTGCACGACCTGCCTTGGAGGTAATAGCTGCCTAACACTGTAATAGGTTAGCTTAATGCCATAGAGACAATAAGAACACTCGGATAATGATAAGCCCAGCATTTGTATAAAAAAAAATCCAAAAGCCCTTATATTTGCCTGTTTCGGTTAATCCACGTCTTAATTTGTTAGTTTGTGGTTCTCACTTGTCCATTACCTTATGCTTCCTAATTTTCAGTTTTTGTTAATGTCACTTATACATACTGATTAAATACCATGTTTTCTTACTTTTGGATACACTGTATGTTGTATCTTCTAATCAGGTTTTCACTCGAATAAATACTGTATAGCTCATTTGAATAAGCCTCTGTCCATCAACATTTCCTCAATATACAATCTGGAGCTAGACATGGCGTATACATTTATGAATAGTACATATGACATCTTTAAACTGTTGTCGTGTTGTCAACAATACATTTGCAAAATAAATTTGTTTTGTTGTCCTTGCCGTTATTCCTCCTCTCAAGTGTAAGTGAAATAAAATAGGGAAGCAATGTCGTTTCCAGTCAAGATAACAATGCTGCTCAGTGCTCTCTGGTTAAGCGCAGTCTGGGAATTTTCTTGGCAGCTGAACTTCCAATGAACTGTGACGATATTTGGCACTGGGACACCCTGGAATATGTTTGACTCCCCCGGGCACTTCACTTTCTACTGAACTAGTTTGAGACGCGACTGCATGACCTTTTTGCTCCCCATAACTTCTTGGGATGTGAAGACACAGGGGTAGAAACAACACATAGTAAAGTGCTGCCCAACAGCTTGAACAAAAAACTGCTGGTGGGTTCAGATGAGCCCTGTGATTTCTAACTTGCAGAATGTGAACAGCCACAACAGCCAATCTACACATTGCCTCAGCAGTGAACCTCACCAGCCAAAATCACAGCCATTTACCCCCCTCCCCACTGTGTCGGCATATTGGAAGTTGACCACGGGGGATGATAGTGACAGTGCTGGGATGGAAGAGGTGAGTAAGAGAGGGAGGCAGCGGGGCGATTTGACTGATAGAAAATAGGGAGTTTGGAAGCAGGTTGGAAATGGAGAAGATATCAGTGGGAGGGAGCGGTGTTTGCATGATAATCAAGTAGAGCTGGCAGAATGTGGCTCAGCTCAGGAAAATCCTCTGTCCCTCTTCTGGAAGAGATTGCTGCAGGCCAGGCAAGCCACCAACAAGGTCATCGGAGATAGAAAAATGTGTGTGTGTGCCTGCCCATGTTTAATACATACCTCAGTGCCCAGTAACTGCAGAGTGTGTGCATGCTTTTTTATCGTACTGCATTTGTGTGTTTTCTGTGTGTGTGCATCCAGACAGGAAATTATTGCTCATATCAGTGGCCGGCCAGTAGCTTGGGTGGAGGGAGAGGGGGAGGATGGGAGGGGGATGCACGGCTGCTTTGCTGTCCCCGTAGCGCTGAGTTTTGGCAGCCGATCAGAGGTGAGGTAAGGCCTCACACATGCTTCAGGTTTGATGAACTGGCAGTAGTCTGTTCATAGACAGATGCTGTGGTCCGGTGGGAGGAGTGGACATCGCACTTTCCAGCTCCTGTCCTTCTCGTTCTCCTGTCCCTCCCTCCCTCCCTTCCTCCCTCCCCGTGATTCTCACAAATACTGCACAAGAAAATAAATCAAAGCTCCGACAACAGCAGTGAGGTTAAGACACACATGGAGAGTCTGGAGCACACAATGGATGAGCACCAGACTCTCTGCCATTACAGCTAATTACTTTAATTACTTACTGTTTAATGGGGAGAGTGTAGTGCCATCCATTATGTGACAAATGCAAAAATTAGTGACAGGAAAAGGGTTCCTAACTGGTATTGGTAAATACTGTATTTTTAACATTCAACCTTTTTAAAATCCCTGGCCATCAACTAGATCACTCTTGATACAAAATACATGTTATATCAATGCAGAAATAGCTACATTTCCTTGAAAAATGTATTGCCATTTACTTGTGGAATACATGAAACATGACATAATGGCTATAAAATCATGGGCAGTGTTTCAATACTTCTACGTGAGCAAAATCTAAAGAAGGAATTCAAAATTATTCCAGACACTTAACCCCTTGAAAACATGAGGGTTGTGGTAAGTTGTCAAATTGCTTTAGATATCAACACATGAGCTTTGGAGTGGGCTCTCCAATAGTACATTTAAATAATAATGTGTGAATAAATCATGGAGCTCTGTGTATTTTGATAGCAACACTCACGACTGAAGGGTTTTACTTGAAACAATGTCAGAGTATGGATTTATATTCAAGCAGAAGTTCTAACAAAAATGAAAGCATTTGCTTTTGTTTCTGGTCATATTATTTTTGTAATTTCTGTAATATGGTCAGATGACAGACATCACATCAGCTGTTTATACATATGGAAGTTGGCCTAACAACTGGATTTGTATGACATGACACAACATATCTAGCCTCAGAAACTGTCACATAATGAATTGTACACTGTTGGCACACACAATATCCCCGTCTACAATTGCAGACATTTAGTTCCTGGTGGGGTGGCGGACTGCATGGTTAGCCAATGTATACAAATGGAATGGTTGGGGAATGGTAGTGCATGTTCAGCTCCTAGTTGGTGTATAAGGGAAGCAGGTCACACTAGTATGTTTGGCAAAATAAACTGTCCTCAAGTCAACATTAGAGTGAACAGAGATCAATGTACAATACATGCAGGATTGGACAAGTTATGAGAGAAAACAGGGAAAAAACTAAAGACAAGATATTTCATCTGCTCCTTTTTGCACAGCCTAAACACAGAGTTAGTATTATGAACTTTAAAAGAGGCCATACTTTTACTATGGTATTTGCTTTTATCTTTAACAGAGT
The DNA here is from genome assembly GCF_949987685.1 of Ammodytes marinus. NCBI lineage: Eukaryota > Metazoa > Chordata > Actinopteri > Uranoscopiformes > Ammodytidae > Ammodytes > Ammodytes marinus. Next base: position 30,204,100 of record NC_137230.1, read on the forward strand.
TTCTGTTACGACGTCAAATAACTATATTTAGCAGAGAACGTTCTCAAGCCATCGGAAACCGCCATTTTCTACCACCTGTGTTTATTGAGAATAGAAAAACACAGGTTGTTCTTTATCACAGCTTCACTGTCTCATCACAAATGGGTGGGTTGTGCCGTTAATAGAGCGGAGACAGTCTCTGAGCTGTCCGTTCACAAATTGGTTCCACCTTTTGGTTACAGTTTGTCTTCCTGCTCTCAGTGGGTTGCCATCTGGACGGCCGCATGATCAGAATATCCAAAGACAACACAGGAGACATTTAAGTCTAGACAAAAAAAAGGGTCCAGTGTTTTTGCTCCTACATAGAAAATACAAGTAGTAGTATAAACTATAAAACAGTTTATACATAAATATATATATTATAATTGTTAATACATATACTTGTTAATTGTTTTCTTACCTCTATGACTTGTGATGAAGCTGAGATAGTTATTTCAGTTTGGCTCTTTTACTCTGACTGCTTGGTCATGCAAAAAACCTGCAGTAAACAAACAGCTCAATTAAAAGGTATTGATGTTTCCTCTGTTCACTGTCAAAAACTCTGACGAAAAAATCCTTACTCGTATGGATTCCATATTGATTTTGCCTTTTTTCTCAACATAGCAACATGGCCATCTTAACATCTTAACTGTGAGGACACTTAAAAGGGAGAACACTATAGTGAGCTTTCAATTAATTAGTCTCTTATTTGTCAATATAAAATGACAGTTGATCAAGGCAACATCAATCCAACAGTATGGTTAATTAATTGTGACATATTGATTGCCGATAGTCATAATTAAGCTATCTGATGGTTATTTCACAATCACAAAATAGCAGTTTTGTTTCCCCTCAAACTTTTTCGGTGACTTATGGACTCCGATAAATGCTCACTAATTGGTCATTCTAATCATTTCCAAACAATGGAGCCTTTAAGTTCATTTCCGTTTTGCTCATTCAAAAATGGAATAACCTAGACAAATGCTGCGGTATCTCAGTGGAGCAGAGGAAAAATTGATTAGCTGCTGAATAAATGTCAAGAGCTGAACTGGATGTTGACTGATGCAAACGTCCTTGACATTTTTCTGATCCCTGTGTTGCTTCCTACACATTTTGCCTCCGAGCTATTTAAATCAGGGGGGCTAATTTGGGCCAATGTCAGTTTTACTGCCCTGTCGTTGTTTGTGGATCAGCCAGCAGTTATTGCCGTCCCTGTGACACTTCATTACCGCCTAATTAGAATGCTGGATTAATTGGCTATCTTGTTAACTGTAACCTCTAAATATTATGATAAAGCTGCTGAGTAATTAAAATGAGGTGGGCTAGAGGCTGCACAGCTACAATCCAGAGGAGTAAAGTCTGTCCTCAGTGGAGGGGAAGAATGGTGGATTTATATATTGGCACTTTTTTTTGCACTGTGAAATACTGTGAAGAATGAATTGAGGTGTTTTTCACAAAATCTCAAAATCCAAACCAGTTGGCGGTCAAGAAAGACAGAATTGATTCCGCTAACTCGCAGTTTCAGAGGAAGAAGAGATATTGGAACATCAAACTGAGCCATATGTTTCAAAGATGGCGACATGTGCTGATGCTACATCTACTACTCTGTATTTTACAATTGTTAACACTTACTGTGCCATACAAATGGTAGTGTTTGGAATATTATACATTATAAAAGGCATATAGGGAGGAGGTATGGACTGCTGGGTCAACATTACGTGAGACCCTGCTTCATACTGAAAGTGGAATGTAAATTACTTTTAACGGTGACCATGCTGATGAAGGTCCTCTTACCATAATGGAGTATTTAAATGTACCCAAACCATCCTATTTCTCTAGTCCTAACCATGCCGTGTGTGTGCCTATACTCACTGGGTTGCATACTCAACCAAACTTAACCATAGGTTTGTCATTGGATGTACAGTATGTTGTCATTTCATTGTGAGGACTCCTTGCCTACAACAGATGCCATCTGCAAAGTGGCACGCTACCAACATCCGAATGCTATGTTTTAAATCCCCATTGGATTGCATGCTTTAAAGCGGCTACGAGTAACATTTAAATATCTTTTAAACAGCCTCATGTTTCCTCTCATAATCATAAATTACCTTAAACAGCAAACGAGACCATCAGTGCAAAGAAAGACGTTTTTATATAGTTTTTATTACTGCATTTGATCTGGTAGTACACCCAGTCCGATTTTCGGTTCGCTCGTGCATGCTCTATGGTCACATATCCGTATTGGTCGCAGATTTCAGTATGGCGCAGGAACGCGATTTGAGAAGCCTATCACTCCAAGTGAGGGAAGGGGATAGGGAGACCAGATCCCAATTCACCAGATATGGGACAAAGACTACGTTTGTGCGGGACAATGCGGGACAAAGTGCCGTTTTTTTAGCAAAATAAACTTGTGTCACCACCGGTAATGCCAGAGACACGGCTTTCTATATTAAAAAAACACTATCTTTAGATCAGCGCGCAGCAGTTAAGTTAGCTACTGTTAAACAAATAGAGCATTAAGGCTGCGGCTTCACATTAAAAGCATTTCACTGGCTTCACATTAGCATTTCACTTGACAAACGTGAGTTGGCTTTTATTTTGAAGTAACAGGAAAGTAAACGCTGAAGCACTGCAGGCAGCACCTTCACAGAGCCACTGAGCCCAGCAGCCCGATACACACACACAGACAACCACACACACAGACAAACGGAGACTGCTGTCTCCTCACAGCTATCGGATAAATGCCAGATTATAAAACACGCATTTAAAAAGGGGGGCTCACTTTTAATAACAATGCGGGACAACGTCTCAATTTGCGGGACGTGTGAAAAGTAATGGAACTGCGATCTGGTCACCCTAGAAGGGGAGCTGAAACCTTGTTTGAGACAGTTAGGCTATTTGTCGTCATAATGACTGATAACGGGGCTGAACCATCAAAGAAAAAAAATAAAATGCAATGAAGAAAAGGTAAAAGGGAGAGTGATAGGCGGGCGGGAGGGCGTTGCCAAGCAACGTATACACAATTTCACGGAGCGAACCTAGACTGCAGTGTTTACTCCTAAATGAATGAGCGGTAGCCTACTAAAACAAAGTTTACTTTGCCTCACCAGCATCATCAGATGACCATTATTCATCTGAAATAGTCATTATTTACAACAACATAAACACATTACCTCATCATGATCCATACTAACTGCCGTCTCTCGTTCATTCGCTTTGTGTGGGGACACATACTCGTTCAGCTCCGTGAGAGGTGACAATGGATCAACTCATTGCAATCAGGTGTAGTTGATGCTGTGTCACTAACCACTCTCACTGAGCCGAAAAGAGTCCGGTGCCCTCACACTTTCAACACACGGACACGCACTATATTGCTTCCTGATTATTTGAATCTTGAGGCCCTGCACGAGCTAGAAAACAGCTTCACGACAGCTGGCGTCGTAAAAATACTACCGCTTTTGTTCAAAGGTGTCGCCAACGTGCCGACTTACTCGTAGTGGCTTTAATTAAACGATAGATGTATAGCATTCCTTTATAACATGGAGTTGGTTTTGATCCAAAAGGCAATGACTTAATAATTTTGTGTGTGTTGGGAATATTACTGTTTAACTAATACAACATTGACTTGAACAACTTCTAAAGATTTTAGATGTTTATACTATTTATATCATTGTATTTATGCTGCCTCCAAACAGGATGCTGAGCTCTTGTTTTGGCACCGTTCACCCTGACCCAGATCTAAGAGAAGAAAGAAGTTGATTAATCTCAGTGTGCAGAAAAGGCAATTTCCGTGTTTACTGATTATATGTGATTTAGAAAGATTTTTTTTCCAACTTTTCATTCATTTATTTTTAATGGACGGCCATAAATGAAACCGCAAAAAAATAAATCTGTGTATTCTTCTAATGCATTTAGTTCACAACTGACAGGTGCATGCATCTGGCCGTCACAGTTTCTCTGAAGCTCTAAATCCAGCCCGCTGAAGGTCAGATTTACCAGTCTGATTTGGATAACGAGAGGCAGTGGGTCAGTAAATCAGGTCAATGGACATAATCCAAAATAATCCACTCTAATCTCACGGACTACTCATGATGGCAGGAGATTACCTTAGTGATTTGTTTTAATTGCTCTCCTAAAATCCAGATTTTGGCTTCATATGACATGAAGGGACTGGCGTGTGTCCTGATTTTTTCCAAAAGGTTTCCCTTAAGAGAAAATGCCCCATATAAAACATCCAACCATTCAGAACCTAAATCTTGAATAAGTGCACTTTCCTTGCTATTAAAAGCACATTTGATGGATTCACTGGTATGCTATCATTGCATTGTGCATCAACATGAAACCAAAATGACCTAGTGACAGAAGATACCCACTAATCTTACCAAACATCAACTAAATAGATACATTCCCATCTGTGCACACCACGTCCAGAGTCCTCCATCAGCCACAGTAACGAGCTGGAAATATCATAAAGAAATATAAAACAAACTACTATTTTTGCAGGTTTTCAGTTGCAAACATGAAATAAATATGAATGTGTAAATGGATAACACAAGTACTATATTAAAAGACTAACTCTTTTCACGTGGTATACCTTTGATACCTTCAACAGATTTAAATGACATTTATAACCTTGTGTGTGTCAACTCATTCAATTGTTACAAGCAGAGCCGAGTTTGTTTGTGAGACCTAATGCCAGAATGCAGTTGTTTAATAGACTATGGCTCCTTCCATTAGGGCTACAATCAAGTCTGCTTCATTCTAAAATACTTGGCATCATTTTTTAAACCACTAGTGGACTGGAGGAAGTTTTAATTGTTCCATACTTAGATTTTCATCATTCTAATTAAATCTGCCTGTCATCCATTTTTCTTCTCAGTTTGCAACCCAGTTGCCTTGTGAAAATGCCAGCACTACTCAACTGGAGTTTGGGTATTGATTTGTTTTGCATTTCCTTCATGCACATACAGTATATGCACTTATCTTGAGCAATGATTTAATTTGAAATTGAGTATCTATACATTCTTAGATAGAATGCAATGATGACGTACAACAGAAAGGACTGTTGTGTTTTGGATAACTAAGCAAGTGGGGAACTGATGACTGCATTCCTGTCTGGATTTGGAGGCTCTTGTATGATGAGAGCGGTTGGTGGTGAGCTGGCTATCGCTAAATCATTCTTCTAGGGATGGATGCAGTGCCACAGGTCTTACAGCATTTCAATCTAGTGATGAGTGGCCAAGATGTGTTAGTGAGGGCAGACAAGTGAATGAGTGTGTCTCACACAAAGGCAGCAGGGATTCTTAAATGTGCCTTCTTTTCAAAGCTGAAAAGATGCCGGGAGTGGAGCGTTGGAGATGTTTCACTACCTCAAAGTCAACATTTGTGGGAGTGAAGTTTCACTTAACCCTGGCTAATTGCTTGATATGTCAGCTTCAGTGAAGCATGTCAGTAATCTATATGGTCTGTTGGTCCATTAATGCTTTCTCCTTTGAGGCTTAAGGCAACCCTTTGTTTCACACATATCATGTAATGTAAACCCAATAACTCCACCCACCTATAACCAGATTGGGCTATCTCTGATTCTTCCTGGGAAAGGATAAACAAATTGCCAGACCTCTGAAAGTGAACTTGGTCAACAGTTATTGGCGACGCCCCTAAGACGATGAGCTTTAGAAAACAATGCGAGAAGTCATCCTCTTTTAATGGCAAAAAAAGAAGCAAACAATTTCAAAACGTTGTATTCAGCTTGTCAAATAACTATCAAACCACATCTGTTCCTTATGTCGAGATAGTCTGTAAATTACATAGAAAATGATAATTCATACATTTTATCACAGAAACGATAGTAATGTATTTAGTGCTGAACAACTTTAATTATTAGAAGAGAAGCTTCCATCTGCTTCATTTTAAGAAATAAACAAATATTACTTTCCTGTTTTTCAAATACAGATAGTGTAGATGCACTCAATATCAATGTTCTTGGAGGAGCTCGGAGTATAGCAAGTGTTGAAACAGCAGAAGACAGAATGAGGTCAGCTTCACCAAGGCATGAGGAGAAGATCATAGTCCATGCCCAGGTCAGACAGCAGTAGCCTTCAGCAAGTCCAAGAACATCCAGCCAGCCTCTCAGTAACAGATCTGTTTTTTTGTTTTATTGGAAATGGAATCAGCAACTGGCAAATGATACCGCTGATGTAATAGGGGGGGTTGGGTATTGGCAAGAACTTTACCATATTATGCTAAAAACTATTTAATTTAAAACAAATGTCACAATATCCAATCAACTGTAAATCACTCTGCTTTAACATGGTGGCTCTCTGCAATATATGACACACGCTTTTGAGGTCTGGGTTATTTCTCTCATTCACCGACCAATTTGGGTGAGGGAATCATTTATGAGTACATGCTTTACCTCAGATTATTTGAATAGATGTTGAAAATCAATTCACCTGAAGAGGTGAATATGGCACGATGAGCCATTTATTTCCCCCCACTCCAATGTTCCAGCATTCAATCTCACAAAATCAACAGAATTCTTAATGCACAAAGCTCCTTTTAATAAGTGGATCTGAGTTCATTTCATCAGAACCGTGTCCATTTCTTCCCAGGACAGCGAGGGTTACCATATGAACGCTCATCCTAATGTCTCTCTCTCTCTACCTGAGTGATTTGAAGTGTGAACCGCTGGCCCCCACGGGCGCATAGGTATGTGTGGTGCAAAATGAAGACCTAATTGGAAATGATCGCTGACAGCAGCCTGAGCCAGCAGGTCCCTTAATGATCCAGGCAGACCTTGGATCAGAGTGAGCCACCTCACTACCTTTGAAAGGCATTTAGAGCGGATGACAGCAGAGAAAGCCCTGTTGAGGGGCCGAGGGGTTACAGCTGTGTTGTGCTCAAAGTCTTTCAGGGTGGGCGAGGGGAATAGAGTTAGAGAGGAGAAGACAAGGAAGGGGGATTCACTTTGACACATCAAGGTAGGCTGGAAATTGAAATGGTGGTAGTTCAGATGTCATGTAAGAAAACACTGTCCAGACAAATTCAATGAATTGGTAACATAAAAACAAAACATCTATATTTAGTTTTTTTTTAGTTTTTAGTTTTTTATAGCTATTTTGGATACAAAACATGTGATCAACAATGAGTTTATATATTTTTCAGTAAATAAATATGTATGACAACAATGGAGTGCTTGGATTGTATGTTTTGGCTACAGTTTAAAACTGCATTGGCATCAGAAGTGTGTTACTGCAGAGACCTTAACTTTTGGAGGACAGTTTCTTTGATCTACAATGGCGACACATATGATATTTCAGGCAGCCATTTCCAGCCATTTTACCTGTTGTCAAAAGACTGAGGAAGACCTTGTAAAGAGAAATCCTTTAATATCACTGGATATCCCAACAGAGAAATGTTGTCACAAAAAACCTGGGGCCTCAAGGCAAGCTTTTCCTAGCAGTGCCATCTCCTTATTGCCTCAGGTGTTGGGGATGCGATGGCCAAGGAGGCTGCAGCTCAGGATGAAAGGCCACTAATAGCAAGGTTGGCAGTTTTATATCCACCTCTTGTCCAAGTGACTCTGGGTTAGAATAAACCACAAATTGCTCCCTATGGTTATAGAACTGTCTGTCGTAGCCTGCTGCCATTGGTGTGTATCCATTGGTGTAGTATATGTGTGTATGTGATTGAGTGAATTAGAGGTGAAAATGCTTTAGTTTGAGTCTTTTGATAGAAAAACTATATTTAACGTCACGTCACAGCTTCAAAATGTCCTCCTGTCGTGGGACAGCACAGAGTCAATACAACCATCAAGTTGACTGACAAGTTGACACTTTAAAGGCACTACGAGTAAGATGGCACGTTGGCGTCCCCTTTGGACAAAAGCGGTAGTATTTTTACGACGCCCGCTGTCGCAAATGCTCGTGCCAGGCGCGTGAGCGTGGACTGAGAAGGGCGCAATATAGTGCATGTTCGTGTGTTGAAAGTGTGAGGACTCTTTTCGGCTCCGTGAGAGTGGTTTTGACACTGCATCAACTAATGCCAGTCAGTACACACACCTGCTTGCAATGAGTTGATTCAGCAGCGTCACCTAACTACTCTCTCTCTCACGGAGCTGTGTCCTCACAGAAAGCGAATGAATGAGAGACGGCAGTTAGTAGACTATGGATCACGATGAGGTAATGTGTTTGTGTTGTTGATGTAAATAATGACTATTTCAGATAATGGTTATCTGATGATGGTGAAGCAAAGCAAACTTTGTGTTAGTACCAACCGCTCATTCATTTAGCAGTCTAGTTTCGCTCTCGTGAAATTGTATACACGTTGCTTGGCAACGTCCTCCCGCCCGCCTATCACTCACTCTCCCTTTTCGCTTTTCTTCATTGCATTCTCTTTTTTTTCTTTGATGGTTCAGCCCCGTTATCAGTCATTTATGACGACAAATAACTGTCTCAAACAAGGCTCCCGCTCCCCTTCCCTCACCTGGAGGGATAGGCTTCTCAAATCGCGTTGCAGCGCCACACTGAAATCTGCAACCAATACGGATATGTGACCATAGAGCCTGCACGAGCGAACCGAAAATCGGACTGGGTGTGCGACCAGACCAAAAGCAGTAATAAAAACTATATAAAAACGTCTTTCTTTGCACTGATGGTCTCGTTTGCTGTTAAAGGTAATTTATGATTATCAGAGGAAACATGAGGTTGTTTAAAAGATATTTAAATGTTACTCGTATCCGCTTTAATGAAATAGCAGAAAGTTCCTTACGGCACTTTGTTGATGATAAGTGCTGTTCAGGTGGTACATTTTCTTCATTTTATAGCTGCAGTTTGGAACATTGTGTATTTTTTTTGTGCAAAAACTATAAATACAGACAATGTTAAGATAACCATACAGGGACTGTATTACTCTTACTCATTTTGGCATTCATTTGGTGTATAGCAAAAACGATTACTTTGAGTTGGAGGTGCATCAACTTTGTAACAAATATACAATCATATGAAAAAGTTTGGGAACCCCTCTCAGCCGGCATTATAATTGACTCTGCTTTCACAAAAAAAAGATAAAAGTGGTATGTCTTTAATTTACCAGGAACAGCTAACTACTGGGATGTTTTCCAAACAAAGATTTTTTGAAAAGCAGTATTTGGTTGTATGAAATAAAATAAAATGTGAAAAACTGGCTGTGCAAAAATATGGGTACCCTTGTGGTTTTGTTGATTTTAATGCCTGTAACAGCATGTAAAACTGATGACTTTAAACACAAAGTTGGTTGGATTATGTTGTTAAGCCTTGAACCTCATAGAAATGTCTGTTTAATCATGAGAAAATGTATTGTAGGTGCCTAAATGCAAGTTGCACTTCTCTTTGACTCTCTGCTGAAGTGAGACAGAATGGGATCATCAAGACTGCTCCCAAAAGATCTTAAAAACAAAGATTATTCATTATCATGGTTTAGGGGAAGGCTACAAGAAGCTTTCCCAAAGGTTTCAATTGTCAATTTCTACTGTAAGGAACGTTGTCAGGGAATGGAAGGACACAGGCACAGTTGCAGTTAAACCCAGGTCTAGCAGACCAAGAAAAGTACAAGAGCGGCATATGCGGCGGATTGTGAGAATGGTTGCACACAACCCAAAGATCACCTCCAAAGACGTGCAAGAACATCTGGCTGCAGATTGTGTATCTGTACATGGTTCAATAAATCAGTGCAATGTTGCCGGCTGAGAGGGGTTCCCAAACTTTTTCATATGACTGTATTGTATGGTAAACTGTCGGCAGTAGCTACATGTGTCTGGTGTGGATGAGTTTAAAACCATTCAAACCACCACTAAACTGACAATCAGCTAAGAAGGTGAAAACAGCAACATAATTTATCTTATTGAATTAATTTTATATTAATAGTATAATTAGTATTCTGAGTCGGGTTGGGAAATATTACCCATGAATTTCCTTCAATTCACATATTGATCACCCGTCCTGGTCATTATAAAATGTTTCCTATTGTAGAAGGAAATAGTTCAGCTTTGGAACAGTGAGCATCCACGTGGGTATTTGACTAGCTAATTAAATGTAAAGAATGTTTCGTATTTAACCAGTGCAAACAGGTTACATTTGCCCTTTTCATCATTGCCAGTGAAATGATAATTCCGTAATGTACAGCGATATTTTAATATCATTAAGCCCCCTTGCACTCATGATCAGCTGTACAGTTATATGATTGCCTCAGTCTGTGGGAGGATATTGGATACATAGGAGATCAGTGGTGCTGTCATAGAGTCAGTGTGATTTACAGGAAGGTGATTGTGCATGCAACTCATAAAATGCCATTCTTCTGCAGTCGTCATTTATATCAATGTTTGTATATGTTTTCCATCATGTCATATTAACCCCTTCTACATTGCCTGTGCAATGTAGCTAACTTTGTATATTGATACATAGAGTAAACCTTTACTGTTCTGTGGATTCATTGGTAAAATCATTCTGAGGGAATATGTAGGATGTTTGTTAGACTTTAGTATTATCTATAGATTCCCTATTGTGTTTATCAATTGTTAATGTGTTGGCAATATTTTCCATCGGATAACATGTCACACTAATGACTGGCTGATGTTTTGTAATTATGGTAGATCAATAGTGCTGTGAGCCCATGATAATTTCCCCTGTAGATTATTGTATATTAATCCTAAAAATCATATAACATGGCAGTTCCTGAAAATGTTTTGTCGCTTCGCTAAAAGCGATACCTTACACAGACAAACATAAAAGGATATAAATGTAGAGTTTAAAAGTATTACTCATTTCACTTTTTATTTGCATTCAACTAAATGCAGACTATCTACATTGTGTACATAATGATAAATATGTTCTGTTATTTGAATGTCAAGCGAATTATTAATTACGTATCCTTCCAAATGCAATTATAAGGACACTCAAGAGCATGCAATTAAATACATTTTTATTTAATAACATTTTCCCCCAGTTCACATATTTTAGATACAATGTAGAGAGAAACACTCCAACTAACCACAGCATGATGCATTAATATATACAGTAGGTATATCCATAAAGTATTGCAGAAGTGTGAGTTGAATGGATTCAGTTAGAAAAATAATAGAACCAGCAATTAAACTAAGGTCACATTATTCTTATGTTATGTATTCATCACCGCAAACAAATGCAGACACAACATGGCATCTTTTTATATAAAGCATTAAACCCTAGACGTCAGTGAGTTGCAACGGCCCTGAATCCAATTACATGCATTTGCCTCAAAAGCAGCTTATCTGAAAGAAGAGAGTAGCCTCCTGCTCTATCAAGTGCTTTAGACAAATCAATAAACACAAAACAGAAACAGCGATGTAATTCCCCTTCCAATCCGGGTTACAGAGTGGGCCATTTAATAAATAAATTAGTAGTGTGCGGAATCATCTTTCATCCCAGGTACAAGCACACAGTGAATAGTTTAGTGTCAGTAATCAATAAACAATGCATTCATTCAAAATGTACTGAATTCTGTCAGCTTGTATTGCTGCAGATATCCAGGATGTTCATTTGTATTGAGCGTGCCGTGCACTCAGCATATCCCCCCAAAACTATTCCTGTATCAGAATGACTTTGTCTATGAAAGTGCATTACACCCTAAACTCAATTTATACCAATAAAACGTTAAGCTGTAAGCGTTGAGAATACACGTGAAATCTATCTTGCAATCTGATATCTCCTTAAAGATTACATGCCTATTCAAATAGTCTCCATACTACAGTATATATGATATATACTATTTAATTTCTACAAGCATAGACTAACAACCATACAAGGTAAAAGTAGCTAAAAAAATGTTGTCCAATGCCAGTTTTAAACCACAAACGTTAGAGCTAGTAAGACTCAATGTGTTATCAGACAGTGCCTTGATTGGTTTATTACAAATAGCTGAACCGTTCAAGTGTGGCTTTGCTAATTTCCTAGAGTCAATAGGCATATTACAGTTTTTACCTAATGCTTAAACACTAATAGTGGCTGCTATGCCCAAAGCATCACTACCTCTAACTTTAGTGACCATGCCCTAAACACAAGCACCAACCCTATAAACACAATATGTGCTTTGCACTGTGATTGAAATTCTCCAACACACTTCTTGCAAAACACTACACACTGTTTTTCACACAAGACACATTGTTCGAAAATGAAATCTCCTGCAATCATTGGGTAAACACATCTATCTAAAATACAAAACACAACTAAAATTGGAAAAACACACAGACTCACACACATGAAAAATAAAAATATATAGCTAATATAATACCAATCCGTGTGAGCCTTAGCATTACAAATAGACCTCAGGTGAGCTCAGCTCCTTTTTAGAGACAGAAAGAGTCAGGGGAAGAAGACAAGAGAGAGAGGCAGGAGGACGATGACAAAGGAGACAACAGACGGAGTCAGGGTCACTATAGTCAACACAGTCTCACTCCTAGAACGTCAAAGTGCGACTGTGGGCCAGGGCCTCTTACCGTCCGTCACTGACGTGAAATCAGACTTTGCCACCGTCTGAAGACGGATTGGGGGTTCAATTGAACCCCCAATCCGTGTTGCTATAGTGGACCATGTTATAGATCATGGCCTAACAATATATCAATGACGAGTTTCCGCTTCCTCAATGACGAGTTTCCGCTTCCTGTCTGTGAGTTTGAATTGTCTGTGGATTGTTTGGTACTTGGCTTTTTGACACTTTTCTGGATTATCGACCACTGATTTTGGATTTTGGACATTGGACTGATTGATACACGGTAAAGACCCCTGCCTGGTTTACGACTCTGATTTGGAACAACGGACTGTGAAAACGGTAGCAGAGCTAGCGACGACTAGCATCTGGCTGCTAGGCTACCAGCCGACAGTGCTAACAGCTGGCCGGCTGACAGCTGACAAAAGCAGGAGAAAGTTCGACACCGGGAAGAATGGGGCCGAAGAAGGCTTTCACGGCCGAAGAAGCCGAGGACATTACAGTTTTTACCTAATGCTTAAACACTAAAAGTGGTTGCTATGCCCAAAGCATCACAACCCCTAACTTTAGTGACCATGCCCTAAACACAAGCACCAACCCTACAAACACAATAAGTGCTTTGCACTGTGTTTGAAATCCTCCAACACACTTCTTGCAAAACACTACACACTGTTTATCACATAAGACACATCGTTCAAAAATGAAATCTCATGCAATCATTGGGAAAACACATCGATTTAAAATACAAAACACAACTAAAATTGGAAAAGCACACAGACTCACATACATAAAAAATAAAAAATAAAGCTAATATAATACCAATTAGTGTGAGCCTTAGCATTACAAATAGAGCTCAGGTGAGCTATGTTTCTTTGTGAGACAGTAAGAGTCAGGGGAAGAGGACAAGAGAGAGCGGCAGGAGGACGATGACAAAGGAGACAACAGACGGAGACAGGGTCACTATAGCGGACCATGTTATAGATCATGGCCTAGCAATATAGGAGGCTGGTCTGAGATTCCAGCCCAGAAACACAATAGCTCCATAATTAGGACATTTAGACTGGATATCAGGAATATTTTCGCTGTTGCTTCTCAAAGGATGACATTGCATGTGATGTCGATCAGGTGATGTGGACAGACGCAAACGGGAGGCGGTATCCAAAGGATTCATAATCCACTCGCACCATTCCTTACAACACTTATTTTATTTTAAATTTTACTGTAATTGTTTCAGAGTTCGTAGTGACACTGAATTGCTTGTTGAACTGCGATCCTACCTATTCGTTGTGTTTTTTTCTTTTGTTGGCCAAAACCATGAAATTGTAATATAAACTTTTTTCAGAAGCTTTTCTATATTTTTTTCATGTGTCTAATTGCAAATATAGTGGATCAATGTTTCCAAAAAAATTCTGCGAGAGGAAGGATACAAGTTTCCCCCGTTGCTTGGCAAGGGAGGAAATTGCCTGTAACGTGGATGAGGTGATGTGGCCAGATGCCAACAGGAGAGAGGATCCATAGCCTAAATGTCTTCCAATCATTCCCTACAACACTATGTTTTGTAGAACATTCTAGTTGTACCATTTCTTGTGTGTCTGTGTGTTTTTTCTTCTTTTGCAAAAACCTGAAATGGCAAAATTAAAATTAAAATCTGAAGCGTTTACATTTTGTTTTCATGTATCTAGATCAACTGTAGTGGATCAATCTTTCACAAAAAAAATCTGTATGAGAGTTTTTAAGTCAAAAACCATCAAAAGTACTGAGTACAGCTGTGTTTTGCATAAAGCACATCTGTGTGTTGTTGCTGCTAGGAAAGAGTAATTCAAAAGTGCATGTGTGTATTGTTTTGATGCTAAAAACAGTTTTGAAATGGGATTGTTAGGTTTTATTTCAAGAGTTTCATTTTGCCGTATAAGTTAGAAGTTTATCTCCATGTGCTTTGTCCTATTCGGCCTGTGTGTTAAGTTTTGACACAGTGGGCCAAAGTCTGCAACATGTGTGTAAGCATTCGGCAAAAACTGTAAAAGGTCTCTCGACTTCCTTTCTGGAGAAGTATCTGCGATGAGGAAACAACAACGAGACATCCTAGACCTGGCCGGGGAGATCAAAATGTTGCGGTTGCAGAGCGAAGAAAAGGATAAACGAATTATCCACCTTGAAGGCAGAGTGTCTGACCTGGAACAGTACACAAGGATAACAGCTGTGTTTTGCATAAAGCACATCTGTGTGTTGTTGCTGCTAGGAAAGAGTAATTCAAAAGTGCATGTGTGTATTGTTTTGATGCTAAAACAGTTTTGAAATGGTATTGTTAAGTTTTGTTTCATGAGTTTCATTTTGCCGTATAAGTTAGAGGTTTATCTCCATGTGCTTTGTCCTATTCGGCCTGTGTGTTAAGTTTTGACACAGTGGGCCAAAGTCTGCAACATGTGTCTAAGCATTCGGCAAAAACTGTAAGATCCATTGAGTATAAAGTCAATGTTGTGTTTGATTGTGGAGGTCACCTTCAACTCAGAAGAGGATAAGTATAAAGGACTCTTTCAGCAACGTACATCTTAAACAGCCTTAAGTCCTTGTGTCACTCTAAAACTGTGGTTAGCCCATCTTAGAATCTGAAGCCTAACTGGAAATCAAATGCTAGCTGTCTGAGCTATTATGAATATATCAAAACAGAAAATAAATGTCAATATGTTTTACACAATAATTGGAAAACTTAACTTTTGTTTGTGTTACTTCTAACTCCTTGTGGGTTAAGAATAACATTACTTATGTATACTTGTCAAAACAGATGTAGAATGACAATCTAATCTACCCTTCGTTTACACACACTGAGGAGATGTTTTCACTTGTGTCACTTTTACTCTTAGTGGATATTCATGAACAGATGTTGGTGAAGGGCTAATCTACTTAGTAAGAAATGGTGCGTGGGTGTGTAGTGGGTGGATTTTAAAATGGTCCACAAACTGAAAAACAATCCAATTCTCCTTTTTTTTACCTAACTGAAGAAATACACTGAATGAACAGCACACAACACAAGCTGCATTGACAAATGAAAGTAATATACCGTTGTGGTAATGATGCATGACTTTTGGAGCCATGTTTTGTTTGAGCCATTTGTTTTCCACATTATTTACTTTGCATTATTTACTTCTCATACCTAAATTACAACACAGGTCATCTGTTAGCCTCTTCTAAAACAGAAAACGTAGCTGTTCCAAAAGAACAACACATATGAATCATTCCTGATCTGCTGACTGCCGCCAAGTAAATCTAAACTAAAAATCCCAAATAA
Source organism: Ammodytes marinus (assembly GCF_949987685.1). NCBI lineage: Eukaryota > Metazoa > Chordata > Actinopteri > Uranoscopiformes > Ammodytidae > Ammodytes > Ammodytes marinus. Next base: position 30,219,902 of record NC_137230.1, read on the forward strand.
ATGTTTACATTATTATGGTATATAGAAACCCATTCTGACAGTTGGTTGAAGAAACAAACAGTGGTATCACTAGTCATGTGATTCCTAGTTCAAACAATATACAATATAAAAGTGATGGGACACATCCTCCTGTGCACATGGATAGGTATATATGCCTCAGCACACAGGTGTAACCTTAAAGTCAGAATCATTGGAGTTAGTATTAAATCACTCTAGTAACATAGACAATAGCCTACTGTTTATACTCCCTGAGTTTTTTCAGTTATTCTGCAATGTCATGATACAATTGCCTTTGCTACTGAGACAAACTAGGACATTATTCACTTTAACACAAGCTCACTCGTCCTACAAGTCCTCAAACCCAAACAAACAAATGCATCATGTTGTCATTCCTATGAGTGTTTCTGATAGGTCATGTTCTTCTCATAACAAGCCAGCTAACACTTTATACATATGCGTGTTTGCAGCTATTTAACCTCTGACGGAAGCTCTATATGTATTCAACCACAAGCGATCACCTGTCAGTAATCACAAACATAGATCGGTATAAGCAGTCTTTGACCAAATAACAAATGCTGTTGATCGTTTGTAGAGAGACGGTCTGTCAGAATTAATCATTATATTTTTTAAATTATTTATATAATGACATTATTTGAATATTTACATATTTATATCAACTTTTTGCATGCTGCACCTTTCAAACAGCTCAGATACATTTTGTATCCTCCTCACCGTCTAAATACATGTGTGGCGCTGTACGTGTATACAAGAACAAAATACGAACACCATGTCTTTAACCTTCTCACAATACGCCTTCTGTTTCCTAATCTCTAAGAAAAACAACTTCCCTGATTAATTGTTTTTACCAATTAGAGCTGCAAAGCAACTTTAATCATGGCCTAACCTCCAGTAAGTGCCATTTCTTAAAAAAACACCAACACAAGGGTTAAGCAAAGTAAGCAACAGAAAAAAACGATTATTGAGACAACATTCTTCCTAAACAAAAAAAAATGCAACCCTTGGTATACCATTTCTCTTTTAAAATGCCCTGCATACCTTGGTTGAATGTTCAATTGTGTATTTGTGTGGGCTGCAAAGTGCAGGGTAACTTGGTGATATACAATGCTTCAAGGTCAATTAATCGTAGGAGAGTTTCATGAAAATGCCAAGAGTTGACCTTGATCTTAGAAAAAAAAACGTTGGTTGGAGCTGCTCCACAGAAGTTAGCCATGAGTCACGACGCCATGTGTCTGATTGTTCCCATGAGATTTGTCTTTGTTTACTCATTTGACTTTGTTTTGTTTGTCTGCTGCTGTTGTTGCTCGGAATAGATGAACAAACTGTCGTCACGTCATTGTGAGGTGACGTGGCTGTGCTGTGAGTCGCCCCAGACGGTACAGACTTTCAATAGTATTCTAAAAAGGGAAAGAGAACAATGGATCCACCTGAGACTGCAGGGTCAAATCAAAGGGAGAAAACTTCCCGAAAAAAAAAGGTTTGGTCGCTCTTGTTGTGAGCAAGCCACCAGAGTTTAGCAGAATCACATACAGATTTATATGACCTTGGGCTTGCTTCACAATCAGTGGAGCTTTGATTATGCATTCAGTTAAAAACTCAGCACTCAGAGTATCCTATTTGTGACTACATCAAATGAAACCAAATGACCCATTAGGTTTGATTTCCAACTTGGGACGTCAGGTGTGTTTTCTTGAACCTCAATTATTTTTGACACAACATAAAAAGAAATAAAAATAGCTTCCGTCAAAAATAGTCAGCTATAACTCATATTACTGATACAGATTGTAAGATGATTATGGTTACTTCACATGTCTGCATGGCTTTACCTTAAATCAGTGAGCAATCACAATAAGACCTGTACAAAACAAGGTTGGAGGTGGTTGCTCTGCCTACAAATGAAATCTTGTTGCAACGTTCGTCATACGTCATGTATCTTTTGTACTACCTTTGACAAACAAGTCCACCTGTACGATTGTTTTCAGTAGAACAAAGATGTCAACAAAACACTCCACAAATAAAAGGGAGAAACAGAAGCAGAAGTGTCACATGGCATGTATACTCAGCTCTCTTTCTCTCTCTCCTATGTGAATTTGATTGTAAGTGGCTTTTGTAAATTGCTCCTTGTTGTTCATCTGTAGCTCTTCTGCTGTCTTTGATGCTGCTCTCCTATGGTCCCCCTAGAGGGAACAATGGACGACCTCTGTGGGACTCATCCTTTGACTCTTTCCATTACAAAACACACAAGTACAAATAAATAAATTAATAAGCTCCTGTGCGTGACACATGCAGTCGTGTCATTGTCCTTGAAGGTCTGGCCAGTTGGCCGGAAGTGGCATGGGACTGAGGAGGCTGATCAGACCTTGAGAAAAATCCAGAGTGACAGCACATCAGTGGCAGCCTCTTCTTTGACATCCCCCCTCATTACCACTCTGTCACTCTCTACATGTGCAAACATGAAAGCAAGTAAACACACACATGCACGCACCCAAGAACTCACACATAAACACACACACTTAGTGAGCAGTTCTTTATGGAGATTGAATATGTAGGACAGCCTCCTTTCTATGTGCATACTGGTGACATTGACACATGGTTACAGAGGAGATTAATTTCCCCACAGCGTTGGTTCAGGGTTTATTTTAGGCCCAGGAGTTTCATAGAGCAAATCAGCTCACTGCCCATGCACTCCTCAAATGGGAGAAGATGTGGGTGTAGTGGGTTTAGCCTGTGTGTATGCATGTGTTTGACACTCTTTTAACCCTCAGCTCCCAACTGAAATAATGTGCAGCACAATTACAACATTTTCTTTTTAAATGTATCACTCTGCTAGAACAGGCAAAACACTCTTTCCAGTGATTGTTTCCCCAATGTCCTTTTATAATTATAATTAAATATCCATAAACCCATCTTCTCCTCCTCTCAAATTTGATTATACCGTCTATTATTTCTAAGCCTGTATTGGCAGGGAAAAAAAGGGGGCGGGGAGGATTTCAAGTTAAACACAACCTTTTTTCCCCCTGTATCCTAGAACATGCATAGTACCATTCAACATTTAACTATAAAGGAAGACGTATGTGTGTGTCTGTATGTATGTCTGTCCTTCAGGTTTCTCGTCAACCCCAAGTCTGATCTACTTCACACTTGACAGGCGTGTTGCTGAGTAGGCAAGGGAGATCAGACTGGAGTGTGAAGTTGTTTGAATCAGCGGTTCTGTAGAAAAAACTGCAACAAAAATAACTGTGAAGCTAGCCAGACTGTGGTGCACGTCTATCTGTACTGTTTCGGCTCCGGTGCTCGGAGTGACCAACAAGGACAAAAGTACACCGCCAATGGTAGCAGTACGAAAACACACACACACACATGACAAATCCAAGCAGGCGGAAAAATGGTGCCATTTCGGAGTAGCTTTTCCTGAAAAGAAAAATAATAATAACATCTGGAATACCTTGCCAACACATGTAGTAACTCTCCATAAGCCTGTAAATAAAGGGAGTGAAAAACTAGTGCTCAATAATGGAAAATCCATATTGCAGTGGGTCCTGGCCACATCATTAAATGTGAAAGTATAATGTAACATTGGCTTTGCTCATTTCATTTGCAGAGCATTATCAAGCACACAGCACATACACAATGTGCTGACTTGAGGGACCAATTCACATATAATTGGTTAATTGTTTGTGGAATACATGGGAGGTTGGTGGGCTGATCCTTCTACAGAAAACCCACCAGTGTTGGTTAATTTAAAATGATTGATTAAGTTAGACAATAGTAAGGAACTGGCATGCCATAGTAATTGTTTAATCACTGCTAGTTAAGGAGACGGGAGGATTGCAGAGAGAGGGTTATTGTTCTTGTGCTTTTTAGGTTTCTGTGGGAGTTTTCTTCAGCTCTGTGCGGGTGGTGGGGAGTGAGAATGTGTATTTGAGAAATGTGCTTCTGGCAAACTGAAAAAAAATGAAACTGAAAAAAAAGACAGTGGAGTGATAAATATTGTAAATCCGTCAATCCACATGATGGGAAAAGCAAAGGGAAACAAGGCCCACATTAGAAAATAATATGCATTTTTTCTTTGTGACCGTTATTCAGATAAAATGCAGGCTGGTTGATTACCAATCTTACTCTTTTCTATTCTCTTTACATTAGTTTGAAACGGTAATTAAATCAGTGTTGACATGGTGGGTTTCTGCAATAGGAATGGTTATCAAGAACAATGTAGACTCCAGCACACTGTTTAACTTGCAAGAGTGGTTTATGTACAAGGTGCTAGACCTTTGTTAGGCAAAACTGAAGCCAAGTATTTTCCATGTATAATAGTGATATTAGTATTAATATAACATAATGTGTGTTTTTGCAGGTTAAAACAGCAATACACTTCTAGCACTGTGCTCAGCTGACCTCTGGGATACTTCCACTCTGCCTCATCATTAATTTTCCAATAGAGGCCAACTCACAAAACAACAGCAACAAATTAGATTCTCACAAAGCACAGCATAGACCATTAAAGACTTGGCACGGTCGCCGCAATGTGGTACATCACTCTCTGACAATATTAGAACATGTGGCAATAAAGAAGGCGATAGTTTATGTTTAGTTAAAGCAGACGTTTTTTATCATCAGGCTTAAATACAGTACTAAATGCCAGCTCCGGCTTCATTAATTCTAGTGCAGCCAGAGGTACAAAATACAAAAATCTGAAAGACACAGCACAGTTCATTGGTTGTTTTCTATCCAATGAGGGGTGACATGGCCTTCCCCCCCGAGACAGACTACGTTACTGGGCATGTCTCCAACTTTGGATGTGCCGTGTGTTGGAGCAGCCAAAAACAGTGCATTCATTGGCACGTTGAAATGATTAAAAGTATGTATGGAAGAATGAGATCAAAGAGGTGACAACAGGAAAATGATAATGAAGAACTGTCACTTATATCAGCAGCATCTAAAGTAAAATGGTCTGTAGCATTGACAATGATGTCTGTGTATTAAACTAATTTCATTTTAAGGTAAAACAAACAAACTAAATCATATCACCGTATTTTTTTTAAAATAAGTAAGAGCGGGAGAAAGTCAGATATGACAATCACAGAGAGAGTCAAGCACAGGAAGCAAAAGCTTGAAACAACCAATACATCTATGACTCAGAATATATGATGGATATCAGCACACTGGAAAAAAGAAAATGTTGCAAAAAGCATAAGGGTGAGCATGACGAGTGTTCACCATTGGGTATACATAAGAGCAGGGCCAACTTGAGAATTTCCATGGCAGAGGCAATTAATCCCCATTTTAGAAATGAGCTGTAAAAAAAATACAATTCTATAAAAAGGTACAGCCCAGGAAAATGTGTTGTTTTTGACCTAGATTCCTCTATTTCTTTATTTAGAGGAGGAAATATTTAGCATGGAAATAAAAGATTGAAAAGTATTTGGAAATAAAACAACTGCTCCTTCCGCTTCTCAGCCAGGGGCATTGGTATAAATGTGTGTCTTGAAAATCCTGCCTTTAGAAAGCTTTGATATAATATTTGATGCAGGCATGAAGTCATCAAAACGAATTTGATTGGGAAGATGGCAGTGTCAGGGTTTGCCGATGACCTTTTATACTGCAGTTTGAATGGATAGTATATAACGTATACAACTGCTAGACAACTGTCCAATAACGGCTTCTTCATCTTTTTGTCATATGGACAAAATGACATTAGGAAAAAGTGCAACATGATAGGCCAAGGAACAGAACAATTGTCCTTCAAAGTACATTTCTAAACCCAAATAATCCCCTTGACAGCAAACATTCACCAAACTGAAATGTCTATTACAAATAAATACATAAAAAGCAGAATGCAAGCGGCACTGTACGGTAGCAGAATGTCTTGCTTTGGGGATTTTTAGAGTATCACTAACCTAAAATTCAACCATGCACAGGAGCAGGGCAGTCAAGTTGAGTAAAAGGAACACCATCAAAGACAGACAGCTGAGACAGCGCTAGAGAGACACAAAGATGCATTCAACTCTGGAGGTAAATAGAAAAAGGTCAATTGTGCAAATCAAAGTAAAATAAAAAAACGGTTTGGTCTGGTTATCTGGATTCAGCAACTGATGTATAAACCTTAGCAGTCCATCTTGCATACAAGAAAAGTAATTGTGGGACCCCCTTGAAAACGAGTTGGTAAAACTCAAGGGGTTTATTCCATCTGAATAACTTTGAATATTAAATGTGAAGACAAAAAGTGTATAACCTAGGAACTGGGCATGAATTGCTGCAGAGGCTATTTAGAAAAGTATAACCTGATATTATATGTTGGGTCATTATATGTACAGGCAGCCCTGCAATGAACAAAGTAACAACATTAGGAAATAAACTACGTAATTGGTAGTGCAGGAAACATGTTCCCCTGAGGAAGTGGCATTATGTGCCAGCTAAGCTAAAAGGGGTCATTGAATGAACGGAGAACATGTGTTAGTCTACAAAATGAAAAATCCAATCTTTCCGAATACATTTTGAACAACATGGCAGCATTTTCAGTAGTCCATGATGGCAAAGTGTAAACAATAGTCAGCTTTAAAATGCTGAGAAACAGCCCGCCGAGACGGCACGTTGGTATTTCCCCAAGTCAATTCATAACGTGTGAAACCAATTCTGAAGCCCCTGGTATCAACAGACTGGCGTAAACAAACCAAAATGTATTAATTAACGTCTAGTAGAAATAATCTAATACATCAAATAGGCAATGTATGTGCAGATGAACCAGAATTATTTATAAGTGGGTGTAACTTTAGGGCTGCAAGACGAAGATTCTTGTGTGTAAAAGCAATTAACTGTACACTCTATTCAACCATAGTATGTGACCAGTCAGTGAGGGATCATAATTTGGGGGCTTGTTTATGTTCTATATCTTATTAAATCATTGGAAAATAACATTCATAATAACAATAATAACATTCTTTGCAACTATACAACAGCATTGCCTAGAGAGGATACATCACGCAGCAGCTGAAGTAGATTTGCAGCCACTCTTAAGTACCTGTGGCATCAAAGATTTAGTTTAATAAATGATATGGCCAAGAAAATGGAAAATTTGAAGTATTAGAAAGAGCTGGAAGACATAAAAAATGTGCCATGAGCCAATACAGTAGCTATGGCAGCTCCTTACATAGACATTTCAAAAACTGTAGCCTATTTAAATAGGCTGTGTTCGGAAAGCCATACTAACGTCCTACTCATACTAATTTTGACTTCAATTTGAGTATGTGACGGTTGGGTATGCGAGTTTGGGTATGCGAGAAATTCCCGGATGAGTAAGGCAAGGCAAGTGTATTTATATAGCACAATTCAGACACAAGGCCACTCAAAGTGCTTTACAGGGGGAGTACTAACTTCCGGGAAGATTTTGGGTATGAATCGATTGTATACTTTTCCTACTCAACCGCCCCACAATGCACTGGGTCAATTCTACCCGGCCAGGAAAATTAAATATTTTCGAGCAAGTTGCTAGGCAACGACATTGTTTGGGGTCCGCGATCTGACAACTGTACGTGCAGTCATTCATAAACTCTTACAATAGATAAGAGATGAATATAAATACCTAACAACATTAGAGTTACTAAGTGAAATGAGTGATGTGAGAAAATCGAAACACTAGGTCGGGTTCAAATATAGGCCTAATAATATATTTGATTTTGTCGTGAAAAATGTCTAGTTGTTAATTTCTAGGAGGATTTTGCTCAGCAAATATGAAGTCAAGTTGCAATTAGATTTCAAGCAAAGTCAAGTAGGCCTATATACAGTATATACAGTATACCTCTCTCTCTCTCTCTCTATCTCTCTCTCTCTCTCTCTCTCTATATATATATATATATATATATATATATATATATATATATATATATAGTCATATGAAAAAGTTTGGGAACCCCTCTCAGCCGGCATTATAATTGACTCTGCTTTCACAAAAAAAAGATAAAAGTGGTATGTCTTTAATTTACCAGGAACAGCTAACTACTGGGATGTTTTCCAAACAAAGATTTTTTGAAAAGCAGTATTTGGTTGTGTGAAATAAAATAAAATGTGAAAAACTGGCTGTGCAAAAATATGGGTACCCTTGTGGTTTTGTTGATTTTAATGCCTGTAACAGCATGTACAACTGATGACTTTAAACACAAAGTTGGTTGGATTATGTTGTTAAGCCTTGAACCTCATAGAAATGTCTGTTTAATCATGAGAAAATGTATTTTAGGTGCCTAAATGCAAGTTGCACTTCTCTTTGACTCTCTGCTGAAGTGAGACAGAATGGGACCATCAAAACTGCTCCCAAAATATCTTAAAAACAAAGATTATTCATTATCATGGTTTAGGGGAAGGCTACAAGAAGCTTTCCCAAAGGTTTCAATTGTCAATTTCTACTGTAAGGAACGTTGTCAGGGAATGGAAGGACACAGGCACAGTTGCAGTTAAACCCAGGTCTAGCAGACCAAGAAAAGTACAAGAGCGGCATATGCGGCGGATTGTGAGAATGGTTGCACACAACCCAAAGATCACCTCCAAAGACCTGCAAGAACATCTGGCTGTAGATTGTGTATCTGTACATGGTTCAACAAATCAGTGCAATGTTGCCGGCTGAGAGGGGTTCCCAAACTTTTTCATATGACTGTATATATATATATATATATATATATATATATATATATATATGTATGCTATAGTCCGACCTCTTCTGAAGAAACCTACACTGGATCCTCTTATTTTAAGTAAATTAAGACCAATTTTAAACATACCTTTTTTTAAATCGAAATTGGTCATTCAATAGTACAGATATACTAGTATAGTTTTGAGTATATTATCCGTGGTGATGTATTAATGGCATTCCAGATAAATGTCTTTTATATAAAGAAAGCGGAAACAGCCTCAGGCAAGAACCTAACTGGTTCCAATTTTTCATTCAATTTACATGCTGCCCATTGGGGCAGATAAACAGCAATCACAATATGCATTTTCATTGTTACGCAGGCGATACACAACTTTATGTTCCTTTAACTGGTAATAATACAGACCAACCCCCCCTGTCATGGCTTGTCTCTCATACATTATATACTGGATGTCACAAAATGTCCTGTAACTTAATGACTCCATATCTGAGGTCCTTCTTTCTGGCCCCTCTGACCTGACTGAAACTCTTCAAAAGCATCTAGGTAACATGTCAGTGAACAGATCGCTGTTCCACACACCGCGGCTCGTACAGCTCAACTCAAAGACAGCTGAGTGCTGTCTGATGAGCCGGACAGAGAGCGTCGGAGGGATCCTCCACCTCAAAACATAATTATAAAATAAGAGGTCTAAAACACAGATGATGAATACGGGACTGTAAAAATCTAGTTCAATATCTAACCTTTAGAGGGCAGTTATACGCTAAACAGCGTCTAAACTGCCTGAATTTTACAAGAAGAAGAAGAAATTCTTCATTGCTTGAGTATACTTCAACTGAAAACGTTTCGACGCACCTCGCATACACAATCGATCTTTGAGTAGACAGTATGCAGTATATACAGTAGATGTTGAGTATGTATGTAGGACCTAGCGTCCTACATCCTACATGGCTTTCCGAACACAGCCCATAGTCACTCAAATCATACACACAAAGCATTTTTCTCATTTGTTTTATGTCTGTACTGGTGTTGCATACCCAATTCAACAATGAAAGTGAATGGGAATTCAGTTACCACAGCTCAACCCTTAAAAATTTTACTTTAAAAACGTTTGGTAAATCTGAAAAACGGAGGTCTGTGACCATAGTGATATTCTGAATTTTTTAGTTTTAAGTTTTGGTAATGTGTTGACAAAAACCTCCTAGGAGATGAAATCCTGGGAGATACAAATGAACCATCTGCATATCATAATGCTAAAAGGGGAAATTAGGGATTTTGTCATTTGGGCGCATCAGCTATCACTAATTATTTTTAACTCAATGAGAAACAATTGACGGTAGCCCATAAAAAGACGTGGCTGTTGTGGGTTTGTGTTTTTGCATTCCCAAGTCCAATTCAGTGATTTGTTTTCTTACTTAAATACTTTTTTATGGGCAACTGAAAGAATTAACACAAAAACAATAGACGAAACAAGATAGACAACTAACATGGCGTACTCTACTTTATAGATTTTGAAGGACTTCACTGATTTTATTTTCTAAAATAAAAAAAAATGCATCAAGAGGAAAAAGAACCTGAGATATAAATAAAATGCATATAGTGCAAAATGTTTTAAAATGTAAAGGAACAAAGTATTACAGTATATGCATAAAGTATGCTTTATACTAAAATAAAATAGAACTGAAAACAAAATCCTTTGGGATGAATTGGAACACTGACTTCTAAGATATGGCTTATTGCCCAGTGGCTGACCTCACTAATGCTCTTGTGGATGAATGGGAGAAAATCCCTGCTGCCAGCCTCCAAAATCTTGCGGAAAGCCTTCTCAGGAAAGTGGAGGCTGCTATAAAAGCTGAGCATTGGCATTAGAATGAAATGTTCTAGCATTTAGTCCACATTATTTTGGCCACACAATCTACTGCAAATGGTTTGTTGTATGACTCTATTGGTGGCTTGCTGCACTTTCTTACTTTGACCAGGTCAACTTTGAATGAAGAGGGGCATTGGGATTTTGTAGAGATTTAAGCTTCCCTCTGGACTTTTAAGATTATATTTCCTTGACACTTCCTTTGGTACTGCTGTATAGCTGCAGTCTAAGCCCACAACACCATATTTATTCAAATCCAGACTAGTCTGCTATCCACATATCCGTCTTGTACCACGTTACAAAAAAAAACAGATTGAAGCAGCACTAAATTCCTGAAATCCAGCACTATAGGGAGGGATAAGGTTGAAGCCTAAGTGAGGTACGGTCTTTGAACAAAGTGGATTTGCTAAATTGGATGTGATACTGCAAAATGACTTATTCTCCCCATCCAACCCAATGACGTCCTCCCCAGTCATAGACACACCTAAATGACATTTCAATCCAATTGGCTCTACACAACATTATATTACTATCTCGGCTTGAATTTTAATTGTCCTTCACCACTTAAGATATCAAACACCAAGAAGTGATATGGGCATTATAAAATGATTTAGCATGCACAGCCCTCTATGCACACACTCACCCCCACACTATACACACACATCTCAGATTTCCATCTACGCGTAGATCGGAGGATCTTTATTAATTTGACTTTCCCTGAAATCCAATTGCCAACGGTTTGGATGGATTTTTGCTTAATATATTTTATTGAAGAACGTTGTTGACTGATCACGGTTAGAATCCTGCTGATTACATTTAATTTTGTTATTCCGTCTCGTTGTTGTAAAACCACATATTACATTATGCTGGAATCCTTTGCATCAGCTCTTTTTGACCACAATGCTGTAGCAGGCTTCACTGAAAATAAAGGAGCCACATGCCATGAGTCGTAATGCATGGCCATCAGTTGCGAGCAAATTACCTACAATCGGGTAGTCATTTTAGTGCTACACAATGCAACCTAATCAGGTTGTAGTTTTACTTCAGAAATCAAGAGAAATTTTGTCATTTTGTGTTCTGACTTTGGTGCAGTGTGTAATATGACATCATCAAGAAAGTTCTAGAAAGTTCTAGAATGCAACGCTCCCTGGGTAACCCCACCCCTTTTGAATAATAACAGAAGCTACAGTGGCCTTCAAGGACAAGAACAATTCTACATTCTAAACAATGCACCTGATGACATTCCAACCATGAAGCTTCCAACATGGCGGCGCCAATGCCTTGGTCCAAGGTATGGAGAAATATGGACATACTGTATATAGCCTACTGTAAATTCAAAAATGTGTTTTCAGCTATTATGCACTAAATTAAATGTACTTATGGATATTATAATTATTTTCCACAAAGTCTGCTAGGAAATAAAACCCAACATTCTACACACTGCAGGTTTAAGTGTGTTTTTCTGTCATTTATCTGTATTACTACTGCAACACTGTAATCTCCCATTGAGGATTAACCTTCCTCTCGTGTTAGGGTCGCCAGCGACCCGTTTTGGTTTTCAAATGCATAAAAGAACCACTTACATTTTGTTTATTGCATCAAGATTTCTTGACTTTGTCAGGAACCTCTATTTCAACAAAATTAAAAAAATTAAAAATGTTTCACTTAATTATAAAATGCTCTGGTGGAAATTATAACACTGGTGGTGTTAGGGTCGTTTTCGACCCGGTTATAGAATAAGATGTAAAAAACAATAACTAGAGCCAAAACTGAAATCATAAGTGCACTGTCAGCCAACACAATGACAGTTAGCTCCTCTCCCAATCATGTGAGCTCTGGGGGGGGTTCTCATTTTGACTTGTTTTGCCCTTATACCTGCATAAAAGCGAAACAAACAGACGGGCATATCCAGACATGTGAGGTCCATTCAGTATAGAGTTGGTGACTTGCAGAGTGCACATCTCCTATTTACAGTATTCAAAAATGAGGAGATATACAGTGAGCCAAGTTCTGGATCATGTTTTTGGTGAAAATGGCCACCTGATTATAAAAATAAGAGGTGTTAGGTCTGCCGAAGCACTAAGGACAGAAAGATAAAAGTATTGTGCTTTACCTGCAAGAAATATCTCTGCAAAGAACACTGAAAGTGTTGCTCTTTGCCACACATCTGAACACACAACCAAACATATGCACACAGAGACTTTTACTCTGTTTTTTGTACTAGTTTTGGAACTAGTAATTGATTTCGATTGGTTTGATTTGTTGATTGGTTGTTGTTTATTTGACCTTACAAATCTATATTTTGTGTTGTGACTTGTTCTGGTTTTCATTGTGTGTTTGTGTAATGCTGAAATAAAAGTTTTTTTGCTGTTTTCTGAAATTAATATATATGGGTCGTAATTGACCAGTAACACCATAGATGTTAAAAAGGTCAATAATATTAATATGAAAAAATAAATAAAACAAATGTAGTTAAGAAATGTGTTCTCATACCCCCCAGTAATAATCAGGTAGCACAACAACCAAATATTTATTTATATGATTCTCTTGAGGTTCATTTTACAATTTTTTTTGTTGAAATTGAGGCGCATACTGACAAAAAAAAGGCCCAGCCTCCTACACCAAAAATATAATAAACAATATTTTCATGGATAAGGAAGCCTGACAAGGTAACCAAGAGATGAGAAACAAACTGGATGATAGATAATTGTTTTTAGTGTTTTTTACAGCTGATTTCAGACACGGGTCGAAACCGACCCGCTAACACCATGGATGGTAGCAGAAAGTTAACACAGGAGGAAGGTTAATACATTTCCCACTTCCCTCTCTTGCGCTGCATTTGAGTCTGACATATAAACCCAAATTGATTTGCTCACTAAACATTTTTTGAACATAGACTTATAGAGAGAAAAATCTAATGGAACAACAAGTTAGGTAATTTAAAAGCAGGTCGAGAGTTTAGAGCTTCATTCATCATTCCAATTGAAGAACAGTCCAATAAATGTTGAGTCTACAAGTTGTTTGGCCTTTGTATAGCAAATTACCTTTACACACTGTCACCTTAAGAAACAATTCATATAAAAAATGCTGTGTGCAGCCACTACTATGTGTTTGTTATGCAAAATAGATTCATCTTCCAACTGTTCTTCACCAAAAAAGGTTTACTTTTTACAACTCTAGTTAATAAAAGTGTATACACACACACACACACACACACACACACACACACTGTATTCTGTATTCTCTGCGTGTTGCTGTTGATTACAGGGTGACTAAGTATTATGAGGGACAGCTACTGTCAGCTAGCAAAATCCCTCCACGTACATCAGACAGGATGCTAACATCTCCTCCTGTCAGCTCAACAGCTGACAGCAGCACTGCCAGATGTTCTAACACAGACACAGTCCCTTCATATGCCAGGCTAAAAGGCTTGCAAATCCAACCATTCAGCTGCTTCTGCCATTGCTTTATAACTTATTGGAAAATGGTGGCAGGTAATATGACATGACAAACACAAAGATTTAAACATAAGTATCGATAAGAAAATAAAAGTTGTGTTTAAGGTAGATAAGATCAAAACAATATGTGAAACATTTCTGCCCACACATGCATTCATACAAACATCACCATCAGTGGATAACACATACAAATCCTGCTAAATCCTTTTTTTGGAGGCAACCTAAATAATCTGCTTTGCTTCAAACAGAATGTCACCTTCAGTGTACTCACAGTGCTGGGAAACACAGAAATGTGGTGCAGAGTAGAACACAGTCACATTCAGAATGTGTGATGATGATGTGCTGTAGTTATTCCCTTGTTTTTTTATTCATTTATTTATTTATATATCTTTTTTAAGTTGTAGGCACAGAGGACACTGAAGAACTTCTGAAAATCTGAGGGAAGATATTTTTTTTATGAACTCTGAAACTTTTATAGCAACTGCACCAAAGTCTTGCTCAGCAACTTTCTGAAGGACATTTCTGACATCCCACTCCAACAACAACAACTGTAAAGCCAGTATTATTAACCAACATAACACTTCACTTTGGGGACCTGAAGGGGGTCATACAGTGTAATGGAAGGCTTCTTTATAGGAACCCTTGCTCAAAATGTATATAGACTGCAAGGTGTTATTATAAACTTCAATGTTCTGAAACATAATATTTGGAATTAAACTCATTCACAATATAATGTTATAGCTCTGATTTTTTTTTATTTTTATTACATCATAACTTCTAAAGAGAAGAAGAGAAACATGTTGAACATATTTTTTTTATTACGATATTATTTTATAGCCATCATTTCCAACATTTAAGCACTTATTTCCCTTGAGACCTGAGGGGTCCATAATGGCAATGTTCTCAGATAATTGCTAAGCTATTGAAAGGGGATTAAAGGCGAGGAATCGTCAAGTTGTACTGATTGCTACAGAAGGTAGGAGATTGTGTGGCAATAATTACTTGTAGCCTATACGTCTTCGATTGATATACGTAGCTTATAGCCTATACGTTCATTTTGAAAAAGACATCTTGAAATTATATGAACAGTGTGAAGTTAACCAACAACATGTGACTTAGTTGAAGTATTAAAATGACTCATGAAAAGGAATTATTCCTTAGGTGTTCATCTAGACTATTTTGTTTAAAATGCCCTTGATGACACTTATATTTCCGGTAAATTTAATTTCACTATGTCACTTAAGAGGCTGCTGATGTAAATGTATGCAGTACACAAACATGGTAACTAACGTTACACCTATTTAGCTTTTAATGCATTAACTTATCACTGCTAATTATCGCTGCTAATTAAACAGTGCCTTTTGTATGCGAGCAGCAGTGTTATCCAGCTCTTGTAAGCTACAGCGACCAAACGGAGAGAGTGACAACCTTCTTTTTCATCTTCAAGTTCAGTATCTTCCTCTGAAAAATATCTTTTTCAACACATGGCCAAGGTATAACTGGGAATAACAGGCTAAAGGGTTAATCAGCAGGCTATAGATGATTCCAGTCACTCAGCAGCAGCCATATTTCATGCTGCGGTCATGGTTAGTTAACCATGAGGAAATGGATGGATGTGTCTTTTTGAAGGTGTCGAAAGATTAAAATTTGATTTGATCAACCAGACTCAGTGCTAGAAATTGAATATGAATTGGATTGCAAAGCAGTGAGGACTGTGCCTTCCATCTAAAGAGCAGGTGACCTTTAACCTGGTGTTTTTTCTTGTCAAGACCTAATACAATCACTAGTATTTGAATGTGCCAAAATACACATTTGAGCTGTTATTCTGAGTACAAACTGAGTATTTGGAGGAGAAAGAACCCACTTATCTCAGACAGATCTTTTTAAAACATCTATTAATTGGAAGCTGCAGTTATCTAGTCGTACAGTCACTACTTTAACTGTTATTAGGCTGTAACTTTGCAGAATGCATATCTTTCAAACCAAGCTGTGCGACTGTGCCATGTGAATACCCAGCGCATGCAGCTTAAAAGACAACAACATATTCCTCAGTGTCCAAGCTGAGCATGACGGGGGGTGAAACTTTGTTAAGAAAGTTTTAAAAATCCTCAAAGACTGAACACATATTCAAGAAATGGGATTGACTCAGTGTATTATAATATCAAAGCCATTCATATTGATTTGGACAAATTGAAAGCCATTTTATTCTGCAGTTAGAATCGGGGCTTGCAAATTCAATTCAATGAAAGCTTATAAACCATCATAAAGTAAATAGCAGACTAGAAAATTCTGCGACATTTTTTAAAGTACAGGCCCCCCCACGCCGACGCCAACCCCGCATCAGCAGCACCCAGTCCGTCGGCCCGGCTCGAAACGCTTCGCAGAACTACCGCCGCGCTCTTTCCCAAGACGGGTCCCAATTTGGATGCGATCGGGCGGTTGTGGCAAATTAACAGCAAAGCCCCGATTTCGCGAAGACGTTTTTATCAATGGCAGCCATGTTTCTTTCACTAAAACTCTATACACGTGTGTGGGTCGGGCCATTAAGGCTGTGTACTCAATGTGGTGATGATAGGTTGGAAATCCATGAAGTAAATGTCACGTGACTGTATTTCAGTTTATGCACATTGGGAGAAAAAAAAAATCATGGCAGACCCTTATGGTCCAAGAGGCTTTATTGTGGAGCAATATCCCCAAAATCCTCGAGGAACACGCTACCACACGTGTTTTGCACAAATCCAGCAAGTTTCATGATGATAGGATCTATGGTCAATGAGTTATGGCCAATTAGCTGCTAAGGTCCGCCCCTGCGTAAACATTTTGGTTAGTGGCGGCCTTGTTTTTAAAGCTATCCTACTAATCTTTTTAGAAACATGTGTATCTTAGTCCCCCTGTGCTTCTTGATCATGTTGGTGTTGATACAGTGATATTTGAGAAAGTTGTGGTGAAAAACATGTTTTTCAGTGTATGCTAATTAGCATAAATATTTAGCATAATATTAGCATTAACAATATTTCCAGGCGGATTTATATGGTCCCGAGGCTTTTAAGTATAGTGCACCCTCAGGTGTACCTGTGAGAAAAATGTCAAGTCAATCGGACTTATGATGTGAGGGGTGTGACCTCTCAAACTCTTTTTCAGACGGGCTTCATAACAGTGCCAACTTGTGGAAAATCAAAAAAGTGAATAAAAGCACACCCAGTGGAGTGAAGACCAAGCCCCAACCTCAGCGATTTTTACCAGCATCCAATAAGGAAGTGACCACAACTGTAGTAACCAGGAAGTGCCACTGGGGGCTGGGAGCAGAAGACAGCCATCTCTCATTGACTCCAATGTTAAACATGCAATTTTCACAGCATTATTAAACCTATTTACAGCCTGGGCCACAACACCATTTTAGTCTGTATGTTTAGGTCATATCTCCATGACAACACTGAGGGGGGTGAATTTTTGGCCCACGCTAGTTTTTATTCTTTTGGAGGTTAAAATGTATTGGCGCGATCTCTTGAGTGACAGCTCTCCGCCCGTTTTCCCTCACTTTGCCTCGGAGGTAGGCCTATACGTCAGCTATCTCCCTCCCCCTCACAAAATGGCGACGTGCACAAACCAGGATTATTGGATGCCGTGTGAATAACTGAGGTCAGCCCGGATGCTACATCCATATTATTTACTATCTATGGTGGAGACACACGTTCTGTGAAATTGTTGCATTTCTTAGTGTAACTGTGCGGGCCGAATTGAAGCTAGAACATGTGGCAGAAGAATTCATACGAACAAGTAGGGTGGATAACAACAAGTTCAGGCCCACAAGGAATTGAAGGCCTGTACTTAATTATAGAACCAAAATAAACATTTAAACCCATCCTTATCTTGCTAAACTGTTGTTGCTGGACAATAAATGCGGAAAATGTAAGAATTCATGATTTTTTAAGTCTGCTCCATGAGAACGAATGGCTCAAAAGCATCAATTGGACCTGATAAATATTGTAATTGAGGTATTCTTCCACACACACAGACACACACACACACACACGCACACACACACGTGATTGTGTGTCCTTCTACATTTGCTGTTGCTCTCAGAACACGTCTCTTTTGGAAACATACAATTGTATTTCCTGTTCTTCCACAGTTCTCTCTGATATCTTATCATGGAGGATATCATGCAGGAAAGATACTTTAAAAAATCTTGGTTTACAGTGAGCGTCGGCTTGTAAATCCACACATTTTATCAGAGTTACTGCATTTAGATGATTTATTACACTCATATTCTATAAAATGTATGGCATGCAAGAGGCAGATGTCCTGCAAAGTTAAGCCTACTGTCATATAAAAGGTATCTGTAAAATAAAATGAATATTTATTCAATTCATAGACATGCTTTTACTGTAACATCCACCTGCCTATGGACAACAGATGGAAATTAGCCCCTGGGCTACAATCTGGCACATTTACATGTTGGAATGACTATGTTTATCAATGTGCATTGTCCTGAAATAATTAAATAAATAAATAAAAATATTTATTTGAATTTAATATTATTGGCTGGGGCATGAATGACGTGTACTTCTTCCATTAATCTTTTACATGAGGTAAACACTCAGGATACAGATACAGGCTGATAATGCATTGCCCACAGCCCATACAGCATGTATTTGCCCATGAAACATTTACAACATGTTTTTTTTTCTTATTATTTTCTACTTAAAGGTCCGTCAACCTTGATGCATCTTTTAGGTTTCATTCACTATGTGTTTCTATTACCAGTATGTGTGTGTATACTGTTATACAGAGAGAGAGAGAGAGAGAGAGAGAGAGAGAGAGAGAGAGAGAGAGAGAGAGAACTGAGAAAGAAAACAGCACAAGTGAGAACAACATCAGCACGACATCAGTGTCATTACACTATGGTTATATTTAGAAACAACACCATTCTTTGATCCTCCTGGTACTCCTGAATGACTAGCTGGTCATTTACATAGACACATTTCTGAATATGAGCTGTATGAAACACATTTAATAAGTATCATAGTTTTTAATCTTAGGTGGTTAATTAATTAACTTAATAAGCAACAACAACAGCTATCATTCAACAGCCCAATGAGTGGCTTCAGTGATCACTAATCTGATGTGTTATTTCATTCAGGACACAAGCCATGATTTCCTCTGATATACATGATAGCAGCAACTGTCTCAGAGTGGCCTTTTGTGTGCACAGATACACACACACACACACACACACACACACACACACACACACACACACACACATACACACACACACACACACACACACACACACACACACACACACACACACACAGACACACACACACACACAACTAGGCAGAGAGAATATACTCTGGATATGAAAAGGAATACAGCCAAGAAATATAAACAAGCAATGTAGTACTGCAAACCATACAAGAGGAGCTCTAATATGTTAATACAAACTGCCTCAAGTACAATATTTGCATTTCCCTGTACATCTCGCTGCCGAGGAGTGAGCAGAGAAATGTCTGGAGAGTGTACATACATGCAAATCTCAGTCCGTGATTGGCCGACTGACAGCCAGGACAAAAACAACAGAGATACATAGGATTACAGAACGCATCAGCCCCCCTGTAGCTTCCGCGCGTGATTACAGGCAGACACAGGAAGAGGACAATTTATGCTGACATGTTATGTAAATGTAAACATCTTACTCTAAGCGGAATCCTTTAGTATTCCACGCCAGCCCACTTCCCTCATTTTGCCGGGGTATTGATTATTTTGTAGCAGTCAACACACTGTCAGTCACAGTGATCGAGTTGACCCAGAGTGCGGTTCAAAATAACAAATCAGTGCCAAAGATGTTCAGCAGTGCACATGACTGCGGTCAGCGTTGGCAGTGAAAAATCTATAAATGTATGCAATGTAAACAGGATTGATACCAAAACAAAGATCCTAATGTCCAGAGAAGAGAGGATTTAAGGGCCATCTTGTGTTATTAAATTATATTAGTGTTATTACTTCTCATAATGCAATTTGCTCAATCAAAAAATCACACATTTGATCGTCAGACATCTCTGTGAATATATTTACCAATCCCTTGTTGAGTGAAAATGTGTGTTAGACTGTGGTCAATCATGCCATTCTGCCTCCAAGTCTTTTCTCGGAAAGAAAAGACATATTGACATATTATAAACCAATCTGAAGTAATATGTTATGGTGTTATCCCACATTTCCACTAAATAACCACTATAGGTTTTTGTATAAAATGTCCTTTATTGAATTTTGTTTGGCCATTTTTAGTCACAAATTACCTTTATGCTTTACCAGGCCTGATAGAAATACAAGTCTGTTACAGCTCAACATGTATTATTAAAAGTAAATTGTGGCTTCGAATCCAAATGTAAGAATATTACTATTCTGAGCGAAATAATGACATATTGAGCCTGTTTTTCACTTAAATCATAAATCAGAAGGTGTTAAGAAGTGTATGTGTGTGTGTGTGTGTGTGTGTGTGTGTGTGTGTGTGTGTGTGTGTGTGTGTGTGTGTGTTGAAAATTACATGAATATGTGGAACATGAAGGCATTTTGTTCAGTCCTCATTTTTTAAAAAGCTTAACTTGGTCTTTAAACTCAGTATAAGGTTAAACTAAGATGTAAGCCAAAAAGTGAGACTAGGTTGAGAAATGTATAGTATATGTATAGTTATAATAGCTAAAGGTGCAACATTACAGTTTAGTATTGCACTTCCATCAAGTTTGGGGCTTTGTGGCTGCCGTTTTGCAAAATGCTCAAAGTTAGAGCAGTGATATCCTGACTTTTGTAGTATGGTTCATGTTGCAAAATTACACTGGATCCTACACTTCCCATAATGCAACTTGATATCATATTTTTATAAGATCATCCCCCTGCCTGGTAAATATCCACATATTTCCAAATCCACATCCCCAGTTTATAATGAAGGCGATTAGTTGTTTAAAGCCAAAGAAGACATTAGACAATGTTTTGGTTGTTTGTATATAAAATATGTGCAGCGCCCCTTATAGGTTTGGTCTCTGCAACGGAATGCATTATGTATTTGAGAATCCTCACCTCAAGTATTAATATACAAACATGTTAGTGTGTGGCCTTTGCAAAATGGAGAATGTTACCGTGTCAAGGTGTTGATGACACCGAGCTGTTTTCATCTCTCTGAGCTAAATGCACCGTGAGGAGCGTGGTTGAAATGTAATAAGACAAGTCAACAGTCAGCAGCTGTCAGTGCAGGCAAACGCACATTTCAAATGCAAAAGCAATTCAAGGTGCTTTACACAGGCTGAAGCAATAAAAACAGAACAAAATCGAGATAGTTTTTTTTTCAGTTGGGCTTACAATTTCTTGGATTTCTGTACAGTTGTGAGACAGACGTGTCTTTCTCAAAATGTGCTACATAATAATAATGAGAAAAAAATATCTTAGAGCAGCTAAATGGAAGCAGTAAATAGAGAGTTACTAGAAAGGCTATTTTGTATGACAGGATTGAACAGAAATAATCATTATGCTGGGTGAGTTGACTCACTTGAATGCTTACATGCTTAGACATTCCCTACAAATCTCCTAGTATTACCGTCTGTCAAAAACAGAAAGCACACAGAATGATGTGTGTTAATAAGGGGCAAGTTAGGTTCTTGGGAAGTCTATAATGACATTCTAAAGACACTCGCATTGTGAACGGGGACTTTTAATGTATAATCATGAGGCAGATTACATAATCGACATGTTTGTATCCATATTTTTATATTTCTCATATTTCATATTTTAAATTCTGACAGCATCATGAATTGTTATGATCTTATGTTACAGGTGGATTGTAGTTGATGCGTGAGTGGACCATGTGAATGGGGAATTTTAAATCCCCTTGAATCCATCTGGGAAGTTTACAAAAGCAAAGGTGTGTATTCTGTCTTCCCTGAAAAAAATATAAGGACAACAACAGAGCATTCTGCCACGAGAAGCCATATGAAAATGGCAATACATTGAGGGTGTCTTTGACAGGAGCGAAGACACAACAACACAAACTATATCATGACATGAGGCCATGAAAACAAATTGTTCATAAATAATTAGAGTGAATGTGCTTTAAATGCTACAAAATCCCCTCACGCCCCCACAGGACCAGCACACGAAAGGATCAATATCATCGACCAATTATCCAAGGCATCATCCACTGTTGGCCTCACCACAGACAGGTCAGCCTCCAGGGCAACGCAAAGCTACGTGACAGACTGCTCACTGCACTAAAGCACAGCGAGAGATGCATAAGTAAAGTGCTACAGTCATGACCCTTTTATGAGATTTAAATGTTTTATTTTTTTTTACACTGTCACAGCTTTGTGATCTGTCGCACCACTAGTACCTTAAAAAAATATCAACCTCTGTTAATATAAAATGTATTATTTTCATCAAGTGACCCAGACTCCAAACTGATGTTAAACTGTATTGGACATATTGGGATTTTTTACTGGCACAGATTGTTCTTCACGCCAAACACATGCATTAAAGCTATACAGTAGTTGGTAATGTGTGTCGCCCCCATGAGGAATTCAAGTAAATACAACAACACTACCGGCGCATCTACATGAGGTAAGCCTTCGGTGTTCTGGATTTTATTGCTTCTGTTGTACGTCAAGGTTTTTTTTCTCAGCAGTAGAATCAACAACTGAAACTTCTTGGGCGCTTCTTGGGATTATTCTGAGCTCATGCGCCAGTGTCAGGGGGTGACACCAGTTTGTAAACGCTGCCACACTGAGAAATACAGAGAGAGTTTTGTGGAGATGATAGTCTTTATCAAATTTGTTTGAACTCATTTGACAATGGCTAGAATGTAACAGACATTTGTTTGTGTGAAGAAGTAACACACTACAGCTTTAAATATCAAAATAAAGTCTTCTTCAATTCGCAAAAACATAAGAAGGAACAGAAAATACAATATATGTAGGGGACACCTGTTCTTTTTTTTTAGCTATTTGTTTCCTAAAAACCTTATCCCTACATGGATGGTAATGTATTCTGAGTGTGAACCTACCCTCTGAAAAACTTTTCCACCTAGATTGGACAAGTTAAGACAATACTCTCTGCCAATCAAGGACAAAATGTCCAATTGCATTTCCAATACCAGGCAGGTAATTGGAGAAAAGAAAATGCAATAAAGTCAGCCCGCTGTGTTGCCTGCATTGAATCTGAATGGCTCTTTGTAAGTTTGGTCACGACTTCAAGCCTCTAACCATCTCCTCTTACTTCCTGAGATGTGGGTCAGACTTTACAGAGCATCTGGTTCCGAGCTGTCACACTGAATCTCAAAAGCATCTGCTGCAGCCGCTGATGGGACGTCACTGCTCATCTGAAGGAGGGAGCTTCCTGGATCTGCAAGTGCACTAGAGTCGGTGTCAACATCCATTAGAGGACTGCTAATTGAAACTGAGTTCTAATAGACTGTTGGGTACATTGGATATACACTACAGCAGTTAAAAGTATAGAGGAGTAATTCACAGATAAGATACTTTAGAAAGCACTTGTGCACATGCTTGTACACGTGCACACATTCAAGGTCTTTTTACTTTGAAGAATCAGGTCATCTTGTTTTGCATTTGACGCCCTTTCATCTATTAATTGATCAGCTCTGACCTATATGCACACATACATGTTGATCAGCATGATATACCTCAGTAGATCATAAAATACACGTTGGAGACATGACAAAACAAACATACAGATCATTTATACTGCAATCTCTGTAATGAGTTTTGATTTAATTTAACCCCTAAGAAGGCCCTGCCCCAGCACCCTGACACAGATCAGGTAAATCAGCCTTTGGCATCCCTATAGCTGCCTCCATGGATGTGTCCTGCTACATCTCCAAGCTCTGAAAGCTTCCAATGGAAGTCCTCTAGTTCTGCAGATGTGTTTGATATCAAATGGTGGAAAGTTCTTATGTCGCTCTCCTGCAAGCAATGCAGTAATTTGAATACAACATAAATGATACTAAGTAATATAAGCACTAAATGAATGAATGAAAAAAAAATTGATTGCTAATGTATTCAGCCTTCGGCAGCATTGTTCAGAGATAGGTGGGGTCGGGTACAGTTGTGCAGAGCTGTGTGCCATAGTAGGGATCACGGCAGTATTCACGGATAGTTGCTTCAAATGTTGTGGTCCAGGAATTATACAGTACAAGTATTTTCATTCCTAAGCATTTTATGTCTTCTGTTAATATGTTTCACTGACAACTGTTGTTTGGAAGATGATACGTGTGCTTATGTCTTGGATTGGCTGCAATATCAATGATTTCAAACAGTCTTTATGAGGCATAGGAGTCTGACAATCCAATGGTTTGTGTGTTTCTGTTCTTTCTCACTCGTTATTTGCTTTGGGCCTTCAATTGTTCTTCAAATAGCGTAGAAAACTAAATTGACCCATCAAAGTAAGCACCCGCACATTCATTTGTTTCCTTTTTCAGCTTCTGCTTTCGGCAGTATTATCTTAAATGTGTCCCAAAAACTATTTCCATAAAAGAAAATGTTCTGTAAAAAAGAAAATGAAAAAAGAAAATCAGTGTCTGGATAAATGAACAGCACTTATAAACAATGCATTCCATTAAAAGAGGTCATTATTCCAAGTGTTGTTTCTAGGTGTGGTGGTTGCGTCTTCCGAGTGCACCGTCACTGAAACATGACTTGAATTAATCTTATGTCTTTGTGAAACAGGAGGAAGTAGCATCCCTAGGGTGTCTGCCTTAAACAATGTGTTTAGCCAAACATATTAGAAGGGACACCCATTTATTTTTCACTGTCTTGTCGCATTAATAAGAAAAGAAGAAAGTAACAGGGCACCACATTAAAAGTGTCTGTCTTTATTCCGGCCTTACTTCCCAGAGGAATTTCGGAGGTAATTATGATGATGGTGCCGCATCATCACATTTTAAGTGGTTGCACACATCAGCATCAATTATGCAATGCCCATTAAAACTGAATGTTTCCTTTCACGCAGAGAGAGAACTATAAATAAACAAAGAGAGCAGAGGACACCTTTGTGTTGAGCGACATCTTTATTATGATCTTGATTAATGTGAATATGTCAGTTCGATGTGAAGTTCATTGAAAAACGGTATAATGTGGCTTTAACATCAGATTACAAAAAGACAGGCAGGCTGCTGAGTATTAATAGGTTTTTTTTCAAAATTCAGCTGCAAGGAGCTTGATCACATTCTATTAACATTTGATAGTTTATAGCCTATATACATTCTTAACCCTGTTTTTATTTATACATCCAAACATTCACACACCTTGCTGAGGGAGATTAAATATAGTTTAGGGCCAATCAAAGGGAGAAAAGAGAAGTCATACACCTTAGAATCTAACAAATAAATGAAAAAATCAATATTAAGATCATAGAAAGTTGTTACTTTGGAAAAAGAAAATATGTTTTCATAGATTCGGGAGCTGCTAAAAAAAGATCAAACACAAGCTTTCAAGCTGTCCTTATGAAACCCCTCTTTTTGTTTCTTCTCACTAATTATTTGCCTAGAGACAAAGCGTTCTGCTTTAATTTGTTCTTCAACAATAAATGAAAAATCCTAATCAAAGTATACTGTATAGTTGCATTGTAATTTCAACTGAAGTTGGTGTTGATATAGAACCCTGAGTGAGTCACCTGAACCTTATTTCTCTTCTTGGTCGTGTGTTTGTTAGTTTTGGTTTTGTTATTGAAGACTTAAATGAACAATATGCCTACTGTGTAATTTCCTGTTTGCTTATCTATCTGCACTCATTTGCATATCTTAACAAAAAACTAATCATGTCACATGAAAGTTGCAGCAACACTTCTGAAATAGAAGAGGTGAATACTGCAATAGCAATCACATTTCCAAAGTGCTGTTTACTTTTTGAAAGGGCTATATTTATGACATGAAAAAAGTGCAATTTAACAAGAGTCAACAATGATACAGTGTTGATGCCTGAATTCAGTCTTTCACAAGTGTAAAGACAGTTTTGCGACAATTAGTCCAGGGATTCTAATTATTGCCTGACAAAATCAATATTAAAGAGCCGTCAGTAAAAATGTTGCATGTTGCATATATCAAAAAAGATGTTCCTAAATTGAAATAATTAAGTAAAATCACTGCTATGTCAGTATAGCGTAGTGCTACTGTTGTTTTGAATGGTGTGGTCCATGGTCGAATTTCCTACCTCGTAAAATATGGTGAGTGACACAGACACTATTTTCATTTGTAGAGCGATGACAGTGATTGTTTGTTAGCACAAAAACAGTCATCTTGGAAACAGATTTGGTAGAGAAGAAAATGACTTTCTGACCTTTGCAGAAGGTGAAGAGAGAGCTTTTGCAAATTATAACATGCAGGCAGGGGGACTGTGTGCTGAGAAAAACCGAATGAAACAATTCAATTTCATCTACTGGGTGGTGCGAGGGTCAAAGTTCAACCCGCCAGGATGGAAAACAAGCATTCCTGTTGGAAAAACTCAATTTACTTAGCTGTCACACTGTGATAGGGTCTCAAATTAGACACTGGAATAGCAGAGGGGGAAGCCATTGTATAGAACATGATGACAAAATACCCGCAGTAAAACAAAATGTCACCAGTATATCATAGGATTAATTTAATATATATATATTTTTAAGGCAAACCCATTCCTGTATTTTTCCTGGCTAAATTCCTGAGTATTGGCTGAATTATGTGTTCAATAGAATAAGTGATCGGTGTGTGTGTGTGTGTGTGTGTGTGTATAGGACATACATGACTTGGCTTGCATAGGATACAATATACAGTACATGCTAACAAGTAATCATACAGTAAAAGCAGGTGGAATTCAGACGTTTCCATTATAAACATGACATCAGCTCTTTAAGCCGCAGACAGTTAAAGGGTCTAAGAAAAGTCCAGGACGTATTCCTTTGTCTGTTCTCAAGGAGACACAGTAAATACAAAACATTATGCCAGACATTAATATGCAGCAGCCCACATATCCCAAGGGCAGACAATGTACCTTTTTGATATCCATGTTTAAAGCTGGATTCATTGTTTAATACAAGGGCTAGTATAATTGGAAAATAGATTTTCTGTCTGCACAAGATTCTGAAATGCTGAAATGTCCTAGCTTTCAAATGGTAGGCTACATAATTTAAAAAGGGTCTTGCTGACATCAGGCTTTCAGCTTATTTTTTACTTAACTGTTATATTTCATAAAAGTTTAACAAAAGTTTCCATAATAGCGTGCCTGATTTTCAATTGTTAAAAAGCAATACAATAGAATAAAGCAGAACAAAATTATAATTTGTTCTCATAAGTCTTGCAATCTTGAGGAACTGGTGGCAAATATTTCCTTTTGTGTTTTTATTTCCTTAACTTTGCTGATTATGTAGTTCCAATGTGCACATACTGTATATTGTAAGAAAATATTAATCTAAAACATTACAATGAATGTTCATGTTCATAGGCCAGTTTTCAGAACATTTTAGCTATTTTCATACTGCCTTTAGCCAAAGGTTGGTTAAGCTTACTTTCTTACTTTTTTATTTAGAGTGTCAACGTATAGATTCATTCGAACCATAAGCCCTCGTCCATCCCTTAAATTACATTTTTTTTTCTACTTAATTTGATAATACATTTTTCGGAAATAAGCATAAACACAAATTCTATAGACCGATTCCGAACTATTGTGTCATGCATTAAAGCTTCAAATGCTTTGATATAGCTAAGCTAATGTGTCCACAAGTACTTGTAGAGTGCTAACTTGGCAGTGCGTTGGCAGATGTTTTGCTTTGTATGTGTCACCTGATTAATCTGCTTCCTGGCAGTGAGGAATGTTGGCTCCTCTCCTGTTGTATCATGGGAATGCAGCTCCGACAGAACGTCTGACACTGAGAATCCTCACAGATGAAGGTGAAACAGATTTGGGATAATTAGAATTAATGTCTGGAAGCTAAGAAGGGAAATGAACCATCACAACAAAGATCAGTTCTTATTATGGATCACTTACTCATTTTGTATTTATTTTTTACACAGGTCAGGTACTGATGTGCCTTTTCAAAAACTTTGCATATAGGGAGAATGAGTCTTAGGTTTCTGCGTCACCGAAATGGAGTAAACTATTATATAAATTATTGCAGCTGTGCAGATCAGATAGATTAGCTGTGATGCCCAAGGAGAAAAAGAAAGTAGGATACTTTTAAATAAGAAATGCAAGTCATCCATGAAAAAAATAATTCTGCTTGTATATATTTTATATTGATCTGGGGAGCCCTGACAGCACAGCATATATATTTTTATTCATCAGCTACTGACTGATGCAAATGTGTTTTAAATGTAAGAAAATAATCAACAAATAACAGTGACAACCTATACAAAATGTATTTATTCCTGTGTTACCTATCCCAAGACACATCACAGTATAGTCCACACACCTTTTTTAACCCTGGGATTTTCCTCTGGCTTGTGCTGGAGATCACCAGATGCACACAGGCCAGCTGGGAGTTGAAATCACTGCAGCGTGTTCTGGCTCTGACCCCGGGAACTCTTCCCTGATGGTCCTATGCTTGGTACACCTCCAAAGGGACTTGGACAGGAGGCATAGTTTGACGACGTGTCTGAGCATATTATAAAGCCCTGCACCCTGCAACACAGCAACATTTCAGTATTTCAACTTGAAAATACACTAATAGAAAAACATGTTTTGCCTTTGAGGTATTAAGACCGCATATGTCTTCCTAAGAAGATTAAAAGTCTATCGCACCCATGGCAGACCTGTGAGGCTATAATGGCCATTGAATATTACCAATAAAAACATTACATGGATTTAAAATGGAGGGAAGGCTTTGCTTTCCGTTGATCCTTCACAAGTCCTATTGGATTATTTCACAGCAGAAAATTCATCATTCAAAAACATATTGAAACCCAATTCTGTTGGAAAAAGTCTCATGGCCTAATACCTTCCAGTATGATTAATTCTAAGAATGGGAGGGTCCAAAATGTTGGAAAATCTCAATCAAGGTTGTGGTGAATGAATTGAACTTTGCTGCTCAAGACCTCTATTTTTTCACTTTTTATTCAAGCAATAGAGCTTTGGGGGGATTGGTAGAAATAATGTGTGCAACAAGCAGTATGTATAGCTGAGAGGTTAGAGAAGGCAGTTAGCAGCCATTGTGAATCCTGCACCATGTGTACAGTTGTGTTTCACGAAGATCTGTCCTACACTGCCACTAAGTTAGCACTGAATGACTCTACCTCAGGTGAGTATTTGATGCCTTCCAGGTATACCAGAAGCTACAATGGCTTTAGCTCTGTAGGCCGACATTGTTGTCTGTTTCGTCATCTGACAATGTTGAGGATGTTGAGGTTGCTGATACTGGCTGACAGATTTCACTACATTTAAACAGTTTTACTGGCCCTGGCTTTTATGTCTTAAGCAGTGCATTATGGGGCGGACACACACATGTCAACTCAAACCTTTTCCATGCAATCAATGCAAGAGCAACAATAATACAAATGTGAGCTGATTTCACATTGCACACATAGCATCCAATAACAAGTTTGCTGGAAGGCACAAACAGGACCCATTTGTGCCTGAGCACAATGAAAAGAAGGTGTGGGTGACATTGAGATTGAGCTGTAGCATAGGCTGCTCACCTAATAGGTTAGGTATGGTAAAGGTATTTTCTGGGCTATTTTTCTATTAGCTGACCAATGTTTTATTGTTTCTTCTTACCTTTGATTAGATGAGCAAGTTGCACGTTTGGGCCCATAACTCCTGGAAGCATTGGTTATTGTTGTAAACTTGTGAAATTAAAACTGAAGACAATAAGGGAAATTTCTGTTGACTGAAACAAAGCAACCAAATTGGTCCGATCTGTACCTTGAGCTTAATGCTAACTATTGCATGCGTATAAGCATTCAAGTGTGATGCCAGTTGCTCATGCACACACGGCAGAGAGCGTCTTTAGATGGTCAAATGAGTCTTCTATTAGAGAGAGAGAGAGAGAGAGAGAGAGAGAGAGAGAGAGAGAGAGAGAGAGAGAGAGAGAGAGAGAGAGAGAGAGAGAGAGAGAGAGAGAGAGAGAAGAGAGAGAGAGAGGTGTTGAAGGATTGCTCAAGACTGTGTTCAGGTATGTGGAAATGAGCTCCATCCTGTTATCTTTTATTTTCCGGAGCTGCTCATTACTCCTCGGCATCTGAGCGGAAACAAATGCAATCTGTATGGAAATGCATGCTGCTTAGTCTCAACACTGTCTCTGGCTTATAGTGTGCAGTGTATCTTCTGCGTGCTTTTGCCATGCTCACATCAAATCAGAGGACGTCAAAGAAAGGGATGAAAACGCTTTGCTGCAACTAGGAAGCATTCATGCGAATACTGTGTTGAATGGTTCACAACTCAAATACACAACTCTGTCGACTGAAATGATGTGGACTTCATCCCTGAGGTTCGGGATTTAGGCCGATTTTAACTTAACTTTATTACGTTATTGCTCAACCCAGTTGTAATTACAGACACAATTCCCTGCTGTTTTTTGTGTAATATCAATTCTCTTCATAGCAATCTTTGTGTTTTTTTCCACACTTTTTAAATGTCTCAATCAATGATTTTTTTGTTGCTAACCTGATAAATGGATTACCAACATGTACTGTAGGTCTATTAGGGAACCAATATGATAACATACACAAAAAGAGAGCCAAACCACATACGAACTTAATACTCTAAATGGGCTATTGTAATTGTCAGGTTGCTGACAATCTCTGTGATTTTGTTTTATCCTGTATTAGTATACATGTTGGCAATTTGGTGCAGTTAGCAAGTATGGTATATAATATATTAGAAGTAATTTCTGCAGTGTACCCATGGATATACAGACACATAGATTATCACTAAACTAATTCGATACTGAGGACAATTTCAAATGGCTCAAATTAAAGCTAGATCAATGTTGTTAAAAGGTCATAGACATTCAGTCTGGTTACAAATGAATTGTTTCACACATGTATGTTGTTTATACATCCAATGACGAAGCTTGAATCATGTCTGTCACACACTAAAATAAGGTTTGTAAAATGCTTTCAAAACACTTATATATCTTATCTTGCACTGTTGCTTACTTCAGTGCTAATGCTTGTGTTAACTTGCTTCTACAATTTGAACCAGAGGAAACATCTGAGCTCCCAGAGAATCCCCCACTTGTTATCCTACTGGTAATTACCTCTTTTTCACAGTCAGCATTTTGTATTCAGAGTGAATCCAACTTGACATGAATGCAGCATTAGTGGCTCTGAATTGCTTTTCTACTTTTCCTATACTGATAAGGCACAGACTGGTATTCTGTGTCTCTCTGTAGCTGTTCTGGGAGGCCTCTCTATTCTCATCATTATCAAAGTGTAGGGTTCTTGTTTGATTTGATAGCTGAGATTTTCAGAATAATATTTGCTTAAAAAAATGACATGACTGTAAAGCGTAGTTGACTTGGTATCCATGGTTAAATATCGATCGCTTAACAGATCAATGTGTTGGGCAAGAAGTAATCAGCAACGGCCTCAGCCCTGATGAAGGCAAGATAGTCAAACACGTTTGGTGATAAAGCATGGTGTAATGGAGAAGGGTTGTGTTTCAATTTGAATGAGTTTGAATTGAAGCTCACACACAGCTGCACCTCATTCTGTGTGCATTCTCAATGTGTTACATTGAGGCATTGTTACCTGAACAAATGTATTTTATCCACAATACAAAAACTGTAACGGGAAACTTTGATTTTTATTTATTTTTATTTTGTGTTACGAGTTGTTGATCCAACCATAAGCTTCAAGTTGTGTTTGTTTTATACCTGCAGCACATGCATGTCATAATGATAATCAAAGTAATAATCTATTTATATACAGTACAAATAGGTAAACACTACTGCAGCCATCTTGCTAGGTTTCATTTGAGTACTATGTTACTAGAAAAACTGATACAGGCACTGTTCCTTTGCATTTCAACTGACATTATTATGTTCAGCAGTTTGTCAGGCCTGAGCAAATACTTTCATCTTTTATCTACCTGCCAAATGCCACTTGCAAGTGGTAATTTTCTCCTGCATGTGCGTGTAAGTGGTTGAGTACATTTATTAGACAAACAAAACAGCAAACCTCAAGAGAAATACACGCAGAATGTATTTAAATAAATCTTATTATCAGCGAATGCATTCAATCTCGTGCTGGGAAGGCAATTTAAATCATCATATCAAGTTGCCAGAGGAAATGCTATTTTAGCATAATTCAACTAATCAGAATAGAGACACTCAGTAACCGAGTTTCCTGCAAATATGAACTGACGAAATCAAATGATTTAATATGCAAGGTCAGTGATACAACATACCCGTACATGGGAATGCCTGAAGTTTAGTTCAGCATTTGCATTGCCCTTAAACTAAGAGTAACAGTCATCTCTATCACTGGGAGATTGTCTCTGCTTTGTCCCTCTCCCCGTTCCAGAAATGTCAACCTCTTGGGCCTTATGAATATGAAGGTCACAAAGTGGGATGACATACTGCATGCGCAAACGTGAATATTGTTTGTTGGAACCACAGGGATCTCTGTATAAAATGTTCCAGTGGCATTACACATAAAGCTTTGAAGATGCTTCTGGAAGAAAATGGTTAAGCAAACCAGTGCACACCCTATTGCATACGCCAACTGGAAAATATAGATGTGAGATTAAACCAATTATTGTCAGCCATTAAGGACATGTGGTTAGCTGGTTGATTTACTGATGTAATGCAGCGTTACAAACTGTAGGGCAAACCACACGCCCGTAGCTGTGGTTTTTCTTTTACAGTTCATATGAAATCATATTTAATATGACATCATATGTAATATGCTGTATATATATATTTATGTTTTGACACATAAGATGCTTTAACAATAATTAAATACATAAATAAATAAGCACAATGTGCAGGGATGAATGAGTGTAAATTAAATTAGACTAAATAAAGAGAGAATAAACATTATTTAAAGATTCGGAGCTGTAGCTTTCGGTATTTATGTATGTATGAACAGTTTGGTGTGTGTGTGTGTGTGTGTGTGTGTGTGTGTGTGTGTGTGTGTGTGTGTGTGTGCGTGTGCGTGTGCGTGTGCGTGTGCGTGTGTGTGTGTGTGTGTGTGTGTGTGTGTGTGTGTGTGTGTGTGTGTGTGTGTGTGTGTGTGTGTGTGTGTGTGTGTGTGTGTGTGTATTCATGTGGATATGCAAACATGCATATTTTAGCCCATGCTGAAGTAGCAGATCCAGAGGCACAGATCTTGAACAGAATCTTGGAAAGGAGACAAAAGAGAATGAATCTGCAGGTACACTCATCTAAACATAAAGTGGTGGCTCCTTGAAATCCATGGCACACTTGGCAGATGCACAAAGGCAACAGCCAATTTCCTGTCAGAGAGACTGAGAGATGTCCTGCAGGCACGCTTGCAATTCTCCAGATTTCCAAGGATGAAGTAAAGTAGTAAATCAGGGACACGTCGGGAGGGATGCCATGTTGCTTTTCAAACATAAATGACTGTATTTGTAATCAGTTCTTTGACTGTGAGACAATGAAGACAGGTTAAAAATGCTGTGTTTTTCTGATTCCTATGAGCTGTGAGTTTTGCGACTGCTTCAGTTTGCAATAATATGATATTTTGGAAGAAATATGTACCTTCGTATTTATGTTATGTTTGCAATATTACAATCATTGCAAATGTAGAAGTAGTAATCTTACATTTATCTTTCTCATTTAACATCATATTTTGAAAGAGAAATGTATAATTGTATAATGATGTTGTCAATGAGGAGTGGTTCATACATACAGTATGGTTCCCTCAATGTTTTTACTGCAGATTATATTCTCTTCACATGTGTTTTTCAGACATGCTGAGCAGCCTCGACAAGTCATGTGTGGGATGGCAGACCTTAGGACTCAGGACTGTTTAAACATCAGCAGCAGAAAGCATAGAACATGTAGAAAATGACTTGTGTTGAACAAATTTGCTGTGTTCCCCTGTTCCTCCCTCTTCTTAATTTTCTCTTTAAATGAGAATGTTTTTTTTGTATTTTGTATTTAACTGATTTGCCACATGTATTCAATTCAGAGAGAATTCTTCTTCTGAAAAGTTTTCTTTTCCCTCTGAACAGCAAGCACATTATCATAATGCACGTTCGACGGTTTCCATAGAAACAGTCTCACTGAACCTTCCTTTGTGAACATTTTATTTTTATAGTCTGAGTTTTGTCATTTGTGGATTACACACCGCTAAAGCAACATTTTAGCTACTGATGAAGCCGTAATTAACTGAAATTACACATTGTCTAATATTTTATGATTTGCTTTTTCGTTGTTTTCATACCCACATTGACTCTGAGAAGAGGTTATACTAGATGTATACAATGTGCTTTGACTTTAGAAAGCCAAGTTTGTGCATTGCATTATGGGAGAAAAGTGTTACCAGTTTATTTGAAAAGGAGTAAGTTTTTTTAACAATGCCAGTTTTGAGTATTGGATTTGGGACACAAATATGTCATTAATACAATGGAAAATGTCTGCATTCTATTCAAGTGTCACAGTGAGAAATGTCAGCTGGTCAGCACACACAACACCATGGCCATGAAACTTAACGATTTTCGTATTCAAAGTTTGATGCAAGGCAAGGGGCATTTTTTTTGCACTTTTGTTGTTATGTTGGTGCGGCCTGTTTTGTGAGACAGAAATGAACCGCATTTGATGGAATTTTGATTAAAAAAATGAGTTTGACCTTTTGTCAGCCCAAACACTTGCATAATACTGTTCATATCAAGCTTAATCAAGGAGACATGGTCTTCAATGTGCCTGTTGAAAGACTGCCTAAATTAAGCAAAACCCAAAACAATTTGTATTCCTATCTACCCCCTATGTTACTGTGTAATTTCCCCTTGGAAATATTTGTGTTTGCTGCAAATATGTGTTCATATTTCACTCCCCAATCGAGTTTGGTTCGTCCTTGAAAACTTATGCTGCCCTTGGATATTTGATGTGCTGTATGGGGGCGTTCATATTGGTATAATTAATTCTGGTTTTGCAGGATTTTCTTGCAGAACAGACTCTGTATTGTGTGTGGGTCTCCTGTGCTGGCTCCAGTGAAGAAGGAGTTTTAGGGACATCAGTCTGAATTTCCATGAGCGTAGCTTATAGATAAGTCTCCAGCTTGATACATTATTTCAATACATGCGGGTTAGAGGTTTACTGGTGACATATATATTTGCCAAATACTGTGCGGACATGGTAGTTCATTGTAAAATACCCTAAATGAAATACCAATTTTATCTTTAAAAATTAGAAAATAGGCTGCTTTTAAATATAATTTCTATTTGCAAATCCAGACAGGCCATATAATATGGACACACCAGAAGACATAAAAGCAAGATGTTCATTAATGTCAGGCAGATGAAATAGAATTATATGACACCCCCCCCATCCCCATATTAGACTACATTGAATACACTATTACACACTGCGCCTTGCTCAACTATCTTATGCATAGAAAAGGCTGGGAATAGGGGAAGATGTTTAAAAGAAATTCTGTTTGATATGTGCCTCGGCAAAGATAAGAGAATTAATGGAGTTGGCGATAAGTAATTTAATTTCTCTGCCAGCGCGGTGTGTAGAGATAAGGGCATAATGGAGAGGAGGAAACTGAAGGAAAAGGCCAAGCTTTTAGCGGGCACCAAAACATTTCTGCCGGTCAATAATTAAAAGTAATTTCCTGGAAGAGAAAAGCAGTTTCAAGTCACAGTCCGACACTGCTATTCATTTTGTGCAGACCATTGTTTGTGTGCATCATGTCCTACTTTATCAACATCAGCATGGCTATGGTCTTCTTACCAACAATTACCCAAATGGAACTTTTTTGTCCAAATGAGGCAACTCTAATTAAATGTGTGCTGATGGCTTTTTGATAGACCGACAGAGCGTATTGGTGAAATAAGGCTTATTCTCTTCTTCAATGTGATCATCAGAGGAAGAATATGAGAGGATGTGATGCGTTAATAGACAATAGTTTGACGATGCAAACATGGGCCTATATGAACTGTGGAATGTAATATTAATCCTGTCAGTTTGGTGGAGTTCTTTTTCTTAGCCAGTGTCTTTGGCGAGCAAGTCCCCCAACTGACAACAGTCGGCAGCTCAGCGTGACAGTTCAGACACACTCTTCAAGGAAATCCATTTATTTCTCATTTTCCTGGTAGACCGTCTCATTTCTGCTGCTGTCTCGTCACATCCATGAAGCCAGACAACTGTGTTCTTTCACCCTCAACTCGAGAAGACATCTCTACACTTCTAATTGCAGTGCCCTACAGCCAAGCTGTTTGTCTTGGTCTCCATTGGCATCTTTACATTGATTAGGTTTACATCCATGCCTCCTCTGCATATCACTTGCTGTAAATCCAATTTAGTGGCATATGTCCCAGTGGGGTTTATTTATTCAAGCGGTTTGGAGAACGTTAGTCCAACCAAGTTCAGTTCAACCAATGATACTATATATCATTTCAAGTTGAATGTGTTCTTTCAAATGAGTCTGTTCTTTGTGTTCAACACTGATATTAAAAAAAAATCAATACATTGAAAACCTATATGTTATGCCTAAGAAGGTGTAACTATGAATATATCTTTATAAAATATAATGTTCTAGCATCATTTTGTCAAATGACCGTATTGAAGCATGGTTACTTTATTAGGAATCAAATTAAGCTGACCTTATCATTGTATTATTTGAGAGGTCACACTTTTAAAGCAACAAGGTTGTTCTGCAGACCCAAAACCACACAGCATTCGCAAATGCTCAAAAAATAAGTTTGGGCAGCATATTTTTTTTCAACAGGGATTTTGGGTTGTTCCTAACTCATTTCCAAGACGTTGTTCATCACTGGTTGTCTCATTTCAGGACATAACAAATGTTTCTCTAATCTCACGGGAAGAGGTTTTTCACTTCAGCCTCAACGCAAGTGTCAAAAGCCCTAAACACCGAAAACATTGAATATATGGAGAAGATGGAGATGGTGCATTTAAGAAAGAGCCCAGGTAAACTGCAGTGTGATTTCCCATTGGGCTAGAAATGATTAACTTTATATGGGATCACATTTCTTCATATTGAAGTGTGCCCAGTGCCACACAACATCCTCCCAAGAATGATTACCTGCTAAAAAAAAAGAAAATTAGAGACATCTGAAATGCCACTTTTTCAGCCTGCTTTCCTTTATTGAGTGTTCTCTATGTCGCACCTCCGTTGCTATGCTGATGTCACCGATGTTCTTTTTGAGGATCAAGACAAATGATGAATTGCCTTATCATATCTGTTGAAAAAATGCAGACATAATGGATGGCATCTCAGTGTTTTGGCTCTGACAGAGAATGGTG
Organism: Ammodytes marinus; assembly: GCF_949987685.1. NCBI lineage: Eukaryota > Metazoa > Chordata > Actinopteri > Uranoscopiformes > Ammodytidae > Ammodytes > Ammodytes marinus. Next base: position 30,257,308 of record NC_137230.1, read on the forward strand.
CACTAAATCTTGACTGTCATGTCAAGAGCTTTTACATGTTGATAACTATAAACTACACAACCTTTTTGTGCTTTAATTCCATTGTATCCACTACTTATTATTTCCTCACACTTGAGTCCGACTCATTCCATTATCTATATTTTTGTTTACATGAGATCAGAACTTCCCTGTCTTTTTTTTCTTAAGATAAAGGTTAATGTATACAGCAGGTATGCCAGTTGGAACCCATTGAAATCTATAATCAAATAGACTTATTTTCATGTTTCCCTTCCTGGTTGAAGAGAGAAGAATAGCAAGAGAGCAGTACATACTCCAGCTCAAGCAGATAGGGAAACAAATCATGCAAAAAAGTAAGAGTAAAAAAATATAAACACAACTTGATTCAACAGTTCCGTTTTAATCAGAAGACCAATTATACACATGCAACAATTAAACAATAACTCACATGTATATTAATACAATTTCTTACTTACATTTGTAATTATTATTATTATTATTATTTTATCTATTTTTCATCAAACGTGGTTGGACGGAGCAGTGAGTAATGTGAGTGGGGCAGTGCAACCAAGGCCTACGACTAGATCGATACTGCTGTAGACAGTATTGTTCATTCCAGACTGTTATTCAGTTGCACTAAAATGAATAGATAAAATAAGATGACTGTACTATGTTCAGGGTTACTGTTGTATAAATGCCAGCTATGTTCTGAATAAGCTGAGCAGGTGTTCTGGTATTTCCATTCCTCTACTCCTCCTTGAAAAGAACATAGGTTAATCACTTCTGCATATGCCATTTCATATAGGGCTGCCTGAGCCAGTGCTTACATAGTGTATGATGTCCATAAAGATCATTCATTTAGAATGTTCTCTTTTCCATGTTTCTCTCATCTGTTCCCCACAGGTTCTCAGTGAAGGCCAAACGCAAGTGGAAGGCAGAAAAGCTATACACACTGCAAGTGCATCGCAAGGTCACCATATTTGAATGGAGCGATCGCTAACTGAACGAAAACATTTCGTATAATAGATTGACTGGATTTGTTCAGCGGATGAAAGAGTTTGGGAGAACAAGTATATAAAGAACCTGTGGTAAACATGTCTAATAAATGCAGCAAAGCAAATGGTGCACGGCCAATTGATTTTTGTTCACTTTCCCAGGCCACTGAAAAGCAAAGAACTATTTGTAAAATAATACAAAATGGATGAGCTAGCCATACTTTCTGACCTGATCTTTCATTGCTTGGCCATGGTCAGTTTCCACTCAGAGGATGTTTCGGTGGACAGGTATGAACCTGATAACAAGTGAATCCTCTGCTGCATCTGCTGGTGAAGGATATATACTTCTTTTTTCCCTCCGGCAACCAAGCAGAGTGTGACAGATGGAAATGAAGGAAAAATGGGGTTTTGAACAGCTTGCTGCCACACATTCTCGATCTCACACTCCCGAACACACACACTCTCGAACACACACACACACACACACACACACACACACACACACACACACACACACAGTATGCTCTCCAGTCAGTAGGAAGTCCTGAAACTGTCTGCTGCTAGCCCATGAAATAAGCTGCTCCCAACTGTTCCACCATGTGCTTTAATTTTGGGCTTCAGTGGTCAGAACTCTGTTCTATGACCGGCTTTCTCTCAGTTGAACTTTTAAAGGTGCATTTTTTATTTTATTTCTTTTTTACCCCAAATTCAATTTGCAAGTGTTTTTTGAAAGTAAAAGTGAAATTCCTGTTGATTTACTTGCAAATGACTGCCCAAATATGAATCATACTAGGAATAGAGGGCATTCGTTTTGCTTTTGAGTCTACCTCAAAGGATTATTGATATGATGGCGTACAGTACATTTGTTTGTAAACAAAGGATTAAAGGCAAGGTGTGTAAGTGGCAATATTGGACTATTAAGCAGCATATAATTGTAAGACTTTAGATTGCAACGCTCCCTTGCTAACCCCTCCTTTTCTGTGAATTTACAGAAGCTACGGTGGTGGTATTTAAGGACAAGAAACTACTTACTAAAGATGGCATCATCCATCACTGCATCAAGTCTTTCCACAGTATCAAGTGATGAGGTGAAGATATATAGTTATTCATATATAGTACTTATTCTTAGTCTTCCAACAGGTGCATTTCTGGCAGACACCCACTATATAAGTTATGTATGCGTAAACACACATAAGGCAGTGAAGTGTGTCCATTCTGTGCTACAGTAGAAATGCAATGCTCATTCTAAGGTCATAAAAAAACATTTGTATCACATCTGTTTTTGAAAAATGCCATTACATTCTACACACTGTACCTTTAATATCTATGATACACAATTTTGCAATGGTAAATAGAAAAAGCAGATACACCGTTTTGTAGATAATATTGAGTGATTTAATTTGTCAGACATCTCGGTCCGGCAAAAAACAAATCGGTTTAATTTCATACCAAATACAGTTATATTTGAACTCTGTAACACATATTTAAAACATCTACAGTTTGTTTGTTTTTTTGCATGCATTAGGCCATGGATCAGCTGCAGATGGCACTAGATTGTTTCTGCCTCTGCTGGAATTCTTCCAGGAACTCTGCATTCGGTCTGGGCCATGTTTTAATGTGCTCTGTGCCTCCGCGTGCCAAGATGGTGTCATAAAATTATGCATAGTACAATGTTTCTTGTTTGCATACTGCATGTTGAATATGGTTATAGGACACACGCAGGGTGATATCAAGCCTGAGTTCACAAGCTATTCAGCCCGCACCCACTTTACACATAAACGTAAGCCTACTGACAATGCTACACATACATTTAAGGTGAAAAGCGAAACAATATATTATTTTCATGATAGAAGTAGACCACAATAGTCCTAAAACCAATGATGTATAATGGCAAAAATGAAATGCATTCATTTAAATAGACTTTCAATTTAAGGGAAATACCTCAGAAGCCTTATAAAGCTACTACAATAAGCTAGGTTGGTCTCAACAAAGGCGATATACCGAAGAAAACCTTAAAGGTGCTGTAAGCGGAATGGTTCTTTTAGCTAACTTCCTGTCAGTTACTGCAGTTAGCAGTCCCCTTGCTCGTCCCTACGTCACCACATTAATGCACTGCGGTCTTCGAGCAGGAAGTTATCTAGCATCATCTCAGATCGATAAGTGTGATAAAACATGATAAAAACCATCAAAACAGACATTGGGAAGGATTTTTACCTGCTCCGCCATTGTAGGCGCATACACATTCACCCATCTGTTGCTCTGACGTGCACCGGCAGTGAGACCATGGAGTGTATATAGTATATATGAGTGAGACGAATGTCGGTTTGTAGCGTTCTCTCTTCTGATTGGATACAAATTTTAGGCAACTCCAATAAGTTTATTTGCCGGTTACATGCAAAGCAGCTGACTGAGAGATCGGCTTTATGAAACGCGCACATTATGTAAGTGATCACTGTATGAATAAAGAGCGATTTTACACTTATATTAACATAAATAAACCACTTACTTCACCTTTAAGAAGAGCTGGATACAAGGGGGCTCTTTATCAACACTCGGATCTTGATGAGTTAAATAACATGAGTTAATGAAAACATTTATTTCGCTTATTCACCACTAATCCAATACATTTATTGCCGTCCACTTTCCAAAGTATGTCAAACTGGAAATGATTTGACACCTGAATGCATTTCCTTATCTATCGGAGGGGAAGATGGGAGAATGGTGTTGAAGCATTAAAGTGTCTGTGGAAAGCTCTGCCATCTGAAACAGCTGCACAATAAATCTGCACATCAACACACTGCTGTGAGTTCTTATCACACCTACAGTGCTGTGGATGGTGGAAATGAAGGACAGCAGGAAATGTACCATATCAACAGACTTTTAAAATCAGCCCTTGCTTTTGACTGCATTCCCCCCCAAAACAAACTAAAAGTTATGGCATCTACCAAACCTAGTCATTTTCACACATACATTAAACCTTGCGTAAATCTCAACCCAAAATGATGAATTATTTTTTCATAATTAAGAAGTGAAAATTACATATGTGTCAGTAGTTTGTCCGTTCGACAATGCACTGTTGCTTGTTCATTATGAAGCCCAGTTAAGTACTTGACATGTACTCCAATCAAACTGAAAAAAAATAAGAATATTATAATAGATGAATAGAATTGTGACTGATGCCAGACATAGTTCACAACTCTCCAGACATACAAAATCTATAGAACAATCTAAATGATGTATACGGAGCTGCTGGCTGCTGGTTAAAATGAAATTAGTTTTGCTGTCTAGAATCCCCGCCCCCCACTCCGCTCTCAGTCAAGAGTCCATTAGTAAACCGGTGAAGGACTCCATTCTGTTGCTGAAATATATGGCCCTTCACTGACCTTGTTTGATTACATCGCTGCTCGCCATTTCTCTTTCGTGTGTCCCAAGAAAGAGCCTCCTTAGTCTAGTTGCTTACCCAGGTATCTGTCCCTGGATTGATTTCTGGCTGACTTTTCTCATCATTAACATCGAGTGCGAGTGGATTTTCTGAGAAAACCCATCAGAAATGGATGGGTTCTTCTGCATTTTCAGCCTACACTTTAACGAGACAATGAAAACAGATGGTTTTTACTGCCACATAGCACAGAATCTCCACCATACAGCTGTGAGGACCTGATAGTGTTATTGATCAATACTGTACTCCCATGACGCCATTAAAAATCCCCCCTCAGGGGTTTGAGTGACATTCCATTAATTTGGTGTTAACATGTATTAGAAAGTCTGACTCGGATTCGAGGAAACAAGAGGAGAGGTCGACCTCTGAATAATCAATAATAATACAAAAAAAAATATTTATAAAAACACATATGAATGCATTTAAGTTTAGGCTTCACACACTTAGATACAAATCCATATTAGCCCAGTCCATCTCTTGGATCTGTACACATTAGCTAATCCCATGGTCTGTCACAAGCTGTCGAGATGCGTGACGTGTCCACTAATCTTGTCCCTGTGACACTTCCTGAATGGCGTGGAAGTGGTAAACAGGATAAAAGAAGAGGCCGCGGTATCGCCTTCCGCTGCTCAGTCATCAGTGTCACATTTCACCAGGCAACAAAGGAGATCCCTGGCAGTCCACTGGAGCCAGCGCCGCGGCTAACTGCGCTCCTCCATGATAACAAAGAGCAGAGTAAGCTGGCCATTTTGTCTGAGACAGGCGGCTGCGAGTGGCATGTTTGATTTATCTAGTGCACATATTCGTGCTTGTGTTGAGGAATAAATAAAAAAACACCAAAAGAAGAAAGACAGAGACTTTGAATTCCACCACAGTTGTGTTGTGTGGATACCAAACAATGAAACTGTTTTGATGTGTGATGTAAGGAAAAATTATTCCAAAATCATATGATGTTATAGCCAACCATATGTTAATTACATTTACTCTTATATAATCAACTAACAAGTAATACATTCATAACATGTGATCTAAAATGTTCTCATTTCAGGCCCTGGAGCAAGGACAGTTGGAAGGGAGGGAAATAGCACAACACTTCTTGTAAGTTTTTAGATGTTTTCCCAGAAAAGGAGGCCAGAGAAGGGACATATGTATCTATCTTAAACAAAGGCCTAGTGTATTTTCCTGACTCAGCTGACCAAGCCATAGATACAAGTTACTTTCAAGGCTAGGAGCATAATTCTTTCGGCATAGTGCAGGTCGGGAGCGAGGAAGAAGAGGATTGGACGAGAAGATAGAAGACAACACGATAGACCAATCATTAGACTTTGTCAAGATATGTTAAAAAGCCTTGCTGTCGAAAAGGCTCATGACTTTTTTGACTTTTCATCTGTCTCTGAAACCTGCATACGCTGTCCTGTGATCTCACTTCATTAAACAACAACTGAGAACTTTGAAACTTTTTCCAGTCATCTTTTATTGTATACCTTCCATACATCCGATCTAAAGAACACGAGATATTATAGTTTTTAATAGTGACATATCAAAGCCAGTCTCAGTATCGACATTTCTACAGTAGAGTCTCTCATACCATGATTTAGGAAGCAGACACAGGAAGAGAGAAGTGTGGTATTTGGGGATTGTGTCTAATCCTCAATCCAGTCCATACCTTTGACCAGCTATACAACATCAAATTACTATCATGCAAATATGGATTCACCTCACTAATTCAAATAATTAGAAAAAATGCTGACTCTGCAATGGGCAAAACAAAACAGGCTCTGTAATGATGTTTTGCCCAAATCCAGTACAGAAAACAAACATAATCATTTGGTAAATATTAGCTGCTAAAGCCAATTTTCACTCATCTTTTCAGATTAAGCGCCTGAGAAGCCTAAAACCTTTTCTAATCAACATAATTACACACAGTACCGGAAACTTTTCGTAAACGGGTCACTCGCTTACATTTTTTGAACTCCTGAGGTGATGACCTACCAATGCAAACAGTCACACATCCCGGGCGACAAACAAACACTGCATTGTTTGCCTTGCGGGCTGAGCAGCTGTGATATCTCTCCTCTCTCAGCTTGTTATCCAAACACGTAACAGCACACGCATACATTATCAGTTTACAACTCTGGAGCGTTGATGCCTGTATGATAGTAGCAGTGGGATAGATCATTCACCCCTGTAGTGCAAAATGTTCCGGCTTTTCGTCTCCCTCAAATGAAGTCAGAGGTCAGCTGCGAGAGCCTAAGGGACCGGTGTATGCAAATGTAAGATATCCAATTAACATGACATTATGATGAAACGTGTTTATTTCAGAGGTAGATTGTGATGTTTAAATGTTAGCTTGAGTTAAATAGCATCATATTTTACTACACCATAGATAAAGGGGACTGCAATGGATGTCTGAAGAGCTGTAAATCCTTGACCAGACCAACATGAGCATGGGATACAGCCTCCTCAATCATTTCAATGAGACCAGTGGGAGCGTGTCTATGTTCCCTCAACACCATGTTCCTTCAGATTAATAATACAATAAAGATTTTCAATTGTTTTTGATGCATTTACACGGGTGAAAAAAGTAGCTCAGAAAAATTATCCTACGAAAATTAATCACCTTTCCCCCACAGATGGAAGAAATACACTCCCGGGTCTTGCGTACACCTATTAGTATGGGGTCGGTCTACTATTTCGGTTCATCCGTATTCAGAAGGTTCACAGATATGGAAAATGAATACTGATTATAATGGTATGACCATGTTTAGGGTCTATTTCCTGTTTGTTTTTATTTTGTTTACTAAAGCTGATTGTTGATATGCTGTAGCTACGTATGTGTATTATGTGTTATGTCAGGGAATGCACTTCCCAGCACCTTAGCGCCAGGATGTGACGTCATGCAGACACAACGGGCCTATCAACTCTGAGTTTGCTTTTCTTTCGTTATTTGCGTTATATTGCAGTAGTGGCAGTCCGAATAGCGGGTGCTGGCGGCTGGGGTATGACAATATTCAAAAGCCTCCGTCTGTATCTGTACATATATTTAAGGTTGAGCATGTTTGTTTAAAGTTTTTATTTCTTTTAAATAAAGACATGTATCTAAATATAAATGTCCAAGACGATCAGTATTACATGCAGAAAGACCATTATGGAAGGACTAGCCCTGTGATGCTGGGCTAATAGGTCTGATGTGAACATCGTGCTTCATTTTGATGGGGGGGAATGTGTTAGAATTGAGGGGAAATTGGGCTGAGGAAACAAAGAGCTGACCCCAGACCAGTATGTTGCAAGAGAAACAAAAAAAAAATGTGTTCCTCAGTTGAACATGAAACTACCATGATGTAATGTTGTGTCTGGAAACACACTGCCTTGGCAATAAGTAAACATTCCTGGTAGTTATATACTCTGTAATATGAACACAGTTTGGTTTATATTGTGAACCTGCTAATGGCTTACTCAGACAACACACAGAGTTATAACTTTTTAATGTTTAAAAAAAAAAAGATAATCGACAAATCTTTTCACATTTATTTTGCAAAATCGGAGTAATATTTTGCCACATGACATCATAAACCACTGTGCACTGTTAGGTTGTCTAATAAGCTTTCAAACTCATGAATCTACAACTTAATTGTATATCATCATCTCACAGGTGCTGAAAAAAAACATTCCCCTGAGTCTCCTGTCTGAAGGCTGGTAAAACATGTTCATCGTTAGCCACGTATGCTAATGTAAGCATTTATATTACTGCAGCAGGCAGGTATGCGTGGGTAGAAAAACACTGGTAGCAATTTGCCTTATCTATGTCTCATCAAGGAATACAAATTGAACAAGGCTCAATTGCACTACACAATGGTAGTGTATGTTTACTTACCTCAACTCATCGCGTTGACCTTATATGTGGTTGATTATTTGGCAGTGGGAAGTAAACAAATGAGATCAAATCCTCCTCACGTGCTCTTACCTCAGCTGCTCCTATTCATTCATTATAAAACAGATGAACTCCAATCTAAAAATACTGAAGTATGCATGAGCCTATTCATCAATATATCAATAGCTACAAAGGATAGATGGATGTCAATCCAACTCAGCTATGGGAGATATGACCTACTTGGGAGTCAGTCGGAAATGTAAAAATGCAAAGGCAGCATATGTGGCAGCAGGTGCACAGGCTCCATTCAACCAGCGGTGTCTGAGATATCACACGATATGAAAAAAATGAAAATCTGACAATGTTATCAACCTTCACCTACACATCTTGAACGATACTTAAGCCCAAGCTCGTAAATCGCACAACCGATTGCTCCGCCATCTTTATTTCCGTCATCCCACTAATCATTGACGGGCTGCTGACAGTGAAGCAGATTGTTTTTTTGACCGTCTCATCGATCAAAATCCCCACAAACGCACCGGTGATGCTGTAAGTTTGCACATTAATGGATGTATGCACATGTTTCATATGACGTTAATGTGCAGTATGATTCACAAGCAGCCCCGTCTTTATCTGGAGATTTTGCTTGACACTGTGACGCGCTTGACACAGATTTGTGCCAGGCAATTGTTTAATGTCACGCATGTGCTATATGTGCAATGAGCATGCCCTTGTATTTTACGTGTATTTTACTGTGGTCTGTATATATGTGTTCTTATTTACACTTTATACCACTTTAATAAACTCCAAAACTGGTTCCATGTTTGTTAGTCAATTCATGTTTAAGTATTGCTTTTGCCTTTATATAATCATGCATAATGAGTATCACTGAATTTGCTACATAAATTATCCCTCTCTATCTCTAATTAGTTTCTATGCATTGCTCTAAAATACATTCCGTAGGTGTTATGAGGCAAAAAGCTTGAGCCGGTAACAAATTGATACCCATAGTTTATTCTGATACAACTTTGCAGCTGCATTTACTGGCTCTAGAGAGTATAGCTTCACATCAGGCAGACATCGCTGAGCGTACTCAAGAACATTCACAATGCTACTTTGATGGGATGAGAAGATCTAACTACACTTGACATGTTCATTGTAGCGGAAAAAATATGACCCCTAAACCATAGGCCTCTTCCCTGTGTCTGTAATAGATTTGGGATGTCACTGGAGTTCTTTGAAATAAGTTTTGTTGAACTGTGGCAATATGACAAACTGAACAACACAAAGCCTGTATTTATAGATGACAAGTGATTAATTTAGCCAGTCACATAACTGCCTGGATAGAAGATGGAAGCAAAGCCGTTTTCTTCTGCACTATAGGATGGATTGCCATTGATGCAACAAAATGGTTTCCCTGACGATGTATTATTTTAACTGGAGAGCCCCTTATTTTTTTTCCCTAGCACCTTTAAAGAGCTGCATGGATTTCATAGTTTTTCCATGTTACATGTGGAATGGATTCAACGTCTGCAGTTAACATGAATAGCATATATATACAATAAATGTCAAATAGATAGTAGAGACAATATTCCCGGTACCAATATTCAAACTCCATAAATGCATTATGTCAGTTTTTCCAGTTAACATAATGTGATATAGTATTTCAAATATCGTATGTGTAATGCCATTGTTAAGTATACCAGTACTTACCGGGTCTATTACACAACTTACCCTCTGTCACCAAAAAGCTCATTCTCATTGAAGCTCCTTATACAAAAGTAATTCATATTTGAAAGCCTGTGAACCACGGCACATCAGAGGGAGCAGCCATATGGCTCACATCAAAAACCTCCTCTCCACTGAAAAGAAAACTCTTGCTAATTAAACGCTTACTGATTAATTCAGCCACTCTAATTAGACGAGAATTTATTCCACATCAATATTTTACTATGTCAGCAGAAAAAGACGCCTTGGCCACCAGAAAAAAGCGAGAATACAGCTTATTCCCACCAACCCGTCACACTCTTCCACATAACACACACACATACTGTACATGCACACACTAGACACATGCACACACTCTAAATGTGACTGAACACAGACGCACGCCTGACCCACTTATAAAATAATTTGTCTTTTCCACACTGAGTTATTTTCCTCTGTGACTGACTTTGAGGGATGGGGTGATGCAAAAGTCAAAAGTCAACCAAGTATTTAAAGTACAAACTGCAGAATTTGACTTCTCTTTTGTTCTCTTTTTCTTTTCTGTTTGAATGAAAACCCCACCACACACAAACATGTTAATCTCTGTTGTTTTTGTTTTTTTTTTACTTTAAGAAACAACTGAATGTCTGTGACAAAGTTCCAGGAACAGTTTTTCCTCAAAAGCCTGATCCAATGTAGCAGTACGAGTTTGGTAAGTTTGGTAATGAAGAAAAATCTGTTTTATTCAATTCAATTCCCTATAGTGTTTCTGTTTGACACTTGATAATGTCAAAGCACTAAGGACAATGTGTTGTTTGTCTCTGTTACATTTCAAGTTTAAGCTAAGGCTTCAGCCTACACCTTTTCGATCAATACTATTTATAAGAAATCAATGTATAAATTAAGATGACAACTTTGTGTTTTTTTTGTGTTTTTTATTTTTTTTTTACTTATGTATGTAATGTTGTGAATCTGTGTGATCGAAATAAACTGAACTGAAACTGAACTGAAACTGAAACTGAAGTTGGTTTTGTGTTTTGATGCCTTGTCAACTACAAAAAGTTACTGATATTTTTTTTTAGCTTTTTCTACTTTTAATTGGGATGGCTAACTGCATAAAATGTATTATTTTTTTACCGCAGTAATGTGGCATGGCAATTTTGTCACTACTGTACACATGACCATGTAGCAGTGTTTTTATGATACGTTTTAGTACTTCACCCAGACCATTAACAGCACAGACTTGCATTCTACCCACCACCCACTATCTCTTCAAGAGTCATGGTTGTGGGTATAAGGACCAACACTAATAATCACAGTCCTCCTGATATGGCACTTCACCCAGACCACAAACAGGAATACAATACAAATCTATAAAATGGCAAATGGACTGCATTTATAAAGTGCTTTTATCATGAGCTTTACCATTTCCATCCACACATTGACACACACACACACACACACACACACACACATAGACAGATGGCTGCAGGCTAATGGCCAGCTATCAGCAGCATTGTGAGGGTCAATGTGGACAGGAGGAGCAAGGGATCAAACCGCCAACCCTGCAATCAGTGGATGACCCATCGTACCTCCAGAGCCACAGTCGCTATTTATGTCAAGTAAAACTAGCACTGCAACTTGCCATCACACAGCTCTTTATTTTAAGCAGCAGAAAAACCTCCCTGGGCCTTTTGCTTTGGTTAAGAGGAGGAGAGTCATGGATAGAGAAGCAAGGAAGTAATGAAAACAAACCAGACAAAAAGAGGAGAGAAGGTGGGATATATACCTTATTTTTATTTGTTTTTATTGCTACACAGGAGGCCTTTCATTGATCAAGCCCAAGCCGCTCATTCACCCAAACTAACAGCACATTCTAAGCCGGTGTGAGAACAATTTTGAACAAAGGAGATAATTAACCAAGCCCTTGGGCAGCAGTGCAAGGGAGTGGAAACACAAGCGTGCAGTACACAACCACTTTAGCTTCATTAGTAATTTTGTGTAGCGAGTAAGTCACTTAGGAAGGTAGTCTGCCGGTGACCTTTGCGGTGCTCGCACAGGCACATTTGTTACCTTGTTCAAGTGACGAATTAGCTTAACTCGATACAATAGTTTAACTCAATGCCTTGCAAACTCATTGGCAGAGCTACGGCAGCATATTGATGTCACGAGGGAAATAAAAAAGTAGATCAGTGTTTTTACATTATAATGAGATATGCCTCCCTTTATCATGAGATAATGATTGATCTCTTTATGAAGTAATAAGAAATGTTCCATGGTTAGGTGTGATACAGTATATATCTTGATAAAGCGTGATACATCTGAGTATAATCAGATAAAAGCTTATCACGTACATGATAACTTTAAATTGTCTTGGGAAAAAATCATGGCCCACAACAGGGATAATTGTCCTCCAATAAAACCAGAACTCTTGCTTGACATGGTAAGTCAGTTGTGATCACCTCAAAGCAAAGTTAGCTAGTGAATTAGTTTATCAGGCAGGGGTCCAGCTATTCTTCCTGGGCTCTGAAACATATTCAGAATCACACAATACAGTACACAACAGAGAACACTAAAAGCAAACCAGAAAAGTAAAAGGTGAGTGCTAACAGCTCGCACGTCACTATATAGAGGCTTTAACCGTGGCCTTCATGCATGGACATCCAATGTGAAAAGATACATCTTTGATTGTCATAATACGTTTGGGATGTCTAAGCTGTTATTCAGTAGTATGCTGTTCTACTAGCGACCTCTCTCAGTGTTTTTCCCCCTGTTCTCCACTGCACATTGGAATAGATTCATGCCCTCATGAGGAAAGGATAGGAGTCAATGAAAAACTGGATGAATGGATGGATGGACTTAGTGAAACAAAATGTCAGCTCCATTGTCATGGTGCCGCTCCACAGCATGACGAGGATGAGGATGAGTCATTGGACTGCATTTGGTCTCTGATGACAGGAGTTTGAAGTGTGCCAGCCCACTGAACTCAGCCAGACATGTCAGTCGGTCTGACAGTGACAAATAGGACAGCTGCATATAGATATATTTAAAGTATAATGCAGCAGCTGTATTTCATGTTGTTTGGAGAGGCGAAGAAGAGCTATAAGAGGACAACGGTCAGCCAGCTCATACTGAATAGTTAAAGGGATTCCTAATAGCTTGACGGTGCTATTTAATTCTAAGAGGATAGCATTCATTCATGTTTTATGTTCTTTACTTCTTCAGGAGCTTGTCCTCCTTTCTTGGCTCTGGAAGTCGTACAATGATGGGATGTTTTATGTGCAATGATGGCCAAAACAGTTTACCCACAGTTAAATGCCTTTCACTTTGATTTTTCTCACCACGGGGTGACACAACCGAAAAGAAAGAAACAACCACCAAACAAACACATAAAAAAGTAACTCATCACAAGGATGGATGGATGGATGGATGGATGGATGGATGGATGGATGGATAGATAGATAGATAGATAGATAGATAGATAGATAGATAGATAGATAGATAGATAGATAGATAGATAGATAGATAGATAGATAGATAGATAGATAGATAGATAGATAGATAGATAGATAGATAGATAGACGGACGGACGGACGGACGGACGGACGGACGGACGGACGGACGGACGGACGGACGGACGGACGGACGGACGGACAGACAGACAGACAGACAGACAGACAGACAGATAGATAGACAGACAGACAGACAGACAGACAGACAGATAGATAGATAGATAGATAGATAGATAGATAGATAGATAGATAGATAGATAGATAGATAGATAGATAGATAGATAGATAGATAGATAGATAGATAGAGAGAGATAGACAGGTAGATATAAAGGCAGCTGGAAAGGGTAGCTTTTTTTATTATGTTTTACTATAAAATATATTGTAAAAGAAATTCAGCATGATCATGCACTTCTATACTGCAGTGTGCTCACTCCAGCCATTCAAGACCTGGAGCATGCCCCGTAGAATGCACACGACTGCACAGTTTATGACTCAATGTTACATATTTGATGTGTTTTGTCCATAAACCTGTTTTGTTTTCCTTCTTAAACCTGCATTCTTAAGGAAAGGACCTCCTGCGCTGTCTTTTCTCTACACAGTGGGCAAGCAGAAGTTGTTAAAACTACAGGGAGATCAAAGTAGCAGAAGCAGCGTAGCCGGGGAAACCAGCATTAGTCCACAAGGGAGGATTACATGTGTTTGAAATGAAGCTGCCCCCCGGACCTTACCACACAGCTCACCCTCTCTGGCCCATTATCTATTCACCCTACTTGCTGGAAGATTCATTATAAACAGCAATTACCTTTATACCAGGCATTGGGTTAGCCATGAAGCGTTGTGGAAGACGTAGTCCCAACGGCCTCATTTATTTGGAGCGGTGTCATTATTATAATGTTAAAAACCAATGATTCTTGCAATATAGGACATGTATTGTTTATGGTCTGGGAAAATGCTGCTCCCTTGTCTTTTATTTTCTTCCTCCATATATCACAAATAATAGAAATAATGTTTTTTTTTTCGAGTTTTGTAATTTTATGTTGTTCTTCAAAGTGCTGATCTGTTACATGACGGGGAACTATTGGACGCCCGCCTGTTAAGTGGTTCAGTTGAACTGAACCAGAGTTTAATTTTGCCTCAGTTCCGTTATATTTTTTACAAAATTAAACTACTCCTTTTCTGCCTAGTCTTGAGCCTGCAGTTGTTGCATTGCCCATCACACTTTACAAACATGTCCACCTTTTTCCACTGCCAAACATCATTGATTATTCCCCTCCTATAGAGTGCTGGAATGGACATTCACCATATGCATGTACTGCATCATGCTCTGAAACTAGAGTGAGTCAAATGCAGTGGAGGGATATGTTTGTTTAATGAGGCACTGACATTTATAGAAAGGTTGAGAGAGAGTCTGTAAATTGGTGTACGGTGGTGGTATTTCACTTGCTTTCGAGAATCTGTGTCATCCAAAAGTTAATTTGAGTTTATTGACTGTCAACTAGCATGACAACAGGCTTTGTACCACATCTGGAAGGCTATGTTTGAAAAATGTTTGATATGTTATATAAAACCATTTTGTTTCTGTCAGGTTGATATTTGACATTGATTTAATGTCACATATAAGGGAAGGGATTACTGCAATGTTTTCACAATACATTATATTTGGAAGATTAATGCAAGCATAAATCATATAGGCCTATTAGGGCTGCACGATATTGCCCAAAATGATTATCACGATTATTTTGGTCAATATTGATATCACGATATTTTACCACGATTATTCAGTAATTGTAGTGAGTAAAATATTTTTATTGGATTGTCACGTAAACATAACAGCGCTTTCATATCCATGTGATCGGCTATGCAATATTACTGATAATGTACATATATTTGCATAAATATAATAAATATTTACCTGAAGTCAATGCATTTCCACAAAGAAAATATAAATCAAAATATTGCACCAAAACTTTACTCAAAATCAAATCAACAGAGCACTGCTTTAACTTTTCCTTGTGCTACATTTCTGTTGAATAACACATCTTTGTTTCCTCACCTGACCTCATTGCATCTCCTAAAAGCAAAAATATAAAATATTTTACTCCATTCATTGTACCTGCATGATGGATGTGTATAAAACTTGATTTTGAACTAAATAAAATTGTGCCCACAATGTATAACTAAAATAAGTATATTATGAGCTGCGCCCTGTCAAAATAAATCACAACCTATATGGCTCTACTATGTCGGAATTTAATTTGAAAGGACGGAGACGGGAAGTGGCAGGTAACACTCAGCAACACGTTAGTTAAATGTTGCTGCCTCTCATGCCTTTACTCCCAACGCGAGGTTTCATCTTCGCTTCAGGTCGTGTGTACGCTGAGGCACTGACTGTATGGAGTTATTAGCAACCCTGGGAGCTTGTCTAATAACTGGAATAGTCATTGCAAACCCACTAGGTTCTTATGTAATGAAAACGTAGTTCAATACGCCAGCAAATAGGAACGACCAAGGATACGAACTAGCAACGGTGGAATAGTCTACTCGCCCAGCTAGACTGCTTCAGCTGACTGAAG
The DNA here is from genome assembly GCF_949987685.1 of Ammodytes marinus. Taxonomy (NCBI): domain Eukaryota; kingdom Metazoa; phylum Chordata; class Actinopteri; order Uranoscopiformes; family Ammodytidae; genus Ammodytes; species Ammodytes marinus. Next base: position 30,273,402 of record NC_137230.1, read on the forward strand.
GCTCCGGCTCAGCTGTTAGCCAACATGCTTAACCAGAGCTCCATCTAGCTAACAAAGCATTATTCCCCAAAATCTATAACAATTCACGGAGAAAATGACTGCCGAACATTTACATGGCGGGCTGCAGCCTGAAGCAAAACGTACTCACGTCGTCTTGCTGGAGTCCTGTCGGACATTAACCATGACTCCTGTGTTCCCTGCTCTCCTGATACATGCAAAGACGTGTTGAAAAAGTATTCCATTGTTTTCTGAACGAGTAGTAGCCCTGTTTGTGGACGTCTATCCATCAAAACTATGACGTAGGTCCTTAGGTGACCCGTTCGCTATACATTATACTCTTGACAGCGGTCTGTCTGGCTGGATAACAGACCTGGCAAAGTGTCATGTAATAATGGGTTATAAATCCGGTCCCACACAAAAAAAGAGGCTAACAAGGGGATGTATGTGATTTCACAAGCGCAGATGTCTGCTCTCGCTCGCGCGATAAGCAGCAGCTTGCTTCTTCGCGCGGCTCTTGGAGTGCTTTCTGTCTATGCGGGCAGAAAATTGTTCACACTTTGGGGGCGGAGCCACTGGACTTTGATTGACAGCTCTCGGGGAACCTGGGGTTGCCAGGTTGGAGCATGAACAGGCACATGATCAGCGAGTGGTTTGGGGAGGGATTGATTTGCTTCGCAGCTGAGCACACATTTAAAATATCGCACATTCATGTACACGTCATCGTGGGAAGCCAATATCGTCATCGCGATGAAAATTCGATATATTGTGCAGCCCTAAGGCCTATGTATTAAAAGTGCCATCTGGCTGATATGTGCATACTGAGGGACATACAATGGGAAAGCCCCATGTTGCATCAAACACAAACCTACAACATGTATGTCATTCATATTGTAGCTGCACTGCTCTGTGGCATATTTCTGAAACCAAGTTACATGAGATGACAATAATTCAGATGAAAAACAACATATTTCATTGTCATCATTTATGGTATTCCGTTTTAAGTGTAGCATTTGAAGGTAGTTCTGTCTATTTAAGTGCATTCAATGGTCTTTGTAAAAAAAATGATATTGTAGTGTAAGGTAGTATAGCGCTGCTTATCAGAGGTTAAGCCTAAAGCAACACAGAGGGCATTGTTAGCCACAAGACAGTTAAATTGACTTAGTTTAGGCAGGCAATAAACAGTCCAAACAATGGAACCAGAGGCAAACAATTCTGACAGTGAGTAGACAAAGGAATCAGGAGTCAGGCCAAAACAGGCAAAGGTCCAAAACATGCAGGTCAGGGCAAACAGAACATGGACAGCCGGAAAGCCAGGAAACACACCAGACAATTTGGCAAGGTACAAGGGGGAGAACTGAAGCGGTATAAGTACTGAGGGGTTGTTGGGGAAATCAGCTGCAAGGGAGGAAGTAGATGGGGACAAGCCAGGTGTATGCGGAGGTGAGCGGGGGCAGGAGGGCATAGCTGGGTCTGGAATAACAGTGGCGAAAAACATGGCAAAACAGAATGATAAAATCCTATTTGCTTGGAGTCATGACATGAATAATGCAATGCTCCCGATGTAGAAAAGCTGGACAATACAATGGTATACATGGGGGGAAAAATAACTATTTGGATTAAATAAATATTAAATTCTCATTGGAAATGTTGAGCTCCAGAATGAACTACATGCCTCTTGTGTGGGGCTATAACAACTGTTTGCTTCACATTGTGTGATTTTATGTGAGTCTTATGTTGTTTTATGTTGTCAGTATGGGTATTGTCTTCAGTGCCACAAACTGAAGAAAATTTGCTGTGTGATAGACAATACATTTTTGTAATTGAATTTAATTAAACTGCTAACATTTATTTTCCATTGTAAATTGTCCTTTTTACTGACATGTTGAGTGGAGATAATTACCATGATATTACCAGTGGCATATTCCCCTCCATTGTTGTGTTTTTCTAATAAAGTGTGTGAATCTTCCTTGCTGACAGGGGTCAGAGAGGCAGAGCGTCTTGTGAATTGGAAACTTGGCTCCAGCGTGGTATTTCTCCCCTTCCAAAGCCTTGGCAAAAGGCAGCACAATGAGGGTCAGACACCCCCCTGATGGATGTCTTGTACAGGCTGAGTAAGGTTGCCTCTGTGTTCTTAGGGGAAAGATGTGGGAGTTTTTCCATCCTTGCCAAGAGCAAATATGGGTCTACGGGCAAAGCTTTACCAGGTCAGTGACTGGTGCTTGTCCACCAGAAAAGGGACTTGCTGTGCACTGTAGCAGATAATGTGACGCCAACAGACACATTTCGCTTACAGCCATTTTCCAGCAACTGAACAAGCCTGAAACTGTGTACACTCTAAAAAATGATTCAGGGGATTAGTTCATTACGCTTAAAATACAGACGTTTTTCAGCATAAAAAAACGAGTTTGTTACATGAACTTGAATTATTCCATTGACAACTTATTCTAAATAAGTGGGTCAAACTTAATATTTAGAAGAATGTGTTAACTTATCAATGTATCAATTTTGAATGAATATTTATGCGTCCACTCAACACTTTTGAAATAATAAGTTAGTCCAACTTGTCTTTCTGGTTAGTATCAACTGTACATATTTTGAAAGTTAAGTAGGCGCCTGAATTTGCCCGGACATGTTTCGCTGCCACGCACTGCGGTCACACAGCCAGACCACGTTGTCCACCACAAGTGAAAGAAGGGGAAGAAGTCGGAGTTCACGTTGAGTATGCTATCATAGGGTAAGTAACAGCACTAAGTCGTTTTGCTTTTATTCGCCACAATTACCAACTGTACTGTACTTTTGGCACTTCACCAAAATTCTAAGCTAAATTAGCAGCTTGATAGTAGGCTACGGCATTAGCTAACGTTAGCTAGCTAGCCTTTTTCGGTTGTATTGTTCCAGAGCAAGCCGACTTTATTGGCGCACTTGACTTATGTAGCTTGAGATAAAAGTGAGTGTGTGTGGCACTGGGTAAAGTGTTGGTCTTCACGTTGTTGTTTTTTAGTGTGTAAGGGCAAAGTTGGGTAATAAAGCCAGTTGGAAGCAGCACGTGCCAACTCTGTAGCTAATGTAAAATAATAGGGCATGTTAGCTGTTACTTAGTTCGAACACAGTACATCAGGATAACATACAAATATACTGGTAGGCCTATTTTCAGTTTGAGTTTAATGCAGGCTTCTGTTTTTTCTGTTATTTCTGTGTTTGCTTAACTGAACCATCTTGTAACACAGAGGTACTTGTTTTTCGATTTGCTATTTCTACAGCACATATACAACTTTTTTGATTGTGCCTTTATTTCAAAATTTCATTTGTTGTGTGCAGATAAATGAAGAATTCAGACGAATCACCACTGCAAACTTGGGAACCACGTTCATGGCAAAACTGGACCAGTACTCCCCGAAAATAATGTCCATGGCCTCCTCAACAGGAGGAGCTGCAAGAATGAAGATCCATTCCAGCACATAAGTAACATGCTGCTAGAGGTATGAATCAATGTTTTATTCTTATTAGCTCGTGTTGTGGGTGTGTGATCATCAGGGCTGGCCCGAGTAATTAAAATAGTCCACTGTTCGGTTGTTACGTTGGTATTCAAGGCTCAATTCAGTATTCAGGACTTTTCTGACACAAATGCATGTGAAACATCCACCATAACTTGAATGGGATAATATATCACATGTTGTATACTGCTTGGTCCTGGTCCTGTTCCCCAATGAGGCTAAGAAAAATCATTGCATTTTTATGCCACAAAATCAACTCACGTTTTGTTATTTTCAGTGTTTGATTCTCCTCAGCCTTCTGTTGAAACAAATGTCCATTTCTGTCCTGAACAAGACATATCTTGTTTGGCATAACAGTGCTAACAGTTTAAGCAGATATTCCCATAACTCTATGCACTACCTGTGTATTAATTCATTTAAAAGAGCAACAATTGAAGTCCAACCCACAAACCAGCAGCTACAATTCTGATTAGTCAGCTCAGCTCTTATGTGCTGTTCTCCTGCTGCACCTCTATGGGTTGGATTTAATCCAATTAATGGGGTGGCACTACACTTTTTTATTTTTAGTAGAGCAATTAAAAAAACATTGCTATTTGGCCAAAAAAAACAAGAGGAACATGCTAGTAATGTTTCTGTAACGCTTAATTGAGGTGTAAACTAAATAAGTGTTATATTTGATAAAAAGAAAAAAATATTCAGTTGGTTCAGTCCAGACCCCTGACACTTTACCTTTCAGTCCTCTTTTCCCAGTTATGTAATTATTAAAATGCATCCTAATGGAGGAGCAGTTGTAAGATTGTTTTTCTCATTCACAGGATAATTCAGTGGAAAGGAGGAGAAAGGTGGCTATCCGTTGTCTCGTGGTGTATCTCAGAGAAAAGGAGGAGGATCTCTTCAAAGAAAGCTTGGTAGGTAAATCTGGACACCAAAGATCAGACAGTTAACTGTACGTTTTGCTACTCTTATTTTTATGACTTAAAACACTGAAATGTTTATTCTGACCTTCTTATACCAGGATGGAGAAATGGACTTCACTGATGACGTGATAAAGATTGTTGTCAGGAGAGGTTCCTTGACGTCTGATACTGCCACCGCAAGGGTAGTCATTGAGGGAACCGAAGTCCTGGATGACCTGGATCTACCAAGAGCTTGTGCCTTGCTAATGGGGCTGATATATGCGCTCAACCTAAGCTACCCAAAAGAACTGATCAAAACCTTCGAGGTATTTCAGAAAATACTCCTTGAGCTAGATGGCCTGAAAGCCAGCCCGAGGGTAATGTCTCTCAAAAATAGACTTCTGTCTTAAAATAGATTCAGCAGGAAACATAAAGTGTTGTTGTGCGGTTAAACTGCCAGTTTATTGGTTCCACTTTGCATAAAGTAAAGCATAATGGCAGATGATAACAATGTTGAGTAATGCTTTAGAGTTGTTGTTTGTTCAACTTAATGATTATTCTTCGAGAATGCAGTTTTTGCCTTTAGGTGTTTCTGTTATTAAAGAGATAGTTCAGTATTTTTGAAGTGGGGTTGTATAGGGTTCTTATGCATAGTTAGTCTGATACCTTATAGAGATGGCGAGCAGTACTGTCATTTTAAGGAGTTCGAGGGAAAAATGTATATTGCGAAAGTCAGCCTTGTACTTTTGCAGTAGGGGGTCAGCAGAGAATTTTTTTTTTAACATAAATGCTGACCTTACAAAAAAAACGCTAAGTGTAGGATTTTTTCACTGCTTTAGTTTGTCGTCAGACAAGACGTTAATTTTTTACCTTTTTTTTCCATGTATTACCACCTCAAGTTGGCCGTATTGTTGGTGAAACATGGCCGAACTACACTTGAAACATTTAAAAAAAATAAAACAGCTGTCTAGCGTCAAACTAAAGCACTGAAAATATGTTACATTTAGCGTACAATTGAAGGGATATTGTTAGGTCTATACGTGGTGAAAAAGCGTTTTTCTGCTGGACCCCTTTGCAACAGTACAAGGTTGACTTCTGTTACAGCAATGTCTCCCTCAAATTCCTTAATGTGACAGTGCTTATCACCATCTCCATGAGGTAACAGACTAACTATGCATAAGTACAGAAATACAACCACACTTTGAAAATAATCAACTATCCCTTTTTAAGTCCCTCACTAATTGTGTCCGTCACCCACTCTGTTTTGTGTGGACAGAACATTAGAAGCAGATTTGCAGATTTTGCCAACACTGACAATACCAAAGATGTCTTTTACTTTGCACTTGTATATTTATTTTAATTATTTTCTATTGAGAGACACTTTATTGATCCCTTGGGACGGTAACTACAGGTAAATTCATTTTCTGTTTTATTATATTTTTTTTTAAAGATAAAATACAGTGTGAAAAATGTGATTCATTCCAGGATGTATGATATTATTGGAAGTGGGAATGTTTATTTTGTTGTTATTCTTCATGGTAAAAGTGCTCAAATAAACTGTGAAAACTGGAATTGCTGTTTCTTCTTTATTCTTACATAAGTGAAATAAGTTACTCAAACACAAAAAAGTAAGCTAACTGTTTGCGTTGACATTTTTGAGTAGGATGAAAGAAATAAATTAAGTTAGATTAGCTTAAATAAGTAATTTGAACAGATTATCTTAAATAAGTAATTTGAACACTCAATATCCCCATATCTTTCGAATTAATATTAAGTTGGTTCAACTTAATTATGCTTTCAAAGGTCAAAGCAAATTATGTTGGATCTACTAATGTAATTGCATTATTATGACTACAAAAGACTCATACGATGAACTCAATAATGCCAAAAGTTGGGACAACTTAAAAAGAGGCATGCAAATAGTTAGCATAGGTTTTTAAGTTGAGGCAGTGTATTCTTTTTTAGAGTGTAGCAGGGGGATGATGAACACTGCAGGACGACATGAGGTTTGACACAAGGTCTGGAAAGTAAAGTGAAGTGAAAGTTGAACTTTCTTTATTATATTTTTTTACTAAAAAATCAATTATATCAATAATTTAGACCTACACTGAGAAGAAAACCCATCTCAAACTACAAATTTAAATAAATGGCGGTGCGGTAGTGTAAAGGCAAAAAGAAATGGTTGTCTGGGATTAGTGATCTGAGACGCCATTAATCATAACAACCCTGGTTTTAATCCAAAGGGCACCTTTTATTGCATGCCATCCACCTCTCAGTCCACATTTCCTCAGTGGCTTCCCTGTCAAATATTAACAAAGCTTTACGGAAAGCAGTATTTGAATAGACCCAGGGAGTTGGACCATATGAGTACATTTAACTAAAGGCCTGGCAGACATAATTTGTACATGTTGTATAGGGGATCAAGAGCAGCATTTATGAGGTAAGTGAAGGGGAACTCAATAGTCTAAATGAGAAACGTTTAGAGTATAAATGTACAAAAAAAACATGTCATAAAGTTAACTTTGGTGGCGGTGTTTTGATGTGTTTTTCTGTGCTCCTTGTTTTAAAGATACGTTATCAATATTACAGTTTTACATTTTGTGTTTGCAGGAATCAGGTGTAAGTCTGGGTATATAGTAATAGTCAGCCAAAAAAGTAACATTGGTTATTTGCTGCCACCTACTGTCTTGAGGCTTTAGTACAGTAGTAATATATTAGAACCAATAATGCTCGCTGCTGCTTATGTAAAGTATGAGAAAATTGTGAAAGTAATGTGTTATTGTAATTATTATGACATGTACATGTTGTATTTGTTGTACTATTTCAGTGGGATACTGACTGTTTAGGAAAGTATCATGGGCGTTACAGAAAAGAGAATTGGTGAAATTGAATACATTTTATTAGCACACATCTCATTTCAAATTATGGAGTTGATGAGGATTGAGATGAAGCCCCATCCTACGCACACAAAAGAAAACTGAATAAATCAAAACTTAAATTATGCCTAATGCATACAATAATGTCATTTTCAAACATATTATTCCCTTCTCATGGATAAAATATGTCCCCAATGTTATAATAATTTAAGATAGTAAGGTGTTTTACTTTATATATGGAGAATATAATTATTATTATACATATTAAATATGAGATTTCATTAAAAGCAAAGACGTTTAAAAACTAATTTGGCAGCCGTTCCTTGACTATACATATCTCAATTCTGAAGGGACCTACTTGACACTTCAGATGTCACTTTATTTGTTCTTGTATTTTTGTATTTGTTTTTTAATTTGTGTGTATGTTAAAAAATCTATAAATAAAGTATTTAAAAAAAGAGAGTAAGGTTCATACAATGACTCTTTTACTTGAATTGCTCTTCATGGGCATAAAAAAACATTGACATTGCATTCAGGAGACAAGAAAAACAAAGGGAAAGACAGGCAGAAAAATAGTTACATATCGATCAACTGCATTAAAAAGACACTGAAAACAAAAGTAAGTAAATATACAGTAACAGATTCAAAGGAGTGTGCGTCATTTCATCATTACGGTTGTTATAGTTAATCACAGGGGTTGATTATTCAAATGCACGACACAATACATCTATGCAAACACACACACAGATGTTAAAACAATTACCTTACATGACTGGAAGCAGAACTGGGTGACTAACTGGACCACAAAACACACACTGGTACATATTGAACTGTACAATAGGGTTTTATAAGTAGCAGATACCGAATAACTGATCCAAACACAAACACACGTATAGGCCTATACACTTGTTGGTGAAACCTTTGAATGTTTCAACACTCAACCTGAAAAAAACAGCCTGAATGGCACTGACTGAATCATCAACCTTGCGGCCTTGCAACCTTTCACCCCAGTGTTCACACCCAATCCGGTTCAATACTGTTCAAACATCTTGAGATGCTCAGGTAGGCATACCACCTGACGTATAATCTTAAATGTGACAATAGTTCAACAGGCCAATGTTTGCTCCCATGACTTCACATGCCATGATACACATGGAATTCAAGTTAGCACCATTGAACTGTGAAATGATTAGACTATGTTGCATAGTAATATTTATAGCATAGGCTACATCATAACAAATGGCAGATAGTCTAATATAGTCAATTTCCTATCTATCTATCTATCTATCTATCTATCTATCTATCTATCTATCTATCTATCTATCTATCTATCTATCTATCTATCTATCTATCTATCTATCTATCTATCTATCTATCTATCTATCTATCTATCTATCTATCTGTGTGTGTGTGTGTGTGTGTGTGTGTGTGTGTGTGTGTGTGTGTGTGTGTGTGTGTGTGTGTGTGTGTGTGTGTGTGTGTGTGTGTGTGTGTGTAAAAAAATATATGTCTGTCTGTCTGTCTATTTGCTATTTATCCGTCTGCCTGTCTGAGCAATTCTTGTCTATCAAGAAAAGCAGGTCATAGCCTTCAATAGACACGTGTGCGTGCCGCAGGGGGTAGGACTCACATTCAACATCCACTTCCTTGTACACTTCTTCGTGTCGGACAGCGCAATCTCAGACAATTTAAGGTATGGAAAACCTCAAGACAATGCTTCACGTGTGTTTAAATAACCTACATTTTTCGTCAGGTAGGGTCATTGGTTACTTATGCTATACTTCTAGATATAAGGGTAGCCTAAATTAAACTGTCTAGGCTAGTCCTTGTCTCGGGTTGTATTGTAATGGGAGGGACAGTACACATAGAAAGGAGACCTGGTTTTGTGCTACGAAATTCTTCTTCTTTAATTATTCGGGAAAACGGTGAACAATGTTTACATCCGTGTAGGCTACAGGTTCATTCCAGGACGCTATCTCTTTAAAATATCGGTGCGTTCATACCAAACAGGGAAGTTTACGCACACTGATACTTCCGGCTTGTGTGTCTACCCCTTAAAGATATAACCTATTTTATAAACAGTCTATAGGCTACATATAATACGTCCATGGATAGCAGTGAATAAATTAGAAATATGCTTGTTTGTTTGTTTGTTTTTTGTTTCTATAGGCTATTTGACGTTCCACGTAGGCTATCTGCTGTTAAAGAAAATTGCACTTTTTTTAACAAATCTACAGGCTAATAACAGCAGCACGTAACACCTGAGTCGTTGTACACACATGATAGGGCAATAAAGTGACGTCCATAAGGATGGGAGATAGAGCTGCCTACTCTCTTTACACTCCGGTAGAAAGGACCGAAAGTGTTCCCTCCCTTGCTAAGCTTTTTTAGTGTTTAAAAAAGAAGACAATTATAAACAAATGCACTATTATCAATTCAGCCAAGACTGCTAAAAGCAGTCTATGGACAATATTGAATTATTCATTTATTTATTTGAATGTCAATATTTAGGTTTAAAAATATATAGGCTATAATTCGATTTAAAAAAAAAATAATAATTTAGGGTCAAAATGCAAAAAGAAAAACATTTAACTATTGTTGCAAACAGAAGACGACAGGATATATCTATCTAGTATAGTGCAACGAGCAATACATTAAGCATACATAAATAACATCATCCAATGTGTCATAAAAACAATAATCAAATCAATTGAAATTAATTAAAATACATTTAATTTGAATTAAATTTATTTAATTTACTCCCCCCATTTACTACAAGTAAATGGGGGGAGAGGGGCTTGAATTATATAATTTAAGTAGGCCTAAATCAACAAATCTTGGCACTTTTTTCCACCTTTCTTGGACTTGTGGAGATTTTACATAGCTACAGGGACAGTCTATCGTGGAGTCATGAGTCTTTTATTCTGAAAGAAGGGGGACCGGAAGACGTATTGTTATTGCGTCTGGCGGAACTCGGCCGTCATGTTTGTATCGTTTTACTAGTTACTGTAGCGCTGCTGGTCGGATAGCTACACTTTATATCATGCGAATGTCCCAGTTAATAGCCAGGTCCTTGTTCTTTTTGTAACCATGAACAGGAGCCAGCTGAAGCGCTCCGGTATCTTGAGGATGGCTTGGGGCGGCTCTGAGACGATGGACCAGGAGGGTCGTGGAGAGCCTTTCTTTCTGCGGGCTGTTAAAATAGCAGCCGTGGTGGCCGCATACTGGTTCATCTCCATAACTATGGTGTTCCTGAATAGTTATCTACTGGACAATAAAGAGCTGGATGCGCCGCTGTTCATCACTTTCTTCCAGTGTCTGACGACTGTGGGACTGTGTTGGCTCCTGCAGATGTTGTCCAGAGTTTTCCCGGGAATCATCGACTTCCCGTCGGTCAAAGTGGACCTGAAGACGTCCCGGGAGGTGCTGCCTCTGTCCGTCGTGTTCATTTGCATGATCACCTTCAACAACCTGTGCCTGAAACATGTCGGCGTGGCTTTCTACACGGTCGGTCGCTCACTCAGCACGGTGTTCAACGTGCTGCTGTCTTACGTCGTCCTGAAGCAAACCACGTCATACCAAGCCCTGACGTGCTGTGGGATCATACTGGGTATGTGCACTCTCTGTTATTGGTGGATTATTATGCCTATTCTCTATAGTAGATCAGATGTTGCCGTCAGATGTCACAAAGTATTTGTCACTCTTTGCATCTTAATAAGATCTGCACCTTGGAGATACTGTCAAACAAAAATATTTGGCCCTGTATCCACATCCACTAAAGCCAAACGAATATTACTCCTCATGTCATAATCCATGGACATTAATGTTGGCCTATGTGCTGCTATAACATTTTCTGGTTTTCAGTTGTGTTAATGCTCCAAATCTTGAAATGATATCAATGTGATGTAGGTTTTGAACTATTGGTTTGTAAAACATGGGTAAAACAGGAATTTTAGGAGCTCTGCATTTAATTGTGTCTTTTGTAAACAAAACTAAACAGATCTAGTTTCAAGCTCTTGGTGGAAAAGTCTGAAATAAATCCAAGAAATATATGATTTACTGGCATGTGGCATCACTTTGAAAATGCTGGTAAAAGAATGGGCTGCTCTGTGAAACACGTTTCAATTTCATAACGTGTCTGTTCTGCACAGGTGGCTTCTGGCTCGGTGTGGACCAGGAGGGCGTGGCCGGGTCTCTCTCGTGGGTAGGCGTGTTTTTCGGCGTGCTGGCCAGCGCCTTCGTGTCCCTGAACGCCATCTACACCAAGAAGGTGATGCCCGCGGTGGACGGAAACATCTGGAAGCTCTCCTACTACAACAACATCAACGCCTGCGTCCTCTTCATGCCTCTCATCGTGGTGTTTGGAGAGTTGGGACACATAGCCAACTTCAGCCGTCTCACCGACCTCAGCTTCTGGGGCATGATGACACTCGGAGGACTGTTCGGTTTCGCCATCGGATACGTCACGGGCCTCCAGATCAAGTTCACCAGTCCACTCACGCACAATGTCTCGGGCACTGCCAAGGCGTGTGCGCAGACCGTCATCGCGGTGGTGTACAACCATTCCAGTAAAAGCCTGCTGTGGTGGACCAGTAACATGTTGGTTCTGGCGGGCTCGTCGGCCTACACTTGGGTCAAGAGTCTCGAAATGAAAAAAGTTCCCAATAAAGCTCCTGAGGACTCGGACAAGGAAAAACTACTGCCAGTCGACAAGAGCGACCTGAGCGTGTGAGAATGTGAAAAAATAAATGTAAACTCTTAATTTGGGATTAGTGATTGAATTGATACATAAAGGTGCATCTAAAAAATAAATTGAATATCAATGAAAAGTTATTTTTTTTCTGTACATTTTATCCAAAAGGTGAAACTTCTCATATATTCTAGATTAATTACACATCAAAAGACATGAATCTTAATAAAAATAATTTTCAGAGGGTTGACATTTCCCTATTATAATTTTTTTTTTGATGTAATATTCTAATATTTTGAGATACTGCAGCTGTAATCATCCAAATACAAACAAAAGAAACGCCTTTGATATTTCGCTTTTTGTAAAGAATCTATAATATATGAATATTGACTTTCCCATGATATTATATTTTTTTTTATTAGATGCACCTGTATATGAAATCTGTGATTTTTGGTTGGGTTTTGTGGTTGTATACAGTCTGACTTAGGGCTCAAAGGAATTTGTATATGTTTTATTTATTGTCAAGGGGCCTTTTTAAGAAAAGTTTTTAAATTGAAATGGCATAATTATGTAATAATGTGTCTTTTATGATGTAGTCTACAAGTGAAGGAAGAAATCATGTTTTTTATTCACAGGGAGGGTGTATTTACTCAGATTGAGGGAATTGTTGTCATAGCGACATGGATACACTCCATTTTTATAAATTAATAAACTATTTTGTTATTGGTTTAAGGGTTGTCCCTGGCTAGGAACATGTCTGCTATTTCAAACATGAACAAAGCCAAGGCAACAGGATCTGTCATATCCTGTAGTTTTATAAATGATATACCGCCTTGTGACTGACACACAGTAGGAATTTATCTCCCAAAGAAATCACTGACAAAACATTCACTCATAAACCTGCTAATTATTGACTGGTGGACATCATGTTTCACAGTCAAATTTCAAATTCATAAATGTTTTACATTGGGGAAAAACAATAATTGGACAAAGACTAAAGAGGATTCACATGTTGGTTTTACATTTGACATGTGTCCAAATTGTTACACGTCACAGCAATAGTTGCACCATGAAGTGAGAAGCCTCTGTTTGCACCTGTCATTAACTCTTGTGTGATGTGTCAAGGCACCACTGCAAGCTGGAACATGTTTTGTGTCAACCATTGTCTGTTTTCACAACTGTATTTTTTTAAATGATATCTTAACATCATTGTAACATATCATTTGAACAAAAACGGATCCATAATGCTACATTCAAGAAAGAACATTAAAAATGGTGGATATTTCAACACGTTGTATGTTTTCCTAAGTTTGGGGTTTACTGGTATACAATCAAATGTGGATTATCTTTCTATGTATAAGCATAATATAAATTGTATAGTTTATATACATATTTGTGGCAATTCACATTATGGTTAGTGACATTTAGAGGCTGTCAAATTATTCAACACAGCACATATGAGGAGCTACCATTTAGAGATAAACCCTAATGAAGATCTACACAATGAATGATTTTCAGTTTTGCAACAGTGCTTGTATTTGTTATTTTTCTAAATGTTTTGCTATTAACTTAATTAGCTATGATCAAATTATCTGCTTGGAAAGACACATACAGCTAAGTGCCTGTGATTGCTGCAGAGCTGGATAACTATCTAATCATTCTTGCTATATTTCTGGGTCTGGGTTATTTAAGGTGATGAGATGTGTTTCAATGACTGGTGCCCTCTGTGTGTAACCATGGGTCGCTTGGTTATTGCCAACACTTGATGTGAATTAGGAAGGTCACTTTGTGTTGGATGAGAGTCTCTGGGCTCCAAATGGAAGAATATGTCTCTGAGCAACAGTGGGACTAAAAATAGCTGACATAGCACCATGGGTAATCACACAAACCAAACCAAAAAAAAAAAACACTGGCCTCTGATGTCAAGAACTCATTTCAACAGTGAATGTGGCTTTGTGAAACCTATGAAACCTTTATATGTGTCATAATGTAGACTACATAACCCCCCACCCCTCATGTTTCTCTCATGTATGGTTGGGTCAGGTTGGACATGGCAATAAAAGGCACAATCTTCAAAGATGATTGACAGTCCAAAGGCTGCTAGTATCAATCATGTTTCTTTAAATGTGTCAGCTCAAAGATGTGGTCAATAGGCAGTTGTCACTTTGATGATGCACAAGTAAATTACGTCTTCAGTTCAAAATCATGAATATCTACTTTCTGTATAATGACAGTCACTACAGTCTCACTATGTATCAGACTCAAGAACCATCAGAACTGTTTGCCCTTAAGGCTGCTTCCAATCTCTTCAAGGTCCTGAAGTTTGCGTAGGACACGCCCTTCATTGGGTTTATCTCTGGAGGGGATGAGTTAGCTTGTTATAGAATATTCTGACAGCTAGTCAACTTGGCATTCAAAAAGTTTTGGGGGACTTGGATGTCACGTCCATGATTCGTTTTAACCTTGTGCTACACACACACAAGAGTTTTACGATTACCCTAAATCATATTGACCAAAGAAAATACCATGGCCTTGGTTTCAAAGAAGATCAGTTGTACAGCTGACCTCACAGTGTCTTTTAACAGGAGACAAAACTACACTTTTGTCCCTGGACCCCCACTGACACTGTTGTCCCTTCCCATACACCCCTACTTGTTTCATTAGAGAAGAGACTCTATGCCTGACTCAACGTGTTACATAGATGTATTTTAGCCGCACATTGGATGTGTTTAGGGGGCAGCAGCTCCAGCAGGGGACCCCAAAACCTCTCTTTTCCGGACCACATCAACCAACTCCCGACTGGGGGATCGCAAGGCGTTCCCAGGCCAGTGTGGAGATATAATCACTCCACCTAGTCCTGGGTTAGGGTCTTCCCCAAGGCCTTCTCCCAGCTGTGGCCTCCTCCCATCAATTATGCGAGTCTCAACGGTGAAAACCCCAAAAAATAAGAGAACATTTTGCTGAGAGCATTTTCAAAAGTGATCAGCTGTAGTGCTTAACTTCTGTTACCCCATATCAGATAATGAGATAATCAGAAATCACAACAAGTATATGTCATATTATCAGTCTCAATCCGTCATGCTTATACAACCTGTTTTATCGGAGAAAATGAGAAAACATACTAAAACCTATAGATTCCTAAGCAGAGGCATTAGGTAATGGAGAAGCAAACCTTGGAGCTGAAATGAGGTGTGACAATCCCGTCAGCCTCGTTGCTCCTGGCAAATGTGACATCATAAAGACTTTGGATAGAGAGGACATCTGTTATCTATCTTCTGGGAAGTCGTCAAATCGTCCTCGTCTGGTACGACAGCTGGTGCATGATGAAGCATCAGTAAACACATTTGGTTTGATGCACCTGCAGATATGTATTTATTAAGACACACACACACAGACACAGACACACACACACACACACACACACACACACACACACACACACATACATACACACTACAAAAAAATAAGGATTTTGAATATCTATTTTGCAGTTCCGGAGAGATTATCTTCTCTTCTTTTATTGAAGCTTCTCTCATGAACCTGGCAGATGGATTTTTTTTTCCTTTACCCAATTCACTGTTTTCACCATCAGCACGCCTCTTATTCCCCCAAATGCACTTTCCACTCTCTTCGCCAGCAAATATTTTCCCCTTTAACTGGTCAGCGTGCTGTGCTAAATCTGGACTCACTACCATAGCAGAGACATAGGGACTAGTTGCAGACCTAGTCCTGATTTGAGGAGATCAATTTCTGGTCGGATACAAGCTTTTCCCAAAGGAAAACATTGTGGAAGGAATGGGTTAAGGATTTCATTCCATCACGCTGAGATGGTGAGAATTCCTCATCCATAGCTACGTCATGCATGGAACACACAGGACCATCGGTAGATAACCAGGAGGATAGCCTACTATTTTCTTGGAACTGCTTTCGGAAGTTTATCTCGCTGTGAGCTTGGCAGCAAACATGTCAACTTTCTTCACAAGGAAAGTGCCCATGCCCACTCTTGTGGACCCCGAAGTCTGCTACCTCTTCCTCCTAAATCTCTTTTTTTGTGTGACAGCTTGGCCACATGGTGAGTAAAATATATTTCTTGCTGTAAACGGTAAAAGGAGAATTCTTATATAAATTGGCCTTTTCCTTGTGAAAATGTTACTTTCACCAACAACCAAGCGTGTTGACATAACAAATTACTAATGGTGAAGTTATTTCATGAAAATGGCATGACTTCTGCTATACTCATACTACACATGGACTATCTAGCATTCTAGCACATGGGACTTTTGAGCAGAGGAAAAACGCTTGCATCTTCAGTGGGGCTTTGAAACATGTTTGAACCCATACTTGCAGCTTTGGGGTTTTGATATGGTTCGCAAACCAGTGCAGGTTGAGCTAGATAGCATCGTCTGCCACAAAATACAAAATCCACTGCCAAGACAGCAGTTGTTCCAGTGATCATGAAATGTTGAATATGTGTTGTATGAGCCAATTTGCACCTATTTTTATAAAAAGTAATATACATAATATATAATTCCTCCGCTGTAATATCTTTACATTTAATCTCCTCTACTGTTTTATAGCCATGAAACAGAGGTCAGATTAGAAGTGAGAGGTTTCAGTTTAGGTGTGTTTTAAGTTTGATGTCACTGTATTTTGCCACTAACAGAAGACAACTGCCCGAGCTCTGGGTGGAGCGCCATGTGTCGTCCATGCTGTGAGTACGAACTGATCCAGTGTCAGTGTCCCTCAAAAGGCTCCAGGGTCGGCTACACTGTCCCCTGCTGCCGCAATGCCCTGGATCAGTGTGACCCCTGCATCATTCACCCAGGTATAATCTTATATTGTCACTGAGATATTTTCTTCTATCTGTTTTTATAGAAGGATATGTAAAAAGAAAAAAAAGTGATTGTTATAGCTAAATGGCTGCTTATAATACCTGACCAATTCTTCTTCTGTTTATTTCCAAACAAACAGCTGCTATCCATGGAGACATACAGTGATTCATTTCCTGTTTATGCAATGTTATTTCCATGGAAAAAACTACTAGACACTGAGAGTTTTGATCAACACATGTTCAGTGTATCCTGAATCACTATAGCAATATATCTCAGTGACTAAGAGTTGCAAATTGATTTGCAAAATTCCTCTGATCATTAGATTACCGTCAACATTTTCTCCCTCTTGTGTCCTTTGCTATAGGCTGCAGTCTGTTTGAGAACTGTAAAACCTGCCACAACGGAACATGGAAAGCCAACGATGACTTCTTCATCAATGGAAAGTATTGCACAGAGTGCCGCCAAGGCTGGAGCGGAGGGGGCTGTAAAAGTAAGTTTAATTGCTTCAACTCATTGCTGTAAGGCTTTATCTTGAAATAAGAAAAGAATGGCTGAATATTCTGAATGTCCTTGCTTGAGAAAACGTGGATAGCACGGTGCATTCATTTCAGTTCAACACTCAGCAATTAAGAATCGAGCAGCTGCACTCCACCATGCCTAAGTGTTGGTGTGTGTCATTGTATACGTGTTCTATTCATTTTAGGACACATTATTGGATTGTCTCATATGCAAGGCCATAAAGTCATTCACCAAAGTCTGACAAAGTCTCTTGAAGACTGACAATGTATGGTAGCTTGAAATGACTTCATGTATTGTCAAGCTTTAAAGTGTTTGGAATTTGTTTTACAACATTTGTGAACATTTCTAAGGATGTTTAAATAAATCATTAGAAGTTTCTTACATTTTAATAAGGAAACATAATCCGTCATCTACAAGTAAACCTCTTTAGTACCCTAGCTATGATCATGGGTAAGTACGCAATTAATTCATGGAACAAGGGATTTGGGGCTGTACTCGTTATTAATACTGTGGTTTGCAGATATCAGATTGCTGCCTGCACCCATTATGTAATACACCATAAGGACACTTGGTGGCGACAATGCTTTTTTTGTTTGGTTTCAGCCTAGCTACAGCTGCAGCCAACTGCTAGTATCATTCATGTAGTTCATGTTCACTACATACGGAAATATTAGGAATAATTACTGTGTTAATGTATTTGAAACCATAATAATCCCCATTTTGTTTTATTAGCTACCATAACTAAATAGATTACATCATCAAACATGTACTGGTGAAGCCCACAATGAAATGATTATATTCACAAAGGAAAGCTAGTGTAGGCCTACCTGTTGGCCACTCCTCGTATCCATTCTCCAGAATTTTTTCCATTCTTAATCTTGCCATGGCCCGGGGGCAAAACGCCACTTGAAATTCATGTCTGTCATGCACTGTCAGTTTGACAAACAAAAGGGAACGCAAGGAGCCATTGTGCAAAGACTGTTGTTCTACAGAAACCTGTTCAGGGTCTGTATAGGTTCAAGAGGCCAGGCAGGCATTCAAACTATGTAGGCTGCATGCTTTTAATAATGTGTTGCTAAGTGAGCAGTGTATGCAATGCGGTTTGTGACTTTGAAAATATTCTAAACCCTTAAAACATTGACCATTTAACGCAAACCCCAATTACAATCCTCACTCACCCTTGTCCTTTTAATATAAAGGTGCAGTGTGTAAAATATATTAGCAGATTTTAGAACAGACTTGGTAGAAATGCCCTGCATTCTAGAACGTTCACCACTAGATCCCACTAAATATTCAGATAGTACACACTACACCTTTAAGTATAAAGAACTGACTGATATTTTTTTTAACCCTCTGAGAAACACACATTGTAAACGAACACCAGCGTGTTTTTTCTAATCACTGTTATTGAAGTCACGGTTGGATCCCGTCATCTAATAATGTTTTGTAAATGATCTGCCCTGTTAAACAACACTAACACATAACCGTTCCTACTTGCAACAGTGAAAATGTTTGGTGGCACTGTGATAAACACACACTGAATGATGGTGTGGAATTACCAAGTGAAAGTAATGACAGTCATCTTGTGGGTAGCATGTGGCGGCTTTGTCCAGCGGGCCCAGGGTCACATAGCCCTGGAGAGTTACCCAACAAACGCCAGATGTGAATGGAAAGTGCAAGTGGAGAGGGACAGCATCATTGAGCTGAGGTGGGTCTCCTTTCTTTCCAGAATTTGCACACATATTAATTGAAATAAACATGGAAATGCAGCCAATGTTTGAAATGATATCAGGTGACAAAAAAATCAATGTGGAGAATTGATTGGATTTATGAAAGGGCCTGAGCTAAGAGTTAGGATTTATATTTGGCTGAAGTCAGGGCAAGGTTTGCCAGAATTTATACAGATCCAGCTTTTTGCTGTTTTGACCTAACATAACAAACTAACATAATGGGACTTGCAAGATTTTATTTAGTGCAATTACCTCTTTCTGAAGCTGGTCGAGCAAAGGAATGTGAGATTTATTTTGTGTTTTTTTTTGTATGCTGGATACTACCTCTGCTACATCTGCAGTTGGCCGCACAGAAGACAAACTCAATATCACTCTGTCAGCTGATGTTGAAGCTAAAAGTTGTGAAATGTGTTAGAAATAGTCAAGTGTATATAGCCGAAATGTAACGGTCCCATCTTCAAGAACTATTGCCTACCCAAAAAAGAGAGGGAAGATGACATTTTTACAAGTGCACTGCAAAGCAAATCACAAAAAAGTGATTTTTTTTTCAGTCGTAGGGCAATCATTGGGACACCTCAGCTGATCCTCAGATGAAGGCAGAGACAGTCCTGCATGAGGCCACAATAATTGAAAAGTTCTTCACCTAGAAGACGGATGTTAAGTATTTGGAATTGGATTGAAAACACAACAGTTAACAATAAGTTCTCTTTGATGATGCTGCAGGTTTTCACGGCTCAATCTGGAGTGGGACCATAACTGTCGTTATGACTATGTTGAGGTGCGTGACGGCCACACTCTGAGCTCCCCTGTGATTGGTCGCTTCTGTGGCGACAGGCTGCCTCCTCCAATCAGAAGCTCTGGGAACCTCATGCACATCCTCTTCACCTCGGATGGCTACAACAACTTTGACGGCTTTGTTCTCACTTATCAGCAGAGTTTAGGCAGGTACAACCATTGTTCATATGTTAGATGCTGCTTACAGGTTATACAGTAAGACTAAAGGTTTGACAGTAAAGCAGAAACGCTCAACAATACATTACAATCTGATGCAGTTGCCTCAAAATAAACACTCCCTTTTAAATGCTTATGATGTGCTTTTGCTGTGCTGTGTCCACGGCTATTAAATTATACTGTTTGGTGTTCCTGTTATTTTGGCCACATACTCTGAAGCATTATATAAGGAGGCCTGTGATATTCACATTAAAAGATTGAGATCATGATGTGTATTTATTCATGATACACTGTAGGCATTTGCTTCAGAAACGTGTATCATGGATACATGATATACAGTAGATGATGATACTTTGCCACCCCTCCATGCGTGGAGCAACTATCATTGTTTGCTTGCACCATATTTGCCCCTGGACCTTTCTCTTTTATTCCGCTGTGTCTGCACAACCTCCTATACTGCACAGTGCAGTGATGTGAGACGGACAGTCAGTGACACAGATTTATCATACTCATCTCTCTCTCCATTTGCTTTCTTCAAAGCCAATCATGCATCTAACTTGCATCCCATTTATCCAGTATGTTCCCTTCTGGACAATAACTCTTGCTACCTAACCTACACATACCATAGTGTTACAGCTGGAATGGATGGTATAGCCCACCTTAGCAATATTTTGGTAAAGATTATTTTAGTAAGTCAAACAAGGGTTGAGTTATTTCATCATATAATGCAGGAAAAAAACGCTACTCCTCTTCCCTTTGAAATCTTCTGCAAGAAAATATATATTTCTTTAAATAGTTAATGTTTACAACAACTTGGGCCAACCTAACGAAAGCCTATCAACTCGTTCTCTATGCACAGGATACTGCAATACTAATCTAAAAGATCAAATGTAACGATTGAGATTCCAAACATTTTAAACCGGCTTTTATTTAGAAACAAATCTGGCCATCCTCGGTTGGAGCTCAGGTAATACATAGTTACTGGTTTTTAGTTAAACAGGTTTCTAATCCCAGCAGAGAATACTTTTGATTAGTTTAAATGATTTTTGAGAATTAGCTTCCATTTGAGGCAATGAAACAGGATTTTAAAACTCTATCATACATTTTGAACCATTTATGTTAATTCAATTACCTTTACAGTTTTAACATTTGTTTATCTCTTTTTTTTGACATTGAGTGGTTGTTTCAGTGGGGGACTTGTCTTTCATTATACCAAGAAAATGTCTCCACAGTTTTGGCCATCGAGACTCCTGTCGCGTGTACTCTCCCAGAGAAACTGCTGAATGGCTATTTAATGCCTGTATACGGCCCAGGGGAGGAGCTCTTATCTGTAAACTACTGGTGCCATCGACCTTTTACACTGACCGGCTCCCAACAGAGGACCTGTCAGCGCAATGGCACGTGGAGCGGCACACTTCCCACATGTGTGAAAGGTATCGTTTAAACAGGTGGCCTCTGGTCTTATTGTATTGTTTTTTATACTGCATACAATACAATACACATGATGCATTTATTGAGGGAGTTTAATCCATTTTCTTTCTGTCAAACACATACTCACATAGGCCAAACTATCAGAATCCCATGTTCCCCTCCAACTAAATTGCTCAATGGCTACCACAGACCTGCTCCTGACACAGCTGGAGGGGCAGCAGAGATCATTGAGTTTTTCTGTAAAAAATCTTACATTCTGAGTGGAATCCCCCAGAGTACCTGCCATTCTAATGGATCCTGGAGTAGCAGGCCACCCAAGTGTGTGAGAGGTAATAAGGTTGGAAACACACTGCTACACACACTTGAGCATTCTAATTTCCGACCGCATTATTATGTGAGAAAGTGATTCTTCTGCTCTGATAGTCAATAGTAATTGATTCGCCCCTACAGCGTGTCGGGAGCCCAAAGTGTCTGAACTTGTGCGACAGAGTGTTGTGAAGCTGCACCTGACATCAAGGTAACCACTAAGACACTGTACGCATGGCTTATGTTTGAAATTAAAAAGGTTGTTGTGGATTTAGATCACATTAGTTACACCAGGCTAGCACATTAAAGGTGGTCCTCATCGATTTTTGAGAAAGCTTGTTGTAAAAATCGCTTTTTGTCAAAATTAGTGAATATCTCCTCACAACCTGTCCAAACCTGTGTGTTAGCTGTAAATATATAGGCTAAGCTCATAACTTGCTTTGATAAGTATTTGGCTTCGACACCTATTTAAATATTGACAGTCTTACTGTCACACTTGCTACAGTACTACTGAAAACACATGTCATTTCATGTTGATAAATTGTAGCCTATATTGATTGCATTGTTGTTAGCCATCCGAGCCACTTTGTTTACATTACAGCCTAGGCAGTGTATGGACACCAGATTTGTTTTTCTAACGTACAGAAAACAAGCTGATTTTGACAAGCTTTCACAAAATCCCTGACTACACGTTGAAGTGTTTCAGGTGTACGTGAGAAGATATTAAGAGATAATCCTGATCAAAGAACCTCTCATCCAGATACGACATGCTGCATGATTTGCTGTCAGCCGGCTTCATTCCGTTGGATAAACTGTCAAAACGAGAAGACACCTCCTCTGTTGATCTTCCTCAAGGCTTTCACGCGGTCTACACCAGCATAGAGTACAGGTGTGCCTCCCCGCTATACAGCCACACAGGAAGCTCCCAACGCACCTGTCTGAGGACGGGCAGGTGGAGTGGACGCCATGTGTCCTGCAAACCAGGTGAGAGCAGCAGCAGCAGCACAGGCAAAATACCCGGGCAAACATTTGGCCTCCGGTCCAAAGTTAGTCCTCTCATCCAACTCTCTGCAAGATAATGAATGAGCTGATTTTATTCAAAAGGTAGAAGAAATATGTTGACAGATAGATATTACCCCCAAACGTTTACAACATGTTCCTAAATAATATAGCACACTATTATTTATGAACTATCACTGTCACTAATATACTATTACTGCCTTTTTGTAGATTTTTGACACACTTTTTCTCCTGTCTGACTTCCTGCAGTTTGTGGCAAATTCAACACTTTCAGTCCACGCAACCTCAAAGACACTCAATGGCCATGGCATGCGGCCATCTACATCCGCTCCCCTCCGGATCACACAGCCAGCCCCCACCGGCCCCGTGATATGACCTGGTCTGTCCAGCAGGGGGCCTCAGAGGAGGAGTCATTCTGGGCCCTGGCCTGCAGCGGGGCTCTGCTCAGCCAGCATAGCGTCCTTGTGTCAGCTCAGTGTGTGGTAGACAAGGACAAGCAGCAGAGCCTTTCCCCAGCACAAGTCAAGGTTGTCATAGGCATTCAGCACAAGGCATCCAAAGACCAGCTTAAACGACTGAAACACCTGGGGGTACGGCACAGTCTGCTATAGTCAGAAAAGCTTATGTTTGGGAGAAATTCCATCAGATGTTTTATATGCTATACCTATATATTGCTTTTATTGAACAAGTTTGAAGAACATCTACTGACAGTCATATCGTTGATGAGATATAAAGGTGGATGCATTAGTTGAAGTGCTGCAAGTCGTCTCAGATATTTAGTTTGCATAACAGAATGAACTTTTTTTAAAGAAATGTTTAATCTAGAAGCATAAACATATGTTGGCCTGCTACTTACCAAAAAACATGCTTGTACTGGTTTTACATATTTCTATTTGTAGGTCATACAGTTCACAAAACCTTCCCAAGACTGAAAAATCTACTAAACAGCAGCTTTGATGATAGAGTACAAAGCATGTCATCTTCAATCAATAAATGTAATATTCTGGATAGGTTTTTATTTGTAAATGGTGCAGGAAGAAAAACCCATTGGCATTCAGATGGGCACTTAAAGCTGTACCAGGATACAATACATTTGAATTTGAAATATTTGCAACATCCTGACGCATATTATCTGATCTTGAAAGATATTCCAAAAACAACAACATGTTCACATTCTTGGTGGAATTAGACCTTCTCAGGTATTCTTTAACCACCGACTTGTATAACCTTTTCACATTTTCTCTTTCTGCCCAATACAGGTTTCACACATCTTAGTTCATCCAAAGTTTTCCTCTGCACTGGACTCCAATGTGGCTGTACTCAGATTAAAAGACAAGGCCCAGATCAGTGAGCGTGTTTCGCCTGTGTGTTTACCCAAAGTGCAAGGAGGGGAAGTGACGGCGCAGGAGGCTTATGCTGCAAGGTGGATTTTACAGATAAATGATCGCAGGCATCTGAGCCGCCACACTCCCTCGAGCCAGACCAAACGTGTTGAGCTGGCGGATTTTGCTCAATGCGAAAGACAATTGGTTCAAGGTGGAGCACACACCGCATTGTTCAGTGACACTAAACTGTGCGTCATTAGGAAGCCAACTAGTCCTCAAATCCCTTGTCCCAGTTTTATTCCAGGCATCACAGTCGTACCAGCTATGGCTTTGTCGACAGGTAATGTCTTGACGGGGCACCAGGGGCCTCAGTCCGGCACAGAATGGCAGCTCCTTGGTTTGGAGAGTTTTTTCAGCTCTGCAGAAGAGAACTGCCATCAACAGACTCACACACTTCAGACACGGATAGCCAACTTTCGAGACTGGATAGAGAAAAATATGAAATAGATTTTTATTTTTTTTTATTAGAATTTCAAGTGAAGCTCATTTTCAGCTACTTCAGTTCTAAATGGTAATTTATTTACAGTTACTTGTGTAGAGATGGAGCGGACAGGGAGAATATAACATGTGTTTTGTTTACTGTTAACCTGCCATAGTGTCAATATCATGTAATGTTATAACACATATATTTCTACTTTCATTTCTCTCTGGTTATGTTTTATTGGGGCCATTTAAACTTCAAAAAAACTCAACGTGAGCTCAGCTGTTTAAGATACACACCCGCATACTCAATATCTTTGAAAGCTGCCATATGTTTATGAGGTGTGTTTTCGAGAATACATTTTGAATGATGACGCTCTTTTAAAAAATAAATAAAATAAATCCTCCAGGTGCCATATTAGTACAGCACGTTTGCACACTGCGATCCATAGGCACTGTGTGCTTCTAGCTGTCTCTGGCTCCTGGCTTTTAAACAATGTATTTTTTTGCTGTATAGATTTATTCAGTGTCAATTTCCAGTTTGATTCTCCATCCTGCTGAGGCTTATACTTGATTAAGTCAATGATTCTCCCAGCTGCAGGCCTCTGACCTTTTGGACTATCCTGCAGATACATTTTAAGGAGGAAAAGTCATTTTCTGTGTGCAAGTATGCATAGGTTGATGTTCTGCTGAACTGATATTAAGACATTGATTATTCCGTTTATATGCACAGTGTAAATGTCCCCATAAAACAATGACATTGGCCTTTTAAAAGAAATGGCATTCGATCAACAATCATTTAAAGATCCCCATGTGACATCACTTCCCTTTGATTCATGAATGCTCAGCAATACACATGTGCACGTGAATGGCAGTACACCATGCTGGGACTGTCTGTCCGTCTGTCACTGTAAATATACACAGTGCCTGTGTACGTATGTGGCCTTTGCATGTGAGGTGATACGTTCGTGAGTTTCCCTGACGACTGTCCAACATGTGCTGTCAATGAGAAACACACTGAGAGGATTTGCTAAACATAGCTCTTACTCCTGAGACGCAGACGACCGCTGTGCTCCCCGCGGCTTTGTGCAGGACACCGTTTAAGCCTGGCCAATTAAACAATGAGCGGCTCAGTAAACGGTCTCTGCAATATACAAACAGAATTGACAGGGTAACAAAGCAACCCATCATTACATTTCTAGTGTAAACACAACACATGAGCAAATACAGAAAGAAGAGATAATGCCTCAGATTGCTAGTGTGAACGCATTAGTGATCCTACTGCACATCACTGTCATGCAATCATAAAAAGAACCCTGTGACCACAAATTATTGAAATTTTAGAAATGTATTACAGATACAAACAAATCGACAAACTTTTATAATTTTTGCATTTGAGTTGCCGTAATGGGCCCGGGCCTCAATGTTTTGCACTAGCAGAGGTCTCCATGTTACTGCATGATGCTGATAATGGGTTGAAAGTCTTCTAATCTAGTACTCTTGAACTGAGAGAAAACCCCACCCACACCTGAGAAAAAGTACAGACCTCACATCTCAAATCTCTGTCTTTGCATTGGTGAGCACACTCGTGCATGTGCAGGGTGTTTGTATAGGTTGACAGAGGGAGGTGCAAGGATTCCTGTACCTTAGTAAAGGAGAGGAGAGGAGGAGTAACCTGCAGCAACACCTGTATGACATCTCTCCAAAAACTCTGAAAATCTAAATGCTGCTTTAATTCTACCAACACCTGAAGACATTTTTTTTTAAATAAGGAAAGCTCCTGAATTTAAATAAGACAAGACCTTCCTTCACAGGTAAGATTTTTAAATTTTTTTTATGAATGCTAAAGCTGTAGAGTTACACTGTCCTTACCACAAGACAACTTTTAAACGTGCATGTAACTGGCAAACAGGTATTTTTTTAAATGTAACAGAGAACAATTCTGCCCGCAATATGATGGATTTCCCTCAGGGTGACCCGAGCTTCATCCTTTCAACTGTCATTCAGAATCAGAATGTTGATGGCTGTATGACATTCTAACTGAAGATGGTTACTGGGTTAGACAGGGAGCTGTATAATATGAAGCTTTCAGGGTGGAATTGTTGCAACATTTTTTGTGCTGTGACCCAATTTCCAGAAGCTGAATTTAATGGATGGTGCTATTGTAGGTAAAGTCAGGGTACTGGCAAAATGCCTATCAGTTAAAACAAAGAATATATACGTACAATGTCATGAGATAAGCTGTGTTGGTTCTTCACCCTCCCTAAAACGCTTAAAAACGCACAAACTGTTCAAATAGTATTGGCTCTACATCTAAGGACAGACACGAGTCAACGCGTGCATTATTTGGAAGTGACAGTTTCTCAAAGCAATGCAAAACTGCCGGCCTTGGGCCACATGTGCATCATTAGAGATACAGCGTTTCTGTGAGATAAACTTCCACCCACCACACTCCGCGACTCGAGACAAGGCTGCAAGTGGATGAAGTTCAAAACAATAGCCCCAAGTAACTTCGTTTTGATGCCTCATGTCAGGAAACGTGACACGAAATACAGTCACGTTGTCGTTTGACAAAGTTTGGATAAAGCAAACAGCGTGTTGCACATTTTAATATTTTCAAGCATATTCGTGCAATAACAGTCCCTCCAAAATTACAATGAAGGGGACTGTAATAGTTAGGCTGGATTGCATAACCCTGTTCACTTGTCCCTCTCAGATATATAATTCAAAGTTGTTCTGAGTGTTCACCTTTGTCCTGATAAAACCTTTTCTATGCTGATGACAGTGATCTATTTCAGGATAAAAATGCTCCCATCCATAGGACTTGAGAGGTCACCAAATAGTTTGATGAGTATTAAAATGATGTGAATCATTTGCTGTGGCCTTTGCAGTCACCAAATCTCAACTAAATGTAACACCTATGGGATATTATTGGCTGACATGTTCAACCGTACTCACCAACATCATCATAATCATCGAGCCATTTCTCTATTTGTACATGATTTTGTCTCTGATGTGTAAAAAATACAAAATTCTAAATTGCAAGGAAGTACAGCACAGTGCACACTTTGATTGATAGCATGAGACAACTCAGAGCTCTTGACTGATGTTCAAACATTTCAAACTCTATAACCATACGATAAACATTGGATGGCTAGCAACATCAGAAGAACATTTTGGAGCTGTTGAAAGACACATTTTCCTTATTCGAGTAATCCTAGCTGAATTATTCAGCTTTAATTTGCCATACTCTGTGTCACGTAGCACAAGAAGAATTTTTGAAATAATTTTGAGTGGAAACGGCAAAACCTTCTCGACTGAAGAGGAGGGCATGATGGCAGTCAAGGGGTGCTTATCCGACCTGAAATGTTTTAATTGTACATCTCCTGCAGCTGACTCTCATAATCAGCTCTGGATCAGATCCAACTGAAATCCTGCTCTTAGAAGATGTAATTAAAATGTTCACTGAAACAGTATCATCAGCGTGAGTCAGGGTTCTATGATGCTGAGCAGGGTCGCTAAAAGGGGTAACACTTTATAATAACTATCCGTTGTAACTCGTTAATAGATCATTAGTAAACTCTTAATTAATGATTATTAATGATTTGTTAAGTGTTTGTTAGCAGTTTGTTAAGGATTTATAACAATGGTAGATAGTTAATAGCTTAATAATTGAATAAATTCATCTGGGAGGTAATCCGAGATTAATTGATCACGTCACGTTCAAGTCTATGGCATGCACAGTGTGTATTGAGTTTATTTAAAAATATTTGAAAATGGGGCTGCCCTCAGTTGCCCATGCACTGTGTATAGTCTATAGCCTATTTCAGCCTCGTCGGTATCTCGGATTACCTCCCAGATGAACTGATTCAATTATTAAGCTATTAACTATCTACCATTGTTATAAATCCTTAACACACTGCTAACAAACACTTAACAAATCATTAATAATCATTAATTAAGAGTTTACTAATGATCTATTAACGAGTTACAACGGATAGTTATTATAAAGTGTTACCTTGAATGTTTGTCTTTGTCCTTTACTCCCTGGCCTCAAATGATCCACCCTTAAAAAAAAGTTAATCCCTGCTCTTACCTCGAACTCAGTTTATATCCCTATCCTCACTGATGGAACTTTGAGCCTCTGGTATTGCCGTAGATTGTTTGAGATTTGGTGCAGATGAAACATAAGCACATCATTTAATGAACTGTGTCTTGTCATGTTGTACCTTCCTAAAACAATATATCTCTATAGAGTTAAAGGTTTGGTTGACATGTCTTAAAGGAAAAGCAAGTGATATTGTTTGGTTAAAATACTCTATATGCATACAGCAATCACTTGAACAGTATGCACAGTTCATAACACAAGTATCCCAGTCATTCAGCTTTGCAGATAAAATGTTGAATATCCCGCTTGTTTTTATCCAATCAGGAGACAGAGCGCTATAAACAGGGGCGTCTCTGTGTCCGTGAACGATGATTTGCTGCTCTCCATCGCGACACTATCTGACGAAGACCGCTGCGAGTTCATCCGTTGGTGATGTAGGGACAAGGGAGGGGACTGTTAACTGCAGTCACTGAGAGGAAGTTAGCTAAAAGAACCATATCACTTACTTCTTCATTTAAGCAGTTTAAGTTCGGTATTGTTTCATGCTAAATGTTTGGAATAGTATTGCAGTTTTCCCTGGGAACCAGTTACGACGAAGCTCATCTCAAAACACCACAGTGAACTTGCATATGACTTGGTTTTGGAGATCTTGAGTGTAAAAAAAAGAAAACGTTGAAATTAATTTTAATTGAAATTAATCAATATTTCTGCTCAGTCCTATAAAATAAATTAAAAATGAATTCCTTTTATGCAGTGATTGTTTTAAGAAATAAGGGTCACGACGACAGAACTACTGCACTAGACTCCGACCAGCACTTAACTGTTCTAATGAAGAGAATTTGAATGTCTCGTCTCATTTGCATTTCCTTTCTCACATGTTCTATGAAGAGCAGTTCTTCATAATACTTGACTGCATGAAGAGTAATTGCAGTGCTTCCACTTAGTAGTAGCACCTCGAACGAACATGTTATGTTTTTGCAATTATATTCATAATTTCATGACCTTCTAAACTAACTTTTATATGTGTGGGTTGCATTGGTTGCTTGCCACAATGCATGGCTGTTTAAACTGGAAAAACCTTTATTTCACTACAAAGAATGTTATCAAAAGGATTATAAAAGCCAAACGTGGATGGCAGCTTCCATAATTGACTGAGCTGTGAGCAGTATAGTTATATTTTCAGTCCTCGGAGATAATGTTCATGTAAGTTTTTCTGAAAGGGGACAGCAGATGGAGATTTCTGAACCTGTAGTGGAGCATATAATATTTAATTGATCTGAAATTAAATCGCTTAAAGCGGTGACACCTTGACGCTTTGCCACATGGAACCATCAGAGAAGGCCATTACTTCTCATTGTTTCTGGCTCATTGGAGGAACACTGTTTCACTGACTGACTGATCCCACGTCGAGGTGTCCTTAGACTAAATCTCCGTGCAGTTAATGGACTTTCCACATCCACAGCCAACACGTGGCCATGTTGTGTAAGGGGGCTTTAGAGCATGCTGGGAGTTGTATTGTTATTAACATGTATTTACAGCATGTAAAAAGGTCCAAGTTACGATGGAAACCAGTTCCATCGATAATATGATTAAGATAAGGTTAAGATACATTGTACAATAATGCGTATAAGAATAAACATTGTATGGGATGCCTTATTTCACAAGGCTTTTAAGGCTAACAGGCTCTGAGCTTGTTTGTTAGCTTAACTCCAGGTACGGATTGATGAACTCTGCGTGTGGGAGTTTAATGGCACTGTAGTGAAGGGAGCTGTACTTAAGGTGGAATTTATTTTTGGTTTTAAAGTAAGATTTGATGGACGGGGGCTGTGAAATGTATGTTCATAGTTTTTGATTGTTTATATTTAAACAGTGATGAAACACATAATGACATACATTTGTGATGGCATTGCTTCTTTTTTGTATGTCACTTCAAGCGGTTTTAGTAATCGTGTATTTACCTGTTTGGTCTTTAACACTTTCCTCAGCAGCAGTAGAAACAGATTTCAGTTAGTGTTGATACTTACATGTTTCCCTACAGTCTTTGTCAGGTAGTACATGTTAGTTAGTTAGTTAGTTAAATCTTTATTGTCCACGGTGTGGAGATTCGTCTTTGGTCTCATACAAAAAACAACAAGCAGGACAACACAACAACAACAACAACAACAACAACAACAACAAAAGCAACAACAACAACATTTACACACAGACATCTTCAGGGCAAGAAGCAGGGCAGCAGTGGCAGTATACACATCAGCGGGACATGGTGTTCAGTACCCCAATCGCTTTAGGAGTGAAGGAATTTTTAAAAATGTTACGATTTGCCCTTGGCACTCTGTAACGTCTACCCGAGGGAAGAAGTTCAAACTCCCTATGGAGTGGATGGGACGGATCGTTTGCTATTTTAACAGCTTTTTTCCTCAGCACTTTGTCGTACATACAACTTAAATGTTTCTGTTTTGTCCCTATGATTTTTGAGGCAAGGTTTATTATTCTCTGTAGCTTGCTTCTTCCTTTTACGTTTAGGTTACCATACCACATTGCCATATTAAAGGTTAAAATGCCCTCAATAAGGTTCTTATAAACTGTTCCCATAATGTGCTTGCTCACTCTGAATGAGTTGAGTTTGCGCAGTAGATGGAGACGTTGGTTACAGGTTTTAAAAATATAGTCTGTTTTCACTAAAATTTAGATTGCAATCAATAAATGTACCTAAATATTTGAAACTGTCTACTACCTCTACAACTTGTCCCCTAAATGTAAGGGGCTGCACATGGTCCTTTTCATGAAAAACAAGTTCCTGTGTTTTTGTGACATTCATCTCTAAGGAACTTACATCACACCACTTCTGAAGAGGTGCCACATATGCTCTATATGCTCCCTCTCCGACTGTGTCCCCCTTCTTTAATAAGGCAACCAGGGCCATATCGTCAGCATATTTAAACAAACGAAAGTTTTCCAGATCACATGGAACCCTTTCCTTCTTCACGGTACATCAATGGCATGTAGCTCTTAGCTGATGAACAAAATGGTAACAAGATGGATTTCCCCCGCATGTTGGCCTCACAGTGACCACTGCTAATGTGACTGAATAAGGAACTAGGAGTTAGAGGATGCTTAATCTGATTCCATAAGAAATGTGATGTTCCAATGGAGTAATTCCTTCCCAAAAGGTCCTTCTTCCACATTCCACTCTACCACCTCTACAAAAGATGGACCAAATGTCAGGTGTCTTGACTTGGTCTATACCAGTGGTTCTCAATTATTTTCTGCGCCCCCCCCCCCCCCTAAATTGAAATACTGTTGAGAACCTGCTAATATTTATTTATTTATCTGTACAAAAACACTGTATGAGTTATTGGCACGAGCATTCTGCATACAATCACCTTATTATCAAATTAGATGTTAGATTATAAAATTAGCTGAGATAACTTCTGCAGCTACTTAAAAAAAATCGAAGTTCAGTTTATTAGCTCAATTTGTAACATTTAAACAAGACTGCTCAGTCTGTGTGAATCTCAGGACAGAGAAACAAGAGCAAATGATTCACTGAGGTTTGCATTTCATTCAAAACATGTTTAAACTGTAAACATAGTTAAGGTGGTGTTTTTGTATTAGGTCAATGTGCCTTCTGTGATGTGATAACCTATAATTCATTAATGTTATTATTAGTCTACTTGCTTGATTTATTTTTAAATAGCCCCTACAGAGACACTTGGAGACACATGTGGACATTTATTTACTGCAATTCGCGTGGTTATGACCATACACAAGCACACATCGCACTCGCTAGCACAGCGCGATGTGTTGTCAGTTGGAAATCAAGGCCACCCGCGCCCCCCCTGACAACTCACGGCGCCACCCTGCCCCACCATTTGAGAAGCACTGGGCCTATCCATGAAAAGTCACTGCACAGTACAAAATCCATGTTTGTCCAAACACTTTATATTTACCTTGGCCAGACCACCTGCATTGCTGGTGTCTTAGTGGTACACAATGTAGAATTATGAAATAAGGAAAAGAGAAAGTCTTTCAGAATAATGACAATGTGATTTTCAAAAACAGGAGAGTACTAGCAAAGATACACGATGGTGATATAGAAACCTTTAATAAAAAGAGAGACTGTTATCACAGAAGTTTTAACTGCAGTATTGTATGTAAAGGTTATTTTCTGTTTTCTGTTTAAGATTGAAGGGTTTTCATATGCCTTATTATTCATTAGAGTAATTGTGTACTGGCTGATCTCTAAGATGCCTGTTTGCCAGAAATTCAATTCAGTGGAATAAAAAGGTCGATTCATTGACCATGACGACCACAGCTGATGCTGTTGTTACAATTTTAGATTTCCTTCTTTTTGCATGTCCTGTGCCTATGTAGGACACAAAACACATAACAACCTTCAAACAGGACGAATGAGGCCAATTTCACAAACCCAGTCAGACATTCGTCCAAATCATTAAAAAACTAATTCTCCTCCAATCGGTCTTCTTGATTGTTAGTGTACTGAGCCCAGTTAGTAGCCTATAAGGTTATCAGATACAAATTGAATACATCAGAAGAATGTTACCTTTTATATTTGCTTTTTATTTTATTTTTGAACTTTCTGCTTTTTTTAACCAACTGATTTGGGGGTTAAAGGAAACATACAATGCTTCATGCATCTTTGTACACTCCTTTTCATTGATCTAATCAACAATATTATTAATTTACGTATTATGTCTTGACTTGTCTCTTGACCTTTTAGCACATTTAGTCATTGTAAGGGCTCTATTATGTGCCGTTTTTGTAGTGCAGAAAGTTGAGCCACCATCCTGCAAGATTCACACAGACAATCTCAACCTGTGTGGTACAGATACACATTTTGTATCTGTTTTTCTACGTAATTGACGATATCAGTCGATTGCTACAAAGTGACCCACTAGCAGGCTCCTCCTTGGCTTTATGTTCCCCTGGAAATATATCAACAATAGATATCACAGCTGTAGACCTCCTCTCTGGGTATGTCTGATCCATCTCGGTGTGTATATATGTATGTGTGCGGGATTAGGATGGCTCAGAACAGATTAGTTAATTATAGACACCTGCTGTCTAAGCGTGGTATGTGTTCTCAGGTGTTGCAGCATGAGGTCGGCTTGGTGCTGAGGAGGGGATGGGCGGAGCGTGGTGTGTAATTGCATGGACAAATGCTTTGCCATGTGCCATTAGATTGGCTCTCAGTACAGCAGCTCAGTACATCGGGAATCTTCACACACACGCTTCAGATATATAAACTCTCACCCACTCAACACACTTGCAAGCAGTAACTATGCAAAGTGCAGGGATAATAGCCAGTTTCCTATAGCAGCAATGGGGTCTTAATAATTGATCACTCTGCAATCAGACAGCTGTCATACAACTCTCCTGTGAATTTGACCAAGCAATTATTTGACTGTAACATTAAGGGATAACATCATGTCACGGTCAAGCTGCCATAGCCCCACTTTTATGACTGTACCGTGAATACTGTGAATAGGAATGAATTAAGCGTAAATCTATCATAAGAGATTGCACATCAGAATGACTGATCTACAATGAGAGACCAAATAGGAGCATGAAAACTGACAGAGACATCTCACACACATTGGAAATCATTTTGTCCACATTAATTATGGGTCTGCCGAACGTTTCAAAAAAACAAAAAAAAACGGTACCATGGCAACACCATCACAAGAATTGCCAACATGATGGCCGTGTCACAGAACAACTAAAAGAAGCCATGGTCAGTATGTTCCATGGGATAGCATACACAAGGCCACTCCATGACTAAGCAGCATTGCATAGTTGTGTTTCTACAAATACCTCAAATAAAAAGGCCTGGCTCTCTGCTGTTGTAGCTATGCCAAGTATTCGTGGAGTGATCTGGAACCAGGGTCATATTATTCAAATACAACACACATCTGGTGTATAAAATCATGAAAAGGTCAGATTTGCCCTGATTTGCTATTCATTTGCATTTGTTGTATTCATCTCCAGCAATCCCATGTTGGTTTAAACTGTGGAACAGAATTGACCGAAGTTACCTGCTTGCCAAAACCTACATTTAAATCAGTAAGAAATAAGAGGTCTGTCCCAAATATAAACCAGAACTGATGTCTGATTTAATATTATTTATATCAACTTGTATCATGCTAAAAGAGTTGTGAACTCCATCCCTAAGATTAATTGAGAACCTGACATTATATCTTAAATTCATGCCTTCATCTTAATTTTAACCAAAGTGCAAACCATTTCACATTACGAAAAAACATGGATTTGTTTGCAAGAAGCCCATATTTTCAAGACCTGTTTTTTGGATTGATACTCAGGAGTAGTATCAAGAAATGTTTCATTATCTGCATGGCGGCATAGATGCAAAGTTTACATTTGATCAGCCATTATAAACAGGGTTACCTGATACAGATTCACAAAACAGCAACACTTTATGAATGTCCCATTTGTCTCCCCCTAAATGTTATTAGCTGAGAACCTGTCATGGCAGCCCTCTGTGTTAGGTACTGGAAACATCTTAAGGGATTGTGTTCTTAGCGAATGCCAGTGTTTTAAAAACCCTTGGCAATTCATTTGTAAGGACTGTACACAACAAAGTTCTGCAGACCGTGCACTTCACAACTTATAATTAAATGATGCACTAAAGGCTGTAAATGTGGCAAATGGATGCTTAAAAAACTGTCCATACGCATTGTTTTGATTTGTTCTTTTTTTCTAATTCATAAAATCGAATAAGCTTTCTGAAACATCCCAACACGAGTTGTGTTTCCGGTCGAGTTGAAACCCGTCATATAACTTTTGATAGTAAAGGCAATGGATAGCATTCTCTCTCTGGAAGGAGAAGTAAACAAATAACACCAGGTTAAGAAGAAGGAGAAACAAAAGAGAAAAGACACCAACAAGGATTTTCACTCTCTTGCTAATCTTGGCAGTTTGACTCCACCCTTCCTGTCTGGGAGAATCCTGTCATCCCTCCAGGTTAGTCAGTTTACCTTCATGCACCTCCCTGCAGCTCAACGAGGACGTGTCTGTGATTGTGTTTATACATCCAATGTTGAGGAAGAAGCCATCTCTTGATTTTTAAGTACTGAACAGTCCTTTCAGAAGGGATAACGTACTTTTTTTCTGGGAGATACTGACTGGATTTAGCCATGAATTTGTTATCATTGTCACTGACGCCGATGACCGTGTAGTAGATCTACTTGACGACAATTTCAATCTAAAGCAATTTACAAATCAACTGGTAAGCATTATTAGTAGCAGATAATGATGTGGTAGTAGTTTATGTGGTGAGTCATCAAAACACTGTCATTGAAGAGTTGACATTAAGATAATGTTCGGCAGCTCCTGTGTAGATGAAAAGCTTAATGATTAATCTACAATACAATAATAACTGTGGTCTACTGCATGTTAATAGATATGTATTAATCTTATTGGTGATGCATTGATAAAGATGTTATGATGCTTTTTCTTTAGATTTTACCATAACCAGCCTTCATTGAGAAACATATATTTCACCTTTGCAAGCATTGACATTGTTGGTGGCAAACTGCCTACATTTGCTAACTCATGCAGAGTGTTTGGTCTTAAACAATTTGTTCATTGAGTTTCTAGCTAATCTGTGGTACATAAACAAAGCCAAATTCAAATTCCTAATCTCCTGCATAACATTGGTCAGGCAGGTGTTGGTGACACCTTGACTTTTCCTGGGAAGCCCCTTTTCTGTTACATAACACAATCAGCTGTGTGCTGCAGGTGCTAATTATATCCTCTTTAAAAAGGCTTAAGCCTTGTTAATGTTAGAGAGGACAGCGTATCAGACGGCCGCGATTGACTTGGCAGTTGCTCTGTCCTCACCTCATATGTTCCTTGTTCGTTTACTGCACAGAAAGTCATTTAAATATTGAATTACCAAGCAAGTTATTGAATGTGGGAATATTAGTACAATATGTGTCTTTACCATCTATAGTTTATGCTTCATCTCCCCAATATGCTGTGAAATGTCCTGAAGGGAAGTTAGTTTTGTTGAAGAAACTCTTAATCCACAAACTGCTGAGTTGAAACTGTAGTATTCTTTCTGATTTGTTCGCTTGCCAGCATTGATATTCCAGGTGTTCAAGTCATCAAGGTCAAGTGTCCACAGGACAAGGGCTGTTGCATAACTGTGCACCTCTGTGTTCTACAGAGGATTACAAGGCTCCACGGGGGAGAGCTGATCTTTAAGTCAAAGAGGCTTTACGCCAGACCACAACAAACCTGAGATACTTTCTTTCTTCACTGACATGATGAAGCACTAAGTGGAAGGGACGCATTGAAATTACCTGTAAAATCCTATAAAGGGACAGAGCACTAAACATACACAACTGTATGTATAAAGTAGTTGCTTGTGAAAAACAAAATCACCACTATATAGCACATGCCCTTATACAACTTCAGATGCAAGTTTAAATGCTCCTTTTTTCAATAAACAAAGAAACAGAATATCTCAAATGTTCTTGAATTACTTTGAATAAACATCCAACAGAAGCAGCAGCAGCGACAGTGGTAGTGGTGGGGAGGGGGGTATGAGTAACAGCTGGTGTTGTGTTTATTCATATTTATAGAGCAAAACTGGAATAATTTGTTTAAAATGCAGATCGTAAACAGGCTCTTTATTAATTATGTGATAGTTGTTTGGTAATGTCAGTTGCTAATTATGAAAGGCCATCTGGAAACTTTTTTTTTTTTATTTATTTTTTAACAAATTTGCATGCGTTCAGAATTCATATTATGCAGAGTTAATTGAATCTAATCATGTGTGCATGTGCCCCCATTAATTACCTAATGATAATACTCAGTAACAATGGAATACTCTCATTTGAAGGTAGAACTCCAACAAGACTCTTAACTGCGGTGTTCCCCAAGTAGTTGAGCCATTGAGTATGTTGCAACCTAAAACTCTCCTAATAATTAATATCAGCTTTTCTTCTTCTCATTCTTTAGTTATTTCAGTGCCAACAAAATGCAGAAGCAAGTGGAAGTCAGGATGGACGAAAGCCACCTGGGGCCCAAAGAAGACTCTGAGATGAGTTTATGTGGCACTATGTGTGATAAACTCATGAAGAACATGGTTTTGACTCTCACAATCCTAGGTAAGTTTTTTGTTCTTGCTACTTCCATCCATACTCGTTCCAATTTGCTACTCTTGCTTATACTCTGTGTCCGGGGGAGGGTTGGCTTGAGCCAAGACAAAAACCAGCGTACACTGTTGATAGGTTGTTAGGCCATCACTGCTAACACACCCAGGCAGGCAACCACATTTACACCTGCAGGCTATTAGCTTTTCTTGTGGAAAGAAACTGGAACGTCGGGAGAAAAATAAATCCATCCACCCTTGAAAAATAAGAAAAGATACAGACTTCACTCGGAAGGGCCCCAGTCTTTCAAATCCAGGATCATCTTGCTGACAATAGTGTTAACCACTGAGTCAATGGTGCTGTCCTCCAAGGAGACAAAACTGCTTTAGTGCATAACAGCAAAATGTGAAAATACATCCCAGCCTTTCTTAATGTTTAAATTACACACAACTCCATTAGTTTACCCTGGTCCTCAGTCATAATGTATTTAAAGTGCAAATAGGAAAACCAATTCAACGTTTTTTTTATGTATCGGAGTCAAACTAAACGTGGAAGAGGTGCTGTCCTTTGTATTATTTTTATTGCAACATCAGTTGAGATATTTACAATGATAGGGAAAACATTTGGATCAATGGTATGTTTCGGCTGTGTGGGCGATACACAAGTTATTTTGTGAAGTTTAACATTTAACAATAATCTCAATATCTATAAGTGTCAAGGTTGTGCTGTTAAATAGTACACTAACAAGCAAAAAGGTGAGAGTTTATTCCCCACAGATGTCAATACATTGTTATTCAGATGCTTTGAGTGTTCACGCCGGGGCTAGGTATCGTCAAGGACTTCGCGATACGATACGTATCCCGATACACTGGTCACAATACGATATATCACGATATATTGTGTATCTTGATATATCACGATATATTGCAATATTCCATAAACAAGTTGCCTTGTCAAACATACCAGCACAATATATTAATAATTGCACAGACAAATGAAGTCAAAACTATTTCATTTACAACTTCCTTTACTATTTTCTTCCTTTTTTTTGGTTTTGGTAAATGATCAAACACTGCTGCAGCTGCCATAACATCAAAATAACAAATCCAATTCACTCTTGTACTAACTGTACAGGACACAATGAAAATGAAAACACATCAGTGTGCTTTTGTGACACAGTGAATCTTAAGTATTCTTATAAACAAAACTGATCTAACTTCAATAGTCAGTA
Source organism: Ammodytes marinus (assembly GCF_949987685.1). NCBI lineage: Eukaryota > Metazoa > Chordata > Actinopteri > Uranoscopiformes > Ammodytidae > Ammodytes > Ammodytes marinus. The sequence goes on from NC_137230.1 coordinate 30,312,431, forward strand.
TCCTAGAGGCTCAGGCCTGACAGCAGACATGGGTTTGAATCTGACCGTGGTTGTTCTCTGCATTTCATTCCCTCTCTGCCCCATTTCATATCTGTATCTCTGCACTGTCAATAAAGCCTTGACAAGCAAAAAAATAAAAAATAAAATCATAAAAAAATAAAAAATAAAATATATATTTTTAGTTATAAAAATCGATACTGATATCGCGAAACAAAGTATCGCGATATATCGATATATCGATTTTTTGACACAGCCCTAGTTCACGGTCAGTATCTTGTGGCTTAAAGTCACAGGCTTTGTGTTTTTTTCTCACCCAATCAGGTGTATTTCTGGGTTCCATTACCGGAATGCTGCTGCGGCACATATCGCCTCTGCCTGCTGATGTTGTGATGATGATCTCCTTCCCCGGGGAGATCCTAATGAGGATGTTGAAGATGCTGATTCTGCCTCTCGTTGTTTCCAGTCTGGTCACAGGTGGGTGAGGAACAGTTGCTGCTGCGAATGTTCTGCTAAATTCACACAACACATGGTGCAACTTGTTACTACCTGGGAGTTTGGCTGCAGTGGGAGAGATTAAAGAGAGGGTAGTTAATAAAAAAAAAACATCTTAAAAAGACCTGTGTGGAGGACAGAAGGAATTCACATACACAGATGTTACCGTTTTTCCATACTTCACAAACTTTGTACTAGTTCAAAACATAAAACTAGGACTTCAAAATCTGTAAAAAAGTAAAAAAAATACATGGCCACGTTTCCTATGTGATAATATTGCTGGGGAGATTTTGATTGAAATACATATGAATGCAAATTAAAGAGATGCAAACATCTGGAAGTCCTTTGTTGGAATATAGGAAAACCATGCATCTCGTTTATTATGCTTTGCATTCACGCTAAACTAGATAACTGCAGACATGTTTGTTTTTTTGGCATTTTTTGGCATTTTGTCATGCTTTATTGATAGTGTGAAGAGACAGAGGTGAAATGGGGCAGAGAGGGGAGTGACATGCAGAGTATGACCGCGGGCGGGAATCGAACCCGGGTCTGCTACTGGGCTCGGCCCGGGAGGGGGATGCCCTACCAACTGAGCTAAGGGCGCCCCCAACTGCAGACATGTTTTGACAAACTTGTTGTCACACTGGATAATTAGAAAATGAATTCAGAAGTTATTGAACCACTTAGTACAAATGTCAAATATAATTGATCTCACTTCGGAAGCAATCCATATGACAGTTCCCGGTGCAGAAATAGTTTTTCCAATAGGTCTGGACAAGAAGTCCTCACAGACAACAACACAGTCACAGTCACAATCACAACACTAGCAACTCTTCTCTCAATAAGGTGAGACTTGTTAATGGAGGCTTCGCAGTTTAACATGAGCAAACACAAGGAAGGAGCTCATCAGCTTAATTGTCATGTTTTGATCAGAGTTATTGCATCACTACCTGGAGAGAAGGTTTCTACTTACTGTACTGCATTGATTTTAAAACAATTGACTCTAAGAAAATCGAGTCCATCACAATCGAAAAAATATAATTCCATGCAAAGACATAGAGTAGAATTTAGTCTCTTTTATAACATTGGACACTTACTTTATTTCTTGTTAAACATATTACACCAACAGGACTTGCCGGTTTGGATGCCAAATCCAGCGGCCGCCTAGGCACCAGGGCCATGGTGTACTACATGTCCACCACGGTGATCGCGGCGGTGCTGGGAGTGATCCTGGTGCTGGTCATCCATCCAGGGAACCCAAAGCTCAAGGCCAATCTGGGCCAGGGCAAGAAGAACGACGACGTGTCCAGCATGGATGCTCTCTTGGATCTCATGCGAAATCTCTTCCCAGAGAACTTGGTGCAGGCATGCTTTCAGCAGGTACTGGAGTCAATCTTAATATTTTCAGCCACTAACATAGGAAGTGTGATTCATAGGTCAGTTGCTTTCAACGGTTTGGTCTTTTCTTTTTGCTTCTTGTCCAGATCCAAACAGTATCCACTAAGATACCGGTGCCCACTAACAGAACCAGAGCACCGCCACAGTTCACAGTCAAAAGGTCGCTTCAGTTCAAGAGTGGGATGAATGTCCTGGGTAGGTGAAAAGTAAACAGCACACCCGCTATAAAACTGAAGAGAAATCCTCACTTTTCAACTACATGTTAACTCGAAAACACATAACCCAGACCTCCACCAATGCTAGAAAATCCGTTAATTAGAGAAAATCTTTGAAAATGTACCCGCGGCTGGATCCAGGTCTGTAGACAACACAGGTATTTTTTCCCAACACTCATTTATAATGACGACTGTATTCTGTTTCTTACAGGTTTGATTGGATTTTTTATTGCTTTCGGAATCATCATGGGGAAAATGGGAGAAAGGGCCAGGCTGATGTTGGAATTTTTCAACATCCTGAACGAGATTGTCATGAAGCTCGTCGGCGCAATTATGTGGTAAGTGCCGTCCACTTCAGGCATATCACTCCACATGCAGTGACGTCGCAACACTCTTATCCTGCTTTTTGCTCTCCATAATAAAAATATCCCTGCAGACATATAAGAATCCTAACCACAAATATATATCCTGTGTCTATTTTCAGGTACTCCCCCATTGGTATTGCCTGCCTCATATGTGGGAAGATCATCTCCATTGCTGACTTGGAGGTGGTTGCGAAGCAGCTGGGGATGTACATGGTCACTGTGATAGTGGGGCTCGTCATCCATGGAGGCATCTTTCTTCCGCTGATATATTTTGTGATAGTAAGAGAAAACCCCTTCACGTTCTTCATGGGAATCTTCCAAGCTTGGGTCACAGCTCTTGGAACAGCGTCAAGGTATGACGGAATTCTGCCTTTGTTCCTGTTTTTACTGTAGGATTCAGACTATGTGCCCCATCTGTCAATGCTGTGTCACTGTGCTGCATGTTTTTGTGTATAATCCGATCCAATTTCATTCTTGGCCATATAGACCTTTAAAATGGTAACCATGAATTGGTCTTGCCAGCACCAGCTGAGTGGCTTTGCAAACCGGTATACAGTATTTCCTTTATATTTTATTCATGATATACTGTATATGCACTCTTTCCCCTCCTAAAAAGAGCTCAGTTTTCTTAAGTTGGGGCTTGTTCACTGCTCCTTCATCCATGAGAAACACTTATTAATGTCAGACAAAAAAGAAAAGAAAAACTGCTGAGTCACAACTGCTATTTTCTTTATGAGATCTACCCTTAAAAGAAAATTGTACTAACCTTCAAGTAAATTTAAACTAATATATGTTTTTTGGTAAAGTTAAACATGAAATCCTTAAACTATAACAATCAATTGAATTTAAAATTAGATCATTAAATAAAATTAATAAATTCCCATACCAGTTCAGATCAAATTTATTTTAGTACAGAATGAAGACTGAAAGTGATTGCTACATCAACTGTAACCCAGTCAAATAAGCCTATCATTTGTTGTAAAGTATTTGATTTATTATGCAAGTTTATTGTATTATTATACTAAGTATTTTGGGGTCAAATGTGGGTGCGGAGTTTGCCAACTTAACCACGCTACATGCTGTTTGTAACTTTCATTGAAAAAAAGTATTTCTTCTTGTTTAATTTCCACATAGTGCCGGTACCCTGCCCGTCACCTTCCGCTGCTTAGAGGAGAACCTTGGCATCGACAAGAGAGTGACCCGCTTTGTCCTGCCAGTTGGTGCCACCATCAACATGGACGGAACAGCACTTTATGAGGCTGTGGCAGCCATCTTTATTGCTCAGATGAACGCCATCGAACTTGACTGGAGTCAGATTGTTACTGTCAGGTGAGAATGAGACTACAGAAAGATATCACAACCCATTCGCGAGGTAGCGTTTTGGCAATACATTTGCCATATCCTGCTCAAAAGGGTATATTATATTATATTATATATCGAACACCTATAAAACATACTGAAACATGTATATGATAAAAAGGGTGTAAAATACAGAAAATCTCTATGGATGTTTCTTTCATTACGCCTATGCGTCTCACAATCAATTTCAATTTAATAAAGATGAGTTGATATGATTTTAGTCAGGCACTCTACACTCTAGACTAAAAAGTGTATTTTGTCAGTGGTATGATGGAGCTTTACAACCTGTGGTGTTTCCTGCTGACAGTTGACCTTGTCTCCTATTGTAGTATGACAGCCACCCTGGCCAGTGTGGGGGCAGCCAGTATCCCCAGTGCGGGACTAGTGACCATGCTTCTGATCCTCACGGCGGTGGGGCTGCCCACTCAGGACATCAGCCTCCTGGTCGCTGTCGACTGGCTGCTGTAAGTTCAACATCAACACAAATACTATAATTTAAAAATAAATGCAGACACATTCCTGTACCATGCACAGTCTTTGGAATTGAAATCAGTTTTGAAAAATCTTACTCACTATTTAAAGCCTCTGGAAATATGCTATAACATACTAAAAATCAATACGATATCCAAGTTGGCTGTCTTAATAAGTTTTAACAAAAATCTGATTGACAATAAATGTTCACAAGTTTAAAAAAAACGTTGTTAAAAAACAGCTTTTTTACTTTTCGGCTGTTTGACAGGACTGTGTGGGCCCAATCAAATGCTCTCCATGGCATCAGTCATTGTTTTTGTAAAACGTTTGGGCGAGTAAACCACATTTCTGTAAAGTTTTAAGAACTTAAATGACAATATCTTTCATTTGGATTGATGCAACTACGTAACTCTTTTTTTGCAATTTAGGATTTTATAGATGTGGGTTTATAGGGGGCTTTAAAATAACAAAACAAAAACTATGTCAAAGAAAAATGAGTGTGAGTTTGTTTTATGAATTACTTCCTTGCGTCCTTCCATGCCACCTTCCTCTCCCACATGCAGGGATCGATTCCGTACCTCAGTGAATGTGGTGGGTGACTCGTATGGAGCCGGTATCGTGTACCACCTTTCCAAAGATGAGCTGGACGAGCTGGATGCCCAGAACCCCCGCGAGGACTATGAGATGGAAAAGACACAATCCTTTTTAGAAAATAACAGCAACCAGAACATGTACACCAACCACAACTCAATCTTGATAGACGACTGCAAGGTACATTTCCAGTTAACGGACATAGAGACGTGTATGTAGAGAATCCTCCCCCAGCTTTGTTTCTGTGTCTGTGTTTGTGTTTCTTTTTTTTATGTGACTTATTGCATCGGTGTAACTGTGTTTATGTGAATAGTATTTTTTTTTAAGGGTGAAAAAGCGGAATAAATATTTCAATATTTATTTGTTCACCTGTCAAACATGTGAAAAAGCAGTTTTTTGTGTTCTATAACATAACAACTATTATTATAAACTTTGTCATTTATTATCCTCAGAAACTCTGTTTCCCTCTCATGAAATCGAAAGGGACGTGTTTATTGTTAAGCGTCAACCATGCGTTTTCTTGTACCCAATTATTGTTGACTTGTTTTTGGTGTTATGTCTTGACCTTATTAAGACCTTTTTTTGTCAACTAAATCGGACATGTATTTGTGGCAGCCCTGACCAAATTGCAGTTTTCAATAATTGACAATTTTTTTAAAGAGTTTTTTTCTAACCAGTGGTACACATAAAGACTGCTATTTTCACCATGTTTCATCTAAAGTGATGCATCCATTCATGAAATGGAAAGCCTTTCCTATCCATATCTTAACAGACAAATAAAGAATTGTAGTTTTTTCTATAGAATTTCACCAATACATATTACATGTGTAGATATTTCATTGTATTGTCTATATGATGCAACTTTTTTTCTGATGCTAAAGTTGCATTCTGATTATTGGAGTATTGTAATTCGGTTGGGCAGAGAATCCATAAAATACATGGCCAACTTTAAAAAAAACAATAATTCTGCTTGTTTTCATATCATTTTGTATCTGAAAGTCAACATTGACATGAAACAGCACACCCATACACACACCAAGGTCATGGCCTGACTGTAATGAAGCAATGGCTTCTCTGCTCCCAACCGTTGACGGTTTGTAAATGACAGTGCCTTGGCGCAGATAGTTAGATGTTCTTGATAATTGCTTACAGGACACCATGGGCAGAAATGGCAAGACTGCAGAGTTAAATGGCAGGACTCCAGAGTTCTCTCTTGTTGAGGAGGGACCGTGGAAATGCGGGTAAGCAGATCCAGAAGCTGCTTCGCCTTACCCTGAGTCCAACAGCTTTTACTATGTGAGGACACAACTTTAAATATATATATATATATCATATACAAAATTAAGAAAATAAAAAAGTGAGAGATTGCAGAGTCTCAAGTACTGTAAGAACAAACAGTCCCTTTCTTTCAGTTAACCCGCTGAGTAGACACTGGAGCAAACTACAGATGATTCACCAACTTGTACTAAGTTGTGCATTTGCGCTAACTAGACACAAACACTGTAATGCACTGGTGCATCTCATGCACTTTGTTTAGATGAATAAATCATTGGTTTGACAACACTCAGGGCCTTACTTGGTGCTGCTGCAAGCTTCCATTTCTCTCAACAAATAATAATTATTCTACCTTGTCCAACATCTCCTTTTTGTATCAAGGAATTTGCTTAATAGCTTAAAGGGTGAGGATGATGGCCTTGTCAGGTAAATGTTAGGCAAGGACAAAGTGAGAGATAGTGTACAAGTTGGATCATCAGTATAAGACAGACTTGTCACTTTCATTGGTTTTGTGTGTTTTTGATTTCAGACACGTTCTGTCTTCTAATAAAATGTCTGTAAACATTTTTAATTTTTTTTAAACCTGCAAACTGGATTTACCTGAACAGACCGTGGACTGAATGAAACTTTGTGTGGCATCCTGATGCAAGTGCGGGACAGCTAAACACTGCATTAACTTTGACTCTTCCACTTATGGGATTAACTCCTTGACGTCGAACACATCGTCACGCTTAAGAAGCAAAGCTTAGGACTTAGGCCATCAGTCAGGAGAACGTGTGACCTCTAAATCTGGCAACAAACAGTACAGGATGTGTTGTTGTGAAGGGGGCCCTCCCAGTTCTTTATTTACCTTTTTTTTGTGTATATATGTATATAAATATATATACATGTTCTTCCTGAGCAAAGCACTGAGTTTATGTTTGTAGTCAAAATGTATGCTTGTGTTCTGGAATGTATTTGTGTTCATATGTGTTCCTGAGAGAAAGATTAACGAAGAAAGAGAGTTGGAGGTTCAATGAGAGAAGGGGGATGTCTCCCGGACTCTCAGTGGGCCATTGCATTGCTCTGTGTTTTATTTCAAACTGTTTATTTATTTGCTATATGACAACCTTGCCTTGACAACGTCAACTGCAAAGTGCAGTCAGTGTGATGACTAACACATTTCTCAATAAAAGTTACCATTATTCATTTCAATGGAATATTGGGACTCCCATTTTAGTCGATGAAGTCCAGTTTCTGTACCTTCCAGCTTTACTACACTGAGGATGGCTGGGCCTTCCTCACTCTGGGTGAAGGGAAGCAGGGTTTAGTTTTTACACGGCAGATAATACAAAATATAATAATAAGAATAATAAATACATACATTTAGCTATGGTCACGCCTGTTTAGCACGTGCACACAAATTCTGTCCCCAGCACTCATTAATTTAAATTTAGACATAACCACAAGGTCATTGGATGATGACTGAATATGTACATGTTTTTGAGTGTAACTCTGGTTAAACCTAGGTGAGAACAGGATTACTCATTCATTCATGTTTAAAGTGCCTCCTTGCACTTTGTGTATATACCCTCTTTAGATAAAGTGTATACATGTATAGAATTTGACCTTCTATGTCATCTTAAGAATTGTTTTTGCTATGCTAAAGGTTTCTATAAAGACTTATATATGTTCGTAACAATGTTAGTATAATGGTAAATGGTAAATGGACTTGACTTATTTAGCGCTTTTCTAGGCGATTTTCTCAGCCCCAAATCGATTTACATATCTTACCACATTCACCCATTCATACACACACTCATACACCGATGTGTGTAATGTTGACGGCCACTAGTTTTCTCACTAGGTTGTGATAGAGCAATAGGGTTATTTATTTATTGACACAAAATGCATTACATTGATCAGTTTTGAGGGAAAAATTTGAGCTGAAAATACTGAAAAATCCCAATATTTATCACTTGTTTAATGAGTGAATATTGTTATTGCCTCATTGCAGATGTGGTCATCTGCATGTTTATGAGCACATTATTAGGCACGTTTTTTTTTGGGAACATTGGTGCTGGCAGCTACATAATGTCTACATGTTGTGAGACCTCAGGCAGCCTCCCAGTGTTAGGCTCAAGCAAATCCTTCCTTCAAAATGGAAGAGAGTGATTACGCCCTGATTTATCTCAAAAAGCCACCTATTAAGTGATTGCAACTCTTCATCCTATTTTATTTGAAATTGGGCCTTGATCTAAAAGAGAATATGTTCTTAGTCAACTGGTCTAATGTAGCAAGTGTTTTTCTATGAACATGTGAAATTTAGATTATCATACTTAACATTTTCTATCTTTCATTTTTGTTCTATGCACATATTGCTCTCATGTCTGACATTCATTGTAATGTACAATTTATTTTGACTTTGACTGAATTCAAGCAGGATTGAAGGCACTTCTACTAAATACACTTCGGCAGTGCGCACAAATATTTGTCAGGCGAATGGACTGAACGTGTGCAAATGTTTTAATACTTGTGTGTAAATATGAATGGAAACAAATAAATGTTTATTGATGAGCTGCCGCTGTGTTTATTTCTCATATGAGGGAGGATGCGATATATATACAGCATTATAAACATTCACCCAGTGTCTCTTGCAGCAGCTGGAGTGCTGTGTAGGCTGTGAAGGGGGAAGCTGGTGGGCTGAGCACTGTCCAGCTTCCACATTGAATGCGGGGGAAAAAACAGATCAGCTTTATATAAATTACAATCCACAACACAGTTTTCAATATAAAAAACAAACAACATATTAATTATTTACAGGAAATGAAACTTTACAGCTGTGTTGGAAATAAACGGAATTTGTGCATACGACCCGACCAGTTTTGTATTTGTAATAGATAATAAAGTGTAGACATGGCAATAAATACAGTATATCAACCAAAGTGTTGCTGTAGTTCCAAAGTAAATATATACCAAACAAACTTTTTCGAAGTCAGCAAGAACCAAAATTAAAAAAAACAAAACACAATGGTTCTTCTCATTCAGACTGGTCTCGGAGCATTTGAAAGTTGACAGGAATCTTTTGCTCGGCAGCAGGCCCTCTATAGTCAGTTTTTGTTCCTCATCTGCTTCAAACACAGTCTTTGGTTTTCTTGGTGTCTGTGATGAATCTCTCGTCTCTGAACCCCTCAGTGTGATGAATAATTCTCTGGAAGCTCGTCCAGGGGGATGACTGTGTATTCTGCTGCCTTGCCATTCTCCCTGGGGCCGTCTGTGCTCAGGAACGTCTCCATCTCTACCTCCCTCTGCTGGTTCGACGAATTAGTCTTGTCCGCGCCCTTGGACGCCTGGCTTGGTCCGTTCCACCTACACAAGAAGGAACGATGATGATTAAGTTCTATGCTCATAGTAGTTTTAATCAAAATATATAGGTTGTGTTTGTTGTAATGGTATTATTCAATCTTACTTGTCCCTTGTAGCGATGGCAACAAATAGCATAACCAGTGCTGCAAGGCCAACAATGAAACCGACGATGATCATCCAACCTGGAAATAGGAACAAATGAGGTAAAAATAAATAAGATGGACTTGTCATGAACTTGTGCAAGAATCACTCTATTAGGTTTATTAATGCATTTTTTTTCTTGACTCACCTGGAGTACTGTGTCCTTTGTGAACGGGTAACGCAGTTTGTGAAGATATTTCGTCTCGCTTTTCAGAATCCCCCTCATTGTTTTTGGCTAATTCTGTAATTACGTCAAAACCTCGACCCTTCAGCGGGCGTTTAGCGTCCGAGGAGTTTGATGGTCTAGTGGTTGCTTCTTCATTGGAGCCAGCAATGGTACTGGAGCTTGTAGGAGGGCTCTCTCCATCTTACAAAATAAAATATAATGTTAAAATACAGACTGGTGAATTCCAACTTTTTTGGCAGCTAACAGCTTACAAAAAAAGCAGTATCTATGAGTTCAGATGTCTGTGAGTTGTTAGCAGTTCTACCGAAGAAAGATGACCCTCGTACCATCTCAGGTGGTTTCATTTAAATACACTGTTAAGGGCCCACATGCGTATGTGCATAACGTGTACTTAAGCCTAATATAATTTTTTTCTTATAACACTTTTATACTGTGTTCTTTTTCTTGTGGGGTTACGCAGGATTGCCAGTTTGTTCTTTTGTATTTGTTGACTGAGAATTGAATATCACAGGCTAAAACTTCTGCAAAGATCAATTCAGACAATATTATAGAATACTATCCGAGCAGGTATAGGATATTTACCTTTAGTAGGACCTGAAGTCCACTGCCCCATTCCTGATCCTGATCCATAGTCGAATTCTTCAATTCCTGCAAACATCTGCGTTTCGTTGCGTGTGATAAAATCGGAAGTGGAGGTTGATGAATCGGTGCTAGTTCCTGCTTCAGGACTAGAAGTGGTATTGGAGCTCGTAGTAGTATGGTCCTGGCCAAACATCTCGCCATCTCCAGACCCATAATCAGAACTCTGGGAGTCAAAGCCCGAGGCAGTGGTAGTTTGTGGGACAGTGGTTTGGTCTGGTGTGGTGCTGGCTAGGGCTTCATCTGGCTGAGCTGGAGAGCTATTGCAAGGTATTGTGGTCGACGGTGTATCCGAACTGGGGACCTCAGTGTTACTTGGTAACACTGTGGAAGCATGCGAGACACTCTGAGTTGTGGTGGCATGGTGGTTATCTCCATGCTCGAAAGACAGAAAGGTTACGGACTCGCTGCTCTCCCCGCTGCCCTCTTCTTCGTCACTTTCGTTGGAGTCAGAAGATGGCTGCTCCGACGCTTGAACGGTTGTGTTACGTCTGGGAGATTCAGTCGTGAGCACAGAGGGGAAAGGCGAATCGATGAGAAAGCCGTCCGTCAAGACCTCTCGGAGAACTTCATCCTCCACTTTTGCTTTTGGAATCTGGGTCAAGGCTAAGGAAAAAGAGAGATGGAAAAAAACACAGGTTACCTCAAGTGTTTACCATTACCAGCCTTGTCATGAGCCGAAAGGAAAATTACCAAGCCTGATTGATATATTTCAAACGTACCACACAGGGCATACGTGCCAGTGCTACGCCCCAAAACTCTTGTATAAACTTGTCATCTTCTTTGATGAGGTGTGGATAGAGGCGGCAATGATTAACCCGGGTGACTAATCGTCATGAGGGGTAAACAAAAGAGAGGGCAGCCTCATCAAAGCATCAGTTTTGGCAACAGCATACCGCACGTTTGACACACCTTGTACGAGAGGGCTAACCACGACTGTTTGTTTGGGCTGTTTTTTTTGGAACGAAGCCGTTTTGTGCCGTTAAAGAGGAGGAAGCAAAAGGACAAATTTCTTTTGACTATTTGATTTACTATACTGTATAATTAGTGCATAATCTATGTTTTCGCTCATTTAAAGTGTGTTAAGTGTCTAATTATGTAACTGTATTAATAACGGTATAAGGATATCGGTCTAAGGGACCATTTTCCTCTAGAATGTTTAATTTAGTCTATACTGTTTAAAAATGTTTGCTGATAATGTGTATTTAAGATTCTTTAAATTAACTTGTGATGGATCACTTAACATTGTGTTATTGCTACTAACTGGTACTATGTTAAATGATTTAAGTCAAAAAATATTTAAGATTAAACATAAAGTTAATGATTTTTTTTTAAAAAGGCCTACGATTCGGATCAGGCATCTCTTCTCTGCATTTCTGCCCAGTCATTTTCAGTTCTGGTGTTCACTATGAGGTTACCAGTTGCCCAAACTTGTGTAACAGCTTATTGCTGATCTTTGGTTTCACCTTACTCAAACCATACGCATTAATGCACCTCCTGGATGGGCTTAGAACATTTCACAATGCTCTCTGTGTGTAATATAAAGGTTCCAGTGAAACCTGTGCACCAACAAAGAAATACTACTCCGGTATACTGAGAGAGAGAGAGAGAGAGAGAGAGAGAGAGAGAGAGAGAGAGAGAGAGAGTGTCTAAGGTAGCCTAAGGTGAAGTGCTGACTCACGGGGTAAGCAAGGGGACAGCATGGGAATTTCAGAGGTCTGTATCAAAGAATTTGCCAGACTGCAAAACCCATGAGTGCTGAGATGTAGGATGGTAATTTTGCAACAAACAAAAAAAAATTAATGGACCAACAGCAAGTATTTGACATGGTGAAAGAAGCAGAAAAAAATTACCTGAATCTGGATCTTAATAAAAAAGTTTAATCCTCAAAGAAAAAAAATAACATGGCTAATAAAATCAAATAGATAGTTAGACAACAAGTGGTGGTTGAAGGAAATCTACATGTGACAAATAGGCATTGTCCCATGACTTGTGAGGTTACTACTACTAACTTGTAAACATACACACAATGCTTTTTATAATAAATAAAATGAGATGCCAGATGTATTCAGCAACTGAGAAAAAACACATACAATAAGAAAGTTGTAATTCGCTTACTGTCAACCGGTGTTGAGTGAACAACAGCAAGAAGTCCGAGAATAAGCCCAAAAAGAAGATTCCTCATCTTCAGAACAGGAACTCTTGATACAGCCATGGACTCAGGTAAACTGTTGAAGTGAGCAGGGACTATTTGGCAACCTGAACTGATACGTGAGTCGGATGAATCATGCCTTGCCTTTTATACACAGCGGCAGGTAGGTGTTACGTCAGTACAACAATGGATGGCAACACACATACACACACACACACACACACAGGACGGCTGGCACACCTGTAAACACACCCTCTTCCTCACACACTTTCTCACGCTTTTCCCCCCCATCTTCCTCTTCGTCAGACACGGAACAAAAAATTAAGTGGAAATCCAGATGTCAGTTTGTTGTTGTGAAAGAGGATACGCAACAGAAAAGATGCCATCATACTTACAAGATATGGCAGACTTATATAATTAATGTACCCCTTCAGTTACATGTACTAGACTATAGAATAAAATGTCAATAGCACTGATGAAGATAAGTTCTGTGTCTTGCTGCACTTCAATATGTATATGAGGCAATGTAATGCATATACAGCAGCCAGATATTAACAAATAAGAAAACACAACAACCTAAAATGAAAATAAATACACACCAAACAACCATAGAAATTACCATAAAAATGTACCCGTCATATTCATCATCTTATAGGCAAATGTAAACCTAAATGAATGTTAATACATGTTTACAGTAATACATACAACTTAATACAACAGTGAGTACTAGGATGCAAACAACTTTCAAACTCAGAAGTGTCAACTAGAAAGTGCAACTTTTTTAATTGAACGGTTTATTACAGCATTTTAATAAATGCAAATGTATGGATGAAAATACCTGGACCTAAAATACGAAATGTGTTCTTGTCAGCCAAGACGGGCTAAATAACATACACAATGCTAAGCCAGACGTTTAACTAGCAGTTTATTTAAAGGCGACATAGTGAAGCTATGTTGCACACCCTGTGAAACAGCATTCACGGAAGCATTAAATCTGTTGGATGACAGTCGACTGAAAAAGTTGTATGTTTTAGTGGAAAAAGTTGTATGTTTTAGTTGGAGACATTATAATTTATGTGCAGCTGCCGAGAAGCACAAAACTCAACACCTTTTTCATTAGTATTTCCTTATCATTCTATCCTCAAACTCTGACGTCACTCTAAAAAAAGTAAGGATCTTAGTTTTCTTGGTTTTGTTTAAAAAATGTCGCACAAGACTTTTGGCCCCCGCCCACCAGAGAGATTCTGCCTCAAACTGTATATGATATAATAAGGACTGCTTGGGATCCGTTGGAATTTGGCGGAAATTGATGCGTCACTGCAGAGCATTATCCTCTGGTGATCTGGAACGCTTTGTGAATTTCAGACAGTCGTCATGAGTTAGTCAGAAAGTGTGGGTGAGCACTTGTCCAGACTTGCACTCCACACCCAGAAAAAGTTCATTTCTTGATACTGTTAAGACTGGAATTTCGCAATATACTACTTATGATACATAAAGGGGAAAACCTTGAGGGTTAAAAAATCAAGCATGAGAAAGTTAGTTTTTACTAGACACTGCCAATGACTCACTATTCAAATGGTTTTCAGTATGGTCCAGTGAATGTGTGGTAGGTGGCAACATTATATTCCGGGAGAAGTCAAATCCTATCAGGCTAAATGTGTGGAGGTCAAGTAATTTTTAGACAAATTATTTTAAGGTCCAAAAGTTGAAATACTTGTTTTGCATTAGTAATCCTGAGTCATTCTGCAATGTGTTTCATCATTCTTCAAACTTCAATGGTTTTCAGCTACCATTAGGGTAACTCAATAATTGAGATATTTGGATTCAGAGCAGCATTTCACTTTGGTTGAAACACTTTTCTTTCAAAAGCAAGCCTTGATGCAAAAAAAAGTTAACCTTTGGCTCCTCGTTTTGTGAAGTTTTTCCTCAAATGTAAAGTAAAGTTACATCTTAAAAACTGAAGAAAAAAGTAGACACCAGCAGTGCTGGCTAAATGTCTCACACAAGACGAACATTTAACGGGGATAACATATTCATATTATTTCTCTGTCGACACAGGACTTTCTCTGTGTATGTGTATAATCAAATGATTTATGGATAAATACTTGCAAAAAAAGCAGAATGTGGGGTCTGGCGAGCGCAGGTCCACAGGGCATGTGCAGGCCAATTGGCAGCCATTGTAACAGACTCGCTCCCTCCCTCCGCCACACTGTTATCTCTTGTTTCTTTTCAGCCGCAATTGATTCGCCTCTACTTGATTATCCAATGGGATCTGAGATCACATCCTCGAGCACATTCATTTATTTCAAGCCGCTTATTTCAAGCCGGGATTAGGTTTATTTTTATTTACACACATCAAACATCATCTATCTATAAAGCAAGAAACGTCTGGCTGTGTGTCTGTCTGTGTGTGTGTCTGTGGCTCGCATATCTCTCTGAGTTTTAGTCAGATCGGCATGAGCTTCCGGATATTGCTTGCACACAGCACAAAGGTGTGCATCCTTCATTGTGAAGTTTTTAGAAGTACAAAGGTGTGCAGCCTTCTCTGAATAAAAAAGTAATCTCTGAATAAACCCCGCCTCCCTCTGAAGAGCGGGACACACACAGCAGACCGACGCACCTATTGTTACTTCCTCAACAACTCCTCTCCTGCTCCACCTGTCCGCATTAGTGGTAAGCAAAGTGCACTTTATGCTATTTTCACTGTAATAAACCAGCACGGGCTCGGATGCTTCTTCAAAATGTTTTATTTCCGCCCAAGTCCCACACACTGCTACTGACACGTTAACTAAACCGAAAGCCCGAGCGCAAGTCTCCCCCCCGACACACACACACACACACACACACACACACACACACACACACACACACACACACACACACACAGCTGACTGCTACTGACACGTTAACGTTAAAAAAGCTAAGCTGAAACGCACACATGCACACACACACACACACAGCTGACTGCTACTGACAGGTTAACGTTAATTGACAGCACGGTCTCGGATGCTTCCACAAAATGTTTTATATCCATTTAAAAGCTAAACCGAAAGCCCGCGCGCACACAAGTCTCCCTCCCCCCACACACACACACAGCTGACTACTGACACGTTAACGTTAATTGACAGTTATCCAAACTCTGTCTTATCTTTCAAATACCTAACAGTAATGGTAATTGGGTTGACAATGTTGTCATGGCGTGCAGCATAGACTCCTTTTATACACAGTACAGCCATTTACTATATAGGCAACTGATTATAAGTTTGAGTGCAGTGTGCAGTATGGATGGCAGTTTGCAGGGTACCATAATATCAGATTGTATAGGTAACACCTGTACAGCTCGATTCTTCTTTAGGCTTCAACACTTAATTAATTAACACAGTTTGAGTTTCATTTCACTTAACAAAACACATGGAATTAGTTTGTGGTTATCTTTACACAATACACTAAGGCAGTGGTTTTCAAACTGTGGGGTGCGCCCCCCCTGCCTGGGGGGCGCGGATGAATATGTGAAAAAACAAAACAATTTTTTATTTTTTAGAGTTTGTGTTTTTTATATTAAGATCATGGCATAGCTGGACAAGAGTTATTCTGCTTCGTTCCTCTCACTGCATTTAAATGCATTCATTATATTACAGAGAAATAGGTCACATTAAAGAAAAATTGCATAATTTTTTGATTTTAAATTAATATTTATATGGAAAATTCATGTGTCTTTCTTCAATAGCTTCTAATTCATCAGACCCAGTGTCTCCAAATTATTTGTTCAAACTAAATTCCTCATATTTAGCCTCTTAATTTTCCTCTCAAAGTGCACCAGATTCATGCATTTCACTTTAAAAAGGTGAAAAAAAATACCCTCATACCCTCCCCCCCCCCCCCCCCCTAGGAGGGTCTGGTTCTCCACTGGATACTATTTTCTTCCATCAGGACATTGGAGGCTCTAGCGAAAAAACACGTGGTGTGTGAATGACATTAAACTGGTCAATAATTTGGGCAAGTCTGTCTGCCTATCTTTCTCACTCTGCTGCACACTCAGTCACTACTATCCATGCTTAAAGGAAGCAGGATTAAAACACTGGATTAAGATGCTAAAATGTATTAAAAAATGTGTTTAAAAATGCACAAATGTTTCAAAAACATGTTTAAATTTGTAAAATAATTAAAAGATCTTTCAAAACACACAGGGATTTAGAAAAAAAATGTTGGGGGGGGGGGCTCCGCTGAAATTTGTTCTCTGAGGGGGGCTCACTCTCTCACACTTTGAAAACCCCTGCACTAAGGAATGTTGCACTACTCTTTAGCCAACTTCTACAAAGTAAGTTACTGATAATAACCTTCAACAGTGTAAAATTAGCCATCAATGATAGCAGCCAAATGTACTGTCTAATATCTTTCTTTGTTTACCTGCTAACTACGGGCACTGCACTAGTGATAGAAAACAATACAACTATAGAGCTCAATAGATATGTTCAACACACACGCACACACACACACACACACACACACACACACATTCACAAAAGGTTAAAGTATAAGGCTTCTCCTCTCTCCTGCAACCTTGGTTCTAGAACCGAAATCAATGGTGTTGTGTGAAATCAGCTCCCAGTTCAGTGAATTGCTTTCTGGGGCACCGTGTAACTTGCATATAAAAATTTAAAAAAACACTGGGACACTGGTGATTCAAGGAACTTAAAAAAAAAAAATCCGAGGAAGCACACTAGTTTGACGTCAAATATACTGCGTTAGCTGTAAACATACTTTCATTAATTCTGCTCTGGGCTTTTTAGGTAGTTGTCTGTTCAAAGCATGCACAACACAGCTACAGATAATAGGATGAATCAAATTAGGTCAGCTATAGTGACCTAGTTTGGAAGAAAACCATATTGTCATGGCTTGCAAACTGTCACCACTAAATTAAAGTTAAGTGTTATTAATTGCTGCATTCACGTTTAGTCTGCTGTGACGATGGCTGCACTGTATTTGAACGTCCGAACTCCCAGGGGAGGGAAAACAGTTTCACCAGAGTGCAGGTAGCAGGTTTTACATTTGTTATTAAGTTGGTAATCACACAGCAGTAGGTAGCTTTACAGAGCGATTCTAGAAAAAGGGAACATGTATGTAACATCTTAAATCACTTTATTACCATGTGTAATCAACATTAAGACAAATATTTTTATTATTCATCATAATAAATGTTGAAAGATTGGCTCAGTCACTATCTTTTCATTTGTGTCCGGGCATGTGAAGATTTTTTTAATGTAATTTACGTCTTACTGCCCAAGGCGCCAGTTCCTCCTGACAAAGGTGGAGTATATTGTTTATTATTCTGAATCAAATCGAGTTTGCTTGAATCTGTTACATCAAATTAAAAAAAATAGACTGACTTCCATAGCAATTCACCACCTGCTGAACTAGAAACCAGTTTAAGACACTCCCAATGTTTGTGTTTCCATGGCGCCAACTGTTTAAGTGACGAAGGACGGGAGCAAAAACGTAGGTGTCTCCTCCGACTGGGCAACTAGTTTAAAAGGTGCCACTCCCTTTGAGTCGAAGGCTAATTATGCCCCACAGGTTAGAGGTATTAAGATACCTCTTGATGTAATATGTCAAATGCGAACAAACATTATCAAATTAACTCATTAACATACAGGGTCATATTAATGAAAAAAGTGTATTCCTATAATGTCTTGGGAAAACCTGCTCTTGGATTTTCAACTTGTTGAATGTATGGTGTAGACTTAATTCTATGCAATATTGTACCGATCTACAATGTTTGTAAATTATTGCTCTCAGTTTTAAGACATGATGCTTTGTCTCCATGAGGATCTTGAAAGGAATCTAACTTGCTGCTTGAAGACCGCAGTGCATTAATGTGGTGACGTAGGGACGAGCGACGGGACTGCTAACTGCAGTAACTGACAGGAAGTTAGCTAATAGAACCATTCCGCTTACAACACCTTTAATCCCTGCTGTTATTATTGATTTGTTGGCACCTCATTTCATGATATTCCATCTAATAGTTGATGGCCCTATATGAAAAATAAATGTGATCACCAAATAAATGTGCAGCATTGTCTGAGGACCATGGATATATTGTTACACATGTGTACCAAAACACTAAAAGGTTGTTTTGTAGAACAGCTATACAATTAAAGTTGAACCGCATTTGAGACAGTATTAATAAACTCATCAAACTATACACATAGCAGCTCATCGACGTGATCAAAAATACAGAGGCACTATCAAGGATTGTTGGCCAGTTTCAACTTTATTTCAACCATAAACCTATCAAGCATGTGGTTGTGCCAACGGCGCATTGGAGGATTGGATGACACTTTACTCCAAATCTAAGAGCACACCGATGAGAGAAACACCATCCCTGACATCTGCACAACTGAAGATTGGCCAAAATGGGAAAGTCCATAGAGTACTCACACGATTCATTTCAATTTCCCCTTATCCCACACGCAGAAGAACTTGGAGTCTATTCAACAGGAAACAAAGACAAGCTGTGACGAGAAGTGGCTGTATGTGGCAATTGCAAACCACGATAGGAACACATAGCATGTTTGGACTAGATGCACAAGTCCTCAGTTTAATGAATTACACCTCTATTATTTAAATAGTTTCTGACTTGCTTTCAATAACATTATATGGGTATGCCTTATTGGGTTGCATATGTAGTATTTGTTATTGTTACAACAGACACATAATGTTCACTATAATATTTCTATATGGGCTCAACATTGAGTTGGATGTAAAAAAAAATACTAAAACATGATTCTCTGTCACTCACAGTATTCAGAGGTAAAGATGAACTAAAACAACACAGCAACACAAGTTAATAAGAAATAATATAAATGTTATTTCCAGAGTTAATTTCCCTACCATGCACTCTTGTATGACATGTAGGCTACAACAGCTCTGTAAAAGCTGCATACAAGGTGAATTTATAATGTATGTTTGTTATTCAGCTCTCATCTGTCCATAATAACCATTTGATTATGCTTGCATATCTCAGTGTATCTGTGTTATCTTCATTCAAATTTGCCGTCTGCACTGTGTGCTCTTGCCAGAGTCAATTCCCTGGTATGTGGCAACATACTTGGCTATGATGATATGATGATTTCATTGGAAAGAGTTGCCGCATGTTGATTTGATGTTCTAAGGAGGGGAGACATTCTTAATTATGTTAATCATCCGGGCAGAACTGTGATCATAGTTTTTAGACTGGATTTGAGGTTAACAGCTTGCAGGGGGAGATGTGACAAACAAAACAGCAAGCCATCAAACAGAGCAGTGGAGGCTTAATAGGTCATAAAACAGGATTTAACAGAGCTTAGATGAGGCTGAGGATACTATGTTAATTGACATGGGTGGTGCCGGAGGCAAAGTTTTATAGGAAGAGTAAATACAAACAGATTTAATTGCATTAGATTAAACTTTATTAGCACTGCAGTGTATCAAGAACCAGTGCAAAACAAGCTATACATATATTTAATTTTTTTGTAATTGTACACAGAGGCGTACACTTAGCAAAATAGGCAATTATTATTATTAATTCAACTGCCATAGCCTATTGCAAGTAGCCTAGCCTACTTGAGACTTTATTTTTTACCTTCATTTTTATTCCAGTCTCTATTTTTCACAGGACTTGTATTTGTAGTTTTTTTTAATGGTATTCTGACATAGAAGTATTGTGAGCAGAGACACAATAGCCTACATTAGGCTATATTTAAAACAGACAGACACTAAAGTCTGTTGCCTGCCTACAACAACAATATCCTGAAAAGTTTGAAAGGGGCAGGTGTGAAGCATTTTTTTATTTTTTTATTTGTATAATTGAAACAATTTGTTTGGAAGTTCTGGTCATACAAGAAAACAGGTGTGTAGGATATATTACATATCCGCCATCCTATTGCCGAAAATGTAGCCTATTAAACATGTTATAATGTAGCAAAAAATGACAACGCAGAAAAAAAAGAACAATTACGTCGCTGTTTGTGTGTCGCACAGTGATGACGCAGTGTCAGCTGTAACTCTTGCTGGGTTTACGTCGTCTCTTTAAATCATGCTTTAAAAACAGTCTGGTTTTATATACAGTCTAACATTTGTTACGCGTTTCACCCGCACTGATTTCCCAACATCCTAAAGGTAAGTATAAGTCTGCGAGTCTGTGCCTGTGTTACTGATCTTACGAGTAGCCTAGAGTTGCATTCCGAAACACAATCACTTCGGCTACTTCTTAAAGTGAGTTAGATTAGTCTTTAATGAGGTATCAGCCCTACCTAAGTAGTATTAGTATTAATGACCGCTGCATTCTCGTTTGATAAGACAGGTTAGACGCTATTTTTGGGAGCGAGTCACGTTGGTCACGTCTCAAACTTAGTTTGTCTGATTGTGTTTGCACCATGTAGCCTACCTATGGAAGTTGTATTAGTGCAGTAGTGTAACAAGTGGGCTATTCAGATTAAGGAAAAGTACTAAAACAACTCTGGTAACATACTCTGTTACAAGTAGAAGTCCTGCATTCAAAACCTTTCATTCAGTAAACGTATGCATGCTAAGTAGCCTATAATATGCACAATGTACACTTGCATCTAGCATCGATACGAGTAGCCTATGTTTGTAGCATGGTTGTCCTGTGCGAAGCATGTTTCTAGAAAAAGACCTTAGAAAAACAGCTCAGTTGATTCAGTTCTGTGGCAAAACATGTTCCAGTTAATCCAAAGGTGGTTTAAATAGGCTTATTATTCTTCCTTATTTGGATTTTTTTTTTCAAATTTAAATTAGGAAATCTATCAGTTTATCAAAGACATTCAAAATCATCAAATTTGGAGATATATGGTCTTCAAGTAACAATAAGGGTATGACTAAATGTATTCTGAAAAGTAAATAGTAACTTAAGCTGTCAGACAAGTGTGTTGGAGAAATACAAATATCTTATATTTCTTTGAGATGTAGTAGAGTTTAACATTGCACAAACTTTAACATAATGTACTCAATTAGAGTAAAGCTATTGAATGTGTAGGCTACATGATTTGAGTAGCACACAGTGTTTCCCACACATAGGCTCTACTTGAGCAGGTACATTGAGAGCCGGCCAGATAGATAGAAAACTGTTTTGCATCCAGTGTGAGTGTTATCGTGGTGCAGCTATCAGTGCGGCCCATGCTACATGTCTTTGTGTTGTTATTTGGGGTTTAAGTGCCTCATGCACCCAGTTTAAGTGTAGGCTACAGTCGCATTGAAGTAACGCCACTGCAATGTCTTGCTACTACTGATCGGAACGTATCTAAGTCTCAGTTACATTCCATTACTGACTTTACGCCGGATACGTTTGTTACATTGATCTAAGTAGACTGCAGCAGATGATTTCCTTGATAAGTGTGCAACTTGGAACCGAAAGTCACTTAATGAACTGGGTGGTCTTTTATTGCCATAACCATTTGCATGCTTGTACTAAGATGGTACAGCATTGATTTATTAAGTGTGTGTGCAGACATGCACGGTATTTTCAGATAATCTACAACAGTTTTGTATTAGCAGGAATCAGGCTTTGGTTGTAGAAAACATGACACCCTCAACAACGCCCTCAACAAGTCATGACCAAAACGTATAAAGTGCCTCCTTATTAGAGATGTGCTCTTTAAATCCCCTCACCTGGATCTGTGTTTATTTGCTGTGTTGTCAGAACAAAAATGACAGTTGACTATCAATAGTGGTTTTGTTTGTTAGTCACACATCCAGCCCTTCAGGATATTCTATCTTTCTATCTTGCAGACATAGTGGCATAACCCGCCTTCAATAAGCCATTCAGTGTTTACTGAGAGCCAACACAAGCTAACAAACACTAACTAGCCGTCAACACTCTCTGTGCAATTTTCCTGTGTCGTTGTTTATTGCTTCCTACTGTCAATCACTTATGTAACTAAATGCACAGTCAATTATAGAGACCCTGCAGCCAGCGAGCCCACAGGAAACACTTTTAATGTGAAAGGCTGTCTGTCATGGCTGCCGTCGGCTCATGTCACCGATGATAAGACGTGTTAATGGTTGATGGTGACTGAACTGTTTTATACATTTATTTATTTGTGCCTGCCTGCTACAATATCAGCATTGGCTGTTACATATTGATTTTAATTTACATGAATTAAAATTAGTAATGGAATAGAATAAATAAAATAAATAAATAATACTTTATTTTCTACCCTCTGCGTGCAAAAGCCATACCATGTGTCTTTGGCTTATATGTGCAAACACATTCAAAAGGACACATTACAACAAAACACACTGGAAGCTACAACTAATATCAGACTTATTCTTCCTGCTGCACAGCCCCATCCTTTTTTAAATCCTTCTTAAATTCCCTACCCAAACATTCATGTCACAATAAAAAAAAAAATGCTTTAGTTATTAAAGACAAAATAGATTTCAATTGATTTCTTTGTTTGATTTGACGCTACATGAAAATAAGTAGTACAGCCCCATGCATTTTTAAAACCTTAAATCTCCTGGCTGATTATTCATGTCAGAATAAAAAACAAAAAATTGTAGGCTATTTAGTTATTTAACGCAAAAAGCAAATTCATGTTTTTTTTTACAATGCCCACATAAAATAATAATAGCTTACACCAAACAATGTGTTATGTAGTTCACTTGGGTTCTTGGTTTTGATCCGTTTTCATGTTCAAATTTGAATTCCGCTGTAGGTTAATTTGTCCTATCCCGTTTAAATTCACACCCTAACGGTATCAAAAATAACTGGTTCGCATGGATGGAAGTTCTCGGTAAATTGTTCATGCATCTGCTTGTTTCCTTGTTATTTCTACTGACTTATCTTTAAGGGTTTTTCCATTGTGTAACTGTCTGTATAAATAGAAGTTTAAATCAATAGTGGCATCTGAGAGTTTTGAGCAGCGCTGCCTTGTATCTACCCTTCCAGCTAAAGGGAAAACCCTCGGCTTCTCCCGAACTGATGTGTGGGAGGAGAAGGAATTAGTGAGAACTGTAAATCACTTCTTCCTTGTTCCCAACTGTGTTATTTTAACCGTATATCCAATTTCAACAGGGATTAATCCTTGTACCCAAATCAGCAGAAATACGCTGACTGACAGACTGCTGTTTCATCTCGACTTAAGAGCACTAAGCTTGTGTCATATGACAGCCAAGATCAATGTTACTGCAAACATATCACAGACTTTTCACTCTCGATATTGTGAATTGCTTTGTAAATTATTTTTCCCTCCCCCGTCAGATGTCGGCTTTGTGTGGCACCAGCAACGGCAGCCAAGACGCACGTCAAGAGGCCACAGACAAACAGGCAAGCATTACATAACACCAAAGATAAACAGCCTTTGTATGAGATGACGTTATAAATACACCTGCCCTTTACAGATGTCTGCGAAACTGAGAAACTGCAAAGTAGATTGTTTTGGATTTCGTTAGAGCACAAGTCAAAACATAATGGGGGGAAAGAATGAAAGTGTCTATCATATGTTCTAGCAATATTGTTGTTTTTCCATATTGTCAACAACTCCCGTGAAAAGACCCAAACCAACAAGGCCTTGTTCTGTCCCTCAATTCTTTATTACATTCTTTTGTTCAGTATTTTTCCTAGAACGATTTGTACTGTAGCCTTTTAGAAAAACATGCTCAAACAGGAGCAACAAGTGTGTTGAAAGGGAGTCATTTTAGGTATGGATTTGTTCACATTTGAAAGTGCTCTGGTGAGTAGAGTCAACTTCACTGTTTTTAATGAAGGAGAATGTCACCCAGTACACTGTGTGGCCATTGAATATTCAGGCTTTGGCAATAGTAGAATAATTGCTGGTTAGGATCTTTTCGTGGGTGTTGCCGACGATAAGAAACGTAGAAAAACCATCACTAAACGTTTTCCTTTTAAAGGTGCAGTCAGTGATTCTGGAGAATGTTTGGTGTCAAAATCCCTTATTGTCAAAATCTCCACACGATCCACAACCTGTTCATACTGTGCGTGCGCTTCAAAATAAAATCTGGTGTTAATACAAAGCCAAGGCTCTGTAAACTGGTATAGATTTATGCAAAAGGTACGTCAACACAGTGGACCCGCCATAGCTAGCAGCAACCGGCCCGTTTTAGAGCCTAGGCTGTGTATTAAAATTGTATTCATAAATTGTATTTCTTCAGGTAGCAGCTTGTGAGAAGATATTCAGTGATTTTGACAAAAGCCTTCCCCGAATTCATTGAACTCACCTATCTTTTACAATTTTGCTTCAGCAGCAGGGACATTGTGTGCACTGGTTATTGTTGTGTATTCTAAAGAAGTGATTGTGTGTGTGTGGCAGGAAAAGGAGCATCCTCGTGTTCTCATTCCAGAGTTATGCCGACTCTTCTACCAGCTGGGATGGGTGACGGGAACCGGCGGAGGGATCAGTCTGAGACGGGGGTTCGTATGTCGATTCATTTCAAAGTATCCCAAATGCAATGGATTGTTTATGCTCAATTATATAAAGATGGAGACAGCGATTATGGAGAACGCTTGGTGTCAAAATCAGTCAACATCTCCTCACAATCCGCAAATATTGTGTTTATACAAATCCTAGACTCTGTAAACTGGTACGTAAACAAAGGGTATGATAACAAAGGTTGCCCACCATATTGCAACATGCCGGTTTATTGACACTGGTTTTGTTTTTATGCGAGCATGCACTATAGACAGGTAGCGGATCGTGAGGAGATATTCACAGATTTTAACAACAAGCGTTCCCCAGAATCACTGACTCTACCTTAAACTGTGTCTGTCTATTACAGTTTAAAGGCTAACTGACAGAACTTAAATTTAATGTTTGCTCACCTTTGATGCCACACATGTAACACTGTAATTGTTTTTGTTGTGTAGAACACCTGTATGCTGAGAAGTTCAGGGTCGGTTGAATCAGTTTATATAAAGTATGCAAATCTAGGGTGTAGTCACAATGAAACAGAATTTAAGCCTGAAGGCTTTGACAGGATTTTACAAGTATCTTTAAACTGTGTTACTTTTGGAAGGTCACTTAAGAGAGAGCAGCACCCATTAGAAAACCCCTGCTAAAGTTGATGAATCCACAGATGAAAGCAAGTAAGATTGTCTGACTGCCATCCATGCCGCTGTTTCATTCAGATAGCAAAACTTTTAAAGTTATAGAATAGGAAATGTTCCTTTCATCTTGTTAAAATATTACACTTGTAGATTCAGATAGAAAATAAGCAATACTAAGTTCCACTTCAATAGTTCAGCTCTGCAGAGTATAACCCCACAAAAGGATGACTGTTTTCATTTATTTTTATGTCAAGTTAAAAAACAGGATATTTTGGAGCCACCAACATGGGCTAGTAAATGGGAACTATTTACACTTATCCATGTTGTGCCTGTTTGTCCTTTTGTGTATGAATGGCTGCTTTAATAGTTCAGCTCAGGAACTTCAACGCTGTTTTATTAATACAAAGCCTCTTAACAATTCTTCACTTACGCTACATCAAAGCCAGTACGATAATATGTAATACATGATGCAGCCTGAATAGACAGGTGTGTTGTCAGATGTTTTACACAAAACTTCTAAGGAGTGTATTTTTATGTCCTTTAACTGTTGAAGCCCTTTTCTTTGTTGCAGTTGCTTTGGTTTGACTCAGAAGTTACTCAGAGCCTGAGGCGGCTTCACCGCTCCTCAACTTGCACAAAAAAATCAATAGGCGACTCCTTCATCTGCTTTTTGTAGCCGGATAAAGAAGAGTACAATGGCTTGATTCACTACATTGGGGAAACTACGGAGACATGTTACAACTCTCAATACTGAAAATATGATCAATGTTTAGATCTTGAGGGGAGCAAATGTAGCCTGGCTCCGCCCGCCTACCTACTTCCGCTCTATTTTCATTTCACTTCAGTAGTCAGTCTGGAGGTGGGGTGTGTTAGTGGGATTCTGCTCGTCCAAATTTTTGGCGGTCCAATCAGCGATCAGAGTGAGTGGCTGAGAACGATGACGTCGAAGTCGCGCTCCAGTTTCAGTTGAATGCTGCGTTCCTTTATACTCGGAACTCGGAAATTTCCGACTTGGTAGTTCCGAGTTCCGACATGTCTGTGTTCCAGTGCATCTGCTCGGGAAAGTATGGACGCCTACAACCTTTCTCATCCAAATAACTAAACGTTAGGCCCTAGCTACCGGTGCCAGGTACCGGTAGATCCATAGACTACAATATAGTGAAGTCGGAAATTTCCTATTTCCCTGTACAACTGAAACGCACCGTCAAAAGCCGGCTCATGACATACGTCTGACCAAACGTGATGTGATTGGTTGGCTAATCCAGAGTGGCCCTGGGCAGATCCAATAGTTTTAAACTTCAACAGACACCCGCCTCCAAGTGAGTGAACGTTTGCCAATTACAGCACTTCCAGACCTTCTGTACAAATGAAATGAAGTACGATGGTCTGGTTGGACCAGGCTAGAGCAACTGAGGCTTTTTTTTTTACTTAAAATATTTGTATAACTTTTTATGTAAGGTGTTGACACATCAGGTCGTTTTTTTTTACATAGAATGTTTGTAGTTCAAAGTGTAGTGAAGTAAATTGAACATTTTAGACACAAATTTTACAAAATACTTTTGCAATAACTGCAAAAATGGGAAAAACGGTTGCAAAAGTATGCAGAATTAGTTAAGGTCACTGCCCTGGGGATTGGGTTATTTATGGCTGGCTTGACAAATATTAATAGGTGTTTCTTTAACATTGTAGATACAGAGTTTAAACTGAGTACACAACACCACATACATAACATTTCCTTTTGAGATGAAGTTCAAATAAACAAAGTATGTATGCCGTACAAGGCCATGATGATCCATTATGGTACGAAAAAACTAACTCTGTGGAATTTCAAGACCAACTTTATTGTCCTTGTCCGTCTCCTTGATGTTTAACACATACCATGTTGTGTGTTGTATAACAGAGAGCAGATCTATGTTGCACCTTCAGGCGTCCAGAAAGAGAGAATACAGGTGAGCCAGTTGAAACCCACACAATTTTTGATGGAGCAGTATTCCGATAAGGATTAAGGCGTTGGGTTTTAAATTATTATGTTCTAACATTTGTTGCTGAACAGCCAGAAGACATGTTTGTGTGTGATGTGGAGGAGAGGGACATCAGCTGTCCACCTGCCTGGAAAAGGTTAAGGAAGAGTCAGTGTACACCACTTTTTATGAATGCCTACACAATGAGGGGTGAGTCACTCTTACACATCCATACGCATACCGCCAATTATCTTTAGAATAAAATCAGCCATATACTCATCTTATATATGTCAGAGTGCACGGTGTACTACAGCACAAAGACAGAAATGGTGCAAAAAATGCTGTTTATTTATATACAAATATGATTTGAGGCTGAAATGGAATTGAAAAAAATATATGCATTTACGGGAATGCAATCATTGTGTTTTATTGAATGTAGAAAACCATTGTGTCGTGAGAGATTAAGAAACGGTTACAAATAGCAATGAGAACAAAATTGTTGAACCAGTTATTTCCTAGTAAACTTGTCCCAAAAACTCTTAAATAAAGGTTGAGACAAGTTTAAGATTGTTTTTCTTCAAAATAAAGGTCCTTCGTGTGGAAACTATTTTTGGCTTAAAATATAGATTTCAGATAAAGTTTGAGAACATTGCCTGTTTTTACAAAGAAGCAGAGAGGGTTACACTGATACGATACAGCTGTTTAGTTGCAGTTCAGTGGACTGCACTGAAAAATCATATTGTGTTTTTTTTTTTTTTTCTTTGCTAAAATACAGGGGCACAGGCAGTTATACACACCCACTCCAAGGCTGCTGTCATGGCAACACTGCTGTATCCTGGCAAAGAGTTCAGAATCACGCACCAGGAGATGATCAAGGGGATTCGTAAGGGCACCTCGGGCACAAACTATCGGTATGTAATCAATCGGCCAGGCTTAACAAAGTCCAAATGGTGTCCACGCATTTCTCACTCAAGTGGATGTTTGTAGAGTCACTCATAGTAGAGACTTTACCTTCAAAAACATGCTGTTTTAATTTTGACATTTTGTATGACAAATATAGAACGGACCCTTCTGATCTAGGGACCAAACCACCGCTCAGTGCAGTGTGGAAAGACAGAGTTAATAAGCCATGAAGGGCTGCTGTGACAGGAGGGAAGTGGAAAGAGGTTTGTCATTATAAAGTCTCCAATTTTGTCACTGCTAGAGCCGGGCTGGGGCCTTTTTTCTTTGATTTTGTCTAATTTGGAGTCGAAAAAGCAGTGTTGTTATTGCATGCTCGCAATTATGATTTTTGTTGGGGAAATTGCCTCATCACATGTCAACAAGAATCTATGTCATAATGTCTATAGTTCCTCTTTAACTACTGTTTTGCCCAGCGACAGACACTAAAAGCAGAAAAAATTCTGGCCCAATTCTAGGAAAATGTCCCCTCTGCCATCCCACTGGAGGTTGCAGACCTGAGAAATTCAAACTTATGCACAGTGGAAGGGTACTTACTTACCATGTTATAAACTCTAGGACTATGAGGCAGTGCTTTGTTTTTCTGTATATTTTGCTAACCCAGTGTCCCAATCTAATGTATGGCCTAGTGCCAGGGGCAGAATGAATACAAACTGTTTTCTGCCAAGAATAATAATTTTTTCTGGCCGAATATCAATCTGACAGCAGAACATTTCCAGCGTCATCCGGTTTCACAGCCACCGACTTCTCCGTGGAAACCGACGCGTGTCAGCGCCTCCATCAGGGTTAGAGAAATCATAACTGTGATAAATTCAGAGGTATCGTTCCATCATATTCTCTGGGTATCGTAGAGCACATCACGATACGATCAGCTCGTTTTGGGCCCTTTGATCTATAAATGTGCCCTGTCTTGCCTTCATTTTCTCTGCAACTCTGATCCAAATCACAGGTAGAAACATGCAAGTCGACCACAAAAATTGTTCTGCGCACAGGCAATCGTTTCTTCATTATTATTATTATAATTTGTTTTGAACTTAGATCGCTTACAAAGATATTTTATACAAATATATTTAGTACAAAGATCTTTTCTAAAAAAAAATTGAGGGTGTTCACTGTTCAGGCTTTTCACCCATCCAGGCAGGAGAATAAACTGGGAGACATTAGCAGAGTCAGGAATGCGTTGTATTATTGCACTAGCAAATGTTACTTTCATTTAGATTAGTCAGTCAGTCTGTAAATGTCAAACACTGTTGAAATAGGTCTGTGATGTTGCTTGTTTTGTTCAAGTTAACATCCAAAAATTGTTCAACTTACAATGACAAACTGCAAATCCTCACATCTAAGTTGTCTGGAATCGGGGAAATGTTTGGTGTGTTTTTTTTCTTGATAAATTGTTTACGATCTCTCACAATCAGCGCAGACGCTTGTGTCAAGCTTTAAGAACATCCGGCGCCTCAACATCTGACAGCTCTCTGATGGCAGAAGTTAATGGCTCAAAAAGTTATCAGCCTGGGTGTAATTTGTCATTTTCCTACCCTGCGTATACCCAGGTATGATGACACCCTGGTCGTGCCCATTATCGAAAACACACCGGAGGAGAGGGACTTGAAAGATCGGATGGCTTTGGCGATGAATGAATACCCAGATTCATGCGCTGTCCTCGTCCGACGTCACGGTGTCTACGTCTGGGGGGAATCGTGGGAGAAAGCCAAGACCATGTGAGCATTTACCTCCCAGCGCTATTAAAGGTGGAGTCAGCGATTCTGGAGAATGCTTGTTGTCACAATCAATTTTTCCTCAAAAACAATGAATATCTCCTCACGTTCCGCTACCTGTCCGTACTTTGCGTGCGCTGGAATAAGAATCTGGTGTTTATACACAGCCAAGGCTCTGTAATCAGATATGTTGCCATCTATGGTGGGCCCCCTTTGTTTAGATATCCTTTGTTTACATACCAGATAACAGAGCCTAGGCTGTGGATTAACACAAGATTTTTTTCAACGAGTATACAGCACAGACAGGATGAGGATCGTGATGATATATTCTCTGATTTTGACAACAAGCGTTCTACAGAATCACTGACTCCACCTTTTAACCCATGTGGTCTTCTTCATGATTAAGAACATATTAAGAGTATTTGTGCTGAGGACATGTGTTGTAAATACATTTTTTTTCATCCTTTACATCGCCAACACTCTATAAATAATGCTGCATCTTTGTAGGTGTGAATGCTACGACTATCTCTTCGACATGGCCGTTCAAATGAAGCAGTGTGGACTGGACCCTGAAGCTCTGCCAATGGAGGAACAAGGAATAGTTTGACACGCGCCAGTGCGTTTTAGAGAGACGTTTTCTGCAGAGAGGTCAGTAGAGTTCAATCAGAAGAGCAGATGGTAAACATTTGTCTTTCGCGCTGGTGAAATTTGATGGCGAGGGGGAAAGATTCAGGGGGTTGAAGGAGATTGAATGCCTGTGATCCGGAAGCGCCTGGAGGTACGCTGCAAAGCACTGTGGGATAACTTATGGGCGAGCAACTCAACTGTCAAAAAAAGATCCTCAGGTTCAGAAGCTGCCCGATTCAAGTTTGAATGCAACCGGGATCAAGGTCTTTGTGTATGTGAGGCGTGAACAATCATGCATCTCAACTGCCTTTGTTTGAGTCAATAAAAACTGATGAAATGTTAATCATGAGTCGCATAAATTATTCAAATTTCTTTTTTAAAGCCTAACTAAAAATGAGGTTGTAAATGTGAACCAATTTTCCATTTCAATTTAACAAGCTTTATCGGCATGAATATATTAAAAGAGGTTTGTCAAAGCATAATATTATAATTCATAATAATTCAATAACAAGAGTGACAATCAAAACTGAAGTTATAACAATAATAAGACACATTTATGATTTTATATCAATAATCGAATGAATAGGAGACAAAATGATGCAAATATCATTTAAAAAAGTGCAGAAATGTTCAAGAAGTATTGTGTAATATTTTTTTCATTTGGGTGTGGGTGTGTGAGAGAGAGTGTGTCAATAAATATGATACAACAAATACTGCTTTTTTGACTTGTGAAGCACACAGCATAGCATGCATTGACTGGTCATCTTGTCAAACGGCTTTCAGTACAAATAACCCTGTGTTGCGTGAAAGGAGCGCGTGCTGTGTCTATGAACAGCCTTCATGCCCGCACCACCATTCCAGCACCAGGCTAGTGCATTTGTTGCAGGCAGGCATTGCACAATTTCTGTGAATCCTTGCTCAACATGCCTCCAGTCGTCTGCATACTCAAAGTTAGAGTTGTTATTCTTTTAACAAGCTCCCTATGCTGCTACCATCCTACTGCTTTCACCGCTCAAAACAGAGCTCAGTCAAATACGCTGCAGGCTTATTTGACTTTTTTTTTTTAAATATACAAAAAATAATACAAATAAACAACAAATAGGATTTTTTTGGATTCCCCATACTCTGATTAATAAGGAATTCTGGTAAACACATTTCCACGTGTAAATTACATTGTGAATATCACCGTCAGTTGTATAGTCCACTCTTGAACAGACAAAATTTAGTTCTCAGATTTAATTCAAGTGCTTTCTAGAAATGTTTTTATGTGGGGAATGACATGTAAAAAGCGGACACACAAGAGAGTTTGAGAATAAAACGTATAATTCAAAATACTTCAAAAAGTATTCAGCATTGTCAAAGTTAGACTATGCCACAGCAATTTAATCAAAATATTATGTGTATTATATATTCTCAAATATTCATAACATTATGCATTTATATTAAGAATAATTAAATATAAAGAAGATGTGAATGGGGTAAAGGAAAAAAATATCCATCTGCCAAGTTCCTGAGAGAAGTTTCAATAAAATAAGTGAAGATAATCTCTCTGGAACTGCAAATAAGGTATTCAAAATCTTTATTTGTGTGTGTGTGTGTGTGTGTGTGTGTGTGTGTGTGTGTGTGTGTGTGTGTGTGTGTGTGTGTGTGTGTGTGTGTGTGTGTGTGTGTGTGTGTGTGTGTGTGTGTGTGTGTGTGTGTGTGTGTGTGTGTGTGTGTGTGTGTGTGTGTGTGTGTGTGTGTGTGTGTGTGTGTGTGTGTGTGTGTGTGTGTGTGTGTGTGTGTGTGTGTGTGTGTGTGTGTGTGTGTGTGAGAGAGAGATTTGGGGCCACATTGTGTCATGTTGACAACACAGTGTCTTTTGTTAAATGAACTTGTGTAGTTACTTGTACTGTAATTGTAATTAGCATATGCTCATTTAGCAAGTCACCAGTACAAGAGCAATGTTCCTCCAACACCTTATTCATCAGCCTGTTTGTCTGACACACTTACATGTGTATTTATATCTGTAGTAATTGTAGAGTACATGCAGATAATCCCCTGTTGTAAAGCCAAGCTTTGCTTCCTGTACGTCATCCAGAACATACAACATATCTGAGATACCTTTTTTCGTATTCTTGTTCCCTGTTGACATCTGTTTAAACTACCTCCAAAATGTTTGTCCATAGAACTTCATTTAGGACACACACTTTGCCTGGGAAGACAAGAAATCACCTGACTGTCATGAATCCCCTTCTCCTTTATCACTACAGCCATTAGCAGTCTTCTTTGAAACACATTATCAGCTGCTGCACAGGGCATCTTATTATACGCAATACAGAAAATGTTGTTTTTTTTCCTCCAGCCTTTTCAATCAGTTGACGGATGTATAATAGTTCAAGTGCTGTAGTGGCGCCTCTCGACCCATAAATTATATTCAAGTTATATCAACGTGTTTGGCACCCATATCTCAAGAGAAAAGGAACACTCATTGCTGCACCATATTTTTTATGATATTGATTAAAGTGTAAATGTGTTTATGATTTTTAGCTTCAGTAAAAGCCTTGTGACAGGCCAAATGGTGAAATATATTAATGTGATTGACGTCCAGATGCAAGTACTGTAAGCCAATGTGTGTCAGCCACACAGCTCACAGTCACACAAGAAGCCGAAAAACACATTACGCTCACAGATGTATCTCAAGGTCGACATTTAAAAGACACTTTTGCATTTTGGCATTCCAATGCCGCTCCTTCCTGTTATTCTGTTCTTTTTTTGGCATTTTGCATTTATTAGATCTAGCAAGAGGAATGTCAGAAAATATGGAAAGAGAGGAGCCAGAATGATTAAAGTGTTCGATTTGAAACCACAGCAGTTACATTGTAATCTATTTCCCATTATATGCTAATGTTGCTTCTTTTCACAAAACACATTCTTTTAATGAGTGGGTTCAGTCACATGTCTGTGCTTTGGTCATCACAAACAAAACACTTTGCATTGTATACAATAAAGCTCTCCAGTAAAACAAAAACACACTGAGAAAGGCACTTGAACATGGTGGCCTGTTTTAGTTGATTAACAGACAGCCTATTCACACCAGAGCAGTATGGATTTTCCTTTGAGAGCCTCTTCCCTAAGAATAAACAGCTGCATCCAATTGACCAACACTTATGACCAAACAAACCTAATAATAATAACATGTTGTTGTATAGCAACCTTCATACAAGAAATAGAGCGTAAAGTGCTTTACAATATAGAAATGACATGCATGCATTACAAGAGTGCTTTACATTGAAATATAAATGGAATGAACATACTGTACATACAGGGAAGTAATACCATAAAAATAAGATGAAAAAATTGATAAAAGAAGCAAATAAGAACAATAGGATAAAGTTAAAAAAATATGTTATCAAAATAGGATAGAATAAAGTAAGAAAGTCTCCACATATTTCTTATTAGTTGTACTGCAGTGGTGGCAATTTGAGAATTAATAAGTGAAAACTCAGAAAGTTATACGCCTTGCATACACAATCTACAATCGGCACCTCAGGCTCTGAAGTCGTAACCAAAACGGAGCCTCTAATTTTCCCGACTAATCACTTCCGAACATACCTCCTTTAATGCTTTCATTTTGTGCTTTTTCAAATAGTTTTTTTTTCCGAAATGCCACCAATACACATCAAATAGAATCAAGTTGGTGAAATCATTGACTTTTAATTATGTATTTTGTAAAAACCCCACTGACTTTGCATTTCAAGAGAAAACTGCCTAATTGTCCCAGTCACTTCACAATGGTCAGTTATCTTCACACCAACATCTACTTGCTTAGAACAACCAATTCAAAGTCTGTTTTCAAACATTTACCGAGCTGAAGATCCAGATACTCTTCAAAAAGCTGGATGGTAACTAAAACCGAAACCAAAAGGGAGAAGACCCACCAGAAATAGTTGCAGACATTAGAGTATTTTGTGAATTTCTTACCTGTGATTTGAATTGAAACTTTTATTTTGAAAGGAACATACACACAATTCCAATCCAGTGGATAATTTAACTCATTGGGGAAAAGTTCATTTATGTTATGTATACCCATATATCTCACTTTCCAGAATACTAAATGCTCAAAGTGAGACCTGTATCCGTTTTCTCTGCGTTAAGTCAATCTCTGTCAAGGTGGGCGTTGTAATCCGACAATGTTGAGCCTTTGTTCCCTCTTCTCTTGGTAGTCTTCATTGCCATGGTATCTAGGTGTAACCTAAGTCTGGAAAGTATCCACTGAAGTGACATGAGGGTGACATCTCTGCTATTTGCTGATGATGTTGTCCTTTTGGCACCATCACACTGTGATCCTTGACGTGCACTTGAGCGGTTTGTTTCCTAGTGTGATGTGGTAGAGATGACGATCAGGCCCTCCAAATCTTAGGCTGTGGTTCCCTCACAGAAACATATGGCTTGTCATCTACAGGTGAGGGGGGAGGAACTGCCCCAAAATTTAGTTAAATCTGTGTTTTATTCGCAAATTAGGGTAAAAGGGATCTGGAGATTGATCGCCAGTGCGGTGAAGAGAGAGCTAAGTCACAAATTGAAACTCTCAATTAAACCGGTCAGTCTATTTTGCCACCCTTGTCTATGGTCACGAACAATGATTAAAGACGGGCAGAATGAGGTTGTGGGTGCAAGCGACTGTAATGGGGTTTTTGCGTTGGGTGACAGAATGGCTGGGGCTCACTCTTGATGAGCTTCATGATCTGGGAGGACCTGAGAGTACAGCCCCTGCTCCTCCACATCAAGAGGAGACAGTTAATTTGGTTTGGGCATTTGGTATGCCGTTGGAAGTTTACAAGGCGCGTCCAACTGGGAGAAGACCCCGGGGCAGACCCAGGGCAGACCAAGGGCATGCTGGTATCATAGGCTGGCCTGGGAATGCATAGGGATGCACGAGGCTGATGGAAGTTGCTGTAGAAAGGGACATCTGGGTCGCTCTGTTGGCCGGCTGCCACCATGACCCTGACCTGGATAAGAGGTCTGAAAATGTATGTATGGAGACTATAAAAGTAATCATAAAAAGTATACAAAGGACTATACATTTACTTGAAGGAATGTAACTAATCATATCTCATTTGTGGTGTTGAATAATTCATTTTATTTCAGTGATCACAGATTAAGTGGAGGGTTTTCTGTCACAAAATAAAATGAGAACCTCAGGCTAAGAACTCCTTCTGGCTCACATTGGCATTAAGACTTCAGACTATCGCTTTAGTTTACTGATCTGCATGCCACAGAATCTAATCGTGCTAGCTGGCATCTAAAATCAATTGGCTGTAACTGATGTGAGCTGTAGTTGAACAAACCAACGGCTTCTTGCCACAGTTACTGCCACTAAGGGTTTCTAGCTACAGTTAAAGACAAATTCATCGTTTACCCGTTTTTTGCTCATGCCCTGTGTATGCAGTAACGATTTGATGTCTGCCAAATTCCAATGTGAATCAGCCTCCTCAGCAAACTTATCAGACCAGCAGCAGCACTTTGCTCTGGGCCTTCTTCTTCCCTTAATCCTTTCACCAAGGCCACACTTTGTTTTTTTTGCCTGCTCTGACTTTGCTGATAGAGATGTAAAGAACATCAATATGCTTTCCAATAAGAAAAAAAAGGCTGCTTGCACCCCAAAATACAATTATGTCTGAACTGTAGATTTATGCAATTTCAAGTCAGCAGTGGAAAAACAGCCTAAAGTGCCTACAGTGTCATTTTCTTTCTTTTTAAGTTCATAAATATCACACATAGCTTCCTGAAGAACACTTTAAAGAGGAAAATGAATTAATACATAATGGTGTTGTCATGAATCTAGCATCAGTTAACAGCAATTACATTTTGATACAGTATACTTGAGATGATCAATGAACAACATGTAGCCTATACCTATTTATGAATACTTTATCATTTGAATGGATT
Source organism: Ammodytes marinus (assembly GCF_949987685.1). Classification (NCBI taxonomy): domain Eukaryota; kingdom Metazoa; phylum Chordata; class Actinopteri; order Uranoscopiformes; family Ammodytidae; genus Ammodytes; species Ammodytes marinus. The sequence continues at coordinate 30,349,318 of NC_137230.1, forward strand.
TATACAGTTTAATAAATGTTACGTCTTTGAAGAGATGTGCATATTTCTTCATGACTTCAAACACGTGGAGTTCATTAGAACTGTTGGCTTTGAAAACACATCTCCGATAGTAGCTTTGGTTTTCTGCTCAGAGGAGACCTTTTTGTCCCAGGGCTCTGAACAGATCCTCAAACGGATGCATAGGATAAGAAAGATCATCAATAAAAAATCTGAATTCGTAGAATTTCAAATGTGCAGATGTCTCCCTTTCATTTTAATTAGATTTAAGATAGCTCTCATATATTTAATATAAATTCAGAAGAGACTGAACATAAAGTAAGATGTACACAGATTATGAGACAGACATATCATTGATTGATAATAATTCCTTTAAATCCTCATTTTAACGTGACAACCAGGCCCTTAATGACCCAAAGTCATAAATTATGTTGATCCTGCAGACTTGAGAGCAGGAAATTAATTTCATTCTGAATCTCCAATCTCCAGACTGAAAGCCAAGACTGCAATATTCATTGCTACAAAGAAATGCCACTTAATAATGATTCTGAAAGATGGAGAACCAGAAACTGAGGGCACATCAGAACAGAAATTAATGTTGATGTTATATGTAAAAGCCTGTGCTGGTTTTGTTGGTGTTATAATACATTGTATGTGTAGGCCTATATATGTGACTTCATGAAGAGCCCTATAGGCGGAGATATTATGTTGAAATGTACTTGAAAGCATTGTGGCGCAGCAAAAAATATGCTTAACCTGATTTGAGATTAAACAGATTTCGATCACAAATTCATGTAATGCATTCTCTCACATCCTTCATGAGTCATCAAGTGTAGTCAGGAGGAGGACTGCAGTCACATCTATTATTAGCCCTTCTGACATTTTACATGATATACCGTAAGTAAGTAGTTAGTAAAGTGAATACCAAAAGAGAAATAAAACATGCAATTTCTGTTTGTTTACTGTTTATACAGTATATTAACAATATATATATATATATATATATATATATATATATATATATATATATATATATATATATATATATATATATATATATATTGATTGATTGATTGATTGATTGATTGTCTTTATTTCGAACATGCGAGCAATAAAAAAATAGATGAATAAATAAAAAAACAAACAAAAACCGAGCACAAAAACACACAAACTCACTCCAACTTTCCTCCTGACGACTTCACTCTGTGACGTCAGACGCTCAATGCACTCCCCAGACGCCAGCAATTACCGCGACTAATTCCTCATCAACGGAACGTTACACCGGTCGGTTTTTGAATCTTATCCCCATATTCCCTATTGAAGGCTTCTTATGTGTTGTTGACTCGGAGCGAATGTGCCTGAAGTAAGCCTTGCTTCTTCTTTACTTTTCTTTCCAAGCGGAGAGCACCTTGCATGCTCACCTGGAGTCTACTCATTACTAACTGAGAGTAACAGGTGTTATCTCCCCTTTTTATAAACGTAATTTTATCATCTGCTTTGAAATAATTGGACAGTTATATTCCTGAAAATGTTCTGGAGAAGAGAGACCGTGTTCAGCTCCGCGGTGCTGTGGAGAACACAGGCTGCGCTGCGGTGGCACGGAGGTGGCATTTATTTGCAGTTGCTGTTTGACACAACGCTCAGTTTATTGCACTTGCATCAAAATATTTAATTTTGTTAAACTTTATTGTATCCGTTTTGTACACGTATATAACATTTTAAAATAGGGGCGGCCGGCCTAAAGGCTACAGACACAAAAAAAAAACGATTTTCCTCATCCACCAATCGAGTTCATTTGAAACGATGAGTACTCGAGTACTCGATTACTAACGCCCATCCCTAGTAACTACAGAACAGATACTGTGCTGTGTAATAACAGGGTCGAAAAATGGGGAAAAAGTCGCGACTTATAGTCCGAAAATTACGGTATATATTTTTTTTCTCTCTTCACCGGATATTCTTAATTAACATTTACGTTGAAGCACACATTTGTATGCTTGGCTACATTCACACTTGAAACCACATGGAAACCTAACTATAGCCTATCTCACTAATGATGTCCTCATCAGCAGATACACATAGCAATCTACTGTAAAAGACAGACGTATTATTTAACCACTTGTTGTGGACCTAATCAAACTAGGGGCCAATCACTTTTATCGTTCTGCACCTTGTTATATCTTATTAAGAAAACATAAGAAAATGATATGGTTGGTGTTGAATAATTGATATTCATATGAAAAAGACGATGTGTTAAAGCCTCCAGGTTGTAATAGTGTAACATAGCTTTAGTACAGCTAAGAAATTCACTTAAGGGCTGTATACAGTATGTTAGTGTGTGTGGGAGAGTGGTTAACGGTATGTTTATCCGTATAATCAAATTGTGGATAGCCGAAACAGTGTGATTAATCAGTTAATTAAAACTATAGTTGTTTCTCACACATACAAAGGGATGAATCACTAGGCACCCAGAAAGTGTTGGAACGCCATGTCTTCAAGCTATGAGGCACCATCCATGTCTCTACTGTACACTGTAGAGTCAATTTATGTGGCTGTGCCCTAGCTGCATACACTGCCATTTCTAAATGAAGTATTAGATTTACTAACCAAGTGCATTGTATGAGCCTTGGGAAATCCTCTTCTCCTAACTCATTTAGCTTGCCGGGGTGTGTGCGTCATTCACCTCCCCCTCATCACCTCCCCCAATTGAAGCTCAAGGTTCTGTCATGCAAACTACTTTTTGCCAAATCAAATTTGAATGGATTGGAGGGATGACAACCATTCCCAGTGAATGGATTTGCAAGGGACTTAGTTCCTTCTTGGCACACATCCCTGCTTCCAGGAGCAAGCCTCAAGACAGAGTGCCTATACAGCTGTTGGTGCCACCACCACCGCACATATCTGCAATCACAGTTGAAGTATTTCGTATTCCTGCTGTGCATTTCATACATAACGTGATTGGATACATCCAGCGGAGATCTGGCACACTTGCCTCTAATCTAGTTCCCCTCCACATCTGGATTTAATCAACTGCGAGCCAAGTAGATGTGGGATGATACATTGTTTTACACATATGTTATTATCAAAGCAGAGCCGTGTTCGTGTGACATCTCAGGAATGGAGGTGGTTTTCTCTGGGGACATTATTTGACGACTATATTATTACATTAGTAGTTCTTACTTTGAACACCAGGAGATAAGAGCAAGCAGTGTAAGTGCATTATTCCTCATATCAGACAGTTTATAGAAAGCAAACTGTGATTGATTCTCAAGTCAGAGCTTCTGATACAGTGGGCACTGTCCAGTTGTTCAGTTGGTACTTTTAGGTTTGAGCGAGCTGACAGCTTCACAGCATAGCACAACATGATAGCAATATGTTAGCTCATCTTACCGCTCACACAATAAGTTCCCACAAGCATTGCCCCAAGCTTTAACCATGTCTTCTGGTTGTCCACACTGCATTTGTTTGATTCTTGTTAAATGTTGCTGTTGGAGTTGCTCTAAAAATGGTTGGCGGGGAACATAGTGTTTTTTTGATGCCCTCTGCTGGTGCCTTGCTGTTGCTAAATGGTGATTGTGGAGTACATTTAATAATGCTGTGATTTATTGGACCACTGAGTATTTCAAGTTAATTTAATGAGATAATGAATTTAAATTAATCAATTACATTCTGAACAACTTTTGGGAATGCAAGGGGAGGTCTATAAATCACAGATACCATCATATTTCAATCAAAAAATCAATATTATTCCAATTCCATTAACAAAGAAAAATACACTGAAAAACGATAAAAATTTAAAAAGAGTGCAATCAGGGACACAAACATTACGTTACAAAGTATGACTAAAATAACAATGTATATTATATTGAATTTATATTTTAGTCATGTACAAAAGCTGTACAATGTGTTCTTGAGTTATTCGCTAATTACATTTGTTCATTCCATTTAGCACTCATAACTAGACTGAAATTGGACTCAGCGATGCCTGTTGCCATAGAGCTGCTGCCTCAGCTGAGTGTCATTATGAGGCAAATTAGGCAGTATTCACTCATTTAAAGGTCCATATGGTCAAACTTTACCGTCTCATTATAGACTTGATTTACATAAATGATCAGACATAAAACTGTCTTTTTTCTACCTAAAAGGAAGGTCACAACGGGGGTGATTTCATGTCTATATTTCATTTATGTTTCATGTACTTATGATTATTGTGTGTTTGCATCTCATAACAACTCAAGTGTCCTTTGGTGTCACCCCACCTGCTCAGCTTTTCTTCTTTTTTTTTTCTCGCTGTTGAGATTCTTCAAACCAGTAAATGGGCTCTGGAATAGAAAATTTACAACCATGTAATAATATAGCATGTAAGCAACAGATGGGCAAGATTATGCGATTATCAGTAGAATCCATGGTGATAAATGGTTTCTGTTATTGGTACATCGCACATTGTACATCAGTAAACCCTTTCATTAACCCTCTTTCATAATGTAGAGATAGTGAAACAATGAATCAACCAGTCAAATAGTCGACAGATAAAAACACAACATAATAAGGTTAAAGGCTACTTTTTTTTCTTTATGAATTGTAAAAAACTGCAAAAAAACTATGTTTTTATATTAGGTATAACTCAAATGGCAACCTTAATGTGCAAGGTGTTGCTTGTAGTGTTGGACCCATTTTAATAATCACTTAAATCCACTCAGCTTGACAGAGCTTTTTAGCTCATTGTTTTGTTTGTAAGACCTTTACCGTTTTGATTCACTCTCATCGCCCCATTTCCAGCAGCAGCAGATATCTTTTGTTCAGTGGAAAAAGCTCTGTAAACCAATTTTAGCTATCTAGCCAGTACTAAAAGAATACCAGTCAAAGGTAGCAGACAGCTGGTGGACATTGACCATTTAGCTTCTAAAATTAAGAGACAGATAATTGTTGCCAATGTTGCTTCATGTCTGCAGAATGTGTTACTAGGCAACTGCTTGCAAACACATTCACCGCCTGGCATGTACCTGTACATGTTGTGTTACAGTTAAATGAGTGAGGATTCATGGTTCAGGGTCATTTATAGAGTAACTACTTGCTGGTTTCAGTTTCTCAAATGTGTGAATTTACAACTTTTTTCTTTAATACCATCACCATCAATCGAAGTAGTTGGACTGCTGTTTGGACGAAACAAACACTTTGAAGATGCAATGTGTTGGCCGGCAGGAGAATGTGATGGGCATTTTTCCGCCAATTTTCTGACATGTTATAGACTAAATGACTAATGATCAAAACACTTAACGGATGAATCAATCATGAAAATAGTCTCTCATTGCAGCCTCATTACACGAGAGAAACAACAATTTGTAATGAATAGTCAAGTGCATTTTTTTGCCAAACCCCTCCTGGAGTTTGACAAGGGAGAACCAGGGTGGAAGAGGCCTTATTTGCATGACGAAAATTATGCATAAATGAAGGAGTGTTCCATTAATAATTAATAGAGAAATAAAATCATGCTTGTTGACAAAATGCTTTGCGAAAAAATCCTCTAAACAAAAACAAAAAAATATGAACTATGACAAAACTAATACTGTATGTTTCAGTGCAGTATCTGCCTTTCTGAGCCCCAGTGTGGATAAATAATAAAAATACAGAAGTAACATTTTCTCAAAAGAGAAAGTACTAAGACTGCCAGGCAGAGCTTAGATCCAGTACAAAGGAATGTGTGGGTGAGACACATCTCTGTATAACACCTTTAATAAAAAGGAAGTAAAGTCTCTGTTTCATAGTTCCCATATTAATGACTCATAAAAAAACAAATTGAATCATACAGCAAATTAATTTTGTCTTCTTCATCTTAGAGTACTAGGTGTGAAAAAAGAAAAAAATATGTCAACCATAAGATACACAAGTCTTAATTACTTACTGCTTCAACGCGCACAATACAAAAGATGTCACACTCAAATTACGACTTTAATATGCAGTTTTTAAAATGTGTTTTGAGATTGTTTGCAACCTCCAAAACCCAACAACAAATGTGCCATGGGACGGCGGGGATGGTGCACTTGCTTTTTTTTTTTTAATATATATTTTTTTGGCATTTTTATGCTTTATTGACAGTGCAGAGAGACAGAGGTGAAATGGGGCAGAGAGGGGAGTGACATGCAGAGAACGACCGCGGGTGGGAATCGAACCCGGGTCTGCTGCTGGGCCCGGCCCGAGAGGGGGTCGCCATACCAACTGAGCTAAAGGCGCCCCCAGCACTTGCTTTAATAATGACTTCTAGCCTCTCATTCATTTGCAAATAAATGCAAACCGTGTTATATGTGTCTGATATCTGCTCAAAAGAAAATGTCCACTTTGTTGTATATGGACTGCATTGTTTGCTCTACTTTTCCTCCACGGCCACTTAGCATGTTGGGGAACCCACTCAGGACTAGCACACAGTGTCTGGCACACACATGTGTCTCGTCCACAATTAATTTGTGCCTCCCTGACAGCTATGCCTTCTAGGGCCACAGTCAAACACACAGATGGGACGGGGAACAACTCATAGCAATATCTTGTGTGTGATCTGCTTCCTGCACGTGCCTGTTTTAAAAATAAACACTCCTGCATTAATGATTTTGCAGCAGAATTCATCACCATTAGGGCTTGTTTGTGTCGAGCATTTTATGATAGCTGTGATCACTTGAGACCGGCTGTTCTACGAGTACGTGAACACGTTTTGAAAGATATTTATATCGCATATTAATTCTTCATACTGAGTCCACACTGCAATGCAACTTGACAAGCGAGACACACATTCAACAGCAGTCAGGGTAAGAATAAAAAATACAGTAGATGGCTTTCAGATCTGAGATTTCATTGCAACTCTCTGGTGAAAAGAAAGCCGGGTAGTAGAGCATCTGGCCCTACTGACGTGTCTGACCAACTCTGCTTTGACATTCTAGCTTTTTCAGTGAACATCACCAGTGCATACGTTACTTCAAATTTCAAATGCATTACCTATATCGCCGCATATAGGAAAAGCTGCTAGCAAGAGGTATATGCATATTTGTTATCTGATCTCCCCACAGAAGGTGAACGAATAAAAAAAAATATATATATAATCATGAGCTCACATAAGCTGAAGGTCTGCTGCAGCCCTCCCTGGAATAACACAAGCGCCGGGGCTGAACCGCTACAAACAGCCTGCAAAGCTGAGGTAATAATTTAGATGTGCTGCCAGAAGACAGGTCTTACTGAGCTCTTAGGAAACCATGACGGCACCTCATCCGTCATCTGTCACCCCCCCTCCCTCCTTCTTCAGCCCCGTCTCCCTGAGCCTCGGCTGGAGAGCATCCTCCGTCTCTCCTTTGCACCACATAGACAGACACATACACCCTCAAATATGATGGATGAGCAGAGAGCAGCGCACAGAAGCCTTATACTCTTTCAACAGAGCATGACTCCATTTACACCTACAACATTACCAGTGTGAGCACTGTCTGTCTGCCTAGTGGGCCGCAGTAGTGTTGTCCTTATCCTCCTGACCAGTTTGATGAACACATGTAGACAGATGTAGGGCACACACACTTGTTGGATCGGTTTCCACTCGTGTCGTCTGTCTGTCACTCTTATCTCAAAGCTACGTATTAGCATATTTAAAATGTTTCTTTTGGCGTCAAAATATAAATAAAGTTAAAAAGAAATAGTGAGTCACAGTCAGAGCTGCGTCATATGTTTGACTTGATCTGTCAAAAAAAAAATTTAGCCCAGAATGAGTTATGCTGTTTAATTTAGTCGAGATGAGGCCAATGACTCTCGAAAATAATGTGGATCTCTTTTCTTTGAATGAGAAATGTAATTTTTTTTTTGTATTTTATAATATTTAAATCTATTGTAATTGAAAGGTTCAGTGTGTGAAGGGAATTGGAGTTTCAGAACAGACTTGATAGAAAAGGAATATAATATGCAGAAGTATATTTTAATTGGTGTATAATAGCTTGGAAGTAAAAGTTGTTTTCTTTTTTTATTACCTAAGAAATGAGCGATTCATATCCACATAGGAGCGGGGCACGCCGCCATGTTGCACCACCATGTTTCTACAGTAGCACAGAATGGACAAATTTAAGGGCCTTATAAATTTGTATTCATGGTTGGTGTCTGCCGGAAATCCACATGTTAAAGAATAAGTTATATAGAATAAATAGCTAAATACTGTACATCTTCACCTCATCACGTCATATGGTGGTCATGTAAGACTTGAGGTGTTCATGGATGATGCCATCTTTGGTAACCGGCCTCTTTTCCTAGAAGGCCATCGTAGCTTCTGTAAACTCTCTGAACGGGAGGGATAGTAATGGAGCTATGCAAATTAAGAACTTTCACCGCTAGTTCACGCAAAAGTATACATTATTGTACACTGCCTCTTTAATGTCCTTACCACAGTCAAACTCAGACAGACATTTATGAGAAAATAAGTCATGAATTATTCCCTACTTTTTAACCAACTTACATTTCTTTTCATGATTTTGCTCTCTTTAGAAGTCATTAGATTTGCGGTGTTTTTAACTTTTACAGGAAGTCACCTTGTTCGGTTTAGCTCTTTGGAAAATGTGCATTACAAAGTTATTTATGTGTTCCTAAGATGACTAACCAGTCAGAGCCTGTTTCATATTTAATGTGTTTGCTTTACTCCTCATTTTTCTGAAGCAAACATACGTCACAGTTACTTCTTAATGTAAAAAGATAATAGTGATAATATGACTGCGACTGATTCACCGTACCAGTCTGTACAGGATGGAATGCTATTTCACTACATCCTGAGCTTATCTTACCTTCAATTATGTTCGACAAATTTAGAAAGAGAAATTGGAAAGGCTTAAATTCTCAGGGTAAATTTACCATAACTGTGCCCTCACTGTATTGAGGGCATATCGTCAATTTAATTCAACCGATACATTGGATGGGAAAGCACGATGAACCATCTGACACGACAGAAAAATAACTTAGTGCCCTAAAGAGTAACGTCGATGTCCTCTTTGGTTGAAACTGTCAAGCCAGCATCCCTTATCGGTATGTGACACCTGTCAACATACCAAACATTGCTTTCACCCAGGGGTGCACGTCTACATCACTGCAACAATGTAGAGCCACTGGAGGTGAACAAAAACATTTACAGGCGTTTGTGGATGATGACACCTTTAGTAACCAGCTTCTTGTCCTTGACGGCCACCGTAGCTAATGTAAACTCTACGGTCGTGAGGGAGCTATGCAAATTAAGAACTTTCAACTTTAAAAAAAAAATACACATAATTATACACTGTACCCTTTAACATCCTCAGCACGCTCTCTCAGACAGACGTTTATGAGAAAATTAGTCTTGAATAATTTCTTTTATGATTTTGCTCTCTTTAGAAGTCATTAGATTTGCAGTGTTTTTAACTTTTACAGGAAGTCACCTTGTTCGATTTTGCTCTTTGGAAAATGCGCATTACAAAGTTATTTTGAATACAATATCCAGCATATCCATCATACCTAAATGACCAAATAAGTTACTTTCCAGTGCCTTTTTTCTCGGTACTACAGTATATCATAGTTGACCTTGCTTCACTATTGGCATATTACCATTTTTCATCTTACACAGCCATTCCCTTCCTAGACAAATGGGTGTCCCGCCGGCCCAAGCTAGTTAAATTGTTTAGGACAGCAGACACTCTTGTTGTTGTAAAAAATACTACTACTTTTGTCCAAAAGCGTGACAAGAATCAACAAAAACTGTAAGTTCCTCATAGCCACTTTAAGGCAATTAAAGTGACTTGGTTAAGGTTTTGGCCATGTAGTGGTCATGGAGTACATGGTAAGGCTAGTCACAGAAGAAACCCATGTTGACAGATGGTATACAATGATATATGAGCTATTTTTGGTCCCCTGTGTCAAAGTCAGCCTTCTCCATGATAAGTGTTGTGACAGTACACACTACTTCCATGGACTGTATGTTGCTTTGACAGGGCAGTCATCACTTTCATGCCAATAATTCAGGTAGCTGTGGGTGGGTTTTAGGAGTTTGAACAAACAAATGCGTTCATTCTTCTGGTGAGTACATTGTCGAATAGCAGTGTATCTGCTGACCACAAGTTCAACTGTTTGTCTATACAGAAGGAAAAATCATTTGATAATTATAAGAGAGAGAAAATGGCAGCAATCCATATTTCACAGTAGATGCATCTCATCACATTCTGAGATGGTGAAAATGCTGTCAATATGTGTGTTTTTTCTTCTACAAGACATGGACGTATTGAACAGCAGGCAGAACTGGGAAAAAAAACAGCATGAAAAAAAAAATTCAGTGTTGCACACAATCCATGTCCAAGCCAAGACAGCTGTCGAGTCTTTTGTATCACCAAAGGTTTTAACTGGTGCAAGTTATCCTTTTATGTTTTAAATGATTGTATTCCTATCTAGATTAAGTGATTAATTGTACTGTGACACACTGACTAGAGGAAGCAAAAGGCAAACAGAGCCTTTTATTGGCAGAGATGTTCACCAGTTTGCATTTGCAGGCTGTAAATTGTCGTGAATCAGAATCACTGTGTTTATCTATTAATTTTTTTTCAGGGGTCATGAGTTGAAAAAAAAAGTGAAACACTTAATAAAATAATGAATAAATAAAATGATATAGTATAGTATGGAATATATCTGTGGCATGTACTTAATTGAGATTAAGGGGCAAACCTTGCTGGCACATGTCTTAAAAAAACATTTAAATATTAGATTGGGGTTATGACTCATAGAATGTTTCTATGGCCTGAAATATTAATACAGATATGTTTACTGTGTATGTGAACAGCAAGTGCAGGGTGCAGTTATGTAACGTTGACTCTTCAGGTATTTTAGTAAAGTGAGCTGTAAATGTTTTGTTTTTTGTTTTAGACACATAACAGCTGAGGCATGAACGGCTGCGATGAAAGGAACACAATCTTATTTCAGCTGTGAATGTGCGAGTACACAGTGACACATTGTTTTATAGACACACAATTTGTCGGTACAAAGTGATAACCTCCATGGGTTGCATTAACTTAAAATAATACCAAATCTCATCAAAGCGATGAGTTAAATTTAGCAATTGTATTTCATAATTGTCTTGCCTCTGGTTTGATATATCGTGTGTGCAATTATCCTCTGTTTTTACTCTTGTTTGTTTAGATAGTTTTTTTTTCTTTCTCTTATATTGTTTTTTTTTCTTCATATATTTAATTATTTATTATTTGCTGATCCTGCTCGAATCGACCGGGCGGCACTCTCTGTTGCAGCCGAGAGAGATGGGTAGGTGGTGCGTGGGCGTTTTATGATCCTTCCTCATCCTCTTTCCATCCTGTAAAGTGCTTAACGACAATCAATCTTAACTCCCCTCCTTAGGAGATAACGTCGACCATGAGGTTGCTATTGATTTGTGAAGAGGCCTCCAGGTGGTCTTCAGTCTTTCCACAAACCTCACCTACCCAACCGACAGGAGAAACATACTGATTTAGAGGGAATCAAGTAACCCAGGAGACATAACCCCTATTAATCAAATTAGTCGGCTGGTGAATTGGAGCGGTTGGATTTGTTGGTTACATAATGAATTGTGTTGCCTGTCATGTGGATTGATGCCATAGTAGCCATTTGTAGGGTGAGTATATCCGTCTTCTGACATCTGAGTTAGGCTCCTGTATGGCTGCTCCACCTGGATAGTTAAACAAAAGACTGGAACATCAGATCCTGTGTATTGATTAATACCGCCACCTGATCATACCTGTCATCCATCGGCCATTTTATAGGATTTGAGAAGGCAGAAAATGGTCTTGTTAAGGTGACAATTTTATCGTCAAGACAACGACGGAGAGCTCACTAGTCCCTGATTATTTTTTTTCTCTGTCCGTCAGAAAATTGATTTTGACTTCAAATTTGTCTGGCATTCAAAGACGATTCTTGCTGAAAGATAAGATTCAAAATTCAGTACATGAGTACTGACAGATCAATGATGCAGGGGACTGGCTCGGGTTGTAATAGGCAATCTCACAAATGGAAGGTCACTGCTTTGGTTCTTTGTGACACACACTGTCCATTCTGATAAGGAAAGACATTGAACCGTCACTGCAGGAGCATCATCAGTATCTTAAAGAGACTAGGAGACAAGGAACTTATAAATGTTTATCAAACTATCATATTTTTCCTCTAATGATTATAAATTACCTGTCACAGCAAAAAGGACCATCAGTCAAAAGAACACTATTTTTGAATAGTTATTAATAATGCCTTTGCTCTGGTTCGCGTCCCCACCAACCTAGACAAAACTACTTACGGCATGCAGACTGGAGCATCCTTTGTTTATAAACGGTACTAAGTCAAAGTTAACTTTGCTTCAACATTCTAATATTACCTTTATTAATCTATATTCACATATAAGTACATTACCTCATCGCTTGCAAAGATCTTTAGGACAGCTGCCGCTTTTGTCCAAAGAGGTCAATAGAATCACTAAAATGTTAAACCCTGAATTGAACCACACTTAAGTATTATATACACATATTCAATAGAATGGGTATCAAATGGTTCAATGCATCACTCTTCTGATAATAATATTAACCCTTGAGGGCAAATCTAAGTGTAAAGCATTGTATACAGTACATCAGGCTCCAGACAATACCCTACATATCAAAAAAGTAATAAGCTGATTTAGCCTATTCCTCACTGCCGTATGGGCTGAACAGAACACACAGGCTGGCGTCATAACTCAGTGGGTTCTAGTCTGCTTTATCGTGACATGCTACAAGCATTTATTACATAATAGCCAGACACACTAAATTCACCTTAACTGCTGTCCCTGTGCACCCCTTAATGCCTGGAGCATCTGCGTTAATCACCGTTCTCATGTGTTCAGTCTTTGTCGTGTGATGCGGTAAAACTGTCGAGAAAGTTGCCGGAAAATAGATATAAGCCCATTTTACAAGCCTCTCTCTGTCTTCATGTTTATGCTAATGAGGCTTGTTAGGATGCTTTATAGAAAGCTGGGCCTATACAGGAAGTCACATGACCAGGACTTAGAACACTCTGTTAAAGGTCATTCAAACTCAATGGGGACCATGTATAATTAATCAAAATAATGTATAGTGAAAAAATACAAGGCCTGTTGGACAGCCATGTTCAACAACGATGGGGACACAGACCCTGCGTTCCGAATCGCATACTCTTTCTTTTTTCCATTCTGACGATAAAAATAAACTAGTTAGGATGCAGTATGCTACAATTGGGGCATACTTTTACTTATTTATTTCATCATAACATTGGGCCTTGATCTTGCCTGCTTTTATATTCTTCGCATCCCTGTTTGTTTTCATATGGAGGCTGATGTGACGTCACTTCAGGTGCACACTGGATTATGGGTCAGAATCGCCCAAATAGGATGCTGTTTTCAGCACAAAACATCTCGACCGGATGTAGTAAACATCCGGGTCTTTCTAACCATCCAAATCTGGCCATGAGAATCGGGACATCCTAAATATATTTTTTACCATACTAAATAGTAGAAAGTATGTGATTAAACGCAGGGAGAATGTATTTGACTATGTGCCAACATATCCATATTGGCATGGCATAGAAGTGGAAGCAGCTTTGGCGTAACTCTTCAATTGTTTATTTGTACAGTACCTAAAATAAATGACCTGGAACCCATGAGAAGGGCTAACACATTGTTTTTTGAACCTTGTTCTTTTTTTCATGTTTGGGCTTCAGTGGCAAAAATCTGAAACATTTAGAGAGTAGGACCATGACTCATTGTAAAGCACCCACATGTAATGAATTGACAAACAGGCTTAAACGTTGAGCCTTGTGTATAAATGTATGTCTTTTTCACTCTGGTTCCTCACTTACTAATGCTTCAGAGGAATTCAGAGCGTGAAATAAATTATTACTAACTTACTATTCACAGAGGCCTTTAAGAAATACATGTCAAAGAGTCCTTGAAAGCCATGTCGCACTTAAATGGCAAAGATACATGTGAATAGATGGTTGTCAATGACCTACATACAGATACGTTCAGAGCATTGGTAAGCATGAAAAGAAAAAGATTATATCAATGTATAAAGACTAACGGCCATCATGCACTTGTAGACTGCACACAAACAAATTTAAATACAATATGTTCTGGCTACAAATATTTGTAAACCTTTTTTTCAGCATTGTCTGGCTTCAAATTAAAAGAGCGAGTATAGTTCCTTGTTGCCCCGGGGAACGTCTTTAGCTGGCACCTTTCCATTCACTTCAGAGCGGAAAACATTTTCAGCCTTCACAGCCATTTTGACAGCCGAGTTATTTTTTTCTTTAATCCACAAAGGGGCTTTAGTGTAATGTGCATACACAGAAATGCCACTTCAATTATGTGGAACTGCTTTAATGAGAGGAAACACAGTCCATTAAGGTTCATCCTCCCACACCGCTCCCTGTGATCACTAAATACTAACAAAATGCAATGAAAAAATAAATAACATATGCACTTTCAAATTAAAGGTGTTCAGGTATACATTTTGTTCTCTCGCCTGGGGGTCTTGGCATTAATAAATAGAGAGATGACATGAATGAATAAGTGGAAAATACAAATGAAAATGCTTCACGGAATGAGAATTATTTGATAAGTGTGAACATCCTATCGTCTTTACATTCACCAGATTTCAGCCCAGTTTAAGGCAAGGCAAGTTTATTTATATAGCACAATTCAGACACAAGGTCACTCAAAGTGCTTTACAAAGGCAGGATTAGAATGCATAAAACACATTATAAAACATTTAAAAGCGAATAAAAGAAGCAAATAAAATAAAAATTGCAGGTTAAAATGGAAACAAAAAATTCTTCAGACTCGATTTAAAAGAACTGACAGTTGCAGCAGACCTCAAGTTTTCTGGGAGTTTGTTCCAGATTTTTGGTGCATAATAACTAAAAGTTGCTTCTCCTTGTTTAGTCCTAACTCTAGGGACTGTAAGTAGACCTGTTCCAGACGACCTAAGGGCTCTGGACGGTTCATAACGTATCAGCATATCAGTAATGTATTTTGGCCCTAAACCATTTAGTGCTTTATAAACCAACATCAGTATTTTGAAATCAATTCTTTGAGTGACTGGAAGCCAGTGTAAAGACCTCAGAACTGGGGTAATGTGATCCACTTTTTTGGTCCTAGTGAGGACTCGAGCAGCAGTGTTCTGAATTAGCTGAAGCTGTCTGATAGATTTTTTTGGAAGGCCAGCAAGGACACTGTTACAGTAGTCAAGTCTACTAAAGATAAATGCATGGATAAGTTTTTCTAAATCTTGCTGAGACATAAGGCCTTTAATTATTGATATGTTTTTTAGGTGGTAGTAGGCTGATTTATTAATTGATTTAATGTGTTTCTTGAAATTCAAGTCGGAGTCTACGACAACACCAAGATTTCTGGCTTGGGGTGTAGTTTCTAACATAACAAATGTAAGCTGTGCGCTGACTTTTAATTGTTCATCTTTGGCACCAAAGACAATTACTTCAGTTTTGTCGTTGTTTAATTGAAGGAAATGTTGGCACATCCAATCATTGATTTGTTCAATGCACTTACTCAGTGCCTGTATCGGACTGTAGTCTCCTGGTGATATGGTTATGTAAATGTGTGTGTCGTCTGCATAATTATGGTAGCATAATTTGTTCTTATTCATAATCTGAGCTAGTGGGAGCATGTAGATGTTAAACAGAAGAGGCCCAAGAATGGAACCTTGGGGGACTCCGCATTCAATATGTGTCCACTCAGATGTGAAATTGCCTATTGACACATAGTAGTCTCTATCCTTTAAGTAGGATTCAAACCAGCTTAGTACAGTTCCAGAAAGTCCAACCCAGTTTGCTAGTCGATCTAGTAATATGCTGTGGTCAACTGTGTCAAAAGCGGCACTGAGATCCAGTAAAACTAAGACAGAACTTTTGCCACTGTCTGTGTTTAAATGGATGTCATTGAGGACCTTAACCAGAGCAGTCTCAGTGATGTGGTGTTGTCGAAATCCTGACTGGAAAACATCAAAGCAGTTGTTCTTTGCTAAGTAGTTATTTAGCTGTTGATAAACAGCTTTTTCAATAATTTTACTTAAAAATGGGAGGTTAGATATGGGCCTATAATTTTTCATGAGTGATGTATCTAAATTGTTCTTTTTTAGGAGTGGCTTGATGACTGCTGTTTTCAGGGCCTGTGGGAATACACCTGTCTGAAGGGACATGTTGACAATTTGTAGAACATCTGAGGCCATACAGCTAAAAACAGTTTTAAAGAAGCCTGTGGGCAGAATGTCAAGGCAACAGGAGGAGGAGTTCAGGTGTTGTATAATGTCCTCCAGGTTTTTGTGGTTTATAAGATAAAATTTTGTCATTGCATTGGAATTGATTTCAAGAGGGAACACATATGTTGAACTTGGTATTGATGCAGTGACAGCTTGTCTAATTTTGTGAATTTTACCAGTAAAGAAGGAGGCAGATTCATTGCAGGCTCTCGTGGAGAGATGTTCAGACGCTACTGACACAGGAGGGTTTGTTAATCTGTCGACAGTAGCAAATAGGGCACGTGCATTGTTGTTGTTTTTGGTGATGATGTCAGAAAAGAAAGACTGCCTTGCATTTCTCAGTTCTGAGTTAAACGTGCACAGTTTCTTTTTGAAGATGTCATAATGAACCTGGAAATTTGTTTTTCGCCACCTGCGTTCTGCTTTACGGCACTCTCTTCTTTCTATTCTGACCTGCGGGGCATTTCTCCAAGGAGATCTTTTCTTACCAGAGACAACCTTCATCTTAGTGGGCGCAATAGCATCTATAACACTTTTAAGTTTTCCGTTAAAGTTGTCTAAGAGCTCCTTAACTGAGTTACAGGGGAGGGGTGGTATTGAAGAAAATGCTTGAATGAATGTTTCACTGGTATTTTCTGTAATATACCGTTTTTTGATTACTTTTGATTGATCAATTGTGTGCACAGGCATTTTACTCTCAAAAAATAAACAGGAATGGTCTGAGAGGGGACCCATATCTGCCACTGTCACGTCTGAAATGTTCATGCCTCTGGAAATTATAAAGTCCAGCGTGTGCCCTTTGGTATGAGTTGGTTTGTCAACATGCTGATTTAGTCCAAAGTTGTCAAGGACACAGCACAGTTCTTTCGCACATCTGTCCTCTGGTTTGTCAGTATGAATATTGAAATCTCCGACGATTAATACACAGTCAAACTCAGTACAGATTACAGACAGCAGTTCAGCAAGGTCATCAAAAAAGCTTGTATTATGTGTATGTGGCCGGTAGATATTGATGAAAATAGCTCTAGAGGCTGAATTTAACTGGAGAGACACATACTCAAATGAATAAAAATTTCCATAAGACATCTTTTTGCATTGTAGAGATTCTTTAAACAGAATAGCAACCCCCCCTTCTTTTTATGCACTCCGGATTCACTCACAAAATTGTAATTTGGGGGGGGGCGGACTCTATGAGAACAGCTGAGCTGTTATCTTGGTCTAACCAAGTTTCAGTTAAAAACATAAAATTAAGATTGTGCCTAGTAATAAGCATTGTCAGCCCGATTTATTTGGAAGAGGAATGCTTATCAGATTTGATACATTTACAGGATTTAAGAGTTTCCTGTTACTTGAGATACACTCTGAGAAACAGGGCCTCGGCTTATCCTATGAGTCGAAGGCGATAACTGTGTAGCCGCGGCCCGGCACATATCAACAAGTGCTGACATCATCAGTCTCCCAAGCCTGATGATGATGACGTCGCGGAGGGATCGGAGGCGGTGTGCGTGGAGGGGTGAAGAGCCGGGCGCTGTGGCTTAGATTGGTGAGTTGAGGGGGACGTTGACTGCTGGGGGTACATATGATTTCCTTGAATCCCAGATCAGGAGAGAATGGGGAAAGGGTGGTTGTAAGAGAGATTGAATGAGAAAGAGGTCGGCTTGGTGTTATGGGTGGGGCCCCCTCCTCTCTGCCCTGATATCTCTCATGGTCTGAGCTGTCATCTGGGGCCGGCAGTTGTCCTTCGGTGCTGCTGCTACGCTGTGTTATCTTCTCCTCCTGGGCCTTGTCCTTGGCAAGAACAGATGGGTGACGTAGGACGTAAATCACGTTGGATGTGAATAGTTTGACTCCAGCCTTATTTAGGCAGAGTCCATCTGTCTTAAAAAGCTGCCTGCGGTTCCAGAACATTTTAAAATTGTCAATAAAATGCACTGAATGGTCAGGGCACGCAGTTGAAAGCCATGTGTTCATTGCTAACAGTCTAGTGAATCTCTCAGGTCCTCTTCTGATTGGTGGCAGAGGACCACTGATAAACAACTCAGCATTCAGTGAGATGACCGTTTTCAAGAGATCTTTAAAGTCCTGTTTCAACATTTCAGACTCCTGCTTTACAACATCATTTGACTCGATGTGCAGAATGATGTTCTTTACAGTTGTGCGTGAAGCTGCAATGTCCAGGATTCTTTTTTCTAAGTCAGATACCATATCATTTGGATAGCAGAGTACTTTGGTATCAACACTAAACATGCTTTTCATATCTCTAACAGAAAAGTCTCCAACAATCAGATTTTCAGGCCCGGTTGTTAGCTTGGTTAGCCCGATTGTTAGCTCTCTCTGTGGCTCTTGGATTTCGGGCCTTACCTTGCGGTGTGAAGCTGCTGTGTTATCCAGGTCATCAGAGGGAAATCCAGGGACTTGTAACAGTGGGGTGAACCTATTTGACACTAGCACACTCTGGGGACGTTTGTTTTTACGTCTCCCTTTAGCAGCAATCCATTGCTGCGGCCTCCGGGGCACGGGGGTTGAGGAGGCACTGTGCCTAGGTGATAACGCAGGCCAGCCGTCCAGATCAGTCATCTCATGGTGCTCGGCCCTGTCGGTTATCTGTCCTCCCTTTTCCAATCTCTTTGGCTTTGCACCAAGACGATTCCAGGGAGGGTTATCACTGCCTTGAATACAGTCCTTCTGTTTCTTCGTAGCCTTTCCGGTGCTAGTTACCTGTACATTAGCTCGATCTTGTCCACTGTTTCGAGTCACTGATAGAGTGGTGTCGTTCCCACATAGTCCATTCACTTCCACGTTCACTTCTATTCGATTCATTTTTGTTTCCAGTGCTGTAATCCTCTGTAGGAGTATTTGATAGTCCTTGTTTGATAACGGAGGCATCTTGCTGCTAATTAGCTTTAGCTTAGCGCCTCACTTCCAGTCACCACAGGCTTGTCCTGCTGGTAGGCCTCTTCACGTTCTGTTGAGGAGGTCGTAAAAGTTTCTAAAAATGCCGGTAGTATCTATTAAAAAATTAAATGAATTACAGTCCCATTGATTTGTATGTATCCAGGAGCTGCTGCTAAATTTATATTGACGAAAAAGAAGAATATAAGCTAAAAGTGCAAGAGGACGAGAGAGCAAGCAGAAAAGTGTCTGCACAGTAGGAAAGCAGGAAGCAGTTCTGCTTTCCTACTGTGAAACACCTATAACACCTATGGTATATAGCAGGCGGCGTGTTAAACAGACACTGCATTTTTTAAACTATGTTTGCTACGTATATTACCTCACACTTGAATAAGCCTTTCTGTACATCCAGAGCGTACGACTCTTATACTCACTGCATGGATAAATTGGCCTGCACCGACGTGGCTTCTCACACTGAAATGTAAGCACGGGAACCACCTGTCGCTTTTGTCCTTTGACAGTTTATTCTAAAATGACAACTGCATCCTCTACAACTGTTCGCTAATTTGACCGCCAAAAATCTGGCCGGAGAAAAACCCACTAATGTACCGCAGGCCCAGACTGACTACTGAAGGGAAATTAAAATTGAGCGGGAGTACGTAGGCGGGCTGTGCCAGGCTAGTGCAAAACCACTACTCTGTTTATATTGAAACAAGCTCCCAACAGTTCACAGTGGATATTTTTGGTTCACAATGGATATTTTGAAAACAGTTGTGTGGATAATCTAACCGTTGAACATGGAAAAACAAAAACACCACAATTTCTGACATCTGAAATCTAAGCGATCATCCGAGAAATTGGTCTCCCTTCAAACAACAGTCAAAATGGTAGAAATGTTGCTGGATTCCCTACTGTATCTGTCCAGTTTCAGAAGTGCTCTCAACCACCATCATCAAAACACCCAACCAGAGAACATATTTTGGACAAAATGGTTTTATCCCCCATACTCTTGGATAATCTGTGCAAAGATGCACTGAAAGTGTTCAGGTTTCTTGTGGTGGCCAAACACCTCACTCATGCACTCTGTTCTGACTGTGGTTCCTTTCAATAGTCACCCATGTGTGTCCCAGTTGGATAATTGTATGTAATCATTTCAAATACATTTCATTTTGTATGTCTTCAGTCCATTGTATTTGTGGTAAGTGAAAGCTTAAGAGCACTTTGATACATTGACAATGAGGAGGCAGAGATTGAAAGACCCCAATGGTGCTTACAGAATATACCATTTGGAGAGTTAATAGGCTACTCTAAGTACTTCACCATTTCAATTTCAAGAAGGAGCTTGAAGACAGCTTAGAATTGTTGCATTCTGCCTCCATCTTGACGAATGTAAAAAAAAAAATGCTTATGACATACGAATATTGATTTCTCATTATGTGTTTACCATTGCACTCGGATGGACTGTTAATTGCCACATCGTTATACCACCCTCAACTGCAGCCCTGTTCATCTGGGTCCAATTCATACTATTTCCTGGCAGGAAGATTTGCACTCAGTTCAAAGATTGTTAAGCAACTATGACCAAAGTCTAACCCAACGGACATTTCTATCATCTGAACAACTTATTCAACGCAGGTGATGTTAAATCAATGCCGTGTGTGGCGATGATTACAATCTCTTGTGTAGGTGAAAAGTTCAGGATCGTGTCACGAAATCACATCAGACCACGGAGACCAGGCCGAGCCCTTGCAGAACGGATCAGTACCTTGTGTTACCACTTCACAGTGCACTTCTGAGGGGGGTTACAGGTAGCATGCTCTACCCGATGCTAATAAGGCAGACTCTATGCCTGTCTTTAATGGTATTTAGGCCAAACGTGACAGGAATACATCACCGCTTGAAAAGTCATGCAGGCAGTTGCAAAGATAGTCTTCTCCCTCGTCAACGTGTGTGTGTGTGGGGAGGGTGTGGGGGGAGGGGGGTTGAGGAGTCAAGTACACCCAGCCTTTGCTCTCTGCGTGGGCTTCATCTTCTGGATATCTGTCTCTTTGGGGGCGGCCATTTTAATATTCAAACCAAGCGGAGAGAACAAGTGCAGAGGGACAGCGGCCATTTGAATAATTGAAGGGGCTCCATAGCGCTAGAGAATACTCTCTCTCTCTCTCTCTCTCTCTGTCTCTCTCTGACTCTATCTCTCTCTCCACCATATATCTTTCCTTCCATCTTTCTTTCCAGCCCAGCTTCTTGAAGTTTGTCCCAGAAAGCAGTCTGGGACATGTGCTCTACCACAGCAGCCGATTCCAACAGTCCCAAAAGGCTGATGGAAGGAGATATAGAAAAGAAGGAAGAAGAAAGAAGAGATTTCTCACACACAGAGAAAAGGAAATATAGAGGCCAAATCTATTTTGACAGAAAAGTGGCTGCGGACCAAAATGGGGATGAAAATAACCGAGCGAAGCCATCTCTGCCCATAATTTGTTAAATACTTTTACATCGCTTTTCCCATCTGTGTCCTTCGATTTGTTTGACAGACTTTAAAGCCAACATTTCTGAATAAGTCAGTGAGGAGATGCGTCTTCCTCCCGAAGGGCTGAATAAAGCATAAAGCAGCTTCAAATGTTCAGTATTATTCCTCATTTCAATCACGTCTCAAGCGGTTACATGAAAACTATTCGAAGTTTAATGGAGATGATGAAAACTGTTACATTGTTTTGCTTGTCATGTGATGCCTGTGTGGCACATTGTTAAGAATGCTTGCAAGTTAAAATCCATATGGATTGAAGGCTGAAAGTAAACATCCATCAATCCATAGCAGTTCAGAATCTAATGTTTTAAGTTGTCGTCCATGTTGTCTGTCTTTCTAACTATCTATTATCCATCCATCCATCTATAGCCTATATCAAACCCATTTAACACTAATTGAAACCAAAATGCAAATCTGTCTATCTACCAAAGACACTATCTATCTATCCATCTATCCATCTATCCATCTATCCATCTATCCATCTATCCATCTATCCATCTATCCATCCATCCATCCATCCATCCGTCTGTCTGTTTATCCGTCCGTCCATCTATCCATCCATATACAGTATCTAACTGTCTGCATAAATCATGTCTAAAATGTTATTAATATGCCTCAAGATTCAGTTGACCGCACAACTTTCAAGCGAGCATATTCGATGGACGAGAAATGATGGACAAATGCATAGAAATACACGCCTGGTCCAAACCATTTTCCAGCGTTGCTTTTGCATAGAAAATAGAAGTAATGGAAGCTGTCAAGCTGTCAAATAACTCCAAACTCCATGTGTTGATTTACCGCCCAGAAGTCCTTTGTGGGCTACAAATCTCTAGCATTGACACTAAATATTGCTGTAGTATGGATTCAAACAGGGCAAAAAAAAGAGATGCAGTGTATTTATCCTTATATGAAAAAATAATTGTAATGAGAGACTACATTGTAAAATCAGCATGCAGCTGACATTGATTTGACTGTGCAGATCTGCTGAGGCTTTCTTTTACAGCAGCACAGGGCTGTGTGCGCCCCTCCCCTTGTTCCGAGCACTTTTATTTTTAATTTCTCTGCTCAGGAGGTCTCGAGGTTTAAAATTCATATTTCATCAAAGTGTGAATAAAATGCTGATAACGGAAAAATATTTCAAATGCACTGCTAGTGTTTGTAGGGGAGACTGTGAAAGTCTCTCACAGTTATGTAACCGTTAGCACATTCATATTAGTATATATAGCACATGCAACATTACAGTATATAAAAGTCCAATAGTATCTCATTTAAGTAATGCATTTTTATAGGTGATGTGAAACCCACATAGGTCCAGTTCCCTGCCCCTGGATCTGACTTTATCCGAAAGCAATGAAAAATTCTCTCAGATGAGATTTCCACTGATTTAGCTTCTCAGACCAGGATTATTATATATAATATATGTGAAATTGGCATGTGTTCTAACAGGCTACCCTTTTAGGCATGCACAATGAGGAAAGTTCTGACTTCAACAGCTGTAGAAAAGGCACTAAAATATTTCACAAGAGTGTAGGAACTGATTTCAGTTCTAGATTCTAAACTAAAGTTGAATAAATGTTAACCAATTGAAAGGGGGATTAAAGAGCTAGTAAACCAGGGTCAGAATTTGTATTTTTCCACCACAACAATCAAGTCTTGGTAAAGACGTTCAAGAGTGGTGCGCTTTTACTGAAGGCCTATAATCTTTGTTTTGATTCAAGTGACATTTAGTGGCAGTGAGAGTTTTAAAAATGACTAATAGTAGTGCAAGGACATCTGGGTTTAGTTCTACGTTGAGAATTGCATTCAGAAATCTGAATTTGTGACGTCTAATATTATAGTATTATTGTCGTACCAGGCACACTTTCTCATCTCAACTGTTTGTAGAAACTCAAAGGTATATTACATTAAGCAATTCATTGAATGAATACACTGGTAATTACTTCTGACTTTAAAGGAAAACATAACCATCATCATTGCATAAAAATGGTTAAGTATTGAAAATTAATGTCTTGTTATAATGTAATATTACAAATCACATAATCATGTGGACAGACTGTTGATCAGACAAAACAAGCCTTTTAAAAGATAATATCAGCTTGGCCTTTGCGAAATTCTGACATTCTAATTCATGATATTTCATAGACAGAATTATTAATAAAAAAAAATAACAAGAACAATCGCCAGTTGCATCCTCCAGTCCTTTATTTGGTGCATGGAGATGGTTAGTGGGAAGCACATCACTAGCACTTATTACTTCAAAATGTGCCATAGGTGATCAACCCGGGTTCAGATCATTTCCATACTAATCGAATCGTTCAGTGACCCTTACTGCCCCGCTACCGAGATATCAGTGTTCATTGTTTCATGTTTCCCCTGATAATTTATTCAGGTTTCATTCCGTCACTTGCCTGCCTTCGGTCAAATTATCTGCAGATAGAATGTAATCAATTACTCTTCCTATTTCGGACTGTCACTCACCTCTCTTTCGATTATTGGCCTGTATGGTCAAAACAATGTGTAGCCTACTGTAGTCTAACACACTGCCTCAATGAATGATTTATATTCATATTTTTTCTCTCCCTCTGTCTTTCTCAATCTCACAAGGCTTTGGCCTGTGTGACCGGCAGTCACTTTGTCACGTAGCCCAACCGCTGTCCATTATGTGGCCTAATAAGACGCGCTGTTCATTTCAGATGAAATGAATGCACACTCACTTGTCTATCTGGGGGGGCTGCAGGTCACTCAATCTCTCTATAGCACTGACCAGTCTACTACACTGGATGAAGTTCTCCATTTAATATGACCATTCCCGGAAATAATTTAGCATTGGTTCAGCCACACAGAGGTTGCCTAGGTTACATTTGTCTGCCTCTTCTGATGGGCTATGTAAATGGAAGAAAAAATGGGTTGATTGTAATATTGCTCACTCACAATAGCAGGTGGGAAAGTAGTGTAATTTTCCAGAGCCAACAGTTCCCATTTGGTACAGCTGGTTTTGACAGGAGATGCACATGTACATTTGCTATCCTACCTGCTTTTAATGTGGAGGAGAAATTATAAAAACCTGTACGTGTTGAATGTGGATTTTATTTGTTGATGCAGACTGTGGAAATGGGTCCGCTTTGGATGACTGGAGAGAGAATAACGCCTGTAGGTGGCAACCATACCTCATCAGCAATTGAATCGTACGCGCACGCACGTCCACACACAAACACAAAGCTCGGAGACATCAGATCTTTGGGCTTTATGCATTAATGCCATTGATCCATGATAATTAACGACCGCTGTGTGATTTAAATGAGCAGATGGAGGCGCAGGCAAAGTGGTCAAAGTTAAAGTGGTCCCTGGGCAATAGGCATGAACACGCTCACGCCTACGCACGCGCACACCTACACTTATAGATACACACACGCACACACTGGCTGAATCTCGGACACACACGCGCGCGGCGGATCTGTGCCTAGAGACCGTGATTTCAACATGCTCGCTATTCAAGTCATGGACTGCAGCGAGCGGGGGAACCATTAGGAGCCGGTGGTAGAAGGGAAAAAAACTGCTTTATTTGCAACACACGGATAATGCTGCTGCTTCTGCCACACCAGCCGTATCGGACACACTCCCCCTGAGAAGTGGAATTATTACTAATAGCTGAGCTTATGTAATCAATACACCGGACTGCTTTGGGTGGAAGAATAACCAGAGCATCCCGCGGATTCTTATTCCCGTTCTGCTTGGTAGAAAATACTGTGTGTGTGCCATGCCATATGCTCTGCGATCCTCAGAGCAGCCTATGGCAATCCCATTTGTCCTGATGCGACGCTTGTGAGGGTTGCGGTGGAACGGATAACCTTAATTCTTGATCCAATAGGCGTTCTCAGGTTGATTTTTTTTTCTTTTTTTTGTGGGCCACTTCTGCACTGACCCTATCAAGCATGCTTTTAACATAGCTAATTGTTCAGTGTCACGTCTGTCCTCCGATCTTGTTCCATTTGTTTTTTTTAGGATATGATCCGCGCGAAAGAAGGCAAATCAGAAAATAATTAGTCCACTTTTGTGGGGTTTTTTTTGTGTTGTGTTTTTCTCATTATTTTTGGTTGAAATTGACTAAGCGATATTTCAAGGAGAAAACCACCGGTGGGAGTGCATTTTTGGACTGTGACTGTTTTTTTTAGGGGGGGTGGGATAAGAAGGGGCCTTTATAGACTTGATCCCCCATCAAAAACTCTGCAGGATTCCCTCCTCCTCTCCAGTCCAGAGGAATATCTTCAGGTCCAGTGGGGGGGTTCACCGTTGCTCCTCCGGGGGGGCTTTTATCATCGGCGCTGATTACTTACATCCGGAGGGAATGGTGGACGCGCCGCGCAACTCTTTCTGAATGTTTGGCATTTTTCGCAGGCGAGCATCTTGACTAGTGATCGAGAGAGACGCGGACTGCAGCACTCCAATTCCCTTTCACATGGAGATTTGTGCCTCGCTCGTGCTGCAAATCTCCAAAACGGGGACCGGGGCCCTGCTGCTTTTTCCCTCGCCGCTCTCAACCCCGATCGCATCAATTCGAGAAAATGCGTAAGTATTCAGTCAAAATTTCATTCCAATCGTGCCGTTTTCCTGCGTGATATGCTGTACTATGTTTCCCATACAGAGCAATCAGTCATCGCCATTTAAGCCGTGATATGTGGTTGGGCTCATATACTTCACTGTAAAGAGTTTTATGTTATTTTACATGTCCTTTTTTTCATTTTCATGGGTTGGTTCAATTATTGCTGTCGCACGATTGTGTGTCTTTCCGAATGTGTGTGAATGTGTGTCTGTGTGTGTCTTTCTGAATGTGTGTGTGTGTGTGACAGACAAAGATATATAGGCTATAGAGAGGTATGGGCAGAGGGAGACAGGAACCGAAAGGGGGGTTAAGGAGGTGTGTGTGTGTGTGTGGGGGGGGGGGGGGGGGGGGGGGCAGCTGGTGCAACAAATTGTGTGTTTGAGCGCTTGTTAGAGATTGTATGGTCTTTTGGCAGGCTAGTCCCTGTTGCCAGCAGGACATTACTGCTAGAAAAAGGGCCTACGTCATATGGTAATTCAAATTCAGTTCAGGTATTCTCAGCATACACGTTTGCAGCAAAAGGAGCGCCGGAATGGCCAGGTGGGCAGGCTGGCCCACAGGAAGGGCGCTTTGAGTGGGTATGTGGCAAAGCAAATGCTTCAGGTCAAGCTTCATTTTACAGCGTTTGCTTATGCACACACCTCATACACATGCCTCTCTCTCTCTCTCTCTCTGTCTCTCTCTGTCTTGCTCTCTCTTTGCATCTTCTGCGTGTTGACCCAGTATGTCTGCAAAGCCACCCATGGGTGATACACACAAATAAGGTTGTCACTTCTCCTTTAGCACATGCAGTCTTAGCAGGTTCACCAGAGGTAGAATGATTTTTTTGTTTTTTAACTGTCACGTCCTTCAGTTGTTAGGCAATACAGCCTTTAAAAAACTGAAAAAAAAACTGAATAGGAGCTGTCCATCTGTGGGTGGTGCTGAAAAAGCCATGATGCTGAAAATACTTGTGTGTTGGCTGAACTAGGTAGAGAGGCGAGCTGCATTTGGAGCAGCAGACATCACATGTGAAATTGCTGCTTCTGCTGCAGCCAAACGCATTCCACTTCAAGCTGAACCGCTTCTCGTCCTCGAGTGTACACTTTGAGATTCACATCTGGCAATTTTACAACCTGCCGCGTAAACGAAGGACACAGTCGGAGGGTTTAAGAGCGAGTCTGTCATTTGGGCTGGGTAACCACAATATTTGCATGCATATAAAAGCACAGGCTAAGCATTACATTTCACCTACAGCCTGCCTCATTGGGTTGCAGGTTGATGATGGAAATGGTGAATTGAATCATCTTTTAAATAGCGCCTGGACATTAAGGCAAAGGGGTTCGGTTGATAAAATGAAGGTTAGTGACTGTTACATATCAGGCCAAATTTATCCATAGCATCACTGGGTTATTTAAACATCTGAAGAGCCAGAGAACAAAGATAATTTGAGGTAAGGAAAATTGACAAATCAAGTCTTCTTGTGTACAATGTATATTGCACATTTCTTCCAGTTCTGAATTATTTCATTGCACTATAACAGGATGGTAACTGCCCCACACGTAATGTCTCAATAGGGCATTATGTCACAATGAGCCACCAGATGATGGTGACACTGATCTTTAGAGAGATGTGACTAGCAATGTGAGAAACGTGACCATTTTTTCAAAAGACGTTCCATCCATTTGAACTTTAAAGGTGGTCAGACACACTGATTGTATACAACGTTTGTGTGGTGGTCTGCTTGGCTGCGAGCTGGTGTCTATTTACCTCCAGGCTGGTAAACAAACTTGATTTCCAAGCTCATCAAACGACTGAATGGACCTGCCGGTGGCCTGCTGTTGATTTGGATTTGTCACCTTGTAATATTCCTCTGTCATCAGGGCCGAGGCACCAAAGCATAAGGAATGTGATCACCCTGACAGGCAGCGTAGGTTCTGGCACCCACCTGCCTGCTTAGGGACCAAATGGATGCAAACCGTGCCAGGGCCACTCACCAGAAAAGCTCTGACAGAAGCGTTCACTCTGGGGAATAAGCACTTGGGTGAATAGATTTCTTCTCATGCGTGGTACAAATGTAGCCAACCACTGGTTTAGAACAAGGGTGAACGGTGACTCATCTATCCATCCAGGTTTTTTTTTCTTCTCCACAGCAAACCTTAGCTTTTGTTTAGTTTTTAGTTTTTTTGCACAATCCGGTGCTTTAAATAGGTAATTTGTCTATGATAAGGCTTTTTACGCGATGCAATTCCACCATAATACGCTCCCTAAATTTGTTGTGAAAAGCTGCCTTCTTACACCCCAGACAGGCGTTTGTAGTGTGTTGAGTTATAGTGCCTTGTATTTTTTTCATTTCTGGGAATAATGCACAAACATCACAGCCAAGGACTATATGAGCCTGTTCTTCCCAGGTGGTTACGTCGTTTCAAAAAAAAAATTTACACCATCATCACCATTGCAACATTTTACAATGATCAAACACCTAAAAGTCAAACAATAAACATCACAGTAAAGCATACTTAAACAATCAGCCCTCTATACAACTCACAGATTTCTTCTTTGAGCCACAGGAGCCAAAATAATGGGCAACTGGGCCTGCCCGGGGATTCTACAGACAACACTAATTTTAATGGCCAGTCACACACCTCTGTGGAATACAATGCTTGTTATATACTTTTTCTTTTAAATCAGATGTCAAATGACCTTCTCAGTCAATATAGTGTTGATTATTATGGTGAGACATGTCTTATTTTCAAACTAGTATAAATAAAAGGTCAAAAATGTACATACAGGTGTTTATTTAACTAAAGGTTGTCTGTTTCTGTAAATGTCTCCTATCTTTAACGTTAATTATCTCAACATTCGTTTTTTTCAATACTCTGAACCAAAAATCTTGAATTCTAAAGCACTTTCATCAACTAAACTTTCCATAATCATCGTTAGCACTGCTCTGAAGGTTATTACAGAAGGATTTCTTCGTACTATGTTAATTCTTTGATTTATGATATATTTTGCAAAAAGAAAGTGTAACACAAAAATAATTGTTTTCATGTGAATAATCAACTGGTAAAGTTGATATACACAGATTATAGGTCAGCTACAAACTCCAATAATCCTGCAGCCAAGTCACTTTCTGATTTCAGTGTCAAATGTTCAAGACAAGGAAATCTGTTTTTTTTGTACTTCTAATTCCAGTATGGTCAGTAGTATGCCAGGCTGTTGTTGTACTGAGATTAAATGAAGCCCCATGGGGTTCACATAGTGATGAATCAATTAGTCAATAAATGAATCAAGGATAATTATATAAAAAAAGCGCAAGTCATTTATCAAACAAAATACCAAATATTACCTGCATGGGTCCATCTTTGATGTGAGGATACAACATTTTGCTCAGTAGATTTAGCTTCTCCATTTAATATATTCAATAAATGACTGAGTAACCTTCTGCCAAGCCTCCACCCCTCCTCATATAATGATGGTGTTTGTTAAACCACAACAGATTTGTCCTTGCTGATACTACCGGGGCAGATTAATGCCCATTTGTGAAAGCCTTGGGTGTCAACCTGTCATCAGCAGAAATGCTGATTCATTTTCAAATGACTATCTTCTCCACTGCACTTATGCTTTTGGCGATTGATGGGGACAGTCAATGTATTTGAGGGATATGCTTTACTGCGCTGGGGCACTGTTAGCTTGTTTCATCAATTTATATTGTCGTATTGGCCTTCTGCATACTTCTCTCTGTGATATGAGGATTGGTGTGGGGAGTGGCGATAAATAATGGCTGAGGTTTCTGTCGCTCTGGGCCCCTTGCTTTTTTATCTTAACTAAAGCAGAAGAATGGTTTGATTTTCTGCATGCATTAACACAGCATGTGTCCGTGTTACATAAATAAGCAAGTGGGATGCAGTTTGAGATTAGACGAGTGACTTGGAGCCGGCTCCATTTTGATAGATGGTGCTCTGTATCTTCCCAGTAGTACCTCCACAAAACATGTGTTTGTGTCGAGTGGAGAGACAAGCCAATCTGAACGAGTTGAACCGCCCAAGTGTGAAAGAGTCCAATGCACGCCAGGCTGGAGAGGGACTTAGTATTCACTGTAGCAGCTTAAGTTTTGCCTTTGTGCACCAGAAAGAGGATTATTCAGGGAATCCTGCTCTGTGTCATTCACAAGTCTGTATTTCTATATCAACTATTAATGTGTTGATGTATGAAGAGGATGTATCCGTCTGTAGTGATTAACCCGCTTCTGTTCATTACCACTGAGTGTGTCCTGTAAAGTGACAAATGTCTAACTTATGGCACACATGTCATGATGACACATCCTGTGTTTTGACTGCAGCCGTTGGTGCCTTATTTCACCATCTGTGTTGTGTAATATGTATCTGTATCGGCCTGCAGCAAGAACCAGCCATCAACTCCAGCGAGAGCCTCTGATAGAAAGAGTATGTGTGTGTTCAGGCTAGTGGTAGTACCACGTTTCTGCCTGTTCAGCATCCAGCCACTTTCTGCAAATGTCATAAAGCCATTTATAGATTCCTCAACAGATCACTGACAAACCTACACATATACAGTTCAGCAATAATGCTGGAGTCAACAGTATTTTCTATGATTATAGATACAGTGGTGCTGTGATGTGAGGCACAGCAGAGTACCGCCCCCTGCTCAGCAGAATGCATAATCACAGTAAACAATGCCCCAAAGGCAATTATGGATTTCGTAAAGTTTTCTTTAGAGTGATACCGCTTACATGGAAAAGCACAGAAATGAATTGTTTCTGGGAAGGTGTATAGGGCTATGTTTTGATAACTGGTTTAGCATGGATTGGATTCAAAGTTTCTACAATAAGATTATTCATTAAGCTTTTAATTAATCATTCATATTCTTTTTGTGTGATTATCAAGAACAGTGAGAATAAGAAAGGTAATCATGAGTAGCCTGTTGCTACCAACTGCATGACGCCCAATGGTCACATACAGTGTTAATTAGTCTAAACGACTAAAAATAGCTATTCTTCTGAGTCATTAGCTGACAGAAACAAGAAAAATGTAAATGTGAGAGTCAAAAATACATCACACAACATGCGAGTTGTTCGTTTATGTGATTTGGGACCACTAAAAGTGATTACATATTGTAATGTATTTCATCACCATGCAGGACTAGGCTACTTATTGTGTATTAAGTAATGTATAGCATAATAAAAACCTTTATGTTCTGACTATCAAACCGTCTCCAAGCGTAGGCCTGAACCGTGTGTCTTGTCCCTTCGTGGAGGACAGCAGCTTGGATTCACAGCTGTTACAATGAATTTGAAAAAGCAAAGTCGGAGGGGAAAAAAGTATCAAATGTCCATAAAAACTCCTGCAGCATAATCTGTTTCTCCTCCGTCCATCTGTATGATCAGTGTGTTCCAAACAGTCAAATGTTTGCCAAGAAAAACAAAGCGAGAGTTTGAAATATACTGAAATGTGGATGGAGATTGGAGCTGTTACTTCGCAGAAGTGACTTTGAAAGTTTTGTGTGGAAATGTTATAGGGGAGAACGGGGTAATCTGAGCCACTTTTTACATTTGCTCCCCTCTAAGCGAGCTAACATGATTTATCACTCAAATTTACACATTTCCCATTCATTCAGGATGTTTCCTAGAAATGGGCATTAGCAGAATTTTTTCAAGACAAATGGCAGTGAAAATATGATTGTTTAAAAAAAAGTTGTCATGTGGCTCACTTTACTGTGGGGTAATCTGATCCACTTACTTGTTCCACTCTGAAACTACCATAACAACACATATTGTAACAGTGAGAATCCTGAAAGCTAGCCACACATTCCAGAACTGATGTCGGACTAGTAAAAGAATGATGGGGTTTGGTCAATTAAGCAAAGCAAATTTTCTAAACACTTGAAAGTAACTCTGAACAAAATCAAATACAACATATTATAATTCAAAAGGTTTTAATAAGATTCAAATGAAAGATAGAACCAGTTAGATTAGAACACAGTCTGGGGGTCAGAACACAGGACCCTTAGAGCCAGCTAGTGTCTGGGGGTCAAATCATAGGAAAATCAGAACCAGCGAGAACAGCCTGGGACTCAGAAGACAGGAGAAGACCCAACTGGATTATAACATCAGCCTGTCATACTCAACAACTAGGCCTACTCTACATTCCAGCCTTGAAGGTCACAGGGAAAGATGAGAAGGTGCTCTTTCCGTGTGGTTGCCCCAGGTCGTCTTCCTGGTGTATTTCCTTGGCATGATGGCTTTTCTACAATGTGTATGACATTAAAATAAAACGTATGTCATGTAATATTACATTAAAATATGTTTAAGACTAAACTTAACTTGTGCCTCATGGTGGGGGAAAGTGAGACAGTGGCTCACTTTCCCCCACAGCATTTGGCTCACTTTCCCCCACCACCACAATTTGAGAAAAAACTAACTCTCTCAGTTATCAACATCACATGGTTTCATATGTTGGTAGTTCATCAACACGTATGATAGAAGTTTTTCTACATGAATACATTTGCTTTGGCACAACAGTTGATTAAGTTGACAGCAAGAACATTTACTTTTACATGCAAAATACCTATTTTGGTGAAAAAAAACATGCTTACCACAGCAACATGAGGTCCTCTCTTTCAGGGCCATGGGAAAATGAGAGGGGCTTGAAAACATATATCTCACATGACCACAAATGTTTTCCGTTGCCTAGATACAGGGGGTGGCTCACATTACCCGATGCCTTTTTTTTCCCCCCGTTCTCCCCTACTTTGTTTTCACTATCAAATCGGCTAGCTGTTTGGATCCATGTTGTTACCGCATGCCAAGTCAAAGCTATTTTCCCAGGCAAAGTAGCAAGCTACAAACCTTAAAATAGCTCACTTTTTAACCCTTCAGATGTGTTTATATTTTCACTGGCTAAGCAAACATGTTGTCCAGGAATACCAGGAACCATGACCAGAAATAGTAAGAGATGTTAGGATTCCTCCTCATGGCACAAGTGATATCTGAACCAAAGGTCAATCTAGCAATTTAGTGGTTGTCGAGACATTTCACTAAAAAGACAACACATTTCAAATCAGAGGGTTACCAAAATCAAAGATTCCTCCTCTGGGAAAAATTATTATCTTAACGAATGCAACTCTATTCCAGCCACGAGTTGAGCTAATTCAGTCTAAGCAAAAGAGGAACAAATGTCCTGCAGACATTAGCACCATTGTAAAAACCTTTTGCTGCATTTCATCAATACACTTCTTTCACTGTGAAACAACTTGTCACTGCTCTGCCTGCAGTCACAATCTGCAATCCTAACACAATAAGGAATTTGCCTTGAGGACGTCCCGATGTGAGAAGTCATGACTCTCCTTGCAACTTTTTTTTGTGGTGTGACTCGCAGTGCCAATTAGTGACTCACAGACTGCAAAGAGAATCAAATCGTTACCTTTCAAAGGCCACAAGCGGCTTATATAAGCAACACAACAAATCTATATTGTAATCCACCCACCGACACGTTTGCAGCACCTGCAAAGACACAACTGCACATCAGAACGCAAACCTGCACAACCAAAGAGCCATGTTGAGTATTCTTCCATTTGATGCGTCAAGTTCAAACCCAGTGTAGGTGAAAGCAAGCCCTTGGAAAGGCTTTGCCTCAAAGCTCGGGCAAATCTCATTGTCTGCTTATCACACTCAAATTTACTCCGCCTTACTGAGATATTCCCTTAGAGAATTAGGGATAATAGCTGAAGTGATGACTGTCATGATGAGTCTCTATCTCTATCTCTCTCATGTTGAGATCCCTCCTCCTCTCTTCCTCTCTTCCTCTCTCTCTCTCTCCCTTTAACTTTCACCCTATTTATCTAATTCCCCACATTTGAATATACATATTATCTGCTGCCAGTTCATTTAGCTCAGATGTCTTTGATGAGGCTATCTTAACATTGCTAAGAGCCATGGATGCATGGACTTTCATGCTGCAACTCACTAGGAACAGTTATTTGTGATACAGGGAAGTTACCAAATCAGTGAACGAAGGGAATTAATATCTTGCTCATTAATGCTTTGGCAAACAGTGCAGATGCTAGTTGCTGGAATGTGCAATATTGGCTTAATTGGCAAAGATGAAACCCCTAGTAATTGGCGCCAAGTCAAACACTACTAAACCAAAAACAGGATCTTGTAAGGCTGACAAAATTGCCTCCTTAGTGTGTGGCTCAGAGTTGCCTCTGCTACACCCCAACCAATGTTCTTCATACAGCACTTTGTTCAACCACAGTGTTTTCTGGCCTTCGACAAAACAGTTTCGAAAAAAACATTTTGCTCCCTTGTTGCTATGCACCGATACATTATTGGTGGCGACACTGTTTGCCATGAGAGAATGATGTCCTTCAAATTCAAAAGAAAATAATGAAAAAATCTCCTTTGATGACATTCTTTGTGTCTCGTATCCTCGGTAATAACACACAATCCCTTTCATGTATTGTGAATGTATTAAGAATCGCCTAAGTCTGTGGCGCCCCGTTGTCCAAGAATGAGTATCATTAAGACCAGGCTTTGAATCTGGCCTGGGCTTTTGACTGCATGTCCCCCCCCCCTCTCTCTCTCCCATCTCCACTCTGTACTTGTCTATCAAATACATGTGAGAACACCAAAGAAATATTTTTAAAAGTAAGAAATATAGGCAATGAATCCAATGCAGCTGGAGTTAAAGAAAAGTTGCAAAACAATTAGATATTTTACTTGTTTCCTGCATCTCGCAACTATTTAACATCTCTGTAGATAAAAACGTCCCAATCATGTTGTTTGGAACAGCTAATTCCTATCAGTCCCTGTTGATAGAACCTTTTTAAAATACTTTGCAAGACCCAATATCGTGATGTGATATATCTTACGTTAAAACAGTTTAAACATAAAACCAATGCTCTTTTAACGTATCAAAATCAAACTACAGACTGTAGAGATGCCACACATAGGACAATCAGATAATAAGTAGCCCAATCTTTACAGATATTATTATTATAAAGATTGAAATATGGTTCATCTGTAGGTTAATTACATTGAGTGAAAATCTTATTCCTGGAAAGACACACAGCTAAGGACTTTGTTGGTTTGTGTGTTTTTCTTTTTTACTAAGCTTTCAAAACATTCAACACCATATTATTGTGGGGAGGCAGACATTTTTTTTTTTTTTTTTTTTTTAACCTTTATTTATACAGGTAAATCCCATTGAGTCCGAAGACTCATTTGCAAGGGAGACCTGTTCCCATTTACACGTTACCATTCACACACACATTCATACACCGATAGCAGGCTAACTATCGACATTCACACGAGGCATCATCAACAAACATTAGCACATCTTTAATTAGCTAAATCACGTGCACGTCTCTATAACACTTTCAATAACAATATGTGTTACATAAGTTGAGTGTTGAATCAATGATACAATAATTTTGATAATAAATCTATCGTTTTCTTAATTTTTTTTTAGATAAAAACTAAATTAGATTTTGTGTTAATATCTTTGTAAGTTTGGGTTTTGAAGACTTTACATTTTTCCGCTACTGCTACTGTGGTGAAACATACCAATTAATATATCAACTAAGACGGTAATTTAGCAGTTTAATGAATAAACAATCATCATCTCGCAGCTGTAGTTTTTAAGCCCTTCAATCGCCAAAGGTGGCAAAAGCTGCTCACTTAATTATATGTTACACTAGCTCAGTAAGCATTTCCTCCTAATGTCTTTGAGAATACACCGCTGAAGCTACATTTTGTGAGTTCATCTTAACTAGCACCTGCTGTTCGGACTTTAATTATCCAGGCAGGGAATATGGGCAGGAGCTGAGGGGGGAGTCTCAAGCCTTTATCTCGTTCACGCCTTGGTAATGAAAATGACTAACACAATAAGGTGCCAGTTAATAATGTTGGAGACAGTAGCAGTGCTTTGCTAACCTACCTACCCCCTGTGGTGCGCTGCTTTTCATTAGCATATCCTCTGGTCTGATTGGATAAGGATCCGTCTTTGTCACGGATACAAGAATAGACACACACAGTGTTTCTGTGACCAATTGGGCGACAGAATCAGTCTTTCAGTCACTTTTCTCTCCTTCGCTGACTGCGTATGCCACGGCAGGTCAGACAGAGTAGAGTGTCATTATACCAGATGCTAAGAATAAAACATGGCTGTGGTTTTCAGGTGAAGACATTGTGTCAAGTAAATGTCAACTTTTCAGGCGCCGAAAAAAGAGAAGAGCCTTGTTTCTTTATGGCAAGGCAAGCTCGTATCGTTGTGTCATATAATGGGGTTTAAAAATGCTTTTGAAAGGAAAAGCAGTTCATCCGAGCTAAAAGAAGGACATGTACCTTATTTAAAGGCCTACTTCACCGGTTGGAATATGAAGGTGTATTGAACTCGGAGATCCTATGAAGTATAAATGTGCAAAAAAAATTGAAATCGGATCATCCTAGCCTGAGAAAAGGCAGAAACAGAAATGTAGGGTTAGACAGTGAGACCATAAAACACTCTTTCTGCCTTTTCTCAGAATAGGATGATCCGATTTCATTTTTGCACATTTATACTTCATAGGATCTCCGAGTTCAATACACCTTCATATTCCAACCGGTGAAGTAGGCCTTTAATGAACAACATCCTGGAAATGAACATGATTCTAAATGCCTCTTATCGCAACCAAGGCTGCAACACTTATTTTCATTATCAATTCATTTGAAAATATGTTCTTGATGTCCAATTTTCTAACACCTAAGAGGAGATGTCTTCATATCGCTTGTTTCTTCCAAAAGCCTGAAACCCATTGATTTTCAGTTTAATATCAAATTTTACGATCCAAACCTTTAAGAAGCTGAAACCATAGTTTTTGGAGTGTTTTTTCTCAAAGAATAAGCTTGGTCATTCAATCAGGTTGTTGATTAATTATTTGTCAAGTAACTAATTGTTTTAGCTCTAGGGTTAAAACTAATCAAATTGTTATTGTAAAAAAAGACCAATTAAAACATATTAAAAACTATCTGTAGAACGTCATGTTTCAAACATAAATGCAATACGTTCTCTGGTCACAACTTTTGAATTGATTTAAATTATTTTACGATTACATTTGTCATATGATTGTAGAATGACTCTTTCAGTTTTAAAATGGCCCAAAAAAATAAGCAATGTAAAGACTTTCCTTTTAAGGCATTGGACATTTCGATGTGTAGTACTTTACAGTTCTCCGATGTTCATTAATTAAAAAAAATAAAAATATCACAAATATTGTCAACAGATTAAAGGGATGCAGCCCTAACAATGACTGTTGTGTAATTGATATCTACTTTGGTTTAAACTACGACTTTGGCTAGAGAAGCATTAACATCTCTATTCACTACATTGTCCACAGATAACCCCCTGTTGTGCTTTCTCATTGCTGAATAGTTATGATATGTAGACTATGTATCCTGAGTCATTTAATATGGCGTAGAGCAGCTAGGCCAAGGGGCATATGGCCATGTTGGAACAGAGCCAGGCGGCTGAAGGCGGGGTAAACGGATGGGCAGGGATTGTTGGTGCAGTCGCTGTTCCGGCTCTGCATCATGTTTCACTGTTGTTGCTACAGTGAGCACACTGTTTGTCCAACAGTCGTAAATAAAACATTGCAATCGTATTTTCCCCCCCTCTCCATGTCAGGGGGAAGTCGTAGAGTTGTAGGGAATTTGGACTGTAAACATTGTTTGTCTATGCATGAGGACAAGAGAGACAGAAGGAGCGGGAGAGCTCTTGTGTGATCCACTATAATATCCTCGCCGATTAAAAGACGCTGCGTTCACACATTATTCACAGACAGTTTGTACCAACACTAACGTTTTGCTAAGGCTACGATCGGCCCGTGTGATTGGCTTAACGCACGAGAGGAGACGCTGCTGCAGAGCGACAGAGAAGACGACAAACTGTGTGTGTGTCCACTGTTGATTATGGGGAAGAGCCTGTGGTTCCATCGAGTTCATATTCATGAGCCAAATGGTTCACGCTGTATTATTCATGTAGAAATTACACGTCA
Source organism: Ammodytes marinus (assembly GCF_949987685.1). Classification (NCBI taxonomy): domain Eukaryota; kingdom Metazoa; phylum Chordata; class Actinopteri; order Uranoscopiformes; family Ammodytidae; genus Ammodytes; species Ammodytes marinus. The sequence continues at coordinate 30,387,650 of NC_137230.1, forward strand.
AAAACACCAGTGTGAGCGAGGACGTATGCAGAATGCTTAGGGACTCACCCGGGCCGTAGACCCAACTTTCACTTGAAACCCTTCCACCTTTTTAGTGTCCCCAATGCACCAATTTAAAAAAAAATTTGGTTTCTCTTCATCACTGATCCCGGTGCTGTGTTCCCAGTTCAAATGAGCTGCTGAAGCTTAATATATCCCACGGGTTCTTTAGGGAGTGCATAATTCTGGGCTGCTGTCCTGACAGTATTTTCCACCATCAACAAGCACTGGGGAAGCGAAGACAGTCCTACCTTTTTTTTTCTTTCTTCAATATATCCTGTTTACTGTACAAGAGGTTGAGAGCATGTAGAGAGTGGCTTTCTTCTGCCTCTCTGATCAGATGGTTTGCTAGCAGTAGGGACAGAGCAACAGAAGTGTGTCCAATCAAGCCGAGCCCTGTACTAAAAGTCCCTGCAGTCCTTGGGAGGAGGCCGCGTTTATGACCTAAAAATGGAGAGGATGAGCCTGGCCCGCTTCCAAGAATCCAGCTCACGTATTCTCTTTGAGCATATCCAGAGGAAAGTGCAGCAATACAAGGAGCCCCCGGGAGACACCTGTACATGTGTAGCCAACTGTGTGTGTGGTTTGTTTGTGTGTAAGTGTGTGTGTGTGTGTGTGTGTGTGTGTGTGTGTGTGTGTATGTATGTGTGTGTGTGTGTGCGTGTGCATGTGTGTGTGTTTGTGTGTGGTTGTATGAACAGTGTGTAGGATAAAAGAAAACTGTGTTATCCTTCAAATCTACTATGATTGTTTTTTAAGTGGAGATATGCTTAGAGACATATCAATCAAAAGAAAGCCATATAAGAGGTTCTAATGAGCAAGTGGGTAGTGTGGATTTATATATGCATACTGTGAAGTAGATCAATAGAAAGAAGAACAAGGTTGTACCCCCCATATACCCACCCCTATATAGAGCAAGAGAATAGGCAAACTAACTGTCGTAATAAATCTAATCTGCCCGGTGTTGCTGGAAAGTACCTTTGACTTCAGTTAACGTTTAAAAAATAAAGAGCCCCTCATTCACATTAGCCAAATTGCAATCTGCAGTATTTATTGTGACTACAATGTGGTTGGTCAATAATTGTAATGGTGTGAATTTATTGCGCCTGTTTGCCCATTAGGTGATCAGAGTGTTTTATACCGCAGCGGGTTTTATCTATTCCAGAGTTGATCCCTGAACTGAAGGTCACAATCCCAATTCAATGACTTTGTGCGCCTGGAATCTATTTGAACAGAGAATTTCATGAAAATATACTGCAAATTAAAGGTGCAGTGTGTAAATGGATTTAGAAAAAAACTTGGTAGAAATGGAATATAATATGAATAAGTATGTTTCAATTAGTGTATAATCGCTTTTATCTCCTTTGTATTAGCCTTTTATATCGATATAGGAATCCACCATGTTGCACCGCTGTGTTTCTACAGTAGCACAGAATGGACAAACCAAACGGCCTTACGCTTTTCTATAGGTATAGTGGGTGTCTGTCAGAATTCACCTGTTGGAAGACCAATAAGAAGTACTATAGAACTAATAACTTAATACATCTTCACTTCATCATTGAAATTTTGGAAAGACTTGAGGCACTTGTGGATGAAGCCATCTTTAGTATAGCTTCTTGTCCTTGAAGGCTACCGTAGATACAGTAAATTTCAGAACAGGGGGGTAGAGATGGAGCGTTGCAATCTAGAACTTTGCCCACTAGATGTAGCCGAAATTGCACATTTATTACATACTGCACCTTTAAGAAGTGATTCCTGATCAACATTTTTAATTTCTTGTAAGTATATGCACTAGCATGTACTGTGTATTTGTAAATAGCCAGCAGAAAATATGGACTATGATGCAATATAATTGCTAAATAATTGTAGAACTAAAGTAGTATTAAACATCTGCTTCGACCTTGTAAAATGCATCATCCTTTTACATTTTTCAAGATTATCCTTATCCGTACAGGAAGCCAAAAGTGCACAAAAGATAAAAGCAATTTTCTGTAATGTTATAGTGTAATGGTTTGTTTTGCTCTGAGCAGATCCGTACCAGCATGGTCCACCATTTTTTTTTGCCTGGCCCCTGGTGATCAATAGGCATTAGCTTGAGACAAGTGTTTTGTCAAGTAGGTGTTTCAGTGAGTGATTGGCAGCTAGCTCTCTGCTTCAATCAGACATCAACATGAACCTCATTTACACCTGGCTTAGCGTACACACTTCTCAACCCGAATGAATAAACATGCCACTACACCACTGGGCTGTTATCGCTATGCACTTATGATAAAAATAAAAATAAAAAATCACTGCAGCTGTTCCCGAGCTCTGAAATTATCCATCAACATCTGTTTCTGGATCAGTCTAAAGTCGCCACTCTCGCCTCATAGCAACAGTACCAGCATCTTCCTGAAGCACATTGACCAGGCAACAGACAAAAGTGTACTCTGTGTTAACGTTAATTAGTCATTGGTAATATAATCTGCTGTATTGGATTTATGTCAATTTAACAAGGGAAAGCGGCAAACAGGGTAGACAAAAAATCGAGAAGTCACTACCTGAATGTCAATCAATCTATTTATTCAACCACAATCACACATCTGATCTGGGTTGACTGCGTCTGAATCATAGATAGTAAATAATATGGATGTAGCATCCGGGCTGACCTCAGTTATTCACACGGCATTCAATAATCCTGGTTTGTGCGCGTCGCCATTTTGTGTGATTTTTACTCCGCCTCACGTCGGGGGGAGGGAGATAGCTGACGTATACCTCCGAGACAAAGTGAGGGACAACGGGCGGAGAGCTGTCACTCAAGAGATCGCGCCAATACATTTTAACTTCCAAAAGAATAAAAACTAGCGTGGCCCAAAAAAATTCACCCCCCTCAGTGTTGTCATGGAGATATGACCTAAAAATACAGACTAGAATGTTTTTTTAATCCAGGCCTGAAATAGGTTTAATAATACTGTGAAAACGGCATGTTTAACATTGGAGTCAATGAGAAATGGCTGTATTCTGCTTCCAGCCCCCAGTGGCACTTCCGGGTTATTATAGTTGTGGTCACTTCCTTATTGGATGCTGGTAAAAATAGCTGAGGTTGGGGCTTGGTCTGAATTTGCTCATTACCTGTCTTTTTTTGCAACCATTTTGTTAGAAAGACATCCATGTTGTTCTGTTTATGCTATCCGAGCGCGCTCCAGTATTTTCTCTTCACTGAAGGACCATATTGTATTTGTTGGAGTATTTTTCTAAATTCTTGGAGAAGAAAAAACACAATAGTGCTACGTAATCTGTCTTTGTAGAGATGCAAACACTGGCTCTCAATAACAACAGTGTTGGTTTGTTTCATTCCAATTCATTTTTTTTTAAATTATTTATCCTTTATTTAACCAGGTTAGTCTCATTGAGATTAAAATCTCTTTTACAAGAGAGACCTGGCCAAGATGGACAGCAGAACACAGTTACACATAAAACACAATACAAAATACAAGTTCGATATTAAGTACAGTTGTAAAACATAAAAATAAGATTCTTAACTAAAAACATTCACAATTTCCGATGGAGTCTAACTTCAAACTCTTAACAACAGCCTTAAATTCGTTTAGAGTTACTAGGTCCTGAAGCTTAAGCTGCTTTTGCAGGTTATTCCATGACGACGGCGCAAAAAACTTAAAAGCTGTTTTACCCAGCTCTGTACGAGCTTGAGGAACAGTCATGAGCACCATGTCCTGAGACCTTAACGCATGGGGGACACATTTTCTGGACATATACGATGACAAATAACATGGGAGTTTACCTAAGATCGCCTTGTAAATAAAAACATACAAGTGACTATTTTGTCTCATAAAAAGAGAAGGCCAGTTTACTCTTGAGTACAGTGATGGGTTAAGGCTCTGCTGTTTGTAATGAACCTCAAGGCTCCATGATATACAGTGTCCAACATATATGTATCTGTTGTGAATGCAATTGAAGCACAATGGTGTTTCTTCCATACACCTACTGCACTATTCATACTGCCTCGGCATCGGTGCTTAAGTGGTCCGCTTTTGTTATTTCACTGGCAAACCATATTTATATGATGGACCAAAGACTCTCGACTGGAACTGGTTTTCTTCTATGAGACTATTCAGCACTGCATAGGTGTAATCCCTCTTTGCAACAACATCTATTGAGATTTTACATGTATCATGCAAACACATATGTTGCATTTGCAGCAGTTGCCTTTACTGAAATGTATGTGGTGGAACAATGGAGTACAACACCACATAGCATGTTCAAATGTAAAATGTATCAAATTATCATGTAGTTGCATATTCATGCGCAGCTCTCTATACAGTTACACTGTCTGGATCGTAATAAGAGATGAGATGAAAGGGAATTTGCACAACAACAAAAAAAATCCCTGATCTATCAGTGTCTGGGGAGGAAAGAGAGAATGTGGTGGTGGACTTTAAGATGTGCAACAGGAGGGATAATTTAATTATTGAGAATCCTGTGCGCTCCTTCCTCCTCTCTCCCCTGCCGTGTTCAAGGTTAATTGTCATAAGTTCAGGCCAATCTTCTACCAAGGCACAGAAGGGAGGGGACTGGAGGAGAGGCACCATGCACGCAGAAAATTCAATTTCATTAAGATGATTGTGCATTCAAGCAATATTTTCCATTAGGCATTGATTCTTCAGCGGAGGTTACTGTCAGGCAGCATCAAAGAGTTGCTTCAATTTCTACATAAGTTGCTTCTTGTCCACTCCTCTCGCTAACGTCATATATACATTAAAAAAAAATGAAATACCAATGCAACACATTTACTGGAGAACAGCATGTCAATTTGAAAGCTTATATGAAGTGTCTACCGAACCGGATCCCTGGCATTTCAGAAGGCGCCGGACATAGATGCAGGCCTTTTGCAGACACAAGCATGTTGGTGTGTCTCAGCCGTTTAGAGGATTGCTTGTGTAATGCCATCTGAATTCAGGGGATGAACAGCCATATTTACACCAGGGCAGAGAGAGAGAGGGTAAAGAAGAGAGAGAGAGAGAGAGAGAGAGAGAGAGAGAGGAAAAAGGAGAGAGACCAAAAGTGACTTGAGCCAACATCTGTCGCTTTCCCTCTGTCTTCCGCTCAGTCACACCCTTGTCGCTTTCATCCACTTAAAGAATCGTGACACCAGATCGGACACGTTATTTGAAGAAACAAGTGACTCTTTAACATGAATATGAAATTCTTGGGAACATGGGACGTGACAAGTGTTACGAGAACAGAATACTGATTGGCTGGTTCAGAAAAACCATATATTCCTCCTCATGTATGGAGTGAGCACGGTCCAATGCAACAAGTAATCCAGTGCACGAAATCTTTGATTTTCAAATTTTAAAAAAGCTGGAATTCTTGTATCAGAGTTTCCAGTAGAAGATGAAAACTAGAGCTGACATCAAACGCCAATCTAGAGAAAATTGATCTGTTATATGGATAATTAAAAATAACCATTTCTGCAGATCCAATAGTGGCTTATTAAGAATAATGACACACATTACCTAGTTCCAGCTACTCAAATGTGAGGATTTTGCTGCTTTCTTTGTGAACTGAACATCTTAAACTGTTGCAGAGTAAGATCAAGAAAAGCTATATACTGTATATCCATTGTATGGCAAGAGAACTACAATTAGCTCCTAAATGTTGGCTTCAAAACGAGTCAGCAGCGTAGTGGTACTTGCTATTTGGCTGGCTATTAAACTACAGACTTCTCTGATCATTAGGTTTGTACCACCTTGCCAGCAGATATCTTACCCTCTTGTCTGTTTTTTGTATTGCATTTTGCAAAGAAAATAATTGCCTGTTTTTAGAAAAGTGGAATTACACACACACACACACACACACACACACACACACACACACATAGACCTTCAGAACAAGCAAAATAAAACTTGGCTGATTAAGTGCTGCTCTCCAGGTTGAGTGATTGTGGCAAAGTTATTAATAGCAGTAGAGTGAAGGTTTGAAATTATTCAAATGATGTGAACGATGTGACACCATTCTACTGGTAAATGCAATTATGTATATACTGTATATATAGGATGCTGCCGTGCACATACTGCTGTTACTCAATTCAATTTAAAGGAATTGTTTGTGCAGTATGTCTGTTGTTGCTAAATGGGCAAAAGATGCTGAGCATTTGATGGTGTTGACACAGCATTTATTTTACTGCTGTTGAAGAGACACTTTGTAAATGTGATGAGATTATTATTTTTTTTTTTTTTCGTCTTCATTTTATTTTGGCGGCAGCATCGGTGATAGATGATCATTACTTTGTCCCCAAAAAAAGAAAGGGTCCGGTCTGTTTTCCTCCTCATTGTCCCCGTTCATCCTTTAAGTGCTTTTCATCTTTTGGAAGGCAGAACCAATCTTCACTCTGCTTTTGGCTTGCAGACAGTTATTTCCGTGTTCCAATTCTTGTAGATTTTCTTTACACTTTTTGTGGCCTCCTTTTTTTCCCCCTTTCCGTCACATGGTTGTCACTGCTCAGGTCTTTCTCTGTGTATTCTAAACCAAGCTGCGGTTGCTTTTTCAAGAAAGGCAGAAGCATCATTTTTCAGTGAGTTATTGTTCCTACCAGACCCTACCAGCCACTTGGTGCTTAGAACAGCAAATGTTAAAGTTTTTTATAACCTTGATAATTCTTCAATCACTACTCTATAGAGAACAATTAACACTGCTTAGTATTCAGTTGTAATCAAAGACTCTTCTTGACTTTACAGGTTGTGTGCAAAATGGTGATCAGGTTATACAGTAGATGAAAATACATACTTGCAGACTGTTCAAATGGTTTTTGGTATCCATGTGGGTCTTGTTAAACATCTGTATTCTTGTAGGATTTGGGATTGATTTTCATACATGATCAGTCTTGTTTCATAAATGAGGAGCTTGAAGAATAAATAATATCTGCCACACACACACACACACACACACACACACACACACACACGCACACACAGACATACCTCCATAACAATTAACGTAAACTAATCTCTATAGGGTATACCATATAACCTTAAACCAAGTCTCCACCCTAAAATGTAATGATTTGTGTTCCTACGTGTGACTGTGTTAACAGATTTTTGTCCTCAATTCTTAAGTAATACAAGAAACAAACACGCACACACACACACACACTCTTACCCAGGGGAAGACGTTTAACTGTAGTCAACAGATAATAATTAAAAAGAGAAGCCTGGGGTTATAGCCATTGATTTTGAGCCACCTGCCGCAGAGACAATTAGGCTACTAAGACACAAACATACTGCAGGATCATTTTGTATTCAACCTTTGCCACCGCTGTCAGAACAAGAGCAAAGCAAGTGACTTTGTTGTTCAAATATAGCTCAAACAAGCATTTCTTTTTCTTCCCCCCACGGACTGAAAATGGGGATAATCAGCACGCCCTATTTATAGTGCACCGCTAATGACATGAAATTATTTTGGGCTTGTAGTGTTTTTCGGGTTCAAATAAACATGTCTGTGTTTGCTTGTTTGATGGAGAAAGACTAATATTTGTTCATCGTAACATTTGTGTGCACATGCATATTCAACAGTTGAAGTTTGGAGTTTGAGTTACATGTGCTTTGATAATTAAATGTGTATCTTATCATTGAAAATGGTGGTTTGACTTTTCAGTTAGAATTTTTCTGAAAATATTCTTTATTCATGAATAATGTGTTTGTTATTTGTAGGTCATGTTGCAGATTTACATATATGTTTTTATCCAATCCATTTTGGATTGGTTCTCATGTCAAAAGGAACTTACCCTTTGGACTTCCTTTCACTAGGAAATGTCCTGACATTCAGTTGCACACTATAACACCTATACATTATTTATAAAGCCCTGAAGGGTGAGTACCAAAAAACTGCCCTCTTAAATATTGTGCATATGAACACCAGTCTATCATAGCTCTTTCCACTTTGGAGCGGGCCCTGATTTTAATTACTATACATGGTGAATTAGCTAATGAGTAATGAATGGATTCCTCACAGTAAGTGCTCTGACTGCTAATGCACTTGCCGTTCTTTTACTCCAGAACCGCCACACACACACACACACCCGCCAATGCTGTGTTCTGATTCTGTCTTTTTATAGACCCCCCCTCCCTCCCTCCCCTCCAAGTCTGATTCACACACACATCATTTCTTCCCACCTCTCCTCTTCTTTTTTTCTCACTCTTACTGAGATTTGATGAGATTTTCCTCTGTAAGGAATTATTTAGTGATGAGAGAGAGAGTGGAGAATAAGACGGAGATCGAGAAAGTCTCCAGGATAGAGGGGGAAGTAAAGCGGATCTCGAGGGAGAGAGGGGAGAGAGAGGTGCTTCTAGGAAAGAGAGTGAAAACTGCTGTAGGATCAAGGTACAGTGGAGCCGAGCTAGACAGAGAAAGGGAGACAATGTGCTATGTACTCAGTGTGCATAACTTCCAATTGCACGGAGTTGTGATAAAAATCCACAAATGTGCATCTACAAATACAGGAAAATATAATGTTATAATGAGTTATACAAGCAGATGGCTCTGTGCATTCTCCTTCTAGCCTTCTGCGGAGAACATGTGAACACTAGGCACTCATAGTTAAGTATATACTTATACTTTCATGAGTTCCAGTTTCCATCCACAGTCCACACACATGCAAGTTAGATAAGGTTGAGACTCTAGTCTAGAGTAGGTGTGAATGTGTTGGTATGTCTATTAACACTTTGATGGACTTCTCACACAGTGCATGATGGGATGGGAAACAGGTCCCATAAGGCACCGAGTGCTGCAAGTGATGTAGAAAATTAATCGATGGATTTGATGATAGTTTAACTATAAAAAGATAAGTTAAGAGAAGTGTGTGGGATCCCCTGCTCTAACTGCTGCCCCGCGCCCCAAATCCGGATAAGCAGTTGAAGATGATAACGTTACATTATTTAAAATATTTTAAGCTGTTATCATCTATCAATCAATCAATATATCTATCTATCTATCCATCCATCTATCTATCTATCTATCTATCTATCTATCTATCTATCTATCTATCTATCTATCTATCTATCTATCTATCTATCTATCTATCTATCTATCTATCTATCTATCTATCTATCTATCTATCTATCTATCTATCTATCTATCTATCTATCTATCTATCTGTCCGTCCATCCATCCATCCTTCCATCCGCACTGCAGCAAACAGATGTTTAGCGACTAGCTTGTTTCTGCTTCCCTTTATGTTTTAAGCATTAATCCAACGCAAATCAAGATTTTTTTTTATCCATTTAAGGACTAACCCTTTTGGTCGTGACTAGTTTTATAACATAACAAACAGATCCGTTCACTCGGAGTTTAAATTGGTCTGATCAAAATATCTATTGTACAAGATGTACTACATTTTAAAAGGTTTGTAGATGCTGTGTAGCTAAACAGATTTAGGGGTTTACTTTAGTAATGCTTGCCTTGCCTTGCATTATGTTTCGCATTAATTGGCGTGAAACTAATGCTAATCATGTTTATAAATCTGTAGCTATCACGTTCCCTTCAACTATCAGTTTGAAACAACATCATTTATTCATAAAGCCAAGAGGGAATTAGCATACCGTCTCATGCGTGATCATATATGTGGTAACTTGTGGCAACACTACAGATTGTAAAAAATACATGTATATCTCTATGAAATCATAAATAATTGACAGTGCAAAGTGAGCAATTGTGAGCAATACAGGTGTTGGTGTCAAGCAAAGTACGTGTTTGACTCCAACATTCATGAAGGAGAGAAAAACTAGCTGCCTTGGGAAAAAATAAAAAAGACATCAGCACCACAGCACCTAGACAGCTCTGCCTAAGGCTAACTAGGACTAAATATTAACAGTGTCAAGCATGTAAAGACAACCCAGGGTAATGTTAATTTAGATTTAAAGCCAAAGGTTGACAGGTTTAAAGACACATGTAGTGATGTTTGGAGCCGTAGAGCATTGGATTTATGCCAATTAATAACTGCAGCGTGATTCAGAAAGGCAAACTTAATGTCAAAGAGATACAAATGTGTGTCTTCATTGCATAAGCAATGGAATTCACACATCAGCATCATCAGAGTGGGCCCACAGCTACGTGTTACCTTCTCAGTGTGACCATATAATGCAACACATGACTAAAATACTGCGATGGCCTTCACAATTTAAAAAGTTAGCACGGAAATCCCACAGTTACATTTTAAAGACTAAATAAGTTATAATGCCATATTTATTTTTTATTTATACTTTATATAACTCGGGATCATTGCAGAGGATCCTCATTTTCAATGGCACCAAATCATTTTAAACTTTAATTGGAAGTGTAAGTCTAACAAAAAAAAAAAATGAACACATTTGAAAAACAAACTAAATTGAATAAACAAGCAGCAAGGACAAACAAGGACGGAGCAACAGGGAATCACATATTTTTGGGGAGAGATGCAGATTTTGGCTCAACACCATTCCTCCAACAGCTTATTAGCATGCCAAGCTGAGACTGTTCACCATGAGCAAATAATGAAACAAGAAACAAGATGGAGTAGCTACTGTATGCTGTCAACACCGGCTACACGCAATCAATCAGCCATCAGCAGTGAAAAAAAAAACTAACACACAATCCCTTTTACCTAGCACCACCGTCACAGCTAGTCTGTTCAGCAGCTGGCATGGGAGATAATAAAACATAATAACGCTTCCATCCTGCACCACCCATTGAAATAAGAGGTAATGAGCGTCATCATCAGTGTGGGCAAAACAAAGTTAAAATGGATGATAGTGTTTGTGCCGCAACAATACGACAAATCCCAGGGCCGGAGCAAATGACCTTGCCCAGGCAGAACAATAGCACAGCATCACGGTGATGATTTGTGATCCGCTCGGAGGAGCTGAGCCTTTATGAGAGACCGTGTTAGTGTGTACACTGTATACATCCATCTTTAGCAAAATTGTTGACTGCCACTTCAATAATTGCATTCCCCACCGCTTTGATTTCTGACTGACTTTTAAGACGGTCCCCCACCGTGCGTCATGCATCCGCTGCCGGAGTATCAAAGCAGATTAACAGAGAGAAAAATAAAGGGGATGGAAGGGGAGGGGAGGGGGGAGAATATGAAAAAAAAAACGTCTGCTCCACAGCTTTCATTTATATTAGGTCTAAATATATATTTGATGGTGGTTATTTTTAAATAGACCGTAATCCCTCTGCTCACCCTTCATGGCGAGGTAGATAATTATAGTAATCTGGTCAAAAGGGAATTTAATTTCCAACATCGCAGAGGGACGGACTATAGTTGCTTTATGACAGAAATGCACGGTGTGTCCTACGCTTTTGACAGTACAGATGACAACACACGAGCAACGTGGGACATTGTTCAGGATCCCGTTTGGAATTTTTTTTCAAATCATAATTAGCACTAGGGGCACCAGGTACCTATATTTAATACAACATGGCACATGGCAGGGCTATACTTAAAGAAGAATGGTTGAAGTGTTATTTTTTTGTTCCACATGAAGGACTAGGTGAATGGATTGCCATTGCTAGGACAACCTAATGGCACTCCCAATATTCCCTTCAAAAAAAAATTAAAAATCTACCCTCTACTTTTATAAAGCTCTGTGTTGGGTATATCCTTTGAAGATATTCTAAGTAGGAGGGAAGTGATATCGTTCCGTTGTCACCGCATGGGGAAAGAGCTTGTAATGTACATGCCGTTCTTCTTGTCCCTGCCCTTGAGCAAGACAGTGAATCCCCGCTGACTCTGTGCATAGCTCCAGGGGCCTTCTATGTGAAGATGACCCGACGCTGTGACCTCCCTGGAGGGAAGCAGAGTGAAAAGAGAATTTCCACAGCGGGGATCAATAGGAGTAACACATTGGTGTCACTTTATCCTAGTCGGTTAGGCAATTTGGAATTGATGGGGTTTAGCTCGCATTTAATCCTTGACCAAAGATATGCAGGCTTCTCCTGTATGCATGCATAATTATTAGGTTGTGCGTGTGTATGTGTGTATGCGAGTGCATTCCGTGAATTTTTTTTGTAATAATCAGTTCCTTTTTATAGGCTTGATCTCACTGCATAGTGCGATAGCCTATATATTTATATGTTTCTAGTTTCTCCTTATGCTGTATGACAAAGTATACATTATTTTCTGCATTTTGGTTTTGCTCTGTAATGTTTAATGATTTTTGTAGATGTAGGCATAAAGTTAATTATCCATCAACCACCTTCTTATAGTCCCTCAGGTGTACACTGTATGCTCTTTATGGAGGCATAACTAGATGATTGGATGCTGTGTGCTTTTAAGACTATAGGCCCATTCATACGGTGAAGCCCATTAACTATACAGAGGCTGTATTTCCTCACAGCTTTCATCTTGGGCATTTTTGTAGGACTCCTAACAAGATTATGAGTGCTGGAGCCTGGCCTGATAGTGGATACAGATCTGAACCCCACTAGACGTCTCAGCTCTTGTAATCCATCACTGTTACGTCAGAACAGTAATATCCCCTTTTAAATGTTGAAAGAGGTTCTGCTCACCATCACAGTCAGGAGTATCGTGTCATCTTCTAAAGCAAGTCAGGAGGAACATCTTGATCCTGTTTCATTGATCTGATTTCAACGGTTTTTATCTCAAAATGAAGATACCAGTTGTCAACACTGTTTTATGTGACATCTGGTAAAGTCTTGCCAAAAACCAAGCCACAGCCGGATGCTTCCAATAGCTACTGTAGATTTTCAAAAGTGGTGTGTGTGGCAAGTATGGATTAATATTGGCATTTGTAGCTTCATCTTGGTTTGCTTTTATAGATGGATGGGGGGAAATGTATAATAGTTTATGCTTAGGAGAAAGGCAGGTATGTCATTGAATGGCTTCAGCCTATATCTTTGCGGTTTTGCTATACTTGGATGTGGATGTATTTATTAGTCTATGATGTATACATTTGGTTACATTCAAATAGATTCAAATGTACAAATTCAGCCCTCTATATTTTAACACCTGCCTTTGAAAACATCAAAACCAATTTATGTCACCATAACTATACATCATAAGTGCAACAAGTGTTATTTATGTTCACAAATGCAACATGTTTTTATAATTGTTCTCAAAGTGTTGTGATGTGTGACAGCATACCCAGTCTCAGCATTGCACTTGATCGAGACATGTTAATGACTTTTCACATACTGATAGACACAGGGCACAATCCACTAAAATGATTTTCCAGTGAGAGACAGAGTGGCACATTGGAGGGCAGCAATCTTAAACAAAAGGCCAAAAGAACCACACTACGTAGGTGCCATCTGTTGTCAGTATCCTGTCACCCCAATGAGAACCCAAAAATCTCCAGAGAAATGCCTCCAACTTCTTCTATTCAGTTCATTTGCAAACTAGAATGGCCGGAATTCATTGGCAAATAGCTGTGACTGAACAGGGGACACTCCAGTGAACTAATCCCTTCGAGCACACTGCATTTTGCAGGGAGCGGCAACCTGCCAAGACAGGCTATTGAAGCTACATTGCCATTGTGTTATTTTTAATGCAACGCTGTTGTCTCTCTCAGTATTAACAATGAATGACGATATTTTGGCCTTTTGGAGGTATTACCACGACACCAGTGATGATGGGCCACAGGAAGGCAGCCATCTAAATAGGTCCTACAAATTGCAAACTAAAATAGTTTTTTTTTTTAAACCATGGCAATGAAAACCTGAAATGTACATGTTATATCATTAAAACATAACTCGCCTATTTTCCGCAGCTTCTGAACCAGAAAAAAATCCAATTTAAAATGTTAACACATTTGGAAAGAGCAAAGTTCCACTGATGAAAACAAATCAAATGTAAGAGTGGAGCGAATGTGATGTGGAACCCTTTTTAAATTAAATATTTAATAATTAATCTTTCAAACAAAATGAGCGTCACAGGTTCATTCAGAATTCGTTAGCCGGCTGTTGAACATTGGTCCACGTGTGCATGTTCACCTGCATGTGCACTCACACAAATCCTCTGCGCATAGTAGTGCTGTAGTAAGGCAGCTTCTGTGGTCTGTGCAGCTCATTATTCTGCCACTGCTGCTGGCTACGTGAACTCATCTACCTAGACCGCGGCTGCCACCCGCTTTTAAATGCAATGGATGTTTTCCAGCTTCTCCGAATCAGCCAAACAAAATGTTTTGCAGAGCGCGTTCGTCTATATCTGCGTAGCCAATTACAAAAATATGCCGCACTGCCTGAGTCATGCTAACATACTTGACTGTGTTTTTCATTTAGTCCAATCAGCCTCAACACAACTCCGCCGCGATGTCCTTCAACCGAGGATTGGCCGATCCCGCAGATCTCTTTTTAGGAATGCACTGCAGTCATAGGAGCAGATTGGAGGGCCAGACGAGTGACACGAATACTAAAAGCGCCCTCGCATTCACTCACTCTGCCACGCAGGGCATTCTGCCTTAACCAGAAAGAGCTTTGGCAGAGTGCATTTCGAACATGGAGGTCCCTGCAGATTATTTATCCCATGCAATTATCATAATGGAGGCAGCATAAGGTAATACTTGAATAAGAATTGAATTATCACTTGAAAGGTGTCTCTTTAACCTCACACTCTCCCTCTTTCCACTATTGGTAAGGGATGGCAACCTTCCTCTACTTACCATGACATTTAGGCACGTGAAATCACATACAGGAACATTACATTAGATAATGGCATTCTGTTTACCATCATAACGCAAGCGGTAATACAAAATGAAATTTCCTGCACACAGGTTTTACTTCTTTGACAGTAGCTGTACCTCCTCTACATGGTTTACTATAACTCCTAATACCAATTTAAATCATTTACAGATCTTCTTGCACAGTAGTTTGAAACATTTTAACCAATCTAATGTCGGACCAAAAGTCATAGCAATTTTAAAGCCATTTAGTAAACTAGAACAAACAAAACGAGGCTGTCACAATCCAACAGCAATCATCGGTCAATGGCAAAGTGGCTGGATTTACTGATAATGATATTACATTTTTCTTCAGACACAAGCGATTGAGAAAAAACAAACATATTGTTCTACCGCTTTTAGACGTAATACCATGGCATATTGCCTAATAGCAAATTCAAATGTGTCTAAAGGTTTTAGTCCCTACAGTGATTGTGTCTGTCTGACCGTAATCCCAGAGATGGCAGTTTGATTGCTCTCAATTTTGCCTGTCATTTCATTTAATCTGGTTCCATCACATCACAGACTGGGGAAAATGAGCTTGGTCATCTGAAATTGTGATGATTTTCAATAATATGATCGGGCGCTGTGGCCCTCAGAGGACTGTTAAGATCAAGTCGGAGGGTCGGCTCCTTTGTCATATAGTTCACCATGAAAAGAGCTAGATTACTCTCTGGTCTCATTTGTTGGAGACAAAAAACACATATATATGTTGTATACCCTGTCTTACCTTACATTCAGCAGAACAATGGGAATAATTTAGGTAATAAATTACCTGGAATATTTCCAGTCTATAGTGAGCTGGGGAGACTCTAGCCCTTGTAAACATGCACAGGATGAGTGTGTGTGGAAAATGAATGGATGGGTTTTCTTTATACACTATACATTATTTGTGATCCATATACCTTTGTTGGGCTTTAAACTTTCTGAGAACAAACCTAGATCACCGGTCCACCTGAAGCTTAATCCACATTTGCTTTAGAGTAAATTACCATAAAATGAAATGACTGTGTAAAATGAAAGAGGTTGCTCATAGAGCTGACATCATGGTACAGTTGTGTTCAAAATAATAGCAGCAGTGTGTTTAAAAAAGTGAGGCAAGATCAACATCCTTATCATAGCTTCCAAACACGCAAATGCATTGGGGACATTGCACATTCTATTCAAAATCCAAATATGAAGAAACTTTTGTCAAATGTTTCTTCATCTTTACAGAAAGTGAAGAAAAAGGAATATTAGACTGTTCTGAATGCATGAAGATGTAGCTTTCCTATGAATCACTGAACTAATATTTAGTTGTATAACCTCTGTTTCTGAGCATCTGTGTTGCAGGGAGCCGACCAACTTATGGCACCTGTGAATAGCTGTTTCAGCCCAGGACGATTGGACTACATTCCACAATTCCTCTGCATTTCTTGGTTTTGCCTCAAAAACAGCATTTTTGATGTCACCACATAGGTTTTCTATTGGATCAAGGTCCAGGGATTGGGCTGGCCACTCCATAACGTTAATCTTGTTGGTCTGGAACCAAGATCTTGTTCGCTTACTTTTCAACACACTGCTATTATTTTGAACACAACTGTATAACGTCAGCTAACTGCAGTTTCATGAGGCGTATTACCCTCTTTAGGCCTATTGTGTAAAATTGTATGGCCCCTGCATAGAGTATTTGCTGTAAGGTTAAGTCAATATATCAGTCATCTTGTTTTCATGTTTTTGTGCCCCCTGGTGTGCAAAAATCAATTCACTCAGCTTTAAAGCTAAAGGAACCAATGGAGCTTTTATGTGAAAGCATTGAGAAAAATCAAATTACATTGTTCTATTACAATGTCCTATTGAACTGTTCAAAATGGCCAAGAATAGATTTTAAGGCAGTATACAGACTATAACACAATTGGGTTCTTAGAGCACCTAATTTTGGTCAGTTTATCTGGAGTGTCCCTGCAGTGTGCTTACTATACTGTATAGATGAGAACCATTCCACTTTCCCACTAACACCCTTGGCAACCATCCACTCATGAAATACTTTAGCATAACACTTGAGTATGACCTCGCTTATATGTTGTTTTTTTTCATTCGTCTTTTTTACTTGACGTTATAGAATGTTTCATGGAGTGCATCGCTTGTAGTATCAGAATAATGTTGCCTTGAATCCACTGAATATTAAATATTGTGGCTCCAGGCAGCTTTGTTTCAGCATTTTTGCATCCGCATATGTAACTTTCATCACCTTGAAAATGAAATATTGTGCCTGCCTTTGATTGATTAGATTGAAGAAACAGAAATGATTTTTTTAAAATGTGTTTTCATCCAGAGCTGAAATAATGATTCA
Organism: Ammodytes marinus; assembly: GCF_949987685.1. Classification (NCBI taxonomy): domain Eukaryota; kingdom Metazoa; phylum Chordata; class Actinopteri; order Uranoscopiformes; family Ammodytidae; genus Ammodytes; species Ammodytes marinus. The sequence continues at coordinate 30,404,735 of NC_137230.1, forward strand.
TCCAAGTTATATTCGGGCATTCCACTAAAAGTAAAGTAATATTCCACACAGGCCTTAGCTAAATAAGTAATAATAATACATATAATAAGAAGAATAATACACCATTAAGTGCTTTTCAGTAGACCCAAGTCCCTTAAATAAACTGAATAATAATGGTTTGCATAATTTCTTTTTTTATGACCTTCAATAAAGTGCATTGCAGTATTTATTTTCACAAAGGAGACCAGGGCAAAGACACTGCATTGCCGACACACATTGTTTAAAACACTGACTAAATGTGACGAGTGTGAACAGTCTTGTTTCAAAGCATCACGCCTACAACAACTGGCCCAACCAAACCAGATGACTAAGCCAAAGCAAATAAAAATATACGTCAGGCGTTAGCAGCTAGAGGGAATGTCAGATGTGATTTTACCATAACCATTGTAAAGATGACAATATACCACACATTACGAAGCATATGACAGCTGCAGTCAGCCCTGTACACTAAACAACCGTAACTTATCCCTAGTTACAGCCATAAATACAGTTTAAAATTGGCAGCAGCAAGCAAGCAGTGACAATACGGAATAATACGTGTTGTATAGCTCCATCCCAGGAGAATGAAAAATGTCGGAAAAAAACATGCAGTTTATTTTTGCTGTTTTGAGACTCGTAAGGACATCATTTATGCTCTTGTTAAAAAAAAATACTTCGGCTGATAAGTCAGCAGCACCCAACAGCCGCCTAGATTTATTTCCCTAACGCCAGCACTCGGTGTACTGGGGCCAAGATGGGGGAGGGGATTTGCCTTCTTCTCTTTTTTTTTCAGGTGGAGCAGAGCCGGAGAGCGAAGCACTCTCGGTCTGCATCTTTCTATACAGTCTATGGTCTGCACATCAGAGTAGAGCAGCAGCAGTGGTGCCCTTACATTATGGTGGGCCCCAATGTATAGGAGACAATTAAAGGTGGAGTCAGTGATTCTAGAGATTGCTTGATGTCAAAATAACTTTTTGTCAAAACCAGTCAATATGTCTTTGTGATTCACTATCATAAGGTATTGTATGAAAGCTGAAAAAATATCCAGTGCTAATGTTGTAAACTGGTATGGAAACCAAGGGGCCCACCGTAGCTAGCAGTAAACCCTGTTTAAAAAGTCTAGGCTGTGTATTGTAAAACTTTGTTTTTTTATATTTTCAGTGCCACACAGTACTGACAGGTTGCAGCTTGAGAGGAGTTATTCACTGATTTTGACAAAAGGTGATTTTGACAACAGTTGTTCTCCAGAATCACTGACTCCACCGTTGGCAAAGTTGTCCCCGTTTTAGTTTCTATGCTGCGTCGGCTCGAACGTGATCATGTGATCGGCACGTCAAATGACGCAATGGGGCGTGACCCGTAGTCTAAGAGTTAATGTAATAGACGGATAAACTCACCGCGGTTTTAGTTTTTCCTAAGATTTGTTGACCATTAGGAAAATGTTGAATCACACAATACTTATCCTTGATATATTCCTTTTATTGTACATGTTTTGTTAGGTATATAAGATCCTTTACCATTTATGCACTTGCTAAAACTTCATTAGCACTCAAGATTTTCTTTATCAGCACCAACACAACAAGCCTGTTATCCATCTGTATCTTCTAGGCACAGTGTCTGTGCGCAGGTCTTGTAAGACCCAGATGGCCCGTGAGGTTACAACATTAGCACAAACAAGGTTAAAAGCAAGACATTCAGCAAACGTATGCAAATGTACTGAGTCAGTAATGTGCTGAATGAATTAGCAAGATGACAGTCAGCTCATAAGACAGCAGCCCTCATATTTGCCACAGGCTTTTTTTCTGGTTTGATGATGATGAGAGACTTGCCGGATTTTATATCACATTTTTTATTTTACCCGTTTTGTCAATTTCACACTCATTTTACACACACAGTATCAACTTTGAATGGCTGTGATCAGTAATGTGATGTGATCATTAATGTGACAGACGTGACTTATGTTTAATGCCCCCCCACCCCACCCAACCCCCTAATTGAATTGTGTGTCTGATGGTGGAATTGCTTATTGAGTTGCTTATTTTGCTATTGTTTTTTTTGTTTTTACTTGGTTGGAATAATTCAGTTGTACAGAAAACTGTCTAAATACACAGTTAGAACTCCAAGGGGAAATGCTAAATATGCCAACAAGCTAAAACAAGAAATGTGTTGCAAAGCAAGTTATTCAATCATGCAACATTTCTTGTAAGATTGCATTGTCCTTTGTGTATTCCCTTGCTTGTGTGGAGCAGTGTCAACATATTTCTTCTCCTATTTATTCTATGAGATGATCAGATTATTTTGTTTGTTTGTTGTTGTTGTTTTTGGGAGTGTTATTTATTGATTGGTAGACACTTCCAGTTATGTAGGTCTCTTTGCATATTAGACTGCCAGGGTTGCCTCTCTGGTGTGATTGTCTAAGCCTAAACATTTCACTATAGAATTCAGTTTTCTTGAAGTGCAAAACAATGTCATGAGTCTTATCATCTGACATTATAATTTAAGTGCTCTGAAATACTTTGCTTTGTATAACAGTCTCCTTGCTATGAGCCCTGATATAGCCATATGTTACTCTAGGACATTTCCAACAAACTCATTATAACAAATGAATTTGGCAATTCACAGTGGTGTCAGATATGATGCCAGCGGCTGCTGGTGCAGAGGCAGAAAAAGTAAGGGTGGGTGTGTTTTTATGTTGCTGGCAGGATTTTAGATGTAAGCAGCTACTGCTTTCAGTAGCTATGAATACATATTGAGATTGCCTAGATGGAATTTATCCACACAGTGTTGCAGCAACAAAGGGAGGAAGGATGTTAGGAGAAGTTTTTTTTTCACTCTGAGCTGATCAAATTTATTCCGATTTTTTAGAAGAAATGTATGTAGCAAGAGCTAGATTTATTCTATGAGTGGTTGATCAACATTGTTGAACACTTTTTCTATAGGCATTTCCATGAAAACAGTGATGTTTTTATTGACAACTGATCAACTATGTCAGTGTTTTTGTTATGTCTAACATGTGCTTCTAAGGTGGCAGCACAGTGTTTGTTGTAGACAGACAAAATTAGCTCCTGCCAGTGGGAGGCCTCGTTCAATCTGATTCCCCAGCGGAGGCTTGTCTCTCCGCAGCCTCTCCACACCACGGCTGGCCAGGCAGCAAGACTGGTGCTAAACAAAGCCACATGTGGACTCATTTCTACTCATCCACTCATCCTCACCACAGAAAATTTCTAGTTCAGTTAACAATCTTTACAGTTTAAAAAACACCTGTCATATTATACTTGGTTCTTCATGCTTGTAGGGTGCCAACAATAGATGATATACAAATAACTTTGGTTGGAATAGCAGAAAAGAAACCCAATAGACAAGGTACATGTTTTTCTGACAAGGCAAGGGGGATTTGCTTGTAGCAAAGGCATTAACTGCACTGAAGAAAATGGTGCCTGCATCACTTTATAGCACAGCTTCACACAGTGCTGTCATATTTTAGAACTGCAGTGCATATATGACACTGTTGGTTAGCTGTATTGCTGTATGTGTAGGTTAAGTTACCATCACTGTGGGCTGAGGGTAATAAGGAGTGATAGCAACACATCAACACTGCTGTGGCAGTGGGAGGAACAGGTTGTACTGTGTATATGACTTATGTGTAGTATCAGCTTGAGCACACCCAGGCCTATTCTTAGACACTTTGGCTGAATGAACTTATCTAATTTGATTTAATCAAATCTAAGATAACAGAGTTACAAGTCTCATGTTAGTCACTTGATTGTGGAGATATTACATTCTGCTGTAGTTATGTAAGGACAATAGCAGAGCACTTAAGATTCTTAAATCCCACTATTTTCCAGGATTTTCTGTGGAGATTAATTGGATTGTAATGGAAAGTAAACAACAGTGATGTATTGCTTTTATAAAACAATCATAAATTACGAAATCGATGAAAAACCAGGATAAAATATATCAAAAGGCATTTTGTAAAAAGTCGAGATACTGAAAAATAGGAACCAGTTTTTCCACTGGATACCATTTATTATTGACTTTGTTAATATATCGATAAAAACAATAGCACAATATAGGGATGAATAGCAGTACTTCCTTCTATGCCTACCAGTGTATGTATTTCGCAGGTTGCATTGCTTGTTATTAGCTCGGGTAGATATTTTGCACAAATGTGTTACTGGTACTCAGACAGTATTTCTTTGTTACATTGCTGGCATTAATTGAGTGTATTGCTTTCTTGCTGTTGTCTTGTCTTGCCCTACAAAAGAATGGGTCCCAATTACATCAACAGATTGCACTTTTCTTTTGAAATTGTCATGACTAAAGCTTTCCGTATTAAATAATTCCAGGCTTAGAATTCCATTGAGGAGCTAATAATAAGGAGCTTACAAGAAATTCATAGGTCCTGCTCAAACCGGAGGCTGATTATACATTCTTGTATTTCATTGTGTGCCCCCTGTGTAGATACATCAGCTTCTGTGAAGTCTCGGAATCTGGGACAAACCAGGGTTATGGAGCTAACAAAAAGCTTGTGATATTCCACACATGGGAAACTCTCACAAATTAACTGAAACTGTTTATTTAAAGTACTATTTAGATAGATGAGGGCTGCAAGTAAAGATGATTGTATCAATATATCTGTTGATGATGTTTGGTGTATCTTTTAGTCCAAGAATTGTGTAAAAAATGTCGTTATGTTTCCCAAAGATCCATGTTACCTATCTTCATATTGTTTGTTTCATTAGGCCAAAAGTTTAAATCACAAAAAATATTCAACTAACAATTGTAAAGGACATACGAAAGCAGCACTAAATCACCGAAGCGACATCAAAAATACACTGTTGTTACTCAATGATGTAACTAACTGTTATTCTCTTATTTCCCTTCTTGTTGCAGAAAAAACAAACAGCGGATGAACTATGAATGCTGAACACAATGATCTACTCCCTCCAGCGCCAGACAATGAGAGGTCATAGGCTGAAGGGGGCGCTCTCCAACCCCCTCTTTGTGTTGCTTTTGGCCCTTCAGATCCTGGTGGTGGCTGGGCTGGTTCGAGCTCAGACCTGTCCGTCCGTCTGCTCATGCAGTAACCAATTCAGCAAAGTCATATGCACCCGCCGCAGTCTACGGGACGTCCCAGATGGCATTTCCACCAACACTCGCTACCTGAACCTTCAGGACAACCTCATCCAGGTCATCAAGGTGGACAGTTTCAAACATCTGCGCCATCTGGAGATCCTGCAGCTGAGCAAGAACCACATCCGCAGCATTGAAATTGGCGCCTTTAATGGGCTAGCCAGTCTCAACACCTTGGAGCTCTTTGATAATCGGCTCACGACAATCCCCAATGGAGCATTTGAATACTTGTCCAAGCTAAAGGAATTGTGGCTACGGAACAACCCTATTGAAAGTATACCATCTTATGCCTTCAACCGGGTTCCCTCGCTTCGAAGGCTGGATCTAGGTGAGCTCAAACGTCTCTCCTACATTTCTGATGGAGCTTTCAAGGACTTGAGCAACCTGCGTTACCTGAACCTGGGAATGTGCAACCTCAAGGAAATCCCAAACATCTTACCCTTGGTCAGGCTTGAAGAGCTAGAAATGTCGGGAAACCTGATTTCTGTTATCAAGCCCAGTTCATTTACCGGATTAGTGAACCTCCAGAAGCTGTGGATGATGCATGCCCAGATCCAAACTATCGAGAGGAATTCATATGATGACCTTCAGTCTCTTGTGGAGCTCAACCTGGCCCACAACAACCTTACCTTTCTACCACATGACCTCTTCACACCATTGCATCGCCTGGAGCGGGTTCACCTCCACCACAACCCTTGGAACTGCAACTGTGATATCTTGTGGCTCAGCTGGTGGCTGAAAGAGGCAGTACCTGCCAATACTAGCTGCTGCGCACGTTGCCATAGTCCTGCAGTCTTTAAAGGTCGCTACATTGGAGAACTGGACCACAGCTACTTCCAGTGTGATGTTCCCGTCATTTTGGAGCCACCCAGTGACTTGAATGTGACTGAAGGTATGGCTGCAGAGCTTAAATGTCGCACAAGCTCGTTGACATCCATCAGCTGGTTTACACCAAATGGCTCATTGGTGACACATGGGGCTTATAAGGTGCGTTTGTCTGTACTCAATGATGGGACACTGAACTTTACCAGTGTCACAATGCAAGACACTGGCACTTACACCTGTATGGTTAGCAACACAGCAGGCAACATTTCTGCCTCTGCTGTGCTTAATGTCACTTCTGTGGAGAACAGCGGGGTGACCTATTTTACAACAGTCACCGTGGAGACCATTGAGACCCCTGGGGGAGATTTCCAAACGCCACTGCCCCCATTTGGATGGGTGTCATCCTCAACAACAAAGGGTACTCCTGTTCTAACACGGACCACAGAGCGGACTTACACCATTCCAGTTCTTGATCTGGACGGAGAGGGAGCCCTCAATGGCCTGGATGAGGTGATGAAAACCACCAAGATTATCATTGGATGCTTCGTGGCCATCACGCTAATGGCTGCTGTTCTGCTGGTTATTTTCTACAAGATGAGGAAGCAGCATAACCAGCAGGATCCTGATGGCCCTGCCTCCTCCATGGAGGTCATTACTGTTGAAGAAGAGCTTGCAGGTGTCGCCGCCATGGAGAGACACCTTTCGCTGCCCCCTCTGGAGCACTATAACCACTACAACACCTACAAGAGCACTTACCACCATGCTCCTATGCTCAGCACCCTACACAGCTCGGCCACGCAGGAACCTTTACTGATTCAAGCCTGCTCGAAAGACAATGTACAAGAGACCCAAATCTGATCTTGTATTTGACTAAATATCCAGTATCATCCCTTTCATACTTGGAATACAATGGACCAAAACAAAAATTGACTTAACAGAGTTGATATCAATACTGGCGATAAATCAGCATTTGGCAAAAGGGACGACATATGATACTTTGACAAGTGTCTTTACAAAAACAAAGATTATTTATTAAAAGTATGTCTAGTGGCTAAAGAAAAACAATTTGTGATAGCTTTTTAGCTCATTTTATTTCTCTCTCCCTCTCTCTCTCCCTCTCTCTCTCTCTCTCTCCCTCTCTCTCTCTCTGTGTAATACTGCATAAGGGAAAGAATGGTTTTCCAGAAGTGAATATGGAATGTATCAAATTCAGCTCTTGTGAAACCACTGTAGAGATTGGCCTTATACTAAAATGTATGCAATGCTATTCATTGCAAACAATTTTCCTTGATGATAATATGTTTTGTTGAAAGGCATTGCTTCAGTTTAAAAGCATATTGTTGCTACCTTGTCCAGTTTTGCAGAAATGTACGAGGCTGAACATGAATTATAAAAAACGTTTTATTACTCTCCTATTATAGCTGTCACTCAACGCAAAATTATATATTTTAATGACACCGCTCTGGATGGTAGATAGATAGATAGATAGATAGATAGATAGCTTTATTGTCATATGCACCGTTACAGCACAATGAAATTTGCCTTTTCAGTACACACCTCTCCAAACATCACAGTGCAGACAGCATGCCTGAGGAGCGAAACAGCCGAATGAGTAAATGTGCATTTCCCCTGTGGCTCCTAAACAACAGCCATACATCCTTCACTTTAATTAGGATTAACTTCCTTCTCCCACTCTGCTTTCCTACCTTTTCTTTACACTTCTACCTTCAGCTCTTCTTTCGTTCTACTGCTCCTCCCTTCATCTGCCACAGGGTTCTCCATCTTCCCTGTCTACCCTCTCCCCCCTCTATCTCTCTCTCTCTCCCCACTCTCCTCTCCCCATGTCCTCCTGCTTCTTAGATTGTCTGTCTGTCACTTAGCTCAGGCACGATCCTCACCCTTCGCCATGTCTCATTTGTCTCGCTTTATTCGCCGCCATGTGCCGCACGACAGCAGAATATTGCTTGGGAAAATGAAGGGGAGCATAAGGCTGCAGTCTGTAGCCTCCCTGTTAACCCAGTAATGATCTACGTCCACTCAGTGTCGCGTTACCTTGCCATCGCCCTAGGGTCACACGAGCTTGGGCGCTGATAGTCCATCTGTTACACAGATAAAGAGGCAAATGAAGCTGCTTTGTAATGTAGTGTGACCCTGTCAGACTAACACAGACGGGGCTAACTTAGCCAGTGATGCAAGCTAGAAACCGGTGACAAAATAAGCAGGGATGGGTTATAGCTCATTAATCTGTATCAGCAGTTCATTTACAGACTAACAGAGGAAAGCTGATAACAAAACAGCACGGGACTTTGCCCCTCTTCATGTGCCCAACATCTAACAGGAAAGACGCCTTTGATATTGAAGCGACCCCTGCTCAGGCTCATTTTTGTCAGAGAAAAACACACACACTTTGATGTTGCATCATTTATAGACCATTAAAAACATTGTCTCTCCTCTAGTCTGTTTACGCTCTGCTTTTTTTCATTTTGTCTTCCACAAAGGAAGGCTTAAGAAAGGGGGAGATAAGGATGAAAAGTGAAGAGCTGTGGGTGGAGGTATAGCCAGACCCAAAACGGTCATGAGGGGTCTTCAAACAAAGATATTGCAGATATAAAAAAGGTTAGAAATGAAAAACTAGCCATCAGACCGTCACCATGGAAACAGTGACCTTGTGCAGAAAAGAGGTAGATATGCCTTTCGCTTTGGTCTCTGTGCAACAAGCATATTTAAATTTCCCACTGGCAATTTCACAAAATGCGTTGGATTATCGACAAAAAATGGCATAATGGAATGTATATTTACAAATAGTTTAAATGGGATTCCACCTGCACGTGATGTCACCTTTGCAGAGCAACGCCAATAGTTGAGTCTTTTAAATGAAATGAATCGCTACATGATGTCAAAATTGTAATAATGATAATCGGTCCAGCAGTTCAACTCACCTTATTGATTTTCATCTATGTGAAAACAGGTTCCATACCGTAGAAAGTGAGCTTCTGATAAGTCAATGTCCTAAATGTATTTTTTATTTTTTACAATAATGGTGAAACATTGAACATAAATATTGGAAGCCAAATACACATTCAAAGACTGGTCATATCTGGTGAGGTACAGGCAGACATAACTGTAAATTGACTGAAACAGAAACACATTCATTTTCAGCCTTTTAATTAGTGTTCTGGGTGATGAGAGAAATAAGAATCAATGCTAACGTTAATGAGTGAACCATTCTTTCCCTTTCCACTGTTTTCTTTTTCAATGCTCAATTCCTTTTCAATGCTTTTGGTGGCTTAATGATTCAATGTTGATGCTGGCTACAGTGAAGAAAAAAAAACATTTAGATTTGTTTTATATATATTTGGTGATGAGGGTTGTGAGTTTATTGAATGAATGAATGGAATGTCTCTGTATTGGTATTTGCTTGAGCAGGATGGCTTTACGTGAAGAGATATTTGAATGCCAGAATGAAATTAAGACTGAGCTGCAGAATGTCGGACTCGAAAATACCAGCAGAGTGAGCTTGATTTTTGTGCAAAACTCTAAGCCAAGTCAAATTCTTGTGTGTTATTCTGCCAACTGTCTATGTATGCGGAGGGTTATTGTATGTCGGAAAATTCTCTCTAATTTTTGGAGAGAATAGTCATCAAATGGTTACATTTCTACAAAAAAAGAAATATTTTCAAAAACATAATGCAAAAAAAAAAATCTTCAGATCATAATTTTACATGTGCTTCAATTGTTATAAAAATATGAAAAAAAAGCAAAACAAAAACAAGAAAAGAAAAGAAAAAACAAGAGACTGTGCTTGTAAGGAGTCCAACTAATTTCTCTGAGGATGATGATGTTCAATTATTGATACCTGAGATTGTAGTTCATACTGTACATGAATACAAATAAAAATTGCAATTCCTTTTTTCCATTATATTCCATGGAATGTATTATTCAAAGAGTCTCCGTCACCATTTTGCCATCTTTTCCCCACTTTTACAGAAATATTGAAACAAAAAGGATTACTAGGCAGCTTACAGAATGCTGAACTGAGAAGGATATGCTGTGAGGAAATGCAATGTAGCTTATTTTATGAGGTCAGAGGAGGGAAGTGGATCTCTATGAGAGGAAAATGAGCTGATCTTCCTGTATTAACCATGGGAAGTTGGATTCTTTCACTCATTTCAATCACTCCATCTGTCTTGCAGTAGCATTTGATGAATGCGTCAAATCTGAGAATTCAATAACCAATTGCACAGTAGTCCATTCCTGCTCTATTCACTCAATCAATAAGATGTATGCATGTACATGTGGGTGGCCCCTGCGCTGTAAGGAACTTTGATGCGTGTGAATGCCCGTTCAGGACGTAAATGTGTGCCGGTGCACATCTATTCCCGCTGTTACGGTAGCAGTGCACTCTGGTCCTTTTTGGCTGGGTTTTTGCAGTTTTCTACCACTGTTCCAAACAACTTCACACTCAGCCCTGCATTCCCTTGGGACATCAACAGCATGCCTGCCAAGTGTGAAGTGAATGGGGTGAACGTTTGGTGAGATAAAAAAACAAAACAAGTGTGCCACTACCATGCAGTGCAAATAGATGTGCATCACAATCCAAGCAGTGAAACAAGCACTTTTTCGAACGTGCATGCACATGCACATGCTCAATATCTAAGCGGCATCACGGGCATGTCCTAAACGGGAATGCACCAGTTAAAACAATTCAGTGAATTGTGACTACTTTTCATTATGACATCCCTATTTCCCAAGTAGCACAAAATGGCTCACAGTCGCAACTGCCTTTGGTATTGCTCCACTTAATTCACAAAGTACTTGATGCCTGCCCAGCAAAATTTTGTGAGGCAATTTGTGCAGGCTTGATTGAGACACTTATTAGTATGTATGGTCGGTCTCAAACGGTAGAATGTCTATTCCGACGAATGGATCATTAATTAATTTGCTAACCGATCAATTTATTCAGTAGGTGACACATTCAGACTCAATTAAATGGATACGACTCGGTAACTGAGCCGTAATCTCATTTATTTCCAGGCACTTACTGTATGGGAGAAATGGGAGTATTTTGAGTGAATATAATGATCATTTGCGGGACAAATTGTAGGTCTGGAATTGGATGTGAACATTATTGCACATACCTTTCCATTATTTTGCATACACTTGACTTGCATAGAGAAAAAGCACATCCTGGTACTTGAGCATAATCTGACAAGGAGGGAAGAAAGGAAAAAAATAAAGAACCCAGACTGATCCCCTGTGGCTGGGAAGCTGGGTGGTGCACGCATGTGCCGGTGTAAGGCACGGGTCACCTCAAACTTAAGAATCAACTGCAGAACTGCACTAAATTCACACACTATACAGATAAAAAATGGAAAACAAACAGCAAGGTCTTTTTTATGTATATCCTGAGTTTTTGATGTTGAAGGTTCCTGTGAGCAATGCGGAAATCAGCCTACAGTGGACATTTTCAACCGGATAAGAGGAACCCAGGGGATTCCAGATAACAAATAGCATGCAGCAAAACAACACGAGAGGCTGCATTATTATGACCACGTTGCTACGGGGGAACAGGTAAATAAATACAAATCTGGAATGCAAGACAGGAAGTCAACTCATGGCTTATTAAATATTACATGGTGGTTCATACAAAGCCTGGCATCACATCAGGACTAGCCATTGTTTTTTACTCAATGCAATCTCTCATTGACATTTTCTTTAATCTGTCTTGACAACTAAAACATGTTCCAGGGATACTATCCATATTCTTATATACGATTAATATGATATTATGTCTATCTCAGAGCCGGTTTTTCCTCATCACAAAGGACTGTTCATACTTCCAAACAATTTGCAGTGTTGTTAGTGAAATAAATTCACTGTGTTCTTTTGTTGCTCAAGGTAATGATAAGGCCATTTCCAAGCAAACTAGAAGTACTACACAATTACAGCTGCATTGTAGGCATTGCTAAATATCTAGTTCAGGTAAATAATTAAATACAAAGCAGTAAATCCAGTTTGAAGGCTTATCAAACTTTAAAATATTGCACAGAAGCATTTGAGGCCCAAACACTACGGACAGATAGCGGTCCCTGAGGATATATTCACTGTTTGTGACAGCAGTCGTTCACCACAACCACTGACTCCACCTTTAAAGCAGCAAATATGGTTGCTGTTAGGGTTTCACGATTGAAGAAAATGAATAATGGATAACTGGATGGTGGTAGTCCAGAGCTATATAGTATACACACTGCTTTCCACTATTGCCTCTGATGTCCAGCTGGGTGAAAATAGTAGCCAGCCGAGGTCACGACCCTGCTAGGGGGATCCGGGGGTATGCCCCCCCGGGAGATTTTTTTTTACCTTTTTAAAGTGAAATGCATGAATCTGGTGCACTTTGAGAGGAACATTAAGAGGCTAAATCTGAGGAATTTTGTGTGAATAAATAATTTGGAGACACTGGGTCGGATGAATTAGAAGCTATTGAAGAAAGACACATGGATTTTCCATAGAAATATAAATTAGAAATAAAATATTATGCAGGATCCTCTGGGATGGGCTTGGAGCTCTTTTTCTTTTACGGGACATATTTTTCTGTAATATAATGAATTAATTCAAATGCAGTGAGAGGAACGAAGCAGAAGAACTCTGTTGTCCAGTTATCTTTTTTTCCAGAGACGAGGCTGAAATAGGCTATAGTCTATAGGCCTACACAGTGCATGGGCAACTGAGGGCAGCCCCATTTTCAAATATTTTTAAATAAACTCAATACACACTGTGCATGCCATGGACTTGAACGTGACGTGATCAGTTAACCTCGGATTATCTCCCAGATGAACTGATTCATTTATTAAGATATTAACTATCTACCAAAACATTGTATTCCTTTTATTGTATGATAATTTACATTCACATAATATGATGTTGATATCAAACACACAAACTAAAAAAAAAAATTGGGGGGGCCCCCCTGGCAGTCGGGACCCTAAGCAACCGCTCATTTCGCTTATGCCTCGGGCCGGCGCTGCTGTCCAGTGACCACTATAAGCGGGTGGGTAACTTGGAGGCAGGCTGTCCTGCCCACCAAATAATACAATTAGAAGCAATGCATGGTAATGGTATATTCTTTAGTATTAATGAATTGTCTGAATTGTATTTGACATTTTCTTGTACAGCGAATGAACAGGTCCGTCCGATAGTGGGTCTGGACTTCCACCTAAAAAAAATTTTTTTTGATTGGGTGGGCCCACCCTTGCCCCTGGCTACCGCCGGCCCTGATTGCATCTACTTACTCGAGTAAAATATAAATGTTATTTATGTTGTAAAGAAAATAAACTGACTAGTAAATTTGGATATGAGGTGCGTTAGTCAGCAACATTAGTAGTGTAAATGTGGACGTTTGTGAATAGTGTAGAGTAAGGTGTTATGAAGTAAAAGGTTGAACAAAGAGCTGAGCAAAGCAAAAGGGAGAACATTCATTGGCAAGGTAGATAGAGAGAGAGAGAGAGAGAGAGAGAGAGAGAGAGAGAGAGAGAGAGAGAGAGAGAGAGAAAGAGAGAGAGAGAGACAGAGACACAAACTGGAAGGTGGGACCTTAGTTTATAGCATGTGACCCAGGTGCTCTAGAACTGGCTTGACAATGCAAGCAGGCACCTCTGCACCTTTAAGATAAAGTACATTGAACCACACCACACACACACACACACACACACACACACACATACACACACATGGACATACTTATTTAATTATAAGAGCATATGTACTCTTTAAAGGTAAAATGTGTAATGGGAGTATGTAGTGGCATCTAGTGGTGAGATCCTAGATTGAAATGTTCCTTGCTAACCCTATTACCCAATTATGTGCTACTGTTGAAACATGGTGATGCGACATAGCGGTGTGCCTCGAGAAATAAAAGTCTAATTTTAAGGTTATAAAAATACTAATTTTATTTTCAAGTGTTTACACATTAATTTAAACATACTTATGAATATCATTTTCCATTTCTACCTTTAAGGAAAGCTCAAATTCAGAGAAGGCAGCCAGGTTCTATGAAACAGATGGTTTCCCACTTGACTGATGTTGTCTATAATCCAGCATCTCATCACACCTGTTACACATGTAAATGGTGGACAGAGACAGAGCAGGTGAGGTTGCCAACCAGTAGCATGCACAGACTGATAGGAATGTGGTGGAAAAAGCCCTCTTAAAGGTTCACTTCTGGACTGTGCTGGTGGTTCAGTTGCCCTGAGGCACAAATCCATGGCATTGCATCATTTAGTCCAGAATAAGCCTCAGTGGCTGGTTGAAACCCCCTCTCTCTTTTACACAATAAATCATCCAATGAAGAAGAAATGTTCAACTACTATTTGTTTTAATAAGTATAGAACCAGGGGGTAAGACGCTTGCCCAGTAAGATATTTGTGTTTGATAATGCTTAGTTTTTTAGATTACTTTTTTTTTACCATGGCATATGCCAATTGCAATTCATGGGCGAATATGCAATGTACTGACCTTTCACTGGGATTGATTCATAATCCTATAAAAATTGATATCAGTGAGAGAGTAATAAAAAGTTGATTGCCAAAGCAGAATTTAATATCTCTTGGTGCTTTTAGTGAGATGCATTATGTGTGTTTGAATAAAAGATAAATAAAAACAACAATCTATATCAGTTTATTTGGATATGGTCAATTAATTATTCACAAAATACTATTATTTTAAGTTCAGAAACTGAAGAAGTTTCCACCATTCTATCAGTACGATTCAATGTGAGACACATGAAGGACAAGGTCTAAAATTATGTTTTTTTTCCAGGCGCTTAGTATTAGTTTGGCATCTCTCATGGTTTGGCAGCTTTTATACCCAAAGTAGCTACAGACATTTGTCTGCACAGCCTGTATAAAATAAGGAGCCAAGTGTCTTACGATTATGTGAAGTAGAGAGGAGAAAAGCATTAATGTGGCCTTAATGCTCACTCTATGTGTGTGTTGTTTACTTTGTGTGTGCAGTGTGTAAGGTACCAGATGTTTTTTTTAATTTGGTTAAATGAATGTGCAAGGTAATGGATCATTTATTACGGTCTACAATTGAAGCTAACAGCTGAAAAACTGTGAGCAAAACAAAACAGCTTAAAGGGTCATCTATCCAATCTCTGCGTATGTCAAAGCAGAGATTTGGAGTTGTACCGTTACCATGCTACATTTAACAGGATTGTTGGGTTAGAGGTGAATGGGAACTAAATGTGTTGTTGTTATCACTAATAACTCTGAGTGATGGATTTAAAACAACTTTGAGAGCTCAATATTTGAACAAATGTGTTCTAGAGCAGCAGCATGTTAGTTTGTCACTACCAGACTGCAATTGTGAGGCAAACAGTAACAACAACAACAGCAACAAAACACAGCAATTTTAGTTCCACCTACACTGCAGGACAACTGGTGCTGCAGCAAATGATCCAAAAATGGATTTAAGCAAACTGGCAGCAACAGCGGAGGCATGTGTTATTTGCTTGAAAAGTGATACACACTCAACATGCGTGTTTGACTCATGTGGGCTGCAAAAAATCTAAAATGTGTTTTTCAGCTCTCTCCTTTAGAGGGGGGGAGAGAGAGATAGAGAGAGAGAGAGAGAGAGAGAGAGAGAGAGAGAGAGAGAGAGAGAGAGAGAGAGAGAGAGAGAGAGAGAGAGCTTTAAACAACATGCTTGTGTCAGCCAATTTTGCCCTTTAGGGTGAAAGAAGACATCTGTTTTCCTTAATCTGTAATGGTCTGTGTGGTTGTTCCTGCAACAAAAACACCAGCAGGCATAATCTGACAAGCGGAATATCATCTGATTAATTTTTTTAATTTATTTTGTGGATTCCAAAGGAATTTAAAGAAAGTGTTCAGTATTCACAGGCTGCATCCTTCACAATACAGATAATGTGCAAACAAAAGTCTACATATTCATCTTAATGTGTTGCTGCTTTTCCTAATATTACAGTATTTTAGTTAATTATATGTCAGATTTTAAGATTTGACGATAAGATATTCCTCAGCCAATTATATTTATATTAAACAACCAAACAAACAAGACATCATGTTAAATGCCCTACAGAGTAGAACATGGCATTCATATCCCAGGCTTGTATCAGAATCAGAATTGCTTCATTTCACAGAGTGTAAGGGAGCGGGAGCAATGCGACCCGACTAATTGGTGCTGAAAAATTGGAAGCGACTTACACAAGGCGAGACTGACACATTTGGTGAAGGACAAACAGTAAAGGGACCTCACATGTTGTGCTCACTGTCAAGTGACAGATTAAACATGAACACGCAGAGTTGCCTGTACATTAACACTGAGAGCAGTCATATTGTGCTGGTGACGCAGTCCTGGCATCGTTTCAAGCAGCCTTGGCACTGTCATAAAAGTGCACTGTGCATCTAGGTTGACATATAGGAAGAGCTGCAGAGAAAGTGCGTACTATGGAAAGATAAAACTCTTGTTTATGTATTTAGGTGAAGTCCTGATTAACTGTGACCGTATCAGCCAAAGTAAATGTCAACACATCCTCTGGTTCCAGCTTATTAAATGAGAAGTCTTCATCTTTTTTTTTATATCAGTTAAAGACTTTTGAACTGTTGGTCGGGCAAAACAAGTCATGTAAGGCCATCAATATGAGCCATGATGATGATGATTTGTTATGGGGCATTTATGACCATGCCTGGCAATTTAGTGATTAACTGATTAATTCACAGTTAAATCACAGATCAACATAATTGTTTTTCTTGCACCGTCTGGCATTTATTCGGGGCAAAAGCTTGGCCCCGTATGGTTGTGGCAGAGGAGTTTGGCAGCAGCTGTAAGCTCTGATGCGCTCACACCAGTGTCTTATGCTAAACATGTGGTTACCTGTCTTGGCAGAGGACATGTTTGGCAGCGACATTCTCTGCCCTTTTCCCAGCCTTTGATGATCTGGCAGCCCTGACCCATCCGACTCAGCCGCTCAAATGACAGGCTGCCGCTTCGCCCCGCCACCTCCAATGTACCAACACTAATCTAGCAGCAACCACCACCGAATCCCTCCCAAGTCTTTATGTTTGTTATGGCGGCAAAAGCCAAAATGAAATATCAGCGCTCCCTGCTCCTACATACTTGATAAATGCCAGACTATTGATTCAGTAAAGTGTATACCAATAGGTCGCATCCCGGTGTCAGCAACGGAATGAGGGACA
The DNA here is from genome assembly GCF_949987685.1 of Ammodytes marinus. Classification (NCBI taxonomy): domain Eukaryota; kingdom Metazoa; phylum Chordata; class Actinopteri; order Uranoscopiformes; family Ammodytidae; genus Ammodytes; species Ammodytes marinus. The sequence continues at coordinate 30,421,924 of NC_137230.1, forward strand.
CACTCCTTATACAGTTCAATCTGGCCACAGGGGAGGTCTGCGGTATAGCTTCAGCAAGGCACAAGCCAATTTGTTCAACATACTAATCAATAATATAGCTGATAATAATAGCTTCTCTTTGCATGCATGAACCTAATATCAATTCTCATTAGAACATGGAATATTCACAGGAAACAACACAGCATCATCTTAGAAAAAATCAACCGACCCGGGTTCGATTCCCGCCCGTGGTCGTTCTCTGCATGTCACTCCGCTCTCTGTCCCATTTCACATCTGTCTCTCTGCACTATCAATAAAGCATAAAAATGTCCAAAAAATATCTAATAAAATAAAATAAAAGATCATTTAAGTAAGTCTAAACTTAAAAATTCAGAAAAGCTAAAACTAAACAAAGATAGAAAGGCAGGACATTTCATCCGGCCCTGACGCCAAAAGTCCAATCAACTATACTGTATATGGACTTGTGCCAGGAATTTGAAATGTCCATGGGGGGGTTATGCCTGAGCATCTCAGAACACAGTCTGTCTTTTAAGGGAATTAAAACATTAAAGAAGATGGCCCCATCTTTTGCCGAAGACATTAAAGGGAGCCACTGATCAGACGTGGGACAGTGGTAATGTGGCGCTGTGATGTGCATACTGAGCAGTGTGCAGCAGCGCCACAGCAGGTGGGAAGGAGAGCAGAGGATTACAGAAGTGAAGACAAGATGTAAAACCGCATCAACTGCTGATTTTAGCTCAAAACATTCCTAAACTGTGGTAGCTGTGCTCACCCTTCTTTCAAAATAAATGAGTCTGCAAGTTATTTTATTTGATATTTCTTTCTTTCTCTTACCTAACCTTCTTTTCTTTCTTATTTTAAACATTGATTTCCTAAAAATCTAATTTTTCATTCCAGGCTTTTTTGACGGCCCTACCCCCATTGTGGCCCCCGAGCTCCTGTTTAAGGGTACAACTTAAAAGACAGTTGGATTTCACAAACTCAGTATTGAAACTGTGCACGGTAAACACTTTTCTATGACCAGTCTTTAGAGTAACATAGTAACACATTAGCCAATTACTGTTTAGGTTTGGTTATCACATCATTCACTGAGTAGGCTACTACACATTGCAATTCAACTGAATGAAACCATAATGAAACCTGCATCTAATAAACTATTCATAAACTAGTGGATATTGTTTTTATGTAAATACAAATATTCTAATCCAGCCAACAGGCAGTTGCCTAGCAACAGTGTATGTGAAAAAAGACGGACGAGTTGTGGTAAAACAGATGTTGGAAATTATTATTTTAAAGTAGCGGAGAAACAATAATCAATAATAAAATATCAAATGGAGTGTGAAGTTTTAGCAGGAATGTTTAGCAAAGGAAATCCAATTGGGGATAAAAACCCAAAGAGCCGAAAATTAGAAGGACCACAAAGCATAGGGGAATACCATCCAATGTTTTTGTAAATGTTCATTTAAAACACATACGTGGTCTTACCCATGCTGGTGTGAATGCCTTTGGTAAATTAAGCTAAAACTTATTATATTTCCCAGTTTTTTCATAGACTTTCATAGCTCAAGTTTTGTTGAAAGATATGCTTCCTTTTTTATTTAGGGCAAATAATTACTTAAATAAAAAATGTAAAGGAAAAAAAACAGACACAAAAGCTCTGTACTGTTAGTGGCCTGCCTCTGCTTTCCTCAACAGGTCCACGTTTGCCAGGCCCCTAGGACTCTTCATCAAGGGACTGGCCTCATTTGCTGGAAGGTAAGCTCAACTTTGTTATGTTTTAGGATTAGTGTATCTACTATTCAAATTCTTTGTAGTTTTAGGTTAGCACAGGCAGTTACACAGCACACTTCACTATCTGATGACTTCGCACATTACAGTTTGCTTACGATGAGTTCTATTGGATAAATGCACGACGTGTTTACACTTTTGCAGTTTCGAATAAATGTGAACAAACACTTTCTCTGATGACATTACAAATACTCACCTGGTATTTAATCGGGATTATCTACCCCCCGACGTGTGTCTCTCTGAAAGCACCGAACTTTTAAAATGTTCTGACACCGAATGATGCAGCTCTTATCAAGGAGGAAACGCATCACTGGGGATCTGGGTTGAGGATTTGTAGTGTTGTGACTTTTACTGAAGGGTTTATAACATACTTATTTTAACATACACCACCGGAGTCCCCCCATACATCCTCGGAAAACATGCTTTAAAAAGCATGCTGGCATTAAAATAAAATGGAACATGCCACTCAAGATATACTGCACACCCACTACTGTAAATCCATATGTACTGACTCCAAAATAATCCCTTCAAAGCGAGCCAGAGGAGGGGGAGGAGAGTGAGTGAGTGAGTGAGTGAGTGAGTGAGTGAGTGAGTGAGTGAGTGAGTGAGTGAGTGAGTGAGTGAGAGAGAGAGTGCACAAGAGAGTGAGAGAAGAGGTATGGGGACCTCCAGAATCTGGAGTAAGCACTTTTTTTTTCTTTGATTCTGGAGTCGTGCCAAGCTCTAACCAAAGACCTTGTCACCTCTTGAAAGGATTACATGCCTTGACATTTTGACATTTTATACATTCAAATTACATCTCCTTTTCTTTCTTGAGTTTTTTTTTTCGGTTTTCAGACAAGTGCATGCACATGCCGAGCTGAGGTTCAGTGTGATCTCCCTGAGAAAAAACTGTACTGCAATGCATTTATTCTTATATTTTAAGTATTTCTGGAAAAAAACATATCGTCCATAGGGCCCCAAGCCAATTTTCACTTGTTGTTGGAGGGTAACAGGTGACAGGTTTGGTGTGTGCATCATGCTTTTATCATTTGCAGATAATAATAAAAAATAAAATAAAAACGGTTTAAATGTTTGATCTGTTTGCAGTAACTCTTGATGACATTTGGATATTGCTAGCACGTAGTCATAAATATATTGCCTATTGTAATCAACAGAAAACAAATAGGTGTGTTGACTAATTCAAACTCATTTACAAATCGAGACCGATATGTATAATTTGTGCAGTTGGAACATATTGACTCAGAGCTATTTTAATATTGTGTAGTGCAATTAGATTGTATCTCCATTACTCCTACTCAGGTAAAAGAAAATCTACGTGAAATAAACTGGTACTTTGTGTGGCTCACACACACACACACACACACACACACACACACACACACACACACACACACACACACACACACACACACACACACACACACACACACACACTGCCAGCAGCTGAGCAACTATCACTGTAACTGTTATTTGTTACACATGTAATCAGTTTATTTTCTTGCCTTTCGTTGAGAAATACAGTAAGTGTTGGGCAGGTTGAGGTGTAGGAGTTATAACTGAGGCCTCAAACATCTGCACCAGTCCAAACTCATTTAAATGTATATGACCTTTACTGTGAGTGATTGTGTGTGTGTGTGTGTGTGTGTGTGTGTGTGTGTGTGTGTGTGTGTGTGTGTGTGTGTGTGTGTGTGCGTGTGCGTGTGCGTGTGCGTGTGCGTGTGTGTGTATGTGTGTGCGGGTGTGCCTGTGCGTTTGTGTGCTCCTTGTTCCCTGTATGATGGATAGAGCTTCAACTGTGATGGATGGCTGGTAGTCCATCAGTTCATTATTTTGGGCCAATGCTAAACCATTTAACAGAGCTGGGCCTCGGTCCATGTGGTCCATGGTTCCAGTGACTGCGGATCAGGATCACACACACACACACATCAAAAACACATATTCACAGTGTGTTAGTCAGGTTTTTATTTTATTTCAGTTGTGTTCAGATTTTAGGGATTAAAGGATTAATATTGTTATTCAAAGCAATTGCTTTTTTTGGAATTACAAGTTCAGGGCATTCTTTTGAAGTTGTGTGGTGATCCCCCGTTAATGAATCTACTGTAACTTGCCTGAGAACATACACTGAGAATGCGCTGGATAATCCAAATAGATAATCCCAATAGACAAGCAGAAACAATTTGTATGATTTCTAAGTTTCCCCCAACTTCTGGTGTGCACATGGGGAGACATGTGGCCTTTAAGTGTTAAGTGTAAGTTAGCACACAGTAACAATTTACCTTAAATACAATTCCTAAACGGCTTGAAAGGATTCTTGTTGCCAGTCTAAACAGACTTATCTATATCTGTATCCGAGACAAAGCAGCGCAGCGGGGGCAACTGAACCTTTTGCCCTGCAGTGTTTTGTCTATTTCCCTTAATTGTCCTTAAAAAATTGTGGAAATTCTGGCAGGATAATTATATTTCATCAGCTGTTGACTGCCATAGAACACATCAGGGGGCTCACACTTCGTGTAACTAAAACAAACCTTTCATGCTGCTTTTACTGCTGATTTGCCAAGCATTTAGATGAAGAACTGCAGACAATAATTATAATCTTTTCAATGTTACATTTTCAATTGTTTGCAGCGAGATAGGTAAAGTGGTTGGTAATCATGCATTCCTCTCACATTGGCCCTCATTTATCAACCGTGCGTAGACCAGAAAAGTGGGTGTACGCACATTTCCACGCAAATCTCGGCATTTATCAATATGGACGTGAGCGTAGGATACGCTCAAATCCCACGCCAGCTCTCAGCTCGTGTACGCAAGTTTGTAAACAGCATGGACTCGCAGTGCAGGCTGTGCCGGGTAGCCGATGACTTTGTTGGACAATTATTAGAAGATAATACAAATGCAGTGTTTGCTCAGACCGAAATAAAGATATTAATCACTTAAAATTGTGCAGCTTATGTAGTAGGAGAGCTCTCACAGCTGATCGTTGCCGGGTCGGCTTATGCAGCTGACGGCCGGGCTGACCAAGCGCATGGTGTCATAGGCCTACAGTAAAACGCAAAATGTGTTATTTTTAGTTTGTAAACCCCTTTTGAGTAGTGCTATCTAAAAGGGCCAATACATTTTAATCATTCAAATCTCTGCAGACGTGTATTTCTTTTATGGGGACCATTATCGGACAGTTGGCATTTATCAATAATGGCCTGGCGTACGCTGAGATTGGCGAGATACGACTGTTTGATAAATACCACGCGATACCTGGTGTAGGGAGGTATTTGCGCCAGAATCTGCACCAGTTTCCACGCAAGTTTGATAAATGAGGGCCATTGTATGCCGTTTGTTCAGTATTGTATAATTATGCCGAAACTTAACCATCTTTACAGTCATGACATCTCTCTGTTTTGTTCATTGATTGTATGTGACCAGTTCTCTCAACATAGACTGTATTTGGTACATGAAAGTTGCAGGCTAGTTAGTGCATGGATTAATTCAACTTTGTGTGGCAGTTTCCAAAGAACACATATGCAAATAATGCAGACAGATTGAATCACTTCACTTCGCTTGCCTCGCGGCTGAATACTGAATAAACCCGCTCTGTAGCAGGTGCAACATGCAACATATGCCTCGAGTGGCCATAAAGGTCTCCAGCAGCCTTCAACATCTCCGGTCTCGTTGACTAAAAGTCCCCTCATTTTCACAAGTGCAACAACAAACAACTTGTGCTGAAAGCGAGAACATGATTAACAACTGAAGATGGATGCAAAAATGATCAACATAACTTGTGTGGTAATGGCTTCATGCAGATCAAATGCAAATTTTGTCAAAACACCAATTAAAAGACACAAACATGTATTACACAAAAGGTGCCCGATTTGTCCGGTAAAAAGCAGGCACTGTTTTTATAAGAGGCTGAACCACTCAAGAGGCAACATCTGCCTCAGATTAAGCGGTACACTTGAAACACTTGTGCAGACATAACTTGAGGTGATTATTTATATTCTGTCATGCAAAATGTTAAGAGTTTGAATAAAACAAAAGATGAAGAGTTTTAAAATATAGAGAAAAACAGTAAACTCCTTAGCAAAGCTTGTCAAATATGAGTTAATACAGTCTGTTGCCAAGCATTCAGAAAGGTCAAATAGTGTTATTGGATTTCCTTTACATGATATAACTTATGTGTATTTAACAGTAAACTCTCTCTGGATGCAGTGAAATAATGTCAATGCTGAAATTCATGATTTCTGTCATTTTATGTTAGCTATCATGCACAGACCTAGAGAAACATGCATCCCTTTAACAGTATGTAAAGTGAATTATAATCCTATGTTTGGAGGTAACCTAGACACATACTGTATAGTGTAACAGCTACATCATCAGTTTGATTCTGGGACCTGTTTGCATGTCAAACTGCGCTCTCTCCCTTCATTTCCCTTCTTATGATACACTACCACCTCCATGCCCAAAATATAATATAAATTGATGTGTTTGTCCTTGCTTTTCAAACTTTATGAAATCAGTTTTTAGATATGATGAATGATTGATTTAACTCAATAAAGGTTTTCGTATGACCTCAGGTTGTTCCAAAGGAAAGGGGAAGAGCATAAAGGAAATGAAAAGTCAATTTGTTCAGTATATTAATCTTTCATTGCCAGATTCGTATAAGGTGAAGGGAGAGCCCTGGCCTAAACAACAAGTAACAAATAATAGCCGGAAGAATATAAGAATCAAATCAAAATACTAAATAAAACTACGCCAGAAGAAAAGATACAACTCAACTCAGCCACCATCACATTCATAAGCAGGGAGATCCTTCCAAGGATTTTTCTTAAGGTCTGTCCTTCAAGAGCCAAGGGCCCAACCTCTTTAGGGATATTATAGTGTTCAAATTCTGCACAGCCAATATAATACAATCAATCACGCCCTGCATCATAACTGCCTTGTTCCTCAACTACTTCTGCCAAATCCGAATGCAAACTGCAGTGCACCATGATGACACTATAAGTGCAAAACTGGGACTTTTCCCTCCACAGGAAATATGCAATAAGCCAGTGTATGCAGGGGAGAGCATCACTGCAAACTTCCGAAAATATTAAGATTTCTTACATTTGAATTATGTGATGAATAAAGTATCCATCCATCCATCCATCCATCTATTATAAAGCAAGTTGTATTTTCCTACAGTGTATTTGTATTATAGTTTTGCTCCGGTCCACATTTATTGTGCCAAAATGACTGTGGATGTTGACATTTATATAGGAGGAAAGGAACACTGAGTGTGGGTGGGAAGAGTTCATTGGAATGATGGACAAGTTGTTTGCTTGGAAAGAATGTTGCATGTTTGCATAAAGATAAAGTCACAAATGGGGAGAATTTTGAAGCAGATTGTTCATGAAAGATTCAAAAGCAAGCAGCGTTGCCCGCTGTATGTTTAATGGGGATCTTGAAGAGAGGATTAATAATAATACTTTGATGATGAGAGGTGAACAGTGACCTCTGAAGTGTCTGGATTCTGACTGAAGGTGAAAACTAAATGGAAGGGGGTTGCTGTGAGCCCAAAGCCCACAAACAACATAAACTGAAACTGTAAAAAAAAAACGTATAAACTGTAAAACCAGCAGAGGAGTTATCACTATTAAACGGAGAACTGGAGTATCTGCAATAATTTTTCTGTGATTCAGCACATTAGAAGAAAGGAGTTTAAAGCAGGGCTGGCAGATGACCAAGCACTAAACGGTGACCTCCCGCCTTTAAAGAAGTCTCAAAAGGGTTTTTGAAGATTTTTTTTCTTTCATGTCAAGGTTGTGCAGAGACTGAGAGTAAGCAGGAATATAATGTATAGTTATGTAAGAATACGTGTGAAAATGTGACATATTTTTTACACTAACATCTGAATATTAGATATGATTGATTCTAATGTAATTAATAACACTTCTCTATTGAGAACAAGAAAAACAGGGTTGTTCATCATGTCTAGGATTTACTTACATGCTATGAGAAAAAGGTGGTCCTCGAATGCAACACAATAAGAACTAAATACTTTTTTTTTGTATTTTGTTGAATGTTAAATGTTAAATCATTTAATAACTGATGGAAGATCTAGCAATGTACATATAAGTATAAATAACCTTAATAGGATCAGTTGATTTGAGTGAGATCAACATCTCTTTTGAAGTGAATTCACTGGAGAGAACAATGGCAGAGAGAAAGCCTATAGACATAGGCCAGACAAAATTATAAACAAACAGAATTATGATTAATGTGTTGCGATTCTGCAAACTTGTATGCTAAATTACAGTTTTGAATGACTGTTTAGAAAAACGAGTACACAATTGTTCCTTGAGGAATGAATGCAATGCCTCAATCTTGGAATAAACTGTACCCATCGGTACAAGGCATATTCAATAGTAGACCTCAAGAGTCCTTTAAAGTTTAGTCTGGACTGGAGTGAGTTCCTTATTCCCCACAAGTAGATGATTTTAATGTGTTGTAGTGTCCCGCTGAGGCACAGCAGCTAGGTGATGCAGGAGACATTTACAGACAGGTGGAAAGGACAGCTGTGGTTTAAAGAGGCAGATATACCTGCTGAGCTGCTGCCCACTGATTACAGTAATCCTGGCATTTGCTGCTGGCTGAATCTCTTCAGGACAAACACTGTCATTTCTGTGCTAATTCCCCCTTTTCCTTTATTAATGCTTCACCATTAAAAGGTTGTACAGGTCAACTGACAAAAACAACTGTTTGGAATGGATTTAGAGCGCAAATAACCACATAGAATAAACATTATGTTTCAAAGTCATATTGTCTTTCATATTCTCGGCTAGCGTCTGGGCTTTCAAATGGAAAAACAGCAGCTTCAGCTTTGCATGTTGAGCTTTCCATGCTTTTCTCATTGTAATTCAAACATTATCAACACAATAATCCAAGGTTCAGCCGGGCTATTCTGTGACCTCGGCTCTCCATAATGTATTTTACTCTGTGATTCAGTCACACAGCATTAGCGGGGAAAGTAAAAGTGCTATCAAGGCGCAGATTACATCTTCAAGGGTATATTCAAGAAATTACATTTGTCCTTTTTTCTGCAGGGAATAATAAAATACTTGTCTGAGATGAACCAATGTTAACATCCAATATGTCCACCGCTATGCCCGTCTGCTCAAATACAGTAAAGATTCTACAAAGACTGCACCAGTGGCTTTCAAAATCTGTATAAATATTGGATTTAAATGTTGGTTATGCCCCAGGCAAACATCTTATCTTTCTGGGCAGACAATACATATACATATAAAGAAACTATAACCCACTGCTGGAAAATAGGTACAAATATAACAATTTGATATTTCACCTCAGGTTTGCATAGCACTGTTTGAAACAAACACACCCCTGATTTCATAGATAGAGCTAAAGTTCAACAGGCTTTTCGATAGTACATAGTACATTGAATTACAACTATTCCAATGCTCGATACATTGTCAAGGATTTCATCCTTTTTGAAGGCAACTAATGAATGAATCAGAGTGTATGGAAAAAGGATTTGTTCTTATTCTTTCATATTCAGAGGCATTTTCCATGTCGTTTGAGTCTGTCTATGAAGATATTACTGTCAGTTCTATCAACACAGTGAATCCACAGCACCATACACAATGGCTCGAGGACAGCGATTTTAATATCTGTGATAACAACACATAGAATTTTAATTTGACATTCCCCCAGGGATAAAGAAAAGGCTGCTGCCTTTTGCTTTGCTACATTAAAAGTAAAACACCTGTGTTATTGTCATCCATAAGTGAAATAAAAGCTGCAACTTCACTGCATTAGAACTCTCTCCTTGTAGTCCTTTTGTCAGTCAAATGTTGTATTCTTGTGCCTTTCATGTACTACAGGGACACATGCTGACAACATATTGGAACAGCTTCTTCTTGCACTTTTAAGAGCTGAGGAAACCAAGGACTGCACTGGAAAAACATCGCAAAATTAAAATTAAAATAAGATAAGAAAAAACTACTTTTTGGAGATAGAATATGTTCTAGCTCTGTGAATCAGGGCTTTACATGAGGCTGCAGAAGTTTCAATGGCCGAAAACCGCCAGTCTGAGCTTTTCCTGGTGGGCTCCACTAACTAAGATAAGGATGTAATGTTGAAAATGGCCGACTTCCAAGAGATGAGTAGAATAAGCTCCAAGCCAGAAGATGTGATTTAACGGCTAAGTGTGAAACTCGGGGAGTCACTCACTCACAAGGCTGCCTGATACTTTTGCTCTCAGAAGGACGGCAAGGGAAAGTGGAAATAATGTTTTATGTCATGCGATGGGGTGCAGGCACACTTTTACAATTTGCATGGCATTAAAATTCTCAGTGAAAAAAAGCATTTGACTTTGGGAAAAGCAGATGGTGTAAAAGTTGTTCGTGCACCATGTTCTATTTCATCTCTTTTAATGAAAATCTTTGGGCAATTTTTGTTATTAGATATTTACCTGTGAGCAGGGCTTTAAAAAAATGCATTTGGGACCCAACGGCATGTGGCATTAAAGATTAAAAAGGAATCCAGGCACAGAAGAAACTATTATTTGGGCCTCAGGTACATTATCCCAGACACACAGTATATCAGGTCAAACTTCTGTGTCTGTATGGTTGGGCAATCGTTTGTAATTTTCATATTGTCATTTTGTCATTCCCGTGATTTGATACACAAGCAATTGTATGGGCATTGGTGGTTATGGCTATGGGCAGAGTTGGAGATGCCTGGTTTTGACAGATAGTACAGCAGACGTGTCAGTTTTGAAGACAGAGAAAAGGATTGCAAATGTGTTGAACTGAATGAGGGAGAAGAGTCACTTGTTCTGATTAACAGTGATCATCAGCACGGTGCACAGAAAAGCCACTTCAGCAGAAACAATTCTTGTAAATGCACAATGGGTGCTAATTTTAGTTTTTGTTTCTGTAACAAATACAATCTGCTATCATGTCTTCAAATCATCGATGGTCGATCTGATTGCCAAACGGAACAACAATGTCTATAGTGCAAAGTTTATTTTTGATATGTATGTGGCTGGGGGATTTGCACGTCAATCTTCTATTATCTACAATTAAAATAGATGTTTTTTGATACATTTTTACATGTTTGATTTGTTTGCAGCAAGTTCCTTAGGTTCCCAGCCCGGTGCTGACCAAGGAAGAAAGGTTCCTATCTGTCAGGATACGCCAATATCTCCTGCACTTGATGAACACAGCATGATGACTGAAGGGTGTCCATGCTCAGTGTGGTAAAGGAAAAAGTGGGAAACCTTGTCTTGTCAGCACTAGTAAAAGTCTGCAGCCTTCTAAGAGTGCAGTGTCAATCATGGTGAGGCACAGCTGACAGGGTCAACGGATCTGTTATGCAGTATGTGCACTTTTCAGGCAGACCCATGGGATGTGCCAGAGTAGCTTAAGAACAACCTCGCTGTTCATAGGACAACCAACGACCTCCAAATCTCATTTGGTGTAGGACTCCATATATACTCATTTATAAATAAACACAGTTGTAAATAAGCTGTGTTGTTGTTGTTTTACCCGAAGTAAGCAAAAAAAAGACAGATTTACTGACATGGAAATTTCTGGGGCAATACATACAGCCATCTTAATACTTGACATTTGATCACCATAGTAATTTAGAATTTATGAAATGGAACTTGGTGGAAACTTAGCCTTCAAAGTGCATATAAAATAATTATGTGTGGTCAACCAGTTCAGCTTCTGCAGCTCTTACCAATGCACCAATTAAAACAACCTTGTTTACCCCCAACCCCCCCCCCCCCCTTTTCTACAACCCAGATTGTGGGTTTACATTTAAGTGGGTCAAAAAAAAAGTTTGGGAACTCAAGTTACCAAAGGCTTAAAGCGACACACAGGCAGAGGAGGAAGGCAAACAGCTTACTCGCATATCTTTCTCCACTCTCTCCCACACTGGATTAAAGGAAGATAGGGAAGTTGGGCATGGAAATGGAATGATTTATTTAAGACAGGTCGCTCCTCCGGGAGTAAGCACTGCCCTTGGGGATACCCTGTTTTATGTACACCTCTGTCTCTCTCTGTCTCTCTCTCTCTCTCTCTCTCTCTCACTGCTCATGTGCACACACTTTGCATATGCATTGCACTAGGAGAGAGGTAATAAAGATGCAATATAGTGTCCAATGTGACATGCCATGATGAACCTGTCTGCAGAGTTGTTTGTCATTTCGGTCTGACTTATTTGCCATCAGTATGATTCAGTTTGGTGCAGTCACGCAGTGTTTAGGTTTCATCTCTTTGAGCTTGCGTAGCTTAGTGCCTCTAATCGAAACAAAGCCTGGATGCATATACTGACACCTCATTTAAGCATATGATAAGATGATACTCTGTTTAGTCTCCACGTGTGCCATTATAGAGATGCAGGAAAACCTTTTTACTACAGCATTTATTATTTTCTCTGATTTCTCTTCTGGAACCGAAATGGCCACATAACCAGCAACCAGCTATGCAAAGCTAAGTGTACACAATTGTTAACTGAAACTGGCAGTATCATTTGCATACACCCATTTAGCAAATGGCAATATGACATTCCAGTTTCGCTTTTACTGAGCGTGCTGCACATAGAAATGTCCGACTTGGACGTTGGGGACAACAGTTATTTCAGTGTCAGACACCTATAGTGTTGCGTTTTTCACTGATTTATATACAACTCCCATTAGCAAAGTATCTAACATATCTGCTGTTTCAAAAGAGAGAAACAACTTAAAAGCCATTTTGACAAACGTCTGTGGTCCTTGGACAGATACATGTAGATATATGATCATAGATATATGATCATACATAAATCTCCTCGATAGCACAATGCAAAACCAACCAGACAACACCTGCTACTTAAATGCTCAGAATACAAGACGAAAACAAGATATCTGAATAAATGGCTGTATAGTACACTTTCTACGTCCAATTACTTTCAATGTCAGTCTCATTCACATTCACTGTCAGGTAATAGTCCTTGATCGCAAATGACAATGTAAAACTATTATTATGTAACTTGCCTCATAGCTCTTAATGCTTCCAAGTATACTGCACTTCTACCCACTCTAACATACTTCATTTTCCATTATCATTGAGTTACAAATGACCTTTCAATAGAGGATTCTGGTGAATATGTCTTATAGTCCCACTAGATCAGCTGCCTTTGGCGCTGTTATCTCTAATTCTTAATTGTATTAAAGATTTTGTGGAAATTGCAGACACAGCTGTTAATTGGTTTACGTTTCCTATCTCAGAGATAGGTTGTCCTTTGTTTCTATAACCTCCTTAGGACTACTTAACTTTATGTGGAGAGGCTTCATCCTCACCTCCAGATTACTCTCTGTTACACTCACTTAAAATAACAGTTATTCAACAAACAATATCGAGAGGTAATCAACTGTATCCTTTTTGAAAATATGTATCAAATTGACTTTGGAGATGGGGATTCATAAATCAGAATGAACCATCTCGTTGGGCTTTAATCTGATCATTACCATGGCAACTTGATTTTGGCCAAAAAGGTCTGTGTTTGCAAAGTATTTTCTAAAACATCCAAAAAGATGTATTCTTTTCTTTTTTTGGCAATCAGGGGTGCAGAGTAAACAAGCTGCAACAACAACAACAATGGCATACTATCTATCACCTGGTTGATATGGCAAACTTGTTACCATCAGGAATTTCTTTCCTCATCCAGCTGATACAAAGCAACATCAGCATTTATTTAGAGACATGCTCTTTGCCATTTGAAGAATTTAGGTCTAGTATCTAGCTCTCCTTTTAGCTCTGTTTTACTATCCACCAGGGGGAAATATAAATGTATTTAAAAGCTAAATGATAACCAGCTATAGCTAGCTATTAGGGGTGTAACAAATACATGTATTCGTATTCTTACCAAACCCCACAGGCCGTACCGTACCGAACTGCACTGTACCGCAATATGTAATAATGGCGTAAATAGCATCAACATTACTTAAATATGCCAAATGTACGGTCTTGTTTTGATTGCAGTGCAGAACCTTTATTTGAGAAGTATTTTATCTATTTGAGACCATAGTTGTTTGCAGGAGTATTTTCTTTTCTATACTGAACAATACCTATAGGCTGCAATTGTATATTTAATGCTTAAGTTTCTTAATATTTTTCCTCTTAACTGAGAACCGTACCGTACAGAACCGAACCGTGAGTTCAAAACTGAGGTTTGTACCGAACCCTTACTTTTGTATACTGTTACAGCCCTACTAGCTATGTTCTGTTTTTGGAAAGGTTTGGATCCAAAAATGTAAACAATGTTGGCATGTGTGAGGAAGATTCTTCTAAAAAAAGTTTTTTTTCTCATGATCCGATAAATCAATCAGGCCACAAGGTGAATCTTAGAAAAGATTGATTAATTAACGTGTGGACGAACACATTAATTAATATGTGGCCGAACTGATGACAGAACCAAGTCTGCCATGGAAAGTCGGATATTTCCGAGTTCCCTGTACAACTGGAATGCACCGTCAGAAGCCGGCTCATGACATATGTCACGACAAACGTTATGCGATTGGTTGGCTAATCCAGAGTGGCACTGAGCAGATCCAATAGTTTTAAACTTCAACAGACATCCGCCTCCAAGCGAGTGAATGTTTGCCAATTACAGCAGTTCTGGACCTTCTGTACAAATGAAATGAAGTACAATGGTCTGGTTGGACCAGGCTAGGCAGAAACTACTGAACAGTTACATCCCACCACCAATGGAGCTGCCAAACCGCAAGACTTAACTTAGTAGGATTTAACTGCTGGCAAACCTAGCTCTCTCCCATGCACAACATTTCCTTTATAGTAACGATAAACCCAGAGCTTTGCAATGGGTAATTACCAAAGCACAGACAGTGCATACATTTGACATGTCGATAATGTCCTTTTGAAAAGATGTTATGGAAACCCAAAAGGGAGGAAAACAGCAGACAAATACATTAATTGACTATCAATAGCAGACTTACAAAGATGCAAAAATGAGCCAAAAAGGTTTATTTACATCACATGCCATCCATCCATCCATTTGTGGACAGCGTTATCCTGGTCAGGGTCAGACCAGACATCCCTTTCCCCCGGCAACTTCCTCTAGGCCATCCCAGGCCAGCCTAGAGCTATAATCTCTCCAGAGTGCCCTGGGTCTGCCCCAGGGTCTCTTCTCAATAAATAAAAGAAAGGGAGTCATCGAGGGGGCATCCTTACCATATGCCTGAACGGCCTTAACTGACTCCTACTACTTTGAAGGCCAGATCAAGCCTCTCCAGTCCTCAACCTATAATGGAGGGAAAGCCCCCCTACCCTACTGTGACATGCCTTATTAGCCTGTTGTATCTGCTATTTCATTCTTACGGTCACTACCCAAAGCTTGTGTCCATAGACAAGGGTAGGAACGAAAGACCAACAGGTTTAAAGCCACTACGAGTAACATTGCACGTTGGCGGGCCCTTTGGACAAAAGCGGTAGTATTTTTACGACGCCAGCTGTAGTGAAGATGTTTTCTAGCTCGTGCCGGGCGTGCGAGATTCAAATGATCAGGAAGCAATATAGTGCATGTCCGTGTGTTGAAAGTGCGAGGGCACCGGACTCTTTTCGGCTCCGTGAGAGTGGTTAGTGACACAGCATTAACTAATGCCAGTCAGTGCTACACACATCTGATTGCAATGAGTTGATGCAGTGTCACCTCTCACGGAGCTGAAAGAGTCCGTGTCCTCACACAAAGCGAATGAACGAGAGACGGCAGTTAGTATGGATCATGATGAGGTAATGTGTTTATGTTGTTGTAAATAATGACTATTTCAGATGAATAATGGTCATCTGATGATGCTGGTGAGGCAAAGTAAACTTTGTTTTAGTAGGCTACCGCTCATTCATTTAGGAGTAAACACTGCAGTCTAATTCGCTCCCGTGAAATTGTGTATACGTTGCTTGGCAACGCCCTCCCGCCGGCCTATCACTCTCCCTTTTAGCTTTTCTTCATTACATTTTCTTTTTTTTCTTTGATGGTTCAGCCCCGTTATCAGTCATTATGACGACAAATAACTGTCTCAAACAAGGCTCCCGCTCCCCTTCCCTCACCTGGAGGGACAGGCTTCTCAAATCGCGTTGCTGCGCCACACTGAAATCTGCGACCAATACGGATATGTGACCATAGAGCATGCACGCGTGAACCGAAAATCGGACTGGGTGTGCGACCAGACCAAATGCAGTAATAAAAACTATATAAAAACGTCTTTCTTTGCACTGATGGTCTCGTTTGCTGTTAAAGGTAATGTATGATTATGAGAGGAAACATGAGGCTGTTTAAAAGATATTTAAATGTTACTCAGAGCTGCTTTAATTTAGAGTCTTGCTTTGCGACTCAGCTCCCTCCTCTTCACAGGGCTCCCAGTACTGCAGCCTCTAGACCACACCACACCATTGATCTCCCAATCCCTTAAACCCTCAATCCTGACTAAATCCACAAGATACCTGAACTCCTCCACCTGGGGCGGTTACTCCCCTCTCAACTGAGGGACACCATATTTTTTCATGGGAGCACCATGGCTCTGATTCTTTGGACACTTTAAAATGGTTAATGTTTTTTATTTTTTATGAAAAAACACCCACTGAGAGTAACATCAAACAGTCCTATAGGTCAGCTTTGACAAAATTCAAGGCTTAGCACTTTTCAAAGGTAAACATGAAGTAATGGTTATCTCCACCAACAGGTTTAAGACTTGAAACAACTTTGAGAGATTAAGAAATATTTTCTTAAAGGTTTCATTCACTGTGAAACCTGAATGTGTAATCACTATAGTGGTGGTAACATTATTTGAAGCATTCATTATGCTAGGAAGACTCAAGCCCACACACTGCAGCTTCCCAGCACTGCCACAGCCTTTTCCATTGAACTGCTTCTGAAGTAAAAGTTAGGGGTTAGAGCTTTGCTCAAAGCCTGCACCTTTATTGATTCACTTTTCTAAGATTTCTCAGCCTGTTTACTTCAAAAGCCAATTTTTTCCCCTTTTTTCTTACAGTGCTTTTTCTTCTGAACATGATTGCGGCTAGACCTGACACAGGGAAGTAGATAACAGGTCAGCCCCTATCACTTTTCTCAGGATTACTTTTGTATTAATTATGCTTTTTATATATCAGACATTTCGAAACAATGTTATGTGCACAACTGCCACCTACCCCCGGCCCTGCCAACACAGTATGTGACACTTAGTTGCTTCTCAGCTAATAATATATTAACACTCATACGCAGACATTCATAGAGAAGACACGATTAGCAGGATAATTTACTCCTCAAACACAGTGTGTATAACACACAGAGGTGTTTCATACCTTTAACGTTATCAGCAGTGACAATATATCTATTCCTTTGTCAAACATTGACAGGGCAACAATTCTGCTTTGAACCTCTATATCAGGATCTGACTCACATATACAGTACAGAAATATAAATTCAGTTAGTGTTAGTCGTGAGTCAGGTTGAAACAGAAAACACAATAGTTCATGTGGTTTCGACTTCTTCAGAACAAATCAAAACTCTGACCATCTATGTCCAATTATGATACCCCTGAAAAGTCTGAGTCAACTGCAGTGCCTCACATATAGCTGCTCTCCTAAATCTGCAATAAGAGCACTAGCAAACCACACCACCATACAACTGCCTAGCAGTGCGTTTGAGCCTGCTGACTCATAGCTGCAGAGCAAGAAGAGCTGCAGCAACAAGGAGGACAAATTCTATGACAATGCCAGCTCGCACTTGATGGATGACAGTTAATATCATAATGAGGAGGGCTAGGGTTTGTTTCAAACGATTTGATGATACTATTGCCAGTGGCATTTGTCTTGCAATACTTTATATTGTACATTTTTCAATAGCTTGCTTTGAGGAATATAAACTTAGTTAACTTACATTTAAAACCCTCTGTATTTAAAAAAAAGTTTCCAACGTTTTCAGATGGTAAATGTTGTGTAGCTGTCCAAACAGCCACACTTTTCAATAAATGACTACTTACTAGCGTGATTGTATCTTGTTTCAACATAATCCCATCATCAGATGTGTTGTGTCAATGTATTATCGATCAACTAATACAATGAATTAACTTACCATTTCAGCACATTAATAAACAAGAAATGCATTGTTTCTTCATGAATTATTATTAAGTGCAGTCAGTTTCTACCTGCTGATAAGCCAGTAGCAGCAGATATATAATTAAAAGATAAGGTTATTGCATGTATGTGACTCCTATACTGCTCCTATCTGCTCCTATTCAGTCTGTATATATGTCTAATAATATTAGCCTGTATACTTTTCGAAATCAGCAGGCAACATATGGATCTGCAACCTGGTGCAAAAGTGTCACAATACTGTGGTAATGAAAGAAGAAAAGCTAATAATAACTATTGGAAGCGGCTAATAATCTGTCAACAAATCTCAAACTAATTTGCTTTCAGGTTAAAAGGTGCTCTGTGGAGTATTCTTGTGAAAAAAACAAGTTGTTGACTTTAAGCATTGTATATCCTCTCTCTAGAGAAAAATACATGCCAACATATTATGCTTATTTTCCATCTCAGATAAAATTGATTTTGCTTTTGATGTCAGAAAAAACAGGGGTTATTGTTAAAACAGGAGCCTTTTTGAGAAATGTCCTGCCATTGTTTAAGTAATGTTTTTGTTTTGTTTTGTTTTTGTTTTGTCCTTGCCGTACACCATTGTTTGTTTGTAATGATTTAATTTGAATTGTGTGCTCCATGCCATGTGCTATGGCCGTGAGCCGTAATAAATAAATGAAATGAATAAAAGTATTGGATGCATTTCCTTTCTCATAAAACATTTACAAAGCAAATATTTAAAGTGTTTCATATCCAGTATAATTGTTTGCATGCTAACCTTGCTACCTTTTGCAGCCACTGACTCCTGTAGATTAGTGGAATAGCATGTACCAGACCAAATGGACCAACTAAAAAGAAAACACTCCTGAAAGAATCAATCCTAGTAGCATTTCTCCAAAACTTTTACTTTAAACATTTTAATTATGAAGGTTATAGTTCCTACAGAGGTTCAGTATGATTTATAAAATATGTGGGTTCATGACATTTAAATAGAAACCAAGGGTCACTTTTTCTGTAGCTCAAAAACCGAATGTGATTGTTTGCAGAGACAGAAACATAAAAGGGAGATAGTCATGTACTAACATAGCATGGGCCTTTGAAAAAAAAGTATGTCTACTGATAGGAATGCAATACTATTTTACTGTGTATGCCAGCAGGACTAATAATAGCTTATTTTCTGATGAGTGTTCAACGACAGGATTGCAGTGTACTTCTTTGAAGAATTGAAGGTTATAAACTTGAAGAACAGGAAAGTATGGAACAGTCCAATATTCTAAAATTGAAATAACAATAATACATTGTAAAAATGGTTGGCCATGTAACTTGCAGTGCACCATAGTCCACTAAAAAAGTAAAGTGTCACCACACACACACACACTATCCCATAACACACACTCTGGGTACATTCTATATGTGGGAACCATCCATCGCAAATAAAATCTAATATGATGAAATCTCTCATGTGCCAATCAGTCTTAACGTCAAAGTGCCTGCAGAGTGCAGAGCGAGATTCCTGTTAACATCAAACGTCATCTCTTTCCGTAGCACGAGTTTCGTACCACTTGCTGAGTTTCCACTTTCGCTCTACCGCGATGTTAAGTGAGCTCTTCCTCGCCAGGGAAAGAAGCCTGCGGGGGTATCTATGTGTGTGTGTGTGTGTGTGTATGTGTGTGTGTGTGTGTGTGTGTGTGTGTGTGTGTGTGTGTGTGTGCGTGTGTGTGTGTGCGTGTGTGTGTGAGAGAGAGAGAGAGCATTGAGGATGCATTTGTTTGCTTTGCACACAAGGAAGCATGCTCACTTCCTAAAAAAGACCTTACAATTTAATGGAACTGTGTGCGGTGAGTGTGAGACAATACCAAGAAATGAGCCATAAGAAACCCCACGGGTATCACTTGAGCTCTGTGTCTAGAGGAGACCAAATATGCACACGAATACTGCTTTTTGTGAAATGGCAGGGAAGCAGGAGCCTGCCCTTTTTCCTTCAAAAGAAAATAAACAGATATTTATAGCATAATGTGAACAGTAAACAGCCCATTGCTACTATGTTGCTAGGCAACCGGATAGTGTCGGATACAAATGTATAGCGGCATATAGGCATTAAGCAACCCTTTTACTTTTCCAATAATGTACAGGTAATGGAAAGATCCATCTTCAAGCACTTCAAAGCAGCTAAAGAGAACTACTATGGCTATGTTTTCACTTCCTGAAAGCATATGATAAAACCACTGAATATTGTAATAAAAGATATGAAATGTAGCTATGTTGTTGAGTCACTCAGAGAAAGGTCCTTTGTAAAGCTGCCACTCCGTGCTCTAAGTGCAAAGAGAAAATCCACGGTAGAAGAGGCACAGATACTAATTTCTCCACTGACATTAGCTTCACTAGACCATAATGCAATGCAGCCCGTAGAAATTGTATTAAGGGGCCTTTGCCACAATCATAAGCTTGCCCCAATGTTCAAAACTCATTGATGAGGGGCGCCCTTAGCTCAGTTGGTAGGGCGTGTGTGTGTGCCCCCCCCCTCCCCCCGGGCCGGGCCCAGCAGCAGACCCGGGTTCGATTCCCGCCCGCGGTCGTTCTCTTCATGTCACTCCCCTCTCTGCCCCATTTCACCTCTGTCTCTCTGCACTATCAATAAAGCATAAAAATGTCCAAAGAATATCTTAGAAAAAATAAATATA
Organism: Ammodytes marinus; assembly: GCF_949987685.1. Classification (NCBI taxonomy): domain Eukaryota; kingdom Metazoa; phylum Chordata; class Actinopteri; order Uranoscopiformes; family Ammodytidae; genus Ammodytes; species Ammodytes marinus. Next base: position 30,442,526 of record NC_137230.1, read on the forward strand.
GTCATTGATGAGACATTTAAATTCCTATACGCCCACCTTTGTTTCAAAGTAATAAGTTCATGCCCCTTTCTCTCCAGGTTGTTCAGTCATTATGGGAGACAAAGTAAATCACAAACTGAAATAGAAGTACATCATCCAGGTCGAGGGTGAGTAGTTGTACTGAACACATTTTATTACTAATTTAAATCAGGCACTTCATCGCAAAAATAACTTCTGAATTGCACCGAATATCTGAAAATGATCTTATCTGTCACAGTCTATGAGGGCTGATTTATTCTTAAGCAGCAGAATAACTGGAGGGACAGTTGTAATTGCAGTGTTTCTAAAGGTTTAATCAACACCCCTTTGGTGAAGCATTTTTGGGAGATAAGTGATGACGGTCTGAATGTGAAATTACAGGCAAAATCCTAGAGTAAAAAACAAAGCTTGTGTGTGCACGACCCTGCAAACTTAAGAAGCCGCTTTATATAATGAGACTAAAATCTTGCTTTTCAGTTGGTGGTGTTGAAGAGCTTGGAGTAAAACATTATTACAATTACTCTGTGACACTGCTCTCCCCATAACTCCCCTACAATTACAGCTCAAAAGACAACATTTCCAGTTTAACAAAATACCACTAAGTACAGGTATAGGTGCTGTAGATGAGTAAAAACTAAAACTTCACTATTAGGTGAAGACACATTTAGCAGACAGTTTACAGCTAAAACGTTTCGAGCTTAGAACACCTTTCTAGCTGTTAACAATGGAAAAGTGTTTTCAACAATCAGTAGCGCAGGAAGAATTTAGGAGTTTGTGAACCTGAAAAGAGACTGCACTGCACATAATGATCCTTTACATACCTCAAATGTGAATAATGAACTAATTAGAAGAAAAATGTCTAGGTTTTAAAATGGCCTTCACATTCCGCAAATCAGAATTGAATGAAGAAAACACATGCTGAGTTTGTGATATAACAATGTATTTCTAATCGGTGTACTTCAAGGAGGAGTGGAAAAAGAAAATCAGGAATTAAATTACTTTTTCCCGGCCCCCAGAAACATTATGTGAAGTGTGTTGAAGAAGCGTCTTACTAAGTAAAGGTTGGCAGACAGTAATTCAAATCTAAAAGAAAGGTGAATTTCCCCATAGTAATTTACACGAATACAGTAAACGTATTCATTTGGTGGCAAAGTGTTGGTGTAGGGAACAGACAGGGTGCGGGAATTCACCATTCTTTTGGATTTACTATTCACTCCCTGACTAAGTTACGGATGCGCGAACAAGCCTTTTGTTTTAATAATTGATATTTAAAATGTTGACCATTTGACAGAGGTTTGAATTTTTCTTTTTAACGACTCAAAGGATAGGCCTCCAGAGCCTCCACACTTTGTGTTTCTAATAACTCAATTTAGTAATACAGAAAAAGACACATTTATTTATACCTCCTTGTCTAGTACCATTACAAATATATTATAAAACCTGTACAATCATGCATGAATAATAAAATCAAAAGCAATATAGCAGCATGCAATGCAAGATTGCAGTGGTTGGTGGATATTGCTGACACTTTGACATAATCTGTACTCCTTGGGCATATTGAAAATCCTTCTTCCCTGAAGCATCTCACTTTTGTTAACACAGGCTTCTATTATGCATTTTTATCAAGTGGTGTACTATAATGTTTGCGCACTAATGTCTAATGTAATGCAATTGTGTTATTGCGGATAAGAAACTCCTGATGTTTTCTCTTGCTTCAAAAGAGGAAATTAAAGAATACAATCTAATAAAGAATCTAATCAAATGAAAAAGAGTCTGCCACCAACGCATCTATCTCGTTCTACCACTGTCTAATAAAGACAAGGAGCACTGGCTTGGGAGCACAGTTAATTACACCATGATGTGTTTTCCAGAGGGAAAGCTAAAAAAAATTTAAAAAATTAAGTTTGATGTGTGTATGACACCATCTCTAATTTGGTATGAGATATAGTCAGAAGACATTTGGAAATTCAGGCTCCATTGCCACCAAATATTATTATATATCAATATGATTGGTGAACTAGAACTTTGAATGGCTTCATTATTCCTCAGACAAATTTATAACAGAGTAATGAGGATCAGCATAATAATGATTTGAAACTGCCCTTCATATTTCTCTCACATGCACAGGGAATTTTGAACTTAATTAATCACTAATGTATCAAAAATGTCTCCTGAGTTTTCAAGGATTGCATTGAGCACAACTAGTTATCGGTAGGTATAGACAACAAGGCTTAGTATTCTAGTCTGATGTGATGCAACACAATCAGGAAATGCAGTCGACTACAGTGCTACCATAGATTGAGATTGCCTTGTCTCACACAGCCAGACCAAACTACAGCTAGTAGTAGTATGGTCTGGAACCACACTATTTAGTTTCCAGTTTGGGGGTGGTGGGGGGGGGGGGGGGGGGTTGGGCTGGCCTGTTTTCATTTATTCAAACCAATCACAATCGTCTTGGGTGGCGCTCAGCCCAGGAAGCCGCAACGTGTCCTATCAAAATAGTCCTTTCAAACATCATTGCAATGTCTTGTTTTAAGAGACCAACAGTGCAAAACCGAAATATATTCAGTTCAGTTCAGAGACTAGCAGAATCAATGCCTTCTAAGTGTCATTGTGTTCCTGTAAAATAGTGGAGCGGCTAGATGCTTATTTTCGTCAAAATCTTTCAGTTGATGTTGGCATGATCAGTCTCCATGGGGACACGAAAATTGTCCGAGACATTTGAAATTGTAAATTAGAAAAATGTCATATTGGGTTTTTTCATAACAATTTTTTTTTTCATTTTTTGTGTGACCCATGGAGACTGCTCATGCAAATGTTCACGCTTGTATCACATATTGAAAGATTGAAGCACTTAGCCGCCACACTGCTGTATAATGGTTTCTGGAATATGAATCTCACATATTATGAAAATGTTTCAGCACAATTGTATTTCTTTATTATTATTATTATTAAAGTAGGCAGTGAAATTAAGCTTGGCGAAAGTTCAATTAGGAAGAATGACTATTCACATTCTCACTCTGTATTATTTTTGCGCTGTCTCGCCCTTGTTCACACTCCCTCCCTTGTTTCCCAATTTTCAAGTCTTATCAGCTATGGGCATTCTTCTCTTTCAGCCTTACCAAATTCATTTCCACCATGACCTATACGTGAGCCAATCATTCCGTTGTGGTCATTATTTTAAATCTCTCTACTCTCTCTGCTGTCAGTTGTCCTTTCAGTTTGATCGATGCAGCCCTCCTCCACCCCCATTCAACTCCAATCTTTCTACAGTACCTTCATGCTCCACTGCATCCATCCAGATCTTCATCTCTGCTCACCAGCTTTTCACCACCACCAGTGTCTAGAACCCATCTGGGGGTTATTCTAAACGACCCACAATCCCACTTTCATAAGACATCCCAATGGGCTCTAGCTGCCAACTACTACTCATATGAAATGTAATCATTATCGCCAGCGCATGTCAACAAATCAATTTGTACACTATTTCATAAGCCTCTGATGTATGGATGTCTCTCCTGATTGAAATGCAGTGAATGTCATAAGAGAAATACCAGTCAAGAGTTTGGGCATGCGCTGCTTGAGGAAATTGTTTTTCGATTTCAAATTATAGTACACTAATTTATGAACACCACATTGGCATCACAGATGAGATAATTACCAACATTATTGTCCCACTTGGACCAATAACTATAAAATGTTACTTGTTTGTGTGTGATAGAGAGAAATATTACCTGTTTAAATAGCATTTGGGCTCACAGTTGATTGAAAAAAAATACCTTTCACTAAATACGCAAATGCCACAAATACCACCACTTATCTAAACTAGTTTTAGTTATCGCATTAAAGTGATAACTCCACCCAAAATGTTTTTAGCATCATATGTTATGTTTCCCCTCTGGGTTTAGAATTGTTTTGGCAGCTGTGGTTTTTCTATAATTACTACTCCAACGCTTAGAAACCGCACAGGCAGTGTATTTATGGGTCTTGGCACATTTTGGTGAAATTATGCAGGAATGGCTTGAGAAGAATTTTTTATTAACTTTGTAATACTATTTCATGCACTGTTAAGGTTTGGAGATGTATTGCTGGATTAATATCACCAGATTTAAACCTGCATTAAATGACTTTTAGCCACGTAGGGACTTTCAGTTTTTAATTACAACAATATTTTATACAATGCCACCATGATATCATGTTGTCCCAATATAATTCCATATGCTAATGTGGTTTTATCATCTAGCTCTATGGATAAATTGTAACTTAATTAATTTTAAGTTGTCCATTTCTGCTTTTCTCAAAGAGTAAATGTCATACCCAACTGAGATACTAGCAGTGTTACTTAAGATTTCACATTTAAGAAGATTTGCGTTTGAGAAATGTGGAAAATAATTTGTGTAAGTATGTATGTCTGGTTGATTATGTAATAAGTTAAAAAGTGACAATAGAGCCGTGAGAATGATATAGAGTTTGATCGATCAGACAGGAAGAGACACAAGAGGAGGCAGTCAAACTATATAGCCTTGCCACATTTGGTGCCTCTCCCATTAAATAAACATGTAAGGTTTAGGCTTTAAATTAGATCTAAAGAAATTACATTTAGATCAAAATGTATCTCTCTTTCTTGCATTCTTTGATCTCCGAGATTTATTTTCTGATGTGCAGTTAACTTATTGCACAGTCAATCTATTTCTGTTGGTTAATGCTCTGGCCTTGAGGTGTTCATGAGTAAAATTATCACCGGTGAACCCACTTCTGTGTGGTTATTTTCCAACCCACCTATAATTCCCTTAGATAGTATTCACACTAAATTCTTCAGATTGAGGTTATAGGGGCTGTTGGCTTTTGCCTGTGCTTTGTTATAAATGGCTTACCCTACACTGATAGCATTCTTGATTATTTAAATAAGGCAAGTGTTCAGCCTCTCCCTCAAAAGAAAAAGGAGCCTCCCTTGATCCATATAACTTCATTATGACCAAACACATTTTTCAAAGCAACCCATTTTATCTTAAGGGTTTTGAATAATTTATTAAAAAGCAATGCCAGTCGGTGGCGGAATGAAGTAACAATTGCTTAGTGGCTGGTTTTACTTTTCCCTCAAGAGAATAAATTGTCCCAGTCTTCAAGAAATGGCTACAGATTTCCATTTCAAAGTGCACATCACCTTTTGACCACGGCATTCTAGCAGCTATCTCCTCTATCTATTTAAAACCACTTACATGATAGTAACTGGCCCTAAACAGAACAAATGCAGCTTTTATGGCTCTCCACTTTATATTGACCATTGAAAAAGAGAGCAAGTTCCTGTTGATACCATAGATAGTATATAAAATGTTTAAACCTTATTCAAAATGTCCTATTTCTCTCTGGATAAGGTTCCAGCCACTCTGCATTTATGTGCTCTGAATGTACATGTGCACTATGTTCTCAGATCATAAAGAAGCCCATATATGCCCCTGTAATACGACAGTGACAATACTGCTTGCCTCCCGGTTTTCTGTATAGTTCAGCACAATGATTGCACAGTCATGGATGAATTTGAAAAAAACTCGCTCATCTTGCCTTGGCTGAATTTAATTGGATCCTGGCATAGTCTACTTCACATGGCTCCGCATTGAGCACTAGCATGTAGTGCTTCATGTTAAGCCTCAAAAGGGCTCCATATGCAATGCACACTCATGACTGATGTCGGTCTGCTCATGCATGGAAAAACCTAGGCTATTTAGCTTTACACAGCAAGGTGAAGAAAATGAGTCTATATCTTACGGGATCCCCTTTAATACTTTGTTCCTCAGAGAAATATCCTGCTCAACACAGCTGATAATATTTAAACTCATGTTCAATTAAACATAAGGATTCAGGCTGCTCTCTTTGAATACCAAGTGGCTGTTAGAAGTCAGGGTCAGTGATTAGTCATCTCTGGTGGACTCGCTAATCACTGTGGCCTTATTGGGAAGTTTACGGTTTCCTTTTCTACAAAAAATAATTTATATTATTCTTATAAATTATCCAACCATATGGAATAAAGAACGTCTCAAGATCATTTAGTGAGAAAGAAAATGAAAATAGCTAAATACTGAATTTTAGAGTGCTTTTACTGTGGTGGCGATGAACAACCAATTTCAAAATCAAGCAGTTTATGCCTATGGTCATCATCAGGGTAATCAAAAAATACTTACAAATTAGAGTGGGATCAATCAATTACTATTGGTTCATTAGAAATATGTATTGGTGTTGCTGAATGTGACATAAAAAGAATTGTCCCTCAACTCTGTCAAGTTTCAACTGTTAACTATTTGGCGAAGAACATACTGTGGTTAACCAAAATGAAGGGATCTGTATCAAAAATCATACTTTATGGTATGTGATGATGATGTTTAAAATGCTCAAATATCCCTATTTGGGATGTCGCCATCTGATACAAAGGATCGTATGATCATATGGGTTGATATGGCCACATGGATCAAGTATTGAAAAAAAAATAATAATAATCTGAAATCTACAACATTGCCTTTCATAATGGCATCCGGTTTCTACACTAAAAAATTAATAGGAAGAAAAGTCATTTTCTGAACACAAAACAGAATAACACAAACAACACAAATATATGATAAAGATTAGAAACCGAAACAATTAAATGGGATAATAGCACACAAATGGCGATAGAATGCATTGGATATAAGTTAAGCATAATTGCATAAGCTTGCAAGAAAGAGAGGTTGAAAGGATATGAAAACCTGTGGTGCAGAAAATGAAATCATAGGGTATGTGATTGTGAGTGTGTTTGTAAAGTTGTATGTTTGTGAAAATGGGTATGGGTGACTGAACATAATTCATTATAATTAAATCTTCTTTTAATTAGCAGTTTTTGTTATTCTCAAAGTCTTTTATTTGTCACTACATTTGGTTCAACGTGATATGCTTTTACTAGCCCTTGAAGATTTCTGCATACACTCAGTTTGAACCCAGCCACTGCAGAAGAATATTCCCTTCCTTTGTATTTGCATCAGATGAAGGAGAAGGGACTTTAAAGAAGACATTATCATAATCATGGGCAATGGGAGAGTGGATGTGAGAAAGACCAAGACACTGAAGTTGCTGGACTTAACTCAACTAAACATTTGCTTCGTGAGAGATGGTCCTTGCTACCTATATGTTGAAGATGTCAGGTGGAAGCCGGCTGTAACAAGTAATTGCCAGTCCACTACAAAGACAGACTAGTGGGACGCCCCACAACTATGTGTTACTTTCGGTCAATGCTCAGCCTCGACAAGCTAGACTAAACTAGAATAAAATCATGCATTACAATTTATTAAACTGTAAATAATTTAAGAGGGAATGAATGTCGTCATGGCTAATAAGGGCTATACATTTAAAAACATTTAATTCATCATTCTTACTATCACACTTGCTAACAAATTACTTTGTGAAGTGGTCCAATCAGTATTAACTTCTTCTCTTCCTTTAAAATGATGGTAAGGGAGGAGGAAGCCTGAGCAAAGTAGCTTGAATGGGCTCAATGGAAATGGTACAGAGCTACATTTGTAACCAAAATATGTACAATTTATTTATTTATTTTTAATAACTATTGATCTTAATCAACTAACACTAATAACTCAGAGGTTACAGATAACCTGGTGGGGACACCACCAAAGCAGCAGCAGCAGTCACCATTACCAGATCAACTAATTTATTCATTAAATTAAACATTATTGCGTCCACATTAGGAGGCAGTGTTTCGCCAGTGACTTGAAACATTGAATAAAATGCTCATTATTTTTTTAATCATCAGAACTGATAGCTTTAACATGACTATTCACTCAACAGTGAAAATAATTAGTCACAATACTCATAAGCTCACTTCCTGTTATTCAACTCAGCTCCATCTTTAACATTCAACATGTACAGTTTATAAAAAAAACATTTCATTTGTGGTTCAAAAAGCAGTCAGAAAGCAATTTGAAGGAATTTACTGACATCACCAGCTAGCTTAGCCCCTGTTATTCAATACTACAAAAGTTCCATCCTCACAATCAAGCCGCAGGGTTTGCATTAGGAGTGGGTGGTACACCAGTGTGACAGTCATCACCAACCAGGATGATGTTGTACTAAAAAAACGTTAGGACAGTGATAAATCAAAAATAGCATGGTTCTAAAACATTAATTGTTGTCTGCTGAATAATTGTCCAATTTACAGCAGTGTGTCCACTATGCACATTTATAACTAACAGTAACATTAAAAAAAAACAAAGCCACAGTATATCTTGTTGCAAATAAAAGAGTGTAACATACTCATTATGTCATCTTATATATATATCCGCCTGCTCCGTGTAAGCTGGTAAAACAGTGGCCATTAAATTAGCCTACACTTACTCTAGGTAGACTAATCAATGGAGAGACAGGGGGCCAAACATATCGTAAAGAAAGGTTGGGTCTGTAGCCTATACTGTCAGAAAAGAGATGAGTGGAGAGTCGGAACAAGATGGGGAGCCTGAGGCCACAAGAGAGGAGTAAAAAAGGAGGGGGCACCTGAGTTAATTGGAACTGGTTCAGTTTTAAATCAGCCTTTTGCAACTTTGCATAATGGTGAAGTTTGCTCCGTGTCGTGACAGCAAAAGGTAAAAACAAAAGCAACTTGTTTCATGATTTAAAAAAACAGGCAAACCAATGAATAAGGAAAAGGCCAACATGGATGTGAAAAAAGTGCCAGACATGTACTTTACACAATGTGTTTACTTTCTTAGCTACCAGGGTCAGCTAAGAAAACTCAATCCTCCAGCCCTTCCATCAAGGTAACATGTCCCCATCCAGTCTGTGTACAGAGACAACATTGAAATCAATCTTTGTATACAATCCCTGCTAAAACAGACACTCCCAGTACTGCTATTCAAATTCTAAATGTGTTAATCATCTAAACAATACAAGCATATTAGATTATTGGATTAGATTATCCTTCATTGCCATTTTTATTATTTGAAAATTATATTTGTGCAAATTGATGTAGGGGAGAACGGGGTAATTTGTCACACGGGTTGGTTGTCACAATCGTTATATCTCGGAACCAGAAGGCGCTGTCTGTGGAATTGTGATATGTAAATATCCAGAATTGGGATCAGAGGTCACCTACATAGTCTTCCTTGGAGTTAGACTGCTGAATTTGAGGTGAGAGGACTGTTTGTGTTTTTCATGTCAAATTGAAAATATTTAGCTCCTCAGCATTTTTCTTCTAGGCTTTTACACAATGGGTTTATAACAACACACTTGTTACCCATACAAAGTGTGAAGGGTAAACTATAGTTTAGATTGTGGTTAGCAAGCTAATTAGTTGTCAGATGGTTGTTGGCCTTGATGCTAGCAAGAAATTCAAGTTGGGGTTGGTCGTCAAATTTTTTGGGGGGTTGGTTGTCACATGTTATCTCAAGGCTGCAGCCAGAAAAGGAACCCAATAACGAAAGAAATTATCAAGCTGTATCCTCACTGACACCCCAGAGAAGGAAAGAATAGAGCAGGAAAAGGCAGCTAGCAAGCAAAAGAAAAAATCCAAAACAACCCAGTGCATCCCAAACTAGACCAGCTGCCAAGGCTACAGAACGTTATGTAGGCCTATTTGTCAACTTGACAATGCAATTAAACTTTCAAATTTAGTTCTACTTTCTTGCCTTCTTTTTATGATTATTCCCATTAAGATTACATTGTGACAAACAACCCCATAGTGTTTGACAACCGACCCCTTGATGGGGTTGGTTGTCACAATGTGTAAGGGTGTCTTTGATGATTAATTTCTTCTTTATTACAATACGATAGAAAAAGTGAGGGGTACACATTTCAAGCCAACACCTTAAACTTCAATGTAATATAGGAATGACTATTGAAAGATGTTTAGGTGATAAGCAATTCTCACTAGAGTAAAAAGTGTGCCTACTTACCCCGTTCTCCCCTACTTAGCATCTTAAAAACACTCAATATTAATAATTTAAATGAGGCATTAAAAATAGATTTGAATATTTTGAACATATAGCCAATGCAACACAACAAAACACTAGCTCAGCTGTAGAGTGTTGTAGTCAAGAGTTCTGGCGTTAAGAGATAACATCAGCTCAGCTCAGAGAAGGCTAACCATTCTAGAAACCATTTATATTGCAAAGGTCATGACTCATGACTAACAGCGCATTGCTGCACACAAGCACTACTGAGGTTAGCCAGACACAGAAGCTGACAGCTTTTGACAAGCATGTATTTTCAATAATTGCAGCAGGTCTCCACTGTGTTGCTGTACAGAGAGAGAGAGAGACACACACAGAGAGGCACAGACTTGACATTGGATTTAACAGCAAGAAAAATAAAGTAAATGGCAGCACTTTTGTACACCGCTACACTTGTCATGTCATACTTCTTGGAGAAAGAAAATAGCACTATGACAGCCTGAGACTAGATATATAAGGTATGAAATCAAAGACAGAAAGGCTGTATTGCCAGCTTTGAACCTGGACTTTGCAGGTCCCTTGTGATGTCACCGCTTTAACTTGTGCCAGCTGTCGTCTGGCGATTCGACAAGGTCCTGAACAAGGGTTGCTATTATTGGTTATTTTGCCAAACAGATGGTGTGAACCTCTGAGGAAGAAGCTTTGTATTCATAAATATATACAGTATACAGTAGTATACCTATATGTCATATTGTAAGTTATACTGAAAATAACTATGTTGTATTTTCGGCCAGGTCATTTTTATTGCAGCCATTTTACATCGCTGTCTAAATGTTTAAATGGTTTTGGCTCTTTTTCTCAGCTTGTTGTTGTGTATTTGCATTGTACATTGTGTTTGTGTTTTTGCCTCAACATTGTTGGAAATGATCACCCTTAAATGATCTCTTTAGTATAAATAAAGGCTGAATGAATAAAAAAAAAATGTTTTCGTATCTTTTGTGTTTTGTTTATTTAACCATATTTTAACTGCACTGATAGATGTCGAGTATATAAACCTCAATAGAAGCTCATAATTGTACAATAATATATAATTGTATTCCTCATCAACTTCTTAGTGCTTTAACTCCAGCCAATGTAAGCTAATCACTCAGTGGATAAAAAAGGTCGACAACAGAGTAAAATGAGGAGGCAGTACACTGTAGCCATCACGTCCTCCATAATAATCTGTCCTCCACGTGTTAGATTGGAATTAAACTCAGACAACATTCACTGCCGTTCTCTCTCCATCCCCAGTGTCTGTGCATCACCATTTGGGTAATGGTGTTCAGCTCATATGCAAGCTAGAAAATGGATTTAGGGTCCATTAGCTTATTAGACGCAAAATGACATTATCTCCCCTCAATGTGAACTGCGTTCGGAGATAAATTATGCCATGGCAACACCCCCTGATCTGTCAATCAATCCTCTTATCAGTTCGTCCCCCGCCAGGGATTGCAATCAGCCATTCGCTGCTGTAAATCAATCTAAGTGCACTGGGCTGATCCATGCAGCAGGTTTATGGAAGGGTTCATCCAAAATGCGGGCAATATTCTGAACTTCTGGAAATGCTTGAATAGATTAAAAAAAAATTACAGTTGTAAAAGAGAGCAGCGTATATTTGTGCTGCTTTTGATTTAATCTTATGATGAACATTAATTGCATTTTAATCAGATGAAGTCTTTGATTTTTACTTTTAGTAGTTTTTCTCAGTGTGATTTGAGTCTCATTCAAAAATGTTATGTTGGATTCTGAGCTTTTTTTTAACTGTGTTTGTGTAAAGCTGGTTACAGGTTTCTGTATCTATTGTGACGGTAACTAGAAGGTAGGGGTCCATGTGATGCTGCTCTACTCTGCAGTAATACAACCGACTCACCTGAGCAAATCCACTCATTAAAATCTCCGGCTGTTTGAACAGAACGTTCCATAGCTACCTGGTCTCTCCACTGCAGGGCAGCAGTTCATTCAGAAGCCGATTCACTCACTTGTTCAATGAAACACTGTTCTTTATCTTCTAGGGGAAAAACTACAATATCAGATAGTGTAGTGATTGTAGTTTATTTAGAGGAAGACCTTGGTTGACTCCAACATTAATCCTAGAATGTACCCATCACAATAGCAGTACAAAAAAAGGCAGACTAAATGTACCTGTAATGTTACAGCCATACAGTTAGACAGCTCTTGAGTTGAGTTACTTTTTTGTCAGAGTGCAAGGCTGCATGGTGGCATAGTTCATCTCTGTTGTTTTGTACCTGCTTCTTATCTAACCCTCAGTGGATTGTAGATTACTTTTTCTTGCAAGGAGCAGTAACAATACATAACACCACTGACATACTACAGTAAGAACGTTACTGGATACAAGGTTCTTCCTAGAAGTCAACAGACCAAGCGGCTAAATCAACATCTGAACAAGATGTAGGATACTGTGGAGTAAACGATTTTGCTGATCATAAACCAATCTAGTGGCTGTCATTTCACACAAGCATTCACATCATGGAACAAGACTTTATATTAAACAGAAGTTAGTTAGTTTGTTCATTTATCTGTCTTTTATATTCTTTGGGTCGACTGTGGCTCAGGTGTTAGAGCGGGTCGGCCAACGATCGAAGGGTTGGCGGTTCGATCCCTGCCCTGCCTCTTGTGTCATAGTTGTTGTGTCCTTGGGCAAGTCACTTCACCCACCTTGCCTAGTGTGGATGTCAATAGTTAGCTTGCTATCAGTGTATGAATGTGTGTGTGTGTAAATGCAAACAGGTCTCCTATGCAAAAGATTATCCGGTCTCAATGTGATTTGCCTGTATAAATAATTATTATATCATTATAAAATGTTTAGTTTCTGTCGTGAAAATTAAGTCATCAAATATTTTTCTACATATGTTTTGCAGACTAAATGACACAGAAAACAGAAAAAAATAAACGTGTTGATTGCAATTGTAACATTTAACTACTTCTATAGTTATGGTCTTTGATGACTGCAGATTTAACATTTAATTTGACCTTCTTGTCAGACCCCACCCCGCTCCCCTCGAAAGGCGTTTGTATTTTGCCAGTCCGTCTCTGTAAATAAGAATAATTTTTTAATGACCTGCTTGGTATAAAGGTATTAAATACATTTAAAAAAATGCTTTTTAAATATGTTTACATATTGAAGATGGTTAAACTAATACGGCCCTGGGACGATGAATAAGCAATGAAATGGTGTTTCTCTGAAGAGTTAACTGAACTCCTTCTTTAATCACTCTTCTCCTTGCTTTAATTATCACAATTTTCTCTTTGTGCCTGCGTGGAGGCTAATTAAGGGGTGACAAAGAGATGGAGAAAAGACCCCACTGATGGCTATCAAACAAGAAGAACGGGAATGGGAAAAAGAGGAATAATCAGTCGCCTGATGAACACGGACCATGCCCTTGATGATAGCGCCAAAGCCTTGAATTCCTCAAATGTCTGAGAATGGAGAGAGACAAGTGCCAGGGACAAACTGGACTTTGTTCTCGCTAAAAAGAGCAGTAAGCTGGTTGTAGAAATAACTATGAGTACTTAGAATCAGCTTAATTTATTATCTTGAACTAAATACTTGCCCCCCCCCCCCCGCCTACCCTTTTACAGACAGACCGCATTTCACAAATCAGCTTGCCAGAATTTATGCTTTTTTTACATTCTTTCAATTAACACTAATACAGTAAAAAATAAAATTCAAGTGAACACATTTCACTAATTCATTTAATTCAACTGTATCAAGTTATGTATCATGTTTCCATTTCTCATTATCGAAAACATTTCTCAGGGCTCGAGATGTTCAAGTGTATTGTTTTTTTAGTTATCTCAGTCATCTGACTGTAACGAATCAAACTTATGTGGCAAGTGATTACAAAATGTATGAATATTATGCTTTTGTACCTGATAAATGTCCTACATCATGAAAAGAATACAACACAATACATTTTAATGGGATTGACTGATCCATTAATCAACTAATTGTTTCATCCATACATGTGAATAAGATGTAAAATAACAATTTAAATTAAAAAATATAATCAAAAATGTCTTAAGCCAAAGTCAATGTTTGCAAATTGCTTGTTTTGTTTTCATCACCTCAGCAGCAGCAGATCCCCACAACTGTATAGCTAGAAAATATGTGTCGCATTCTAATTGGAAATTGACTTCATAACCTATTATGCAAAATGGGGTCCCCGGTGTGACTATAGATTCCCAAAGTATGAGAAAAACAAACAACCCTCTCTCTTTTTCTCCACCTCAACCTTTCTGAAAACATGTGTTCAGACATTACAGTCAGATTACTCCCCCCAGCCAGCAGTTTGATTTAGGGCCAATCAGAGCAGAGGCAGGGTTTAAGGAGACTCTACAAACTGACTGTTTCAGACAGAGGCTGAAAATAGGGGATTAAGCAATGGCACTGTGAGACATATAAAGGGTGTTGACACTTGACACTGCACAATGAAAGCAGTTTCTAGTAGGAACCCTTATTATTTTACATGCAAAATACCTATTTTGGTGAAAAAAACATGCTTACCACAGCACCATGAGGTCCTCTCTTTCAGGGCCATAGGGAAATGAGAGGGGCTTGAAAACATATATCTCACATGACCACAAATGTTTTCCGTTGCCTAGATACAGGGGGTGGCTCACATTACCCGATGCCTCAGATTCCCCCGTTCTCCCCTACTATAAAATAGGCAAATTATATTAAACAATATTTAGATAGGCATTTGGTAAATCAATGTAGATGATTATTTATTTTTGGTCAAATTACTCTGTTTGGACATTACTTTTACAGCAGAAAGATGGAGCAATGTGTGCCTCTCTTTTTCTTCTCTTGGAGGTCAGTCAGTCAGTCACTTTGAGTTGTCTGTTTAATCCCTTATGACGGGTGACCTTGCAAAATGGCTTTTGTCAACATCTTTGCATTGTAATTAATGCTAAATGACACAGCCATGACTCTCCCGGTTGCAGCATCATTCAAATTGTTCAACTAATCTAATTCTAAAGTCCACTTTATTAAATAATCCATGTCTCCTGCCATGTCTGAATAGAATAAATTCTCTAAAGCAAAAAGAAAGTCAGTCAACTCTTTTTGTTCTAGGACACAGCTTAAAATGCATGCATGGGGTAAGTGGTCACATTTGCATTTCCTAGTCGAGATGTGGAAAGTAGAAAAGGTTATTTGTCGCCAAAGCAGAAAGAGCATGAGAGGGAGAGAGAAATAAAGAGAGAGAGAGAGAGAGAGAGAGAGAGAGAGAGAGCAAAAGGGGGAAAACAAAGCAGTGGCTTGGTCCATCATCCCAAATGTTCCCTCTTCAGAGACGAACCTGGCAAGCCACAGAGAGGGAGAGTGCTATTTGAATGGCATTCCAGTTTGTTTACTGCACTTGTACAATCACCCCATCGATAGATGTTCTTTGTAGGCATTATTCCAAACCCTTTAAAACACAGTTCTACAAAAACACACAATCTCTGATGAAAAGGCTGCTGTCATGTAGATAAAAAGAGCGGTTACACTCTGTAGGGTAAAAAGTGGGTTTTATATGACGGCAAGACAATTCACACTGTCACATGATGTATCAAGCACTGTGATGGCTGACAGGGAAATAATGCCAGAAGCACGCACGCACACGTACATGCACACGCACACACACACACACACACACACACACACACACACACACACACACACACACACACACACACACACACACACACAAACACTTTTTATTGAAAATAGTTACATATTGATGCAGGTAATAAAAATAGAAGCTCAGGTTTGGATCACTCTTTATAGACATATTTCAAACAAAGTAAGAATCAACAGAATATGTAGTTCAGATTAAAATAGAAATGTAATTGCCCAAGAGGGAATGTGCTGAAAAAATAAGACAAAAAATATGAAGAAAAGAAGTGAATTATGCCTCGTTTCCACTGACTGAGCAGCACAGTCTGGTTCGGCATGGTTTGGTACGGAACGGATAGAACCATATCTAGCTGTTTCCTCTCTTCTTGATAAACTAACAATATAGGTCAACAAACCACAAAAAATATATTTTAAAAAAAGGAAGAAATTTACATTTTGAAATTACAGTGTTAGGCTCAATAAACTGCTTGTCTAAATAGTACCACCCTTTATGTGTGCTCAACCTAGACATTCAAATAATGTTGATCATCTGTGTTACTAAAAAGGAGAAAGACATGTTTTTAAAGTTTTTTTTTTTAATTTGGCAATTCCTTGCCAAGTTTAAAGCCTGGGCACGCTATGCCATTCCTATCAGTTTGGCAGGTGGACTTCCATCCACTCTGAGGCATAACTTAATATAATCACAACAATCATAGAGCGGAGGAGGAGTAAAAATAAACATATGGCTGTGTATTGATACAAATAAGGGTAGATACGGTTATTTTTAGTACATAAAATCCTTTTTAGAGAAGTAAGTACACAAGTAAAAGAAAAATTTGCTATTTGTTCCAAAAACCACTTATCTAGTTTCCCTGAAAAGAACGCCTACGACTCTGTGCTGTCAAGAATAAAACGCAGAAATAGCACAACCTTGTTATTAACACGTCACAACCTCTAACGCCAAGAGCAAAACTTGTTCCCTCATTTTGGCCTACCTTTTTTTTGTTAAAACCATGATCCCCACCCTCAGAGCTATGCAGCTGAGCTCTAGATGATATAAGACAGATCCACCAAAACAACATGGAGGAAAACCTAGCACTCTCTGTGTCTAGGTACTTTGGTGACATGTCAAGAATCTCCACATAACCTTCCAGTGCTTCTTTTAACCAATAATATACAATCATTTCTAAATATAAATGAAGAAAAGATTTTGTCATTTTAACCAAAAGTTCAGGGTGCACTTTGTGAGATGTTCCTTTGTCTAGCTAATGACATGAGGCCAATTTGCCTTGCAATGCTTTTAGGGCTTACTGAGGCACACCGACCACATCCATCAGAGAGAGAGAGACTGTGATTTTCTTGCAATTGCCATTTTGATTTGAAAGAAACATATACTTTGATTCAACGTTTAAATCAATAAGAAACACTATGTCAAATGAGTCTTCATAAGAAAAAATCAGACGGCTGAAAAACAGACCTATATGATAAAATGCAGGCTGAGTTGAAAGAGCTTAACTCGGTACACAAATGCACAGCCAGAAGCTGATATTTCTTTGGCAATTTAAAGCTCCATCTTGCTCCAACTGTGCTGCATGTAGTTAAGACCAAACGACTGATTGCTGAGGGGACTGAATGTTGTTAAAACTAACGTGAACTGGTGACGATAAGGGAATAGAGTCAGGAAGCAACCAAAGTAAAACAAGGTTATTATACAAAATACATTTCACGTTTTCATTACATTGGTAAGACTACAATAAAAAAAAACATCAACATTTATGAACTATTCTCTAGCCAAAACAGATATAAAATACATACATATAAGGACAACCAACAACAACAAGTAACATAGCCAATATGCAAATGCAAACCACGATTCCTAGAGGTGAACTGCAGCTAGTGTGACATAGTCCAATCACTGCTCTGACATGAAGGCACATTGTGTGTATTTTCTTTATACACTGTGTCATCACATTGAAGCTGTAAAGATTTTCTATTTACAACGGTAGCTCTGTGCTGAGTTAATGGGAATGTTTGCACCTATTGCTTCAATTTCTCTCACAGATCCAATCTCAGCACGCTCAATATGCACCAGTCACTTTCATTCATTGATTGCTAACTTTAGTAAACAAATGGAAGAAGTGGCCTGCTATTTCATGGCCAAAATGGGGGGAAAAATTGACTGGAAACACTATAAAGATGTGTTTAGCTTTCTCATGTAATAAATACAGCACTATAGAAAGTGGGATGACTATTTTGGTCTCTAAACAATGCCATACTTCTTCTCAATATCTGTAAATTAATCGGCAGAACAGACGTCCAGCACTTGTCCGATTTATTTGGAAGGAAATGTTTGTTTGAACAAAACTGAGTTGTTTTAATATCAATAAATTCAGGTAATGCTCTGGGAACCGTGAAACAGGCTGCACTAGACTGACATATCAGAAATGCAATGGTTAGAATGTGTTTTCTAGTGGACTCTATGACATATAGGACGATAGCAAGCGATTGATGTGTTTTGAATTGGGGTCTTCAATAAGCTGAAGTCTGGTAAGAGGCATTGTTGCAAACACAACAAACTACTGATACAAGTCAAGCTGTGCAACATTTACCCTTGAAGTAACTTGAGCTCAATGCAGGCTCTTCTATTAAACTAACTGTAGCTGTAACTGGCCTCTGTTTGAACTTGTACCTCTTCAGAGTGTTTTCCCTGAAGCTATATTTCATTAACATGTTTGCTTCTGGCATCTGAAAATAAAAATAAAACATCACAAAATGCTATCAGTGTGCGGACTTCATTTTAAAATCAAATAAATCCACTAAATCAGACTAATAAGGCTGTGTGGACTTCCTTTTAACGTACAAGGCTGAACGATTGAACAGAAAATATCAACAAGGGATTTTTTCAACAGATATCGCTAGAGCATAATTTCTGTGGTGATAAAAGGTGGTGGTGTTGCCTTGTGATCCGGTGACTGTTTCCCCATTGCCCAGCACAAAACCTTGTTGTGTTTCACATCTGTCGTCTCAAACTTGAAAAAATCCCTGAATTGTCCAACGTTGCTTCAGGCAATTCTTCAGGCAGATTTGATATATAAAAGTTTGTTTTGCGTTTGATGTGTTCGTTGTTAAAAAAAAAACATTACATCAGCTGGTAAAAAAGAAAAAAGTCTGAAACATTGTTAACTTATGTTCCCTCAAAAAATAAATTCCTTTGCAGTTTTTGTTCCATTTGCTGGCCTTAACCTCCAATAAGATTGCTTGCCTCTCTCCTCTCATCCAACAAAAAAAGAATGGCTGATTGCTTTGGGGCGGACAAAGTCCCACAGAGTAGCTCAATTATTGACTTTGCTAAGTCAACCTTAAACGTACAAATCCTGCTCAGACTCTTGTCCTTGTGGTGGCCGAGGGGCGCTGAAGACACGCATTCAGCTCACAGTCCAGCAGACATTAATTCCACTCAATCTTCACACTCAATTTAGTCTTGAATGGTCCTGCCAATATGGTTGAGCCTAAGAATTAGAAATGGTAAATTATACAAATAACCCTTTAATAGCATGCCGTGCCCTGGTGAGGTGAACCCGCATACATGGCAGCCATTTGAAGCGTGGCGAGTGAAATGGAAGGGCAAGTCCAAATACAGTATAGGACACTGTGGTGTGAAAATTAAGATTGGTTCCTATAATAAACAAGCATCCACACAGTTGTTTTTCATTTTTGTAGGCTTCATCATAACAAAGCAACAGCAAATGTGTCTGGGCAAGCAATATCAATTCAGTCCTTCTGTTTGACCCCACGGCTATGTCAAGACACCAGTGATGGGAGAAATATTATAGTTTAAATAGCCATTTATTTCAAAGGGGAATCAAAGGTTGCTGTGAATACATAAGGACAGTGTATTCATCAGCCATGCTATTACCAGAATGGCCTGCATGACTCAGAATATTGAGCAGTTGTTGCTCCAGCCATTTAACTTCTTTGTGAGAGAAGATAAAGAAGTGTTAAGGGTCACATTTAATTACATATTTCTAAATGTATAGCTTTCTTCCAAGCAGTAAAGTCTTGTTGACTTATTTTATGACATGAATAAAGAGTTATTTCAGGGTTTTCATGTGACAAGATGAGTTGGTATTTGGTGTCAGACTCTCTGTCAGTCGATGCAAGTGAAGCAACCTCAGCCAAACAGAAACCACAGACTAGATATTAAAAAAAACTAGGGACTGACAATAATAAAATTCCCTCCAGGGGTTATTACACTCGCAGCAAACACGGGTTAGAATCTGGCCGGTGTTGTTTTCTTCTACATGTCATTCCCCTCTCTACCCCATTTCATCCATGCTTTTCCACACTGTCATTAAAGCATGAAAAATGCCAAAAAAATATCTTTAAAAAAGCCTGTCAGCTCCACAAAACTCTCTCTGTATTTCTCAGTATGGCAGAGTTAAGAAACTGATGTCACTCCCCAACAGGAGCTCAGAAAAATCCGAAGAAGCGGCCAAGAAAATGTTTCAGTTGTTGATTCTACCGCTAAGAACAAACCTGGACGTACAGCAGAAGGCACAAAAATCCAAGCAACAATCACCGAATGTTTCCCTTATGTAGATGCAGCGACAGTGTTGTTGTAATTACTGAAAATTCCTTATGGGGGCGACAGATGTTATGCACAATAGCTTTAACACAAAAAACTTTCTGCAGTGGATTTGCTTCCGGGAAATAGAACATAGGAACAAAGTGGACTTCTGTTTGAATAGTCATAACAAACAACATATTTGTATTGAATAGGTCCCAGACAGAGCCGATATGCTTCCATTTTACCAGGTAGGTATTTAAAGAGCGAAGGGACTTTTTTGACCATCATCTGGTATTTAAATTGATCATGATTGATGTGCGTCACCACATGGGCACCTGAGATCACAGGGGGAATATACTCTCTTGTTTTTTTTTCATTAAATTGAGATTTATAAATAAAACGCCAGCAATCCACTGGATATATGCAGCAGCAGGGGGCTTAGCTATATATGCAGCAGATAATTATGGACTTATACATATTAAAATCACAAGACCTCAGGCTTGGAGCTGACAATCTCTTCTTATTAAGTACAGTGAAAAGCAGCAGATGGTCATCAGTAAATGCACATAAGGTTGATAATGAGTGCGGCTGAAGGAAGCAGTAGTGCAAAATGTGGAACAGCAGCTCAGCAGTTGGATGTATCTAAATATATATCTACACGTCAAAAAAAACTATTTCACTGGGTTTAAGTCATTCTATATGTGAAGGCTAAAAGAGTGGAGAAATTCTACATGATTCCATTAGAGAAGTTGAGATACAATCGGCATAGCTCACAATAAAAAGGTACATTCAAACCTGGCCCCGCAGGGCTTTTATCTATAGAATGTGTTGAAACTATGTCCCTTTCTTGAGCCAATTAGATTCAGTTGTATTCAATGAAGTATAATGGTATGGAATGTCACAGTCTTAAAGCATATGCATCAATTGCTAAATAATCATATAGATTTAGTTTTATTCACTATTTGTGATTATTTAATTATTTTTATTTATTACTTATTTATTTAGTAACAGAGGCCCTGGAGGGGTTGGGGTAAGGGCTATGTATTATTTAAGTCAGTCTATCTGTTTTGTCTTGAGATATGAAAATATACCAGTAAAGAACATTAGAAAAAAATGTGTGGATAAATTATGAATGTGACTTCCTAATGTAGGCAACTCTCTATAAGGGACCAGCGTTTGCATAGAGGAACAGGAACAACCAGGTCATTGGAATATATTCACAAGTTATTGTTGAGATTTCAAAGTAGGCTATATTATAAATAAATCAGTGTAGTATTAGGTGGGTTTTCATGTATGTAAGACTTTCCTAGCGGGAGATAGCGACCCTAGCCTAACAATAGCACTTCAGGAAATGAGTGGAGGTCAATGTAAATAGCCTAGGGTTAGGATAGACTTAGGGTTATGACAATCTATTTCTATTCATACTATAATCAAATCCTATGGTGTGTATAGTTGTAGGGCTGATGCTAATAGGTGGGGTAAGTTTCATGTAAGACTTTCCTAGTGGGAGATAGCGACCCTAGCCTAACCCTAGCACTTCAGGAAATGAGTGGAGGTCAATGTAAATAGCTCAGGGTTAGGGTTGATTTAGGGTTATGCAAATCTATTTCTCTTGATAATATAGGCTACTGATGCAAGGTCAGTAGCCTATATTATTTTACATATAATAACACTATTTGTTGTGATATGATATTGAAAGGTGCATTTCATGTTCAAATTATGTTAGCCCTTGTTAGATATTGGCCTACCTTATTTATGAGTGAATGATACTTTACATGTGTAACTACACTCAACAAAAATATAAACGCAACACTTTTGTTTTTGCTCCCATTTTTCATGAGATTGACTTAAAGATCTAAAATTCATTCCAGATACACAATATTACCATTTCTCTCAAACATTGTTCACAAATCTGTCTAAATGTGTGATAGTGAGCACTTCTGCTTTGCTGAGATAATCCATCCCACCTCACAGGTGTGCCACATCAAGATGCTGATCTGACATCATGATTAGTGCACAGGTGTGCCTTAGACTGTCCACAATAAAAGGCCACTCTGAAATGTGCATTTTTTTGCTTTATTGGGGGTCTGGGGACTCAGAACCAGCAACACATCTTCTTCGCATAGAATTTATCAGATTGTCAATTGTGGCCTGTGGAATGTTGGTCCACTCCTCTTCAATGGCTGTGCAAAGTTGCTGGATATTAGTGGGAAGTGGTGCACGCTGTCGTATACGCCGGTCAAGCACATCCCAAACATGCTCAAAGGGTGACATGTCCGGTGAGTATGCTGGCCATGCAAGAACTGGGACATTTTCAGCTTCCAAGAATTGTGTACAGATCCTTGCAACATGGGGCCGTGCATTATCTTGCTGAAACGTGAGGTGATGTTCATGGATGTATGGCACAACAATGGGCCTCAGGATCTCATCACGGTATCTCTGTGCATTCAAAATGCCATCAATAAAATGCACCTGTGTTCTTCGTCCATAACAGATGCCTGCCCATACCATAACCCCACCACCACCATGGGCCACTGGATCCACAACATTGACATCAGCAAAGCGCTCACCCACACGACGCCACACACGCTGTCTGCCATCTGCCCTGAACAATGTAAACCGAGATTCATCCGTGAAGAGAACACCTCTCCAACGTGCCAGACGCCATCGAATGTGAGCATTTGCCCACTCAAGTCTGTTACGGCGACGAGCTGGAGTCAGGTCAAGACCCCGATGAGGACGACGAGCATGCAGTTGAGCTTCCCTGAGACGGTTTCTGACAGTTTGTGCAGAAATTGTTTGGTTATGCAAACCAATTGTTTCAGCAGCTGTTTCAGTGGCTGGTCTCAGACGATCTTGGAGGTGAACCTGCTGGATGTGGAGGTCCTGGGCTGGTGTGGTTACACGTGGTCTGCGGTTGTGAGGCCGGTTGGATGTACTGCCATATTCTCTGAAATGCCTTTGGAGTCGGCTTATGGTGGAGAAATGAACATTCAATGCACGAGCAACAGATCTGGTTGACATTCCTGCTGTCAGCATGCCAATAGCACGCTCCCTCAATGCTTGTGGCATCTGTGGCATTTTGCTGTGAGACAAAACTGCACATTTCAGGGTGGCCTTTTATTGTGGACAGTCTAAGGCACACCTGTGCACTAATCATGATGTCAGATCAGCATCTTGATGTGGCACACCTGTGAGGTGGGATGGATTATCTCAGCAAAGCAGAAGTGCTCACTATCACACATTTAGACAGATTTGTGAACAATGTTTGAGAGAAATGGTAATATTGTGTATCTGGAATGAATTTTAGATCTTTAAGTCCATCTCATGAAAAATGGGAGCAAAAACAAAAGTGTTGCGTTTATATTTTTGTTGAGTGTAATTTGTCTTCAGAGCAGTCTACAATAACACAGAGCCAAAGCTTACAGTAGCTTACATTAAGTTTGTTGCTCTCTTGCCATGCACACTTCAATGATCAATCCTCTCATACATTTACAATAACTCAATGCATATTTTATGTTTGCTGAATGATGCGTTTGAAACAGCATAGTCATGCCACAGAGCTTCACTGTAAGAGGGATATCCTTTAATAAAAATCTAGGACAGAAAGCCTTTCAAAAACCCTTCGGCATGCAGTGTAGGTTAGTGTGTTTTAAGCTGTGGTGTGTGTGTGTGTGTGTGTGTGTGCGTGCGTGCGTGCGTGTGTGTGTCTGTGTGTGTGTGTGTCTGTGTGTGTTTGTGTGTGTGCTTCTAGGAACGGAAGTAGAAGTCATCATCGGAAACGACTTACTGCCATAAGCGAGGAGTGTGCTTTCCCAGTCTCCCAAGTGTTATATGTTGGGCAAGAATTGATTTCAGGACACTGAACAAAAATATTTTTTTTTAAACTTAAAGTCAATGTCATTTTTTTGTCACCTCCAAGAATGTTCTGAATTGTGGGCGTCCTCCTCCCGTAGGCCAAGTACATAGAGGTCAGCAACTCTAAATTGCCTATAGATGTCAGTGTAAGTGTGGCTTTGTGTTTGGGTAAGCCCCTGTAACATACTGTTGCCCCTGTCCGTCCAGGGACTGACCCCTGCAACCTTTTGTTGTCTGAACAGAAATATATCTTATGAGTACAGCAGATGGATGTTTAGAATTGATGACAAATCTGAGTCTATCAGAGTCAATAGTGGTGGTGGAAATATACAGACCTTGACTTTTAGTATAAACCAAAACTCTTTTTTTTCCAATTAGTTTTAAAAAAACTTACAGAATGAAATAGCCAAAAGCTGGAGAGAAAAAGTTGTCTTCTTACATGCACATTTAAAGCGATCCCAGAGGGTTAAAAGAAAGCCAAAAAGAGGCTCCCTCTCAAAGAAGCAAGATATCTGCAGAACAAACAAAACATGAACAGGCTACAGCTGGCAAACACTGCTGTAATTGATCAAATTTGTGGAGCTGAAATCTGCAAAACGTATTAAAAAAATATAAGAAAAAGTTGTTTTCTTTTTGCTATTTTCTGGAAATTGTCAAGAAATGGAGAAAGCGCAATCTGATTCAAATATCTGCTCATTCATCATGTAATAGCTGATTGATAGTTGTTTGCTTTTGCTTGGTATTACATTCCAGAGTGTGTAGAGATGGTACAGACACAGAGCTCCACTGGGCAACAAACATAATTCTATGATAGTAAACATGGTGGGAATGGATTAGTCACAGAGGACTGATTCAGAAAAAATAAATAAATAAGAGGTGGAACAGAATCCGCATAGGTAAAGGGTGACATTATTCTATTTTATTTCAAGGCCAAAGGAGGGCACTGCATGATAGCTGGTGGATTAATGTGCTCTAGTCTTGTGCTGCGGCTTTATACAGTATATATGCATGACTGAAGCAATCAAACTTAACATAAATGTGTTGATCATATCAGAAATAGCAGGGCTAATTGATAGATTGTAGATGGAAATATGCCAGACTGAGACGAGGGCTGGTTGTTTGGTACAGTATAGCGTGTATGCTATTTTGCGCCAAACAAAAAAGTGTATCAATAGTGCCACCACATGGAAAGGCTTGACAGATTCTAATGGCTTTGTGTAAGGCAACATTTCTCCCTTTAAAAACAGCAGAGTGTGAGTTTTCAGGCTCGAGTAATGGCAAAGGTGATGTGTAAAGTGGGTTTAAAGATGTCAACATTAAATTTAACAGCCTGTTACCTTGATAATAGAGAGGACAGACGCATAATAAATGTTAGAAAATCAGCTTTAATAGGAGTGCAAAAATCTCAGCAACGGGCAATAAGAGCAAAAAGCAATCATGTAAATGATGTAATAACTTAGTGAAGTGAAAGTAATGCTTCAAGATCCACCATACAACAAAGCATATTTACTTGGAAATATTAATACAACGTACAAATCGGTGGTTTGCTGGCAGCACCTTTCTTTGGACTTGCTCTTGGAAGTGCTCCAATCACAGTTCTTTATTGTCTTCTTGACTCAGTGCATGCCTCATCCATTGCCATACTGTAAATAGCCTAGTGTCCACCAGTGGAAAACCAAAATGTCACTACCACCACCGTCAGAGGCTCTAGGTCAGCACAGCAACAGCCTGCATCTATAATACTGTCGACATCTGTTGCTTCCCCCCCAAACCGGGTATTTTTGCATTGAAGCCAAATGGGTCAAACACGTGACAAGTCATGCTGGAACTTATTTTTTTGTTCTCCTTTTTCGGATGATCTCATCATCTGGTGCTCCTCCTCAGGCTCTCCACGGTCTGCATGAAGGAGCGCTGGGCTTGGTCTTCCTCCAGAAGGGAGCAGCCCCCCTCCTCTCCCTCCTCTTCCTCCTCAATGATCCCACACTGCACCGGGCGCAGGCGCGACTCGCGCCGCCCGGCCCTGCAGACACAAGCCATGGCCACAAGAGACTGAGGGAACTCCTCCATCACCAACGGCAGCAGATGGGCAGGGAGCGTGTCCGTACTGGTTGCCATGGAGAAACGTAGGATGGCGAGCTGTAGATGCGGTGATGTTGTAGAGTATAGATGGAAGGATGGATGGATGTAAAGGTTTTCAGTCTTTGGTGGAAAAATGTTGAAGTATCTGACCTACTGTCTTCAAAAATAGTTTGTTAGACCACAGATGATGCAAAAAAAAAATAATATTAAAAAGAAAATAAATTGTAAAAAGTAGGCTATGACAAGCAATACTCAATGAGTTAGTGCTGTTTAATATTCAGTCCTGAGGCTTTCTGCGTGATGAGAGATGATAAAAGAGATCCTGCTCAGCTCTTCTTCCTATGAGATCCTTGCGTGTGTGTGTGTGCCTCTGAGTGAGCCATGGACTATGAGCACCACCGATCTCCTCTTTTTAAACATCTCCGCAGCCCACTCCATTCTTCCTTTTGGGCATCCCTCCACACACACAGCTCCTCTCCCCTCCCACTTGCTCAAGTGATGACACATTTCCGTAGCTTCCATACCAGAGCACCGGAACTATCTCCCAGAAACAGTTGGCATGGGAACCGGACAGAGATGTTTGGGAGGGAAGAGTGAGAACAGCACCATGTTTTGTAATGGACTGTGAAAATGAGGAACAATGGTAAAATCAGTTGAAGTTATACAAGCTGATTGATAGGATCCAAAGAAAAGGATGTAACACAGTATGGTGGTACTGTATGTTGCGTTTTTATCATATAGAAGAGTTGAGTTTTTACAGTGGACATGTGGTTGTGATGATATTTAAGAGTGGACGTGAATCTCCTACACACACACAGGAGATTCACAGACATTTCACTTTGTGCATATTTGGCTTGAGGCATATTCATATTTAATCGAATATATTAAGTTTCCATATGAAAATAAAACTAATACAGGCCAAAATGCTGTAAAGCTTACAGCTATGTCCTTCAAAACACAAGTGACAAGACAGATAGCAGAAGAAGTTATTTGAATGAATATTTATTGAAGGCTGGAAGGACAAAAGCAATGTCAATACATCCAAATTATTTCTGATTAGCTCGGCTTTCCACCCCAAACAACATGCCTCTCAAGTTTTAGGAACACGCCAAATACCTAATGCCATTACCCTTGAGAAAAGCACCAGCTTTAGAGCTTAAGTTGGTCCCCAACTACAGCAACCTTAACAGTTAATGAGTCAACGGTCAAGTACAAATGTTGGTAAGGTAAACTCAGTATATCTGAAAAATTCAAATTTGAACCAAAAGAAAGGAAATATGAGACTGCTGCCGACAAACTCTATGAAGAAACAAACTGAACATGTCGATATTTCTAAAGATTGTACAGGATATAAATGGTTTGTACATTTGATTCTAACATTTCAGTACAACATCTCCCTTTACGTTGGCTATTTATCCATAGAGCATCCTTTTATGTTTTTTTTATAGTTAATGTAGTTTGGCCTTATTATGCATGTGGTCCATTCACCATTAGATTTATACTTGAGAGAAAATATTAAGATGAAAAAAGCAAACCAGATCTTTTGTGACTGGTACACCAGACAAATTGTGTAAATCTGAGTGCTTTGAAAGTTTTGATGCGAAATGAAACAAAACAAAAATACCAAAGATTTAGGAATTAAGAAACCAACTATATCACACACATACAAAAAAAACATACTTGTTATATCTTAATGACACATTAGGTGCTCTAGAAATTGTTAGCAGTAAGTTAGTACCACCTCCAGTGTTCTTGTAAATAGCTTTAAGCTATCCCAGCTAAAGTCTGGTCCAAATGCTCAAAGGAAGCTCAAACATACGAACGAACAGAGGCCTCCAACCTCTGACACATAACTTATTATCTACGTCCATCATCATCATGAAAGAATCAATTTCTATCACGTTTTATACAGACAGATGGATAGTTTTGGGGAATGGCTTTTTAGTCTTCCATGTTAGTGTTCCATTCATTAAAGCTGATCACTCAATGAAGAGCCCCACTCTTTGTTCAGTATTTCACACACAACGGTTTTGGGTTTAATACATGTGATGTGAAGGCAACTAGGGGCCAGATGCTGCCTCACATCAGCTATATGACTGGGGAGTAGCACAGGGACAGATACGGAGAGGGTTGCCCAGAAACTGTCACATTTTCCCTCTGTTGTCCATGGCGCAGATGATGATGACGACGATGATGGTAGTTGATGGACCAGTCGTTAACACAGCCGGTCCCTCTTGTCTCTCTCTCCCAGCCCCTTAGCGATCCAGCTAGCCTAGCTTCTGCTTCTTGAGGTAACGAGCACGCTGGGACAGTCCCATCCCCATCACATAGCTGTTGAGGATCTTGGCAGGGAGCAGCGCTGTAGTCACCCAGCCCTACACACACACACACACACACACACACACACACACACACACACACACACACACAGGGAAATCACACAGTCAGCCGCTGGCATTTACAACAGATTAGCATTGGTTTTTCATATTTTTACCCATAGGAACGACAACTGTGGCAAGGACAAATTCAGGCAACTGTGCTGTTTTAATAATGCCAATGCTCTTTTCAATTAAGGTCTAAATTAAAGCCATTTTGGTATACGTCTCTGGAGTAACTTCACATCTTGCATGTAGATAATCAAACCTAAATTTACATTCATGCATAATGCATTTTTAAAACCTTATCTCACTGATGTTATCAACATATACAGGGAAATTTACAGAGTAAGAGACTTGCATTCAGTTATGGTAAATGATGCTTAGAATTAGTTATATGGTACATTTATCTCGATGGTCATATTCACCAGATTTGCATTAAATCATTATCTTCTTCACCTAAATTGTCTGTTTAATCAGCAGTAACTGGACTGCTTCTCATTTGAAACTGTTGTGATTTTGATCTGAAGAGACTTCAGTTTTCTTATTCTCTTTTTAAGATATGGAGCCTGTAATGTTTAATGCTGCTAATGTGGTTTTATGACGCATCATAAATGCTTTTTTTTTTATTGACTTGAATATTTAAATAATTACCTTTCCATTTCCATCTTAATTGTATAATTTCATTTCTCATGCTAATTTACTTTAAAGCTGAAATGTGTTCATTTTTTAAACTGATATATCATTTAAACCGCAGTAGCTCTTATAATAGATTATTCATTTGAATTATGGACATGGTTGAGTGCAGTCAAACAGTAAAAAAAAAAAGAAAAGAAAGAAAAGGGTCCATTTACTGCGGAAAGACATTAAACATCCATTACCTTGTATAATGTTTGTGCTACCTAACTGGTCAATGACATTTTCCAAAGCAGAACAACAACAGGATGACATTTCAAACTAACTTTCTCAAATGTTGTGTGAAATGTTTACCACGGTTCTACATCTTGGAATTGTGCAAACTAAATCACATAAACAAATGAACTACAGCGAGGATGGCACAACTATAAATAAAAAATGTAGAAGGTTTTAGATTGCAGCTTTACAGCAGGCTCAATTAGATGCTGGTGAATTATGGACAATGACTAGGAGATGGGAAGAGACGTACTGCACAATTTAAAAGGGAGGGGGATTATCGGATAATCAAATCACACAATACTTTTGGGCAGCGTGTTTGATTTAGTCAAATATAAGTCGTTTACATTTATCTGCACAAACACTGTGGACTGCACAGAATCAACAAAAAAGTCCTGTCGATGCTGACTGTGATTTATTGACCACCTGTAACGTAATATAATAGAACTGCTGTTATGGATGGTGGTGTTGTTCATTTGAATATCAATAAACATGAACATTGATATGCAGGTCACACAGATCCACAGTTTCCAAACACATCATGGACGAACAAGGGGGAGAGAAAATGACTGTTGTGCTGTCTCCTTTCTGACGCCCGTGTCAACGCAGAGTAATTACAGGGCTGGGCTGCAGACAATGCTGAAAGGTAGCGAAGCATCCCACTCCATTATTTCAGAATATATTTACCTTTTGACAGATGCTTGAGCAAACTGTTGACATACTATTAGTTTAGTGAATGCAGATGAGCAGGTAGGGAGCTCTTTTGTATAAAGTAAAAATTACAGCCCGATGAGGTTTCGGTCTTGCTGACAAACATTGTCAAACAACTGCGTTTTTCTAATGTCATATTATGATACTGCAGAGAAACCAGCTATATTAGAACAATATCACTATGTTCTGTGCGTCCCCTTCCTGCCAGATACCAAAGGAACATTTCAGTTGTTCAAGCCGATTATATAAATGGATTACAGTATGCGGAGGAACATTTGGCCTGCAGTATAATTTTACGTTCCAGCTGGCCGAAGCACTCTCAGCAGATCTTGAGTCATTTTCAGTGGTCAGTCATGTGTGCAGGCAAATGGAGGTGTAGGTGCTCAGTTAGTGGCCAATGCCGGTCTCCATTACATGCAAACAATATGCTAGTAAATGCCAAGACTTTCAATAAAGAGAATACAATGAGGTTCTGCTTTGTATTAAAGAGCATGTATTTGTTTTAAAGAAATGGTTCCAAAAATCTTGGCTCTTTCGCCTGGAATATGTTTTACCTTATTCTACAGAGTTTGATCATTGGTCCCTGCTCCCAGCTTTCCATACTCAGACTTACCATAATGGCATGGGGCAGGTATCCGTTGGTCTGGGTCTGTAGTCCGACAGTGTTGAGCTCAGCTGAAACGTAGCGCTCAGGACTGGGCTTGTCCAGCGTCGCCCGTCGGATCTTACTCAGCTTGGTCGCAACAAAAAATGGCAGAACGCTCTGGGGAGAGAAAGGGAATGCAGTGGTTAGGTAAATGAGTAATGCGTCTAGTTTCATAGCTCACATATTTTGTCAAATCTGAATTATTGAAAATCGAATAAATAGAGTTTAATAATAATAGTTGTATCACCTTTGTTTCAAACAAAGGGATTTTCCTCCAAAGTTATAATTTTTGGACTAGTTATGCTAGAGATAAGCAAACCTTATTAAAACCATGTGGGATGAAACTAAGAAGAGGTTCCCAGATTTACCTGGATGATTATGCCTTTGTTCTTGTATTCAGCCTGCAGTCCTCGGGAAAAGAAGTCCACAAATGCCTAGAAAAGATAAAGCAGGTCATTAATCCCATAAAAAAAACTTTTATTCCATTACAATAAATAACGATGGCACGAATACTAAAAAGTTATGGGATGTTAATTCTCAAAAGAATAAGAACATATTCAGTGGGGAATCTGTGCACAAAGGGTTCATGTACCATGGACTTTCACAATGTTAATGGCAGTAGCAATGAACTTGGGTGACGTTTGATTTAATTGAGCATTAAACTAGACATTCGCCCTAGATGGCTTTTAGATGCACTTTTAGACTTGCAGTGCAGCAACCGGGACTTAAATAAACATGACCCAGTATTAAAGACTCTGCCAAATTAATCAGCTGAAACTGTGAACAGCAGGCTGTTTTTAAGCTAACAAACACACACGAGACAGTTATATAAAACATTATGACACCACATGCTCCTATAAACATTTTTAAATTGGTACACTACCTCGGGACCTGAGTTAGTCACCAACTTATTTATATTCAACAATTAAAACAGTCAATATGAACAAAGACAATCCCTGCCTTTATCCCTACACGCAATGAAATGTTGAACTAACGTCTATCGACATCAGTAGATCTAGTCTTGCCTCAGTGTATTCGTGTAGATGAGACAGAATAATTCATAACGTGAGAATAAAGAAAAAAGGGATTTTTCCCCGTGGACCACGATATATGGTAAGATGTAAACTGTTTATTATGCGTGGATGCGTCCATAGAGAGTTATTCAGTTAACCCTTGATGGAAAAGGTCATAAACCATGTCTTGCAATTACCTTGGAGGAAGAGTAGAGACTAAGCAGAGGAACGGGGTACATCCCACTGGCAGAGGAGATGTTGAGGATGGCCCCCTTCTTCCTGGAAACACAGGAATATAAGCAAATGTTATTTGAAACATTGAAGAGTAAGATATAACGTATAAGAGAATATGGGCAACATGCACAAAACCCTAAAGCCTGTAATTAATTCCAGAATGATGTAAGAACAGGCTGTGTGTGCGCTCGCAAGCTGAACCAAAAGTGCTCCTGTTGTGCATCAAAGACGAGCTAGTGGGTATTGATAAGATCAAAAATGCAGCAACATCAATACGTAAATGTTTATAATATGAAGATATTTTAGCCGCAGCATGTGCTGCATTTATACAATATTTATTCTAACCTACAGGTGGATGATATTTTTAGATACTCTTTGATATGGGGCTATGAATCTTTTGATATCCCAGGATTCGATCATGGAGTCACGATTCGATTCAAAATGGTTTCTCGAATCTTAACGATTCCCAATTCTAAATCGATTTCTGGATTCAGTTCAGGATCTACTCCAGTCCACTGTGTGCTAAAAGGCGTCATTTTGCAAATTATGAATCGATTTAAAATCGCGGAAGATAGGAATCGAATTTTTACATGCATCAATTTCTCTCAACACACCTACTTTGATACACCTTTTTGTACGAGTATAAGATGGCCAGGGAAGTGACAGCTTTCAGACTTAATTTCAAGCAGTCACAACAGTTACAATTATTTACACAGGACTGTTTAATGATGTTGTAACTTTATTTTCTGACTGTTGGCGAAGACAGGCTAATACTTCCCATTGACTTCCAGTATTTTTGATAAGCTAATTAGCGATGAGACCAATGCCTATGTCTCCTTCAATAATGCACACACAGTTAAAGGTATGGTTTCTGTCATCTTGTCTGGAACCCAATAGTGAGGCTTAAGGTAAAAACTAAAATAATTGAACTATTCCTTAAGCTGTGGACATAGCCAGACTAAGCTGTTTTCCTGAGTCTCCAGTATTATATATTAAATGGAATGATATGAGGAGCCGTATGAATTTCTCACTCGACATTTGTAAATAGCATATGCCAAAATATTCCTTTTTTTACAGTTTATATAAAATCATAACATTGCTTAAAATAACTAGGACTTATTCATTTAGACGATACAGCTTTATAAGACAATAATATGATAACAACATTTCAAATTGATGAACGATACTATCATCTATCCATCCTCCGGGGCGGTGTACTGCTTGATGCATGCATGCTGGTGTTAATTACTAAAGATTCACAGACTGCGGTAATAGAATTAGCAAAAGACAGACAAACCTACCTCTCCACCATTCCAGGTAATACAAGACGGGTCATCTGGGAAACACAATGCAAAGGGTAAGAGAGAGTGGAGGCAAGTGTGTGAAACAGAGTAAAAACATTAGGTGTTTGAATGTGTGTGGGTTAGGGATGAGTGTGTGGAGGAGTGGGACCACATTTGTTAAGTTGTGCGTGTGGGTTGCGCGTGGAGAGGTTGTTGGGGAGGGAAGACGGAGAGAGAAAGGAAATGATAATGATAGCAGAGGGAGCAGTTTAAAGAAATATTGAATGACATAAATTAAGTGCTAAGAGAGTGGGTGGACTAGCTGCTGCTTCAAGGTACTGCTGAACGCAGAGAAGAGGGAGGGAAGTGACTTACTAGGCTGTGTGTGTGTGTGTGTGTGTGTGTGTGTGTGTGTGTGTGTGTGTGTGTGTGTGTGTGTGTGTGTGTGTGTGTGTGTGTGTGTGTTCATTGGTCTGTGGGAGTAACTGACACAACCCGAACCATCTTAACCATTTGAATCCACTTGGACAAACTTAACTACTCATAGGCAACCCAGAGGTCACAGTGAAACATAAAGACATATATTACCAGCTCCATGTTTTGCAAATGTTTTAAACTGGACCACTTATTTAGGATGATCTCTGCTACAGGGCTTGACTTAATGATAGCATTTAAGAGCATGTACACAACCCTTAAACTTTGTCATTTGTAATTATTTAGAACTTTTTGACCAGTTTGATCTATCAACATAGGCACACGGCTGTAATCACAAGGTGCCTCCACTAAATAACAACTTGAAAAAAGGACATTACATTGACATTAAAAAGCTCCTTTTCTGTCGATTCAAAAAGCCTCGATTAGATATACAGCTCAAAAAAAAAGAGAACTCTCCAAATATTCAGTGTCTCTTGTTTTACTCTTTAGAGGCATGTTTGTTTGAATAAAATTAACATTTTGGTTTTATAATATAAACCACTGACAACATTTCCACCAAATTCACAATAACAATATTGTCATTTAGAGCATTTTCAATAAGCAATGTAGAGATGAAGATTGAAGAAAAATCCAGACCGCTCCCTTAATTTTTTCCGGGGCTGTATGTTTTCAAATGAATAACACTCACCTGGCACACTGAGGTAATGTTAATGTTGACCATGGTATCAATGAACTAAAAGAAGAAAAACGGGAGCATTACTAACACTTTGACGGTCTCTTTGTGTATTACTTACACATATCATTGTTCAGGAATGTGGACAGTTTTATGCATTCAAGTATTGACTGCTGGTATGAAAGATGTTATCCTGTCATTTGTTAAAGCATGAGATATGTGCTCCAACACCAAAGGCTGTTTGCCCCTGATGGGACACTATGTCAATTCTGAAAGAGGAAATAACCAATACATTATCGTATAAATGAAAAGTGTAACTCCAAAGCAATGAAACACAATTTCACTATCAAGTTTTGCGGCAACAACCTTACTTGATCTGGCATGACCAGTAGCTGCTAGGTATGCTGCAGTGTAACTGACATTACTGAGTCACTGTGTTGGCTCTATGACACTTTACTACGTGTGCTATTGTAAGACTACTACACTTTTGCATTTATCCATTTTTTTTGTCACGTGTTGCCACCTTTGAGCAAATAACTACATGGGATCACTTTAAGCTAAGCAGGAGAGCATAAGTACAGTAAGTTATAAATAACAAATGTATTCCAGTCAAAATGATAGAACAATAGCATGACATTTATTTTTTATGGAGCTCGGTTCTAACAGCACATGAGCACTATTGTTCATAAGGTAGAAAACTGATCTAAGTGGAAAGGATCCAGTTTATAGTTAAGCTAGATTGATCAAACATGTGTAAAAGAGTAAATTGTTCTATGGACATCGTATTCTTCATATGACTGTATGATATAAACACTTATACAATACACAAATAAAAACTTAACATTTATGGAAATAATCAATAAATAACATTTAACTTACCCTGTCCAGATCGGGGACGTTGAGGAAAAATTCAGGGTAAGAATATGATACACCAACATTGTTCACTGCGAACAAAAGAAAAATAACAGCACTATGTCATAAAAATACTACAACATGAAATATTAGGATGTTGTGAACAGAGTGTTATTCCTCTTCCCAATCTTAGGAGGGCAGCAAAGGGCTGATGAATGAACTGTCTGATTATATGAAAACCTCATATTTATCATGGTGGATTATAGAGCATTCCTGATGTCTGCGGGCCTTCATTAGGATTGAACGTGTCATCTTGTATGACTAACTGATCACATTTTATTAAAAGAGCGGTGGCCTAAGCACCTACTGCTGCAGTCTTACCCAAAACTCCAATCTCCAGTCCTGCAAGTCCAGCTTCAATCCTTGAGTAGATATCTACAGCACTGAAGTCTGCTGAGATGGTTTTGGTGTCCACACCACATTTGCTTGCTGAGGGCACAAATATGCATACACATTTAAAAGTTTGTACACATATTCATATTGAAGGAATTTTTCCTTAATTAGACTAAAGGTTATATGTCACGCTCATGGCCCGTCTCATTCACCGCAATAATTTAGCTCTGTGTTTTACGTCAATGTAGGCACAGCTGGTATGATAAGGCTCACCGTCACCAAGGAGACCAAGGTGTCAGGCTGTGTTTTTAAAGCAGACTCTACACCGATAGACAAACCGTCTATTCTTTGCATCTGCTGTGAAGTGACACACATTGTGACTAGTGTAACTGAGGTTACATAGTTTCCTTACTTTTGAATTAAACTACAGAAAAAAAAACTTTACCATGATATTAAATATTTTAAATGTGCCTGCCTTTATGTATGATTATGAAAAGTGTTTGTGAATCACCACATAGCTCACCGAGACAAGGCACGAGAAAATAAATCCTCCTTTATCATCTATGAGGATATCCCTCCCTTGAGAGGAAGCTTTTATTTAATTAAACTGATTCACTTTCAGCTCCAGCAGGAGGCTTTACTGACTCATAACCAAAAGCATGAGAGTCCTGCTGAATCCCCGCTCAATAAATGGATCACTTTTGAAAAAAAAAAATCTATTCAATGGATCTTTCATCCATTAGTCATTTAGCCCTATTGGAATATCACACAGTGCAATATGCAACATTTCAGGTTGAGGATAAATAAGGCTGTACAGTATCGCTGCATGATTCATTTAGAGTGAACTCCAGGCTAGCAGCTGTCATACTTAACACTATATTAGTCTTGTGCCGTTGGACAGCATGTACTGTTGATTTCCCTCGACTAGAACATGTTGGGATTAGTTCCATTGATAGATTAAAACGAAGTAATATCAAGCTACATGCTATAATTCACAGTGATTTATATCAAACTTTTCTACAATAATCCATCAGTATTAAATAAACTTCCATCGTTGTCCATGTCTTGCAATATTTTTTAGTCCAAATTGTTTATGATTGGTCTTTACACGTGTGAAATATACAGGCATAGGACTCACAGATCGCCTTGGAAACGTCATCCAGCCTCTCCTGGGAGCGGCTGATCAACACGATGGAAAAGCCTCTGCGTGCGAGCTGCAAACACAGAAGAAAAAAACATGTCACAGAAAGGTCACATTGTACTGTCCAACACATACGGCACACAGGTAGCACGGCAGTGGACGTCATAACGTTGGCCTGTAGTGGTGATCAACCTTATAAAAGTAACCATTTAGAAAAGTAACCATTTAGAAAGTTTGGAGCTATCTTAGTTAGCATTTTTAAATTGTAACTTTGAAATGAACTTCAGCTTGAAAGCATGGATATGAATGCACAAACTTTCAACGCACAGTTTACAGAATCTTAAATCTTCAGTCTCAGGAAAATGAACCAGCAAGCAATGACCTGAATATACGAAAGGTCAGAAGAACATACATTATTAATACAAACCTAAATGTTCCAAGCACATCCTTATGAATGATTTAATATTGCACATGGGGT
The DNA here is from genome assembly GCF_949987685.1 of Ammodytes marinus. NCBI lineage: Eukaryota > Metazoa > Chordata > Actinopteri > Uranoscopiformes > Ammodytidae > Ammodytes > Ammodytes marinus. The sequence continues at coordinate 30,479,779 of NC_137230.1, forward strand.
TGACAGAGATAAACTGAACACTCCCACTCTTTGTGCTTTAGGTTTGGAGCCAGAAAGTGTACAGAGTGTGGGGAATCTTACCTCCTCCGCATACGCTTTCCCAATCCCATCTGTGGCTCCTGTCACAACTAAAAGGGAAGGAAAAGGAACAGAGATTGATTTAGAGGGGGAAAATATATAGATTGTTCTAAATTACATGCATGTAAGTTAATGGGGGAATATATGCTTTTCCATATTGACTGGGGAATTCACTGTGCTAAAAAATAAATAAATAAGAAAGGACATTTTGCTCAACCCGGACCAAAATTAGATGAACACATGGGACATGGGTGTAGGGCCATTAAGCGTGTGTGTTAGCACTGTGTAAACCACACCTTTACAATCAGAGCTCACTGTAGTCTGAAATGTGCTCTGTTAGCTTGAGCTAGTAGTGCTGTTTGAAAGATTTCCACAAAAGCAAAAAAATAAGTAAAATGGACGCCAAGAATGTTTGTTTGCTGTCAACTTGAGTATAGTGTCTTTTTTTAAATCTGCCTTTGGTGTGAAATCAAGTTGAAGTCTTAACACTGCTTATACACAGTGCATAACAACCTCAGCAGTGCTAGCCAGTGGCCACCACAGATGAACAGCGCCACCTCCAGGAGCTTCATCACCACAATGAGTCGATGGTAAAGCTTATCAAAGTGGAGGAATGGTATATTGACAAGTAATCCATGAAACCTGTACGTAGTGCAAACACTCAAATGATGGCCAAGCAAGAAAAAAAAACCTTTAGACAAATATAATACATTGACTTTCAAGGATTAATGGCTGACAGTCAGCGTAAAGAGATGCACTGCAGTACTAGTACATGGAGAGAGCAGCAGAGGCAAATAAGGAGGACAAGGAGAGAGGAGGGAGAGAGATGGGTCCGCTCTGTCATCAGTGGCGGATGCCCTGGAACTGCCTGGCACAAACAGCAGCAGAGCAGTGGGGGCCTATTTATAGCATTAGCCATCTTTCAGAAGGAGCTATTCATCACACCTCTGGCTAAATATACCAAAGAGTGTATCAGGAGTGGGATAGAGAGTCAGGGTCAGGGAGTTACTCTATGTCTCTGTGTAACCTGTAAGACCTGCTTCAAGAGAAACATTCAACTTTCACTGTGTGAATATGTGCATTGCTTTTGTTGCTCTTGTGTTCTTCTTAGGTATTAAATCAATATGGTGTAATTATAAATCAGTTCATATTTAATGTTATGTTCATTGTACCTCTTGTGATTTTAAGAACTACACATTGTTGGGCTCAGGCTCATTTATACTACTTGCATAAGTGCAATCTCTGTGAAAAAACAGATCTTGTGGATCACATCACTGCGGTTTCTGAGGTCTTTACAGTTATAAAGCAATAAATGGTTTGGGGCTAAAATACATTACTGATCTGGTGATACGTTATGAACCATCCCTCAGGTCGTCTGGGACAGGTCTACCTTCAGTCCCCCGAGTCAAGACTAAACACAGAAGCAGCTTTCAGTTTTCATGCACCACATATTTGGAACACATTCCCAGAAAACTTGCTCTCCCAGTGCTGCGACTCTCAGCTCTTTAAAATCAAAGCTTGCCTTTTAACCTGTAACTTTTTATTTGCTTCTCTTTATTGTCCTTTAAAATGCAATTTATTTTTTATTGTTAACAATTGTTCTGCCTGTTTTTGCCTTTTTGTTTTCTCTTTAATGCAATTTCAATATTTTCCTATGTCTTATTTTGTGATGTATTTTTTATGCCCTTGTAAAACCATTTTGAATTGCCTTGTGCCTGAATTGTGCAATATAAATAAACTTGCCTTGGTACCAGAGACCAGTCTTAGTTAACTAAAGAATCGTCGTAATTTGGAGTTATTTGTATTTGTAGCCCGCTTCCTAAGCTCAATAAAATTAAGGAGTTTATTGTTTTATACTAAAGATTTGTTCATTGTGATTATACATGCTGGAATAGGCAGTTAAAGGAGATGAAACCCTCTTTGGAGGCCAGAAACCGTCTTACAACATTAGCACAGCATGAACAAATGCATTCCCCTACACGGAAGGAGGCAGGGGAAAAAACTGCATGGCGATAAGTCTGGCAACAAGATTGAACATAGCTCAGGGACTGAAACATCCATTGCAGGACCGATACTTGAACTGTCACAGATATCGCCTATGCTGCAGGCCGCCCCTGAGGTGCCAGTGGAAAACTAGTCCGACCTCTCGGTGGTGTAACACCTAGGTCTGGTCTGCATGTCCCGCATGTGACATGCAGCTTGCGGAACATTTGTCATATTGTACCTGTCTCGTCGTGTCAACCTGAAGACATATGTCAAAGACTTTAGACGTTATTGTCCCCAAAAGGAAATTCTTTGCATTCAAAAGGTACGTTACGAATATAAACCTGTTTGTAGACTCAGGGAAATGACAGAGTAATTAGCCTGTCCTCTTTATAAGAATGTAGAAGAACTACAAAAGGTACACCTGTGTTATTTTACCTGAGGGGTCCAAATACTTTCCACACATAATAGAACAACCTGACACAAGTAGCAGAACGACTCAGGTAAAACTGTACAACAATATATCAAAACCCAATTTTGTCTCCATACGGCACACAAACAAGTAAAGGAAAGTAATGCATCATAGTATGAAATAACTACATTTATCTGATTTGGACGCACCTGAATTCATCAAATAAATAATTTGACTGTTACTCAAACTTTAAAATAGCTATTCAAGACTAGATTATTTTTTGAGAGTTCAAATAAAAAGTGATGCAGGGCTCATAACTTTCATAACATAAACAGCTGATGGCACTGAGCCAGGCTTTTTCAAATTGCTGTTAGGGACTTTTTTCAGCGCGCACACAGGACAGACATGTAGCGGATGGTGAGCAGATACCGACATTTTACTTAAGTTACAATTAATAAATTGTTTTGTTGTTATGGTCGTGCGAGTTTTAAATGGTTATAGTGAATATTTCGGCTAAAAATAAAGTTTGGCTTCGTTAGCTTCTTGGCCTCCGAAGACCATGGGCCCCCCAAAGGGCTGGGCCCTAGAAAGCTTTCCCACTTTCTACCCCTTACGGGCGGCCCTGGCTTGTGTTTTCTTTTATGTAGGACCCCTCTGTGTTGGCTTCCCCAATGCAGTTGTCTCATTGAAGAGTACTAATCCCATCCCAGTCTCGTCTTTCCTTTAACATTATACCTCACTGCATGCATTTGGATCATTTAAGGATTATAGACATTTTACAACATTTAAGTATCAGGATCTATGTGGTGAATATATGGGATTAGTGTGATCATCTTAAAACTCAGCTTGCCATATTGCTGCTGCTCTACACATGACTTTGGTGGTCTTCATAAAATGTTGTCTGTGCTGTTATATCCCTGCAGAGCCATTAAAGTGTATTTTTGGTGGCCATTTTGTTATTTTGACAATACTATTCATCCCTCCTCCTAACTCATCTTGTGTCTATCTAACCTTTGCTGAACCCATCTCCCCTTTGTGTGATCTTCCTGAGAACAGATGATGCTGCGGTGCCAGGCGTTCTCTAGGGCTGCAGCCAGAAAGGAGGGAGTATGGGAGGGAGGAGAGGACAGAAAATGACAAACGGGAACATGGGGGATCCTGGGGGCAACTAAATATAGCACAGAGGAGAGAGAGAGTGAGAGAGTGATGGAGAGTCTGCAGGCACGGTCATGAGGAAAACGTAGACGGCACGGTTATTTTTAGCCGTTTTTAAGAATGAACAATTTGCAGTCGGAGCGTGAAAAAAAAGAAGCTTTTACAGCTGAGTGCATGTTCCCTTCAGTTAAATCAAACAGGATCTAATTTTAGGAATTGCCGTCCTCTGCAAATGTAGGTTAGACTGGCTCGCTTGCGTCACCATTGGGGTGTTTGGGTTTGATAGCTAATCTCATGCAGTAATAATTAGTAGAAGATATGATGATCAGTGTGGGCATGCACGTAACATAACTGTATAAGAAACTTTTGACAAGTCTGCAAAACTGTACTGGCAAGATTAACCCATATAGGTCAGCCAAGCACACGTCATTGTCGGAACAGCGACGTAAATGGGCTGACAAAGCTAGGAGACCCTTATATTGTGTAGTTCCACGCTGCAGCACACTCCAATGTAATGTGTAATATTTGGGGTTCTGCTCCTATGCCACTGTTCTCGTGAACAAAACAACAATCAGGCTGTCATAGATAGGAACATCTCCACTAAAAACTGATATTTGAATATTCGCATTGAAAAATGTGAGGGTTTAAAATGGACAATACATTTACAAGAGACAGCACTGACAGGTTTGTGAGGAACTGCTTATATATCATTTAATGTCTTATGATATTGATTTAGAAATCTTCATGAGCCTTGATGTTATAATATAAGGCTGCTTTATTAATAATACATGCAGCACTGTTTCAGATAGCAAGACCGTGTTTGACTAGAATGACCCAATAGTTATCTTTGTGAGACTGCCACAAACTATACTGCTCACACTCACACACACACTTAACACAAAAAGAGTGAGATGTCGGTACCAGTGAACCAGAATCCAGAGATGTAGCGTCTCATTTATGAATGGCTCTGCTCCGGTTACATAACCGGGCCATCCCAGCAATCACGTCCGACCACTGAGAAACAGTTTGTGAATGAGAGCAGAACGCAGAGGCTGACAGGCTCCCTTTGCCTCATTCGGAAGCAGTTAGCATATTACGTGATGCAAAGATTTAAAAAAATTAAAATAAACTTCTGATGCGATTCTATTTTTAGCTGCACACACAAACACACACAAAGCGAGTTTAAAGGCTACTTAAGTTAGCACCCTGAAAACAGTTGGGTTTCTCCAGCAGACTGATGGTGACTGTGGTATGCACCGGTGGAAAAAAATACTTTTAATTGTGAGTCTAAACTTAAAACAATAAAATACCAGAGATACCAAGTAAAAAAAATAGATTGTAAAAGATCCATTGCAAATACATGGAAAATTCCTTTCCTCCTGTATATAAAAAATTCTCAAAAACGTTTTTAGCTCTTCTGGAATGCTCACCAATATCATTATATAAAAAACTCTAAAAACCTGTGCTTTATTTCAGATTTTGATACTATTGCGTGAAGCGATGTGACCAGTTTGTTCAAATGTCAAGGTCCTGGCAGTGAGTGAGCAGCCTGGGCAGATGGACAACAGTATTCAGTCCAATATGATAATCCTCCCTCCAGCCATAATCCAATCACAAGCTCTACTACAGTTAAATGATACCCAATGAGAAACAAGCTGATCATTCCCTGCCCATTCCTTTATTTATTTTTTCTTTCTACAGAAATGCTGTAGTGTGTTTAGTAAATCCTTCCTTTTATATTAAATACATTGAAAAAACATACGACAACTGCTAACCTGTAAAAAAAAAAAAAAAAAAAAAAAAAAACACATTATGCATTCCTCAGGCAGGTTTGTCCAAGGCTTCCAGGCCTGCATTGCTCAATGGCCTGTTATCTACTACAGCTGATATACTGAAGACAAAAGATGTGTTGCTGCATTAGAGACCATGGAATTTGAAGGCTGTAGATAAAAAGCTATTTAATACAAATGATGTTGTTTGCTCTTGCTAAAAAAAAAACACATTAAGTTGAAAAATCAACTGTGTTAACTGTTAGGTTGTTGAAAGCCAGCAAACAATGATTTTGGCTGTGGTGCACATGCTATAGCTTTCCGCCAGGAGAGGTCAGTGAACAACAGTGCTTTTAGAACTTTGAATCATCAGTAACTCTTTCACAATTATAGAGCTATTCACTATTAGTGAGTTTATTTAGGTCACAGGTGGCTCTTTGTATGTCTGTGTTTATCGAATAATGTTTCTTTTATACAGTATTAGCCTACATTGTTGAAGCCTGAAACCCAATAATTCCATTGCCAATGATTACTGCTGCAAATGTTGCGAGTATGTAAACCATCTTAAATCTTCAAATTGTAGTAACAAATAATAAAAATGAAAAAAAAAAATGCCAAAGAGTTTTTATTTTTAAAGCTGTCTTCAAATGTAGTATCAAGGTTGTTGCTCATCTGCATAGTAGCCCACAAACAATTAGTACGTCTATAGGCTACTACAAAAAAGTAAAATAACATGTGGCTCCTCCTGCTCCTCCTCCTTACATGTTGGTATGATATTTTACATTTAATTCATTACTACACGCATCCCTTTTGTTTGCTAATTATGCCTATATGTTTGGAATATACTAACAAAACACTGAATGCCATAGACTTCACCAGTAACACTTTTGTCCCGAACTCCCCAAAGTCGTTTTTTTTTTTTTTTTTTTTTATCTCACCTGCCCATTTCCCCAGCTTGGCGGGTGACACGAGCCGTCCGTTGCCCAGCACCCACACCCTGATCCCGGCCAGCAGACTGCACGCGGAGCTGATTGAGAGCCAGGCCGCGGTTAGAGCACCGAGCACCAACAACGGCGTCTCAACGGCCCGAAACACTGCTTCCCCTCCGGACGACATTCCTGCACAGCACACACTCCTCTGTCGCTATTAACAGTCAAGCCTGGACTGGACTATATGACCTCTACGCTTGGTGAAGTTAATAAAGAGTGCTCAAAGTACAAATAAATGCATTCGCCAAAGAGGATTCAGGATGATTTCTGCTTCCGCGTTGGACACTTCCGCATCAGCTCTTGGCTGTCTGTGATTGGCTCCCTCTTTTTTTTCTTTCTTTTCTGCTTTTGGTGGCAGATTACAACAACTCGGAGCAGTACTGCCATCTACCGCACAAACACAAAAACATGTTTTACATGTACGTGATATCGCATTGGCATGAGCTGTAAATGTATGCTTCTCTTACTACTTTTCTCTTCAATGTGGTAAGACCATCTGTGTTTTACTTAGGCCTATGATTTAAAAAAAAATATATATAGGCCTAAATATGTTTATTATTGTATAATATGTAGGCTATTCATGTGACAGCCATCCAGTTTCGCAAGGTTTATAGTACGTGAGATTAACACATGTATTTCTACATCCAGAATATTCTTACAAATCCCACATTTATTTTCTTTTTACCTACACCTTAATGTGTATCAAATATTTGACATTTCAACACATACACTTTGCAGCTTAATTCATTCTTAATGTAATCTTTCATATTTTATCTGTGCTACGACTTCATCAGTTACAATATCTGGGATATGTATTTTAATAATAGGCCAACGTAAACAGTCCATTCTGTATAATTCCAGAGGATCTCATCTCACTGTTTGTACTAGATGTGTCATAGTATGTGCTTAATACATTTGTTATGTTAAATATTCACACCAAACTTGCAGGCTGTGTTTATACCCTTCTGGGGGAAATGATTGTGCATCATATTCCTGTTATAATCATATATAATGATGTGTTTTACTTGCATGAGCATATAGTTTTAAGACAGACACAGGTGGCAGACAGGGCTTGAGTCTCAAGGATAAGAAAGTGAATGTGTGAAGCGAGGTCAAATAATGCCTTGAGTGAAAACAAAACATGTGCATCAACCTGTGTTGTCTACGGAAGAACCATAATCAACTGAGCGGAGACTGCTTTTCCTTCGTCATATCTGTTTTAAGTTTCCATTACTTGCTTTTTGCATTTCAGTATATAAGATGTTAATGTTTTAGAAGTTCCCATATATTTGCAGCTAAATGCAGTACACATTTTACACCTGTTGACTGTGCAACATAGTACAATATCATTTCAAATGTTTTGCAGCTTGTGAAAAATGTACCTGTAGGCCTATTGTTTTGTTTGTTTGAATAGGTTGAAATACTTTTATTTGGAAATGCAACAACAACAATTCTAAATGAAATTCTGGCTGTTCATGGTTATTGCTATTATGTAGCGAGAATCAGTAGTCTATTACTGCTTGGAGTGTAGTCAGTGTCACGTCTGCTTTTAAACCCTGTGTGTGTTTTAGTGGATTCTGTATTTATTCTAATGGAAACTGACATAATTGATTGCAAAATTAAGCCTTCTTTCTCTCCTGTTTTATTGGCTTTATGGAAACACTGCATACACTGTAGAAATGCAGTATTAGTTATTTTGTATGTTTTAACAAAGAAGCACAAATTGGGGGAAAAGTAGCAAAACTGTCTACAAAACAGCCCCATGGTGGACAAATTACATATTTTTTGTTTATTTTGTAAAATATTTGTTTGATTTGATAGTTTCCCCAACTAAATGCATGATAGATGCTCAGCCTAAAACACCTTAGTTATTTGCTTCTTTATTTTTAATTTCTTCTTAATGACGACATATAGTTACAAGATATAATTGAATCCAACTTAGAACACGGACACACACACACACACACACACACACACACACACACACACACAAGGAGTACAACATTTAGCCAAGTGGAGCAGACAGCAGTGGTCCATAATGTGAGAGTGAGCGTTACATAAGAGCGTTGCATCTAAAAATAGAACTGCAGCAATGGTAAACATGAGTCTAAACTGTTGGCTCCAAGCTTTCAAAGGAACCTGAATGAAATTAAGATTAAAGGGGCCGTCTTGGACATGTATTGACCAGCTGCTGATCATGAGAGCCTGCAGGCCAGTACAGCAGGTCTGGTGTCCAGTGTGAGCGAAGTGGATGCAGAGGGAGAGCTACATAACTGTTGCATTCATAAATGATCCACTGAGAAGTTGACTTGTGACTATGATAAAACATACAATAGTAGTATGTTGATATGCATTAACAGTATATGGACATGTATTAATTACCATCCATGCTAAAACCTGGCAAATAATTCCTTGAGTGAAAACATGTTTAGCCTTTAATTCAGCACCACTTGTTAACGGACAGCTCCTTCTGATGATGTCATTGTTTTCATGTTATTACAGAGAATGGACCTCGTCGATGAAGTGATATAGAATATAGAGAGATTTGCAATTTCTATATTTATAAAAAATCTGGGTGTTAGTGAACAAAACACACACACACACACACACATACAAGACAAACATCAAATGCAGGATTAGAGCAGTTTGCGTGAAAATGCTTTTTAAACTCACAACATTTTACACAACACACACTTTATTCTGTAACTTTTTCACAGCTCAAATTCAACACACCCATAAGAATAAAACACATCCCATAATTGTCACTGTATTTTTTTTATTTCCATGTCTTATTTTAGAGCAAAGCATCACAGACTACACACACAAAATCAATGAGCACTCGTGATTTAAGATTTTGATCTGCTTTTATTTGAAAGTTGCTGTGTGAGGGGTTAAAAGTTATTTTTGATTTTGAAACATACAGCAATCTCGTAAAATAAACACACACACACACCGGTAGCAACGTATCAGATCAATTGTAAATCCATTCAAATTCTGAGCTAATGGGGTGAATTGACCGTGTCCGTAGACATTATGACACATTTGAACAAAATAAAGGGAGAGAGATATGACATAATAAGAAAAAATCTAAATCCTATTAAATTAATTTGAACAAATAAGAGACAATAGGCATAAATAAAGAGAGTGAATAAACACACACACACACACACACACACACATACATGTACACAACTGAAGACCGAAACAAGGACGCACATTGTCTCCATGCACGTGACTTGCTCTCTGTGTCTTGTTTCTCTTCGTAATCTGTCAAGCAAATCAATTACGTACAGGAGCACATGGGGAGATGAGATCACTGACATATTATAAAAAGCTTCTGGAGCCTTGACATTAATGTGTATCTGAGTTATTCCCCCAGTTCAAGATGGTACAATATTTCCTCAACTCATGGAATATAAGAAAAATTTGTTCTATATATCTGTTTGAATATTTAATCAGTTTTGAGTGTGCAACAGTTGTATGTGTTTGAACGCTACCAACAGTAGGATCAACTGGTTAATATTATGAAGATGAATGATGTATTCAAATCACTTTTAAGATTACAACAACTGAATAATATAGATCGAACCATATACTGTAGGCTGCTGTAAGGGTTATATGGTTGTTCATGAAGACAAATGAACAACCATATAACCATATTTCTGTGTAAGTCAGAAACTACAAACACACACACACACACACACACAAATAAACACATCTACAAAAATAACACCAAGACATTGACGCACTTTTACTCCATAAACACGACTTCTCTCCCTGCACTGCCTTTCAAAAACAGATTTAAATGCACCCGCTGTCACGACCAAACAGTGATTGTCTCACAAATGAAAATGCAAAAAAAAATTTGGAAGTCCAAAATGCATTCTGAGTTAAAGGAACACAGACAAATGTCTACAATGACAGATATGTGATTGTGATGTTTAATTTCTCTATAATAGGAATTGTAATAGCTAAAACATACTTTTGACCACGTTATTGTCACCATTCATACACCTCACAAAACTGTAGAGAACTACAGAAACAGACTGCTGCTCGGTTGACCAGTGGGCGCATATTCTGACTTACATGTAATAGTTATTAATTTTTCTTAAAGCAGGTGAGCCGATAAAATAAATACACCATCACTCCCCCCAAATCAGGAGCCAACTACTTTATAGACTGCTTGCGTGAAACTAAAGTCGGTTCACTAGCTTGCTAGAGTGTGTGAGACCCCTGGACACAAAGGTTGAGCCTCCCTTAAGCCAAAGCCCCTGTATGAGCTGACTCTGATTCAAATATTACCCAGTGCACATTAAAAAGAGTCAGACATGCATGGCACATTGTCAAAGAAGCACATTTGTAAAACCAGAGGAAAGGCTTAAACATTCACTTTGAGGGGGTTAGAAGAAAGTGAAATTTATTTCCTATATGTTCAGCTACCAATGTATCTTTACACTGTACAATAATCAGAGGACTTTCCAGCTGTTTGGAGAGTTTGGCCAAACTGTGGATTGAGGCTGTTCTATCATGGCTGACTCAACCCATCCCCTGTACTTTGAGTTTTTTTTTGCTGCCATCAGGGCGCAGATACAAGCTGCCACTTTGCCGAACAAATAATGTATGCCTGCTGCTACCAGACTTGTCAATGAGCACGTGAAATTGTGATCTGTTTTTGGTTCTTTTTGTCTTATTTGTAATGTGTTTGCTGTTTCTCTTTTACTGCTGTCTGTGCACCAAATGAGATAATAAAGATACGTTGAACTTTGAACCTTGTGTGGTTGTAGTGCTGAACAAGAACAGGGACAGAGGAAACTCCTGACATGGCTACTATCGTGATTTGGGCTCATTGTTTGTTGCAATACTAGGTGGACACCCTTTTTATTGCAGATAATACTAAGCAAGCCTTATATTGCCTAACCTTTTTTTTTAAGACGGAAAGTTAGAGTGGAGTAGATACAATTATTTTCCACTCTTGTAATATGTATCAATGATAACAATAGTGTGAAGACGAAGGACACAAAGAAACAAATATGTGAGCGTTGACACACAATATGTTAAATAAATGCAGTTAACAAAAGCTGTTGCTGATTAGGATTAAAAATTCAAATATTTCTTAACTTCCCTTTTACACTTTTTCTCACTCACTCCGTGGATTCCACCTGGTGACCTCGCTGTGGTTCAGTCACTGCTCCCGTCTCCCAGCGGAGTGTGTGTGTGTGTGTGTGTGTGTGTGTGTGTGTGTGTGTGTGTGTGTGTGTGTGTGTGTGTGTGTGTGTGTGTGTAGATAAACCTGTAAGTTCAAAAGACAGAAAAGAGAGGAAAAAAAGTAGAAAACAATATGAGAAAGCAGAAGAAAAAAACACATTTATCATAGCACAGTCTATACATTGTTACACAGTGAGAGCAGCAACAGAAGACAACACTCCAATCATTCACAACATCCATGTATTGCTTGCTGCGGATCTAAGGGATACAAGTTAGAAAGCAAATGCAGGAAAAGGTGCATTTGAATACAGCACCATTTTTAAACTGCTCGTGCATTTGCGGTTTATCCAGTGGTGAATTGATCTCTTGTATCATGTTCTATTGAATACCCATGCACAAGACTAAAAATCAAGGAATCCCATGTCATGGAATTGAAATACCAACCTTTAAAAGATGAGAATGTAGTCAATTAATACGAGGTGACACAATGTTTAAATACAAAAATAGAACAGATCTTTAATGTTTGCAAACATGAGCCAAGACAACAATCAAGCAATGGGATTGTGTGAAATGACCACCGATAGGCAGTCAGACAGAGAAGTTATAGCAAAATCTAATTACGCACGAACCTCATCCTACGTAAATAGCTTTCAGGGTTGGAATAGTGAGACATAACAACCTTCACCATAAGGTCAGGTCAGAACTTTTGTTGATTAACTTCCGTTTATTTAGAGTCAAGATGGCATTAGTCTTATATAAACACATAATTATTATGACTGTAATAAAGAATTCCACAACACCCACATTCTAAGTAGCAGATTTAAGTAACTTTAAAAATGATTGAATCTGTGATATTGTTCGGGAATTGCTTACAGCAACTATGTCCATATAGATTTATAAAATCAAATCCTCACAGCTGTTCCACTTTCTTCTCCCTGATGCCTCCCTTTCCAACATTCAATCTACGTCGCAGATGTTCAGTCAGCAGAAATATAAGAATAAAAAAAGGGTTTAATATACACCGGCATAAACAACTAAATTTGATTGCAGTGGGAAGATCGTATACTAAATACAGGAATATATGTTATGTATATATACATCAGGTCAGAAGACATTGCACGTTAAGGGTAAAAATGTATTTATGATGGTGATGTGCCTCTGAAGCTGAATAATAAATGAATAAAAAAAAATACCTTTGTAGATACCGTAATAGTGCGTACATTTCTATAGTGCTGTGAGAAAACAATCCTTCCCATCAGTTCCTTTTTTCAAACGTGTTTATTCATAGCACAATGGAAGCAAATATTGTTTATAATTAGGCACACCAGTGCTGTTGTGTGTGAGGTTGGGGATGGTGTCGTGGGTTCAGCGGAGCAAGAAGACAACACTCCTTATTGTTGTGTTCTCCTGGTTGAACTGTAGCCTCGCTCACTTCCATCATGTGCTAAAGCTGGAAGAGCCCAGTGATATGATATATTTGAAGTCAGTTTAAATGTTTAACATGGTGCTGTCACAATTGGCTGAGCTCACTGTCTCCTGTGTGTGTGTGTGTGTGTGTGTGTGTGTGTGTGTGTGTGTGTGTGTGTGTGTGTGTGTGTGTGTGTGTGTGTGTGTGTGTGTGTGTGTGTGTGTGTGTGTGTGTGTGTGTGTGTGTGTGCGTGTGTGTGTGTTTTAGAAAAACACAAGTAAGTCACACGTGTGCACTTTGTGAATCCAGCAGAGCTCGTGGTATGTTAACAGCAGAAGCAGTGAGCACTTCTCAATCCCAACAACAACATGAACGACGTTCGCATCCTCCACAAATGCTTTTTGGGGTAAGGGCTTCCCAGATTCGTGTACGCACAGCAAGCCCAGACCGCAAAAAGATTCGTGACGGACAACTCCTATAAATACGACTCCCAAATCCACATCATCCACTCCGGTCCACGACTGTTCGGGGGTCTTCATCCCTCAAATGGTTTTTCAGATTTAAAAAAAAACAACACAAAAAAAAAACCTTATGCATGAGGGTGTTTGTGTAGGCTATAGCAAACAGACGGCTAGGTTATATTTGTTTTGTATCCTCCTTTCAAAGATGTACCTACCACCAAATCAACAAAAAAACGCTGTATTTGCCATTGCTTTGCAGCAACACGCAACCTTGTTATTAAAAAGAGCGGCGGTGGTGAGGAGAGGCGGCATCTCGTCGCCGTTACAGACTTTAACGCGCAGAGGAGGGGATTTGCCCCGATTTCATTGGACGTTACCAACTCAGTCGTCTACCAATAGCAATGCAACGAGGAAGAGCACCTAAGCAGGAGGCCAGAGCACCTGACAGTTAAAAAAAAAAAAAAAAAACATTCCCTGTGGACACTTGCGCGACATCTAACCAAACACGAACCAACAATACAGTGATCTCAGGGGTTTATACTCCAGATAACATTGTGATCTCATTTGTGCTTTCCTATTTGTGGACACAAAGAAAAAAAAAAAAAGGAAAAAACACCAGTTGAAAACGATTAGTGCCTCCAGTTTCATTAACAGCAAAGTTTTCCCTGATTTGCAAAGGGTTAATTTGGCTCCAAAAGGCTCAAGCTGCCGAAAGCAGAGGGGGCCCCACCCTCGCTCCATTCTCATTGGCCGGTCCAGCCCTTCATTCGTGGACGCATCTTCTTCTCTTCTCCCAGCCGGTCACGATTCCCCCCATCTGTCTCGAGCGCACCGGAGCCAGACGCCACTGACGCAGCAGCACGCGCCTTACTCACTTTTTAGCAGTCACGACTCCGGGACTCGGGGAGGTGGAAAAAAAATAAAAATATCTGAAAATCTTGAAAAAAAAAATCTAATTGTAATATAAAGGCATTGCTACGTCTGAGCTGCACGATTGGACTTCTCGCCCCATCGGATTCTGAAGAAATTCATCGAAATCTAAGGCGACAACTGAGCTTTTTAAAAAAATTAAAGAAGAAAAGGCAGCAATGGCATTTCAAGCCCAATCATGTGAAATCTGGTGAATGTAACTTATCAGCAAAATGCCCACGGTGGTTTTGTAGGGACGCTCCGTGGAAAAAAGGAATAAGCCCCCCCCCCCCTCCCGAGTGTTAAAGCACTTCAGCACCACAGCCAGTGGACAGCTCCCCTCTCACTCTGAACCCATCACCAAGTCAAAGAAGAGAAGAAAAAAAAACGAACCTGGCTTTTATTGTTACATCATGAATGAAAAAATTATAGGATACAAATTATGATATCAACTACAGTGAACTGACAGAACACACATTAGGACACATCCACCCTTTTTAATCACAACCGAGGGTGATTCCCAATTGTAGCTGCAGAACACACACCGGTCTGATATAATGGAGCAGAACATAGCGGAAATCCACACAAAACACTCATGGCATCGCGTTTTATCACGTACATATCTCGTCCCGATCAAACCATCTCCTGGCTTCAACTAGGCTATACTACACCTGCCGTACGTTTTGCAGTGGTTGCCTTTGAATAAAAAAAAGCATGCATGAATAGCAAAGCCTTAAGAAAAGAAAAAATACATTAAACAGGTGCAGTTAAGAGAAAAAGGCTTACACAACTCACCGGTATAGCAGCGGAGACTCCTTTAAAAAGTGCCATTACAACAAAAAAATTAACAAATATAAAAAAAGGCTATTTCTTTCCCCAAAAAATAACGCTCTTGCTTTTCGCTTCTTCCCACTGTGCACACACTGTACACTTGAATGGTGTGCCTTTTATAGGAGTGATGCCCCCTATCTATTTCTGGATCACGATCCAACCCCGTTTCTATTTTTAGCTCGCGCGTGATGAAAAAAGAAAAGCTCGCAGAGGTTCCTTGGAGGAATTTCGAGCGTGCAGCGTTTGAGAAACCGGCGGCGTGCTCCCGCCTCTCCATCCCTCCCTCCCTTCCTCCTTTCCATGCACTGTGAATGCGCGTGCACGGTATAGCGTCTCCCTAATAATGATGCCTTGGAAAAAAGACGAAAAAAAATTGAACGCCCAGAAATAAACGGAATCGTGGAAGTTGTTCAGAATTTCGCCTTTTACTAATTCATGATTTGCTGCTGACAGCACAGCACAGTCGCCAAAGCCAACCACCACCGTTACGCGCGCGCACAGCAGACGCCCCCACCCGATAAAATTAGAATATTGTGACTAAAAATAATCACACAACATGTAGGCCTGTAATTCTGAAGCTCACTGGGCACATACTATTGTTTTACGCTGTTTCGCCCCTAAAAATAAATGGAAGAATAAAATAGACTTGCTTATTCCCGGGGGCTGCGTCAGTCACTCAATATTGACGTCAGGTGGAGAATCTCCCATTTTGAAGATGGAAGCCTCCGATGGTTATACTCAAGCACTGACTCAAGCTCCAATGAAAGGTCCGTTGACCATCCACTATAGTAGAGGATAGGATGTAGTAGTTAAACCTCTCTATCATGTCTTTAGGAGCAAAGGAGGAGCCTAGGCTACTACTCAAATACAATGGTGAGCAAAGTCATCATGAGACAAAGCAAACGTAAGGTAGAGGCCTGTATTCATTTAGAGGCGTTTTCTTTACAAATTGGCACCTGTGAAGAGGGATTAAAATAAATGACTCCAGGTTTGGGTTTTACCCTCCAGCAGCAGACCCACATGTGGCACACACACACACACACACACACACACACACACACACACACACACACACACACACAGAAGGTGGAAGGGCTTGTTCAAGGCTGCCGCGGTCTCAGTCCTGCAGACTCCCCCCTGCACAGGGCAGAATGCTGAAACGCGTAGTAACGGAGCGCCGCTTGGCCGAGCGATGATGCTATTTTTAACTCCCATACTCAACATGCCTGGCGCTGCGGGTTTCTCTTTGCTCTGGGTAACAGCAGCCCACCACTGTATATACGGGAGAGGCAAAACATAAACACAGGACAGAGAGGGGAAGAGATGAGGTTTCCCAGAACGAAAAATATATTACTGCAGCCATACGTTGAAGAAAAGTATCCTCGTCAGATTATGACACGCTTATTTTTTTCTAAGAATGAGACTGTCAGCTGCAACCTGTAGGATTCCAATGGCATTGCCTTTGCAAAAGATTACATGTTTCCTCCTACTTCACCGGTGGAATTATGAAGGTGTGTTGAACTCTGAGATCCTATGTAGTATACATTTAGAAATCGGTTCATCCTAGCCTGAAAAAAGGCAGAAAGAGTGTTTTAGGGTCTCACTGTCTGACCATTCATTTTCCCATGTCTGACATCACACATGGGAAAATATAGGGTAAGGATTAAAAGGACAGTTGGGCCAAGGGAAGACTGAGGGAAGAAAAACCTAATTCATTAAATTATAATGGCGATTTTATGATAGAACACCGGTTCCGTATGGGTGAAGTATTCCTTTAAGTTTGCATGTTTGCATTAACAATCACTGCATGATGACAAGAACCATCAGGTATTTATGCATTATATCCAAACAAAAACTTTATTGTTTTTTTTTCTTAACACATATTTCTATTATTGAGACTAAATGAGCAACATTTCTTTTTCAGGAAATAGCAACCAATTTACCATTTGTTTATTATAGACAGCATGTTGAGCATTAAAGGTCGGTCCATATAATGTCCTACATTTATGTTTGTTAATTTTAAAGAAACATTTGTGTTTAAAGATACTGACATGAAACACCTTCTTTTTTCTGACCACCATGTTATTCCATTTGAAAGTATCCTTGGTGACACAGTGTTCACAGATGATAGCAGGCATGTTTGTTTTTCTAAAAGTCATCCCTTGATTGTGTAAGGTTGTTACCTAGAAAGGCGTGTGGCGCTGTCTTACCGCAATTTGTATGGTATGCCCCTTATGAGCCAACGTAGTTTAAAGGCCTACTTCACCGGTTGGAATATGAAGGTGTATTGAACTCGGAGATCCTATGAAGTATAAATGTGCAAAAAAAATTGAAATCGGATCATCCTAGCCTGAGAAAAGGCAGAAAGAGTGTTTTACGGTCTCACTGTCTAACCCTACATTTCTCTTTCTGTGATGTCACAGAAAGAGAAATCTTTCTGCCTTTTCTCAGGCTAGGATGATCCGATTAATTTTTTTTTTGCACATTTATACTTCATAGGATCTCCGAGTTCAATACACCTTCATATTCCAACTGGTGAAGTAGGCCTTTAAGCTTGTTGCGTGTGCGGGCGCCATCTTGTTTCATTGTTTACTGTATCCTGAATACAAGGTGAGCGGTGTTCACATGTCTTGCACAATCTTGCTAATATCTATGTTTAAACCACCCATCCGGTCGTTTTTTTTAGTTCATATGATACATAAAATGTTTATTTACCTGTTGATTGTTATCTGGGATGTGTGACATGGCATTTTATAGGAGTATTTTGTTAAATAATGTTGGCTAGCATGGCGATCATTGACTTACACTGTAAAACAGTGTTGTGAGGATGTGGACTGCTTAATTGAGTATTTTCATACTTTTCTTTTATTTGCACAAGAATATTTGTTTTACTAAAGAGGATATTTATTTAATTATATAGTTTATGGTTTATTTTTACTGTAACAAGAGTATTTTATTTGTCAGTTTATTTGAGCAGTTGAAAAGAGTATTTTTTAACTCTTGTTTCATTGTTTACTGTATCCTGAATACAAGGCCTGATAAAAGGACGGCTTATGAAGATTGCCACTGTTGGGGAATAAATTGCCAGTCGCTTCCACAATCAAGAACTTCTTTGTCCTGTGGTCCTTCTCTACCCATCACACCAATTAAACACAACGCAGAGTCCCAGGGTTTATAGAGAGGCAGCGGGACATTTGGGTTACAATTGCACAAAATGTTTTGATGCAGTCAACCTTTAACCTTTCCAAAGCCCCAATTGTTATGGATGTGGCTTGCATCGCAGATAAGTTTGTACCCCAGAGACGCGTGTCTTCTGTATATACGTTTGGTATCCACACACAGCTTTTAAGAGGTGATGTTTCGTTTGAGTATTTTCCAAGAATTATGCCACTGGACAAGGAGTTGAGACCATCAAACTGAAAGTGACTTGAATGATTTGTTCTGAGAAGATGAAGTTGTTGACATAGGTATCTTTGCAGCTCTCGCACAATTTGATGACAGATGGTTTACAGCACATGTGTCAAACTCATGGCATCTGGCCCGCGAATCAATTCGGCTGATTTGAATAAATTCTGAAAAAAAAAATATATAGCTATAGGGGAGAACGGGGGAATCTGAGGCATCGGGTAATGTGAGCCACCCCCTGTATCTAGGCAACGGAAAATATTTTTGGTCATGTGAGATATATGTTTTCAAGCCCCTCTCATTTCCCCATGGCCCTGAAAGAGAGGACCTCATGGTGCAGTGGTAAGCATGTTTTTTTCACCAAAATAGGTATTTTGCATGTAAAAGTAAATTTTCTTGCTGTCAACTTAATCAACTGTTGTGCCAAAGCAAATGTATTCACGTAGAAAAACTTTTATCATACGTGTTTATGAACTACCAACATATAAAAACCATGTGATGATATTAGCTAAAGATTAGCCTGAAATGCTAAGAGAGGTAGTTTTATCTCAAATTGTGGTGGTGGGAGAAAGTGAGCCAAATACTGTGAGGGAAAGTGAGGCACTGTCTCACATTCCCCCACCATGAGGAACAAGTTAAGTTTAGTCTTACACGTATTTTAATGTAATATTACATAACATATGTTTTATTTTAATGTCATACACATCGTAGAAAAGCCATCATGCCAAGGAAATACACCAGGAATACGACCTGGGGCAACCACACGGAAAGAGCACCTTCTCATCTTTCCCTGTAACCTTCAAGGCTGGAATGTAGAGTAGGCCTAGTTGTAGAGTATGACAGGCTGATGTTATAATCCAGTTGGGTCTTCTCCTGTGTTCTGAGTCCCAGGCTGTTCTCGCTGGTTCTGATTTTCCTATGATTTGACCTCCAGAAACAAGCTGGCTCTAAGGGTCATGTGTTCTGACCCCCAGACTGTGTTCTAATCTAACTAGTTCTATCTTTCATTTGAATCTTATTAAAACCTTTTGAATTATAATACGTTGTATTTGATTTTGTTCAGAGTTACTTTCAAGGGTTGAGAAAATTTGCTTTGCTTAATTGACCAAACCCCATCATTATTTTACTAGTCTGACATTAGTTCTGGAATGTGTGGCTAGCTTTCAGGATACTAACTGTTACAATATGTGTTGTTATGGTAGTTTCAGAGTGGAAAAAGTAAGTGGATCAGTTTACCCCCAGCTGGTTCACTATACCCCCTTGTCTGTCTCAGTTTAGCCCACAGCTGGGGTAAAGTGAGCCACAGACAACTTTTTTTAAAACAATCATATTTTCACTGCCCTTTGTCTTGAAAAAATGCTGCTAATGCCCATTTCTAGGAAACATCCTGAATTAATGGGAAATGTGTACATTTGAGTGATAAATCATTTTAGCTCGCTTAGAGGGGAGCAAATGTAAAAAGTGGCTCAGATTACCCCGTTCTCCCCTATATATTTTTTATTTTTATTTTTTTTCATTCTTCATGGAGCCTGTGCCATATCTGCACGTTGCATACGCTCCCAACTGTTAGGAAACTTACGTGGCTTACAGCTAGGAATGTCTGCTGAAAATTCCACAGCTCAGGATTTCAAGCCATGAAATGATGAACTTGCATCTAAGAAGAGCTGTCAGTTTTCTGAGGGCTGTAAATAGGCCAATCTATGTGGCTAAATAGCATGATAATATTGATGATTGATTGTGTCAAGTGTCTAAGGATTGATGCCAAAATTATCTGGTTTCTAACTTTTGCTTTAAGTTACAATATAGCCAACTAGCTAACGTTAGCTAGCTGCTGATAGCCCACCCCTTTCGTTTCCAATGGTGGCTTGGCATTTCATTTCCAATGTAAAGTGTCATAAATAGCTAACACTGGTGCTGCGTCATGAATCAAAAAAAAAAACGTGATGTGTTTTGAATGTGCAGAAAGTTTTGAAAAATCCAGGAGAATAAATATTGTGGCTCAATCCAGAATGCCTGAGAGCCTTACTGCATTATAGTCCTTTATAATTGTTTCACCAGGAACCTGAATGTTGTCTTTTCCTTTACAAAAATTAAGACATTTCCACCATAAATTGATGCCGAAAAGGCATAGATCAGTGGATAAAAATCCACCAGAATGCAGAAAATTAAGTATTTGACATTCAAAGAT
The DNA here is from genome assembly GCF_949987685.1 of Ammodytes marinus. Taxonomy (NCBI): domain Eukaryota; kingdom Metazoa; phylum Chordata; class Actinopteri; order Uranoscopiformes; family Ammodytidae; genus Ammodytes; species Ammodytes marinus. The sequence continues at coordinate 30,500,572 of NC_137230.1, forward strand.
TTTGGGGGGAGCACCCCATACCCCCCACCTATAATTTGTCCCCGAAAATGTTGAAGCGAAAACTAGCCATTGTACGCGGTTTATATACTTACTTAGATATGTTCTTTTTATTTTTCGATTAAAAAGAAGGTATGTCAGTATGTCAGTATTTGTGAAAATGAGTTTGACACCCCTGGTTTACAGGCAAGGAACTGACAAGATGGTTGTAAAAACTACCACTATTCAAACACCAATTGATGGAAACTGCTTCTTCTTTTTTTTAAGAAAGTGTGTTTATCCCTTCAGTAGAACTCCAGAAACTTCAACATTAAGGTGAATTGAGACTGTTCTGTAAGTTCATGGTCGCAATGTACCCTTCTAACAATTTGTCTATAGGTTATTACTTTGGTATTAACTAACAACATCAGAGGCACAGCAGCGGTGTGCTTTGGAGAGTGTGCTGGAAGGACTTGGGAGCTGTCCATGGTACTAACCTACAGCAGGGAGACAAGACAGGCCTTTGGTTTTAATGGGACTCAAAACTATTGGCCCCACACGGCCAATACATTCTTATTAAATTGTACTGGAAATAAACAGTGAGAAAATCCCTTGTGGGAAAAAAGTGGATACAGGTTAAAAAACAGTCCAGTTTAATTCTGCTGTAGCAACTGAGAAGTCAATCTCTTAACCCCAAAAGTAAACACAATGCATGCAATTGCTTGTAAGCCTACACCATGAATGAGAGACAGCCTCATTCAAATAAACTGACATTCCTCCCCCCCCCCCCCCCCTTGCGTGTTCTGCATCCACTCTGGGCCTCTGCGTCTTTAAAAGCATTCAGCTCCTTTCATGTAGCAAATTCATGATTATTATGTAATATCTTGCAGCAACAGCCATCAGTGTTATTATATTCAGCCGTAGTGAGCCAAATATATCCACACACTGTGAAGTGCAGCAGTGGCAAATTTGAAAACAAAACAAAAAGGCATCAAAGCAACACACTGTATTTAAAAACTGTATAAAAAAAATAAAATAGCGGCTCTATATTATTATCAATATTTGTGTTACCGGTATCACGTCCATCAACAATAGTGAACAACTGTTAGTTAAAATGAATGAAGAAAAGGCTTTGTTTGTCAAGATGAAAATGTTCATTTAACCGATATTAAACATTGATGAGCATTCTCTAGTTCTAACTTCTATATATAGAAACATGTATCTGTATGTAGGTGTATGTAAGTTCATGTCTTGCTAATGCAATAATACAATTAGCTGCCTCAGCTGCAGCAGACTTAACAAGGGCCCCCAGTGAGTATACTATCACTCTGAAAACACTCAATGGGTACAGAGCATAACACACACACACACACACACCCATTCAATGCAGTGTGGATGTGCTGTGCCAACTAACTCACATGCCCATTACATAACAGGGCTCCTACTCCCAGGCCTAACGCTCCTGACAAATCCATGCACGCTTTGCTGCACACAAGCTATTTATACACTGCACCCAAGACAGGCTTGGTCAAAAATAACACTCCAGTCAATTATTCATTGAGAAACATTCCAAAACAGAGCGGGGGAGTGAGTTCATCTCCACAGGAATAGACCAACAATAAATAATGGCCATTAGCAATGCAGCAGCCCCCGTTTGTCCTCCGTGGCAACACATGTGAAGCAGGAGGGTGGGCAATGTGCAGCTGCAAATTTGTCCTCTTATGTGTTGTTGTGGCTTGTATTTATAGGAATCTCTGCGTACAATTCAGCTCCTCTGCCGCAACCATCTTGTTCCTTTACAGGGTTCTATAAATAGCAGCCTCTGTGCTTGAGCCATTTTTAGTTCTCGCAAATGAAAGGGGGGGGGGCAGCGAAGGGGGGGAAAAAGTGCTGTTTCACAAGAATACTATGTGGAGGCGCTTCTTCATTGTGTTCTTTGTGAATGGACATACTGTTCCATCTCTGTTCTGAGACGCTCCTCGATGCATCTGCACATTCAGATAAGATGCTTTGAACTGCTGGGTGTCTGTTGATGTCTCCCATATCACTGCAGGGTTGTGTTTGCCAAACTATACACACTTCCTCATTATTATTTATTTGCTTCTGATTGCAATTACAGATAAACTCCTCTCGCCATACACATCATGAAATTACCAATTACAAAATGTAGTGCAAATTTTTTTTATTTTTCATACATGTTTGCATATACAGTTGACTTTTGGCAAAGTATAGGTGGTTAAACTTTTGAATTGTTTAGTATTTTATTTTCTTGATAAAAGTAATATGTCCCTTTATAGTATCACTGTTTAAATCATGACTGCACCACAGATGTGTTAATGTATTGACATAATGAAACATGTTTCTTTTTCTACGACTGCTAGGCCTTTAATGAGCAAGAGTTCATTGACAAGAAGAAAATATTTGTGAGTCTGTAAATGGTGAATTCACATTTGAACTACTAGAAAGGAAATTAGCTCATTGTGAGGTAAAGCAGATAGTTCCACAACGGTATTTCACACCTTGAAGTTAAACTCAAGGTGTTTTCCAAATAAAGTGTGGATTAGACTAGAGAATAGATCTTTATTGAGCAGTTTTAATCATTGCTTTACATTTTAATTTCTGCGCCATGATTTATTTCAATGAAACCTCCCAACACGACTGCTGGATTGCATTTTCACTCATTGCCTGTGCTAACACTATAGTGTGTATTAGTTTTTAACTGGTGCAAAACATATTCACTTTTATTAAGAGCAAAAATGTAATGTGACAATTACCCACTCTTTTTATAGAAATATTATTCTAGTAGATTAAATTTGAGATCAACTGAAATTCGGTTCACCGAGACGGTTACCCTAATGTTACTGTATTTATATATGTATTAAGGTGTACTTTGTCAAACAAGCAAAAATATGATTAAACTATTAATATGGATACATTAAGATGTTCATACTTTAAAGATGTCTCAACTCTGTTTAAAATTATCTGTGTATTGTAGATGTGTAAACTAGCCTACTATAAAAGAATGTAGGAGCTGATAAAAGGAGTGTGCTTAAAAAGGTCCGACAGCAACACACTTTGGCAAGTTTTAAAAAGTTCACTTGAAAAAGGTTGAAACCATGTTTATCGCAGCAGTTTTAAAGCAAGGATTCATATACTGAAGTTGTAAAGAGTTAATTGTTAAACGTTAACAATTGTAGTTTTTCTTAAAGCCAACGAGTCCAAACACTTTGTTTTTATTCCCCAAAGAGACAAAGAATTGACGCAGAGAAGCAAACAGATGAAATCCACACACAGCCTTTAATACTGTACATTTAATACAGATTCCATTTTAAGATTTTGTTTTATAGATGGTCAATGGCAAATCGTTTTCTGCCTTTATGATTTCCATCATTTAAGAAGCAAATGTAATAGCATATTTCAGTTTCTCTTTTGTTGTATTTAAATTATCTTTGAGCAAAATTAAACAGTTTGTAGGTCCCATATACATAGGAATGATAGAGAAAGTGCAAACACTGAGAATACCCATCCATTTTATGAAGCACAAAGTTAGGGCATATATCAATGTATCAATTAAAACTCCTTTAACCTCTGAGTTGAGAGGCACATTCCTGACCATCTCGGCAAAAGATTACTTCAAAAGCAAATTATGTGTGAGATCCTTTTCCTTTGATATTTTACCAATTAAGTTTCATTAAGAAATGGCGCCACCTCCAGGCTGTGGTATGTAATTATCCTTGGGGGACCTCCTAGATGCCACCTCATCATGCCAAAATGCTAAAATGTCTTTAAGAATGTCAATGTGAGTTATTCTTCAAATTAACCCAGTTTGATATTATGTTATAATATAATATAATATAATATATTATATATATTATATTATATATATTCATATTTACAAACAGTTGTTCACCCAGTTTGAAAATAATATATTGTAGAAGAATTAACTGGAAATTGAGAGCCTTATTTGATCCCCCTTCCCTTTTTGCAAGTCAAGCCACTCTAGAAATACTTTCTCGATTGTTAAATAACAAGAGGCCCTGCATTTTGACAGAAAAGTTGTGGGGGAAATTATGTACAGTTTCACGTTCTAAACCGATGTCTTTGGGGGAGTTTGATCTCAAGGAGAAAAATAACCCGGATTCTATTGGAAATTAACCTTGATAGCTCACCTTTAACCACATTCATGTTTCTTACACTACAATGTTGTGCAAGTTATATGTGGCCTTCAGGTGAGTGTGTGTCTGTGAGTGTGTATGTAAACTTGTGAGTGTTGTTTATCCGATGTGTGTATAATTGCTGAGAACTCCTAGGATCAAACTGGTTGAGTGGTTTATGGCTGACGGCGTTCCCTCTTGGTGAGCAGGTAACACTGAATGGTTCTTAGTCGATCTTTGGCCGGGGCGAACTCTGGCTGCAGCTTCAAAGTAGACTCGTACCAGCGCATGGCTTTCTCAAACTCCTCCTAAAGGCAAGGAAGACAACAACAAAATGTCAACAGAAGGACCCACGACTTGAATCACTGTCTGCTTTACCTTGATTTTCTGTTGAAGCACTGATTAATAGGTGGAGTCAGCGATTCTGGAGAACGCTTGCTGTCAAAATAACTTCAGTGTCAACATCAGTGAATATCTCCTAACGATCTGCTACCTATGTATACTGTGTGTGCGCTGGAAAAAAAAATGGTGTTAATGCACAGCCCATGTTAGCACTGTAATAAAGTACAGGTAGTTGATCGTGAGAAGGAGATATTCAATGATTTTGACTAAGGGTGATTTTGACAAGCATTCTCCAATATTGCTGACTCCACCTTTTGAACTGAGTAGCTGATTAGCAGGTCATGGCACAGAAAGGAAACAAATAACGCTCAAATATAAGCAGAAAACTGAATTGCAGCCATTACCATTGCTATGTAGACGTTGGCGAGGGTAAAGTGGTTCACAACAAAGTGTGGGGCAATTTCTACTGCCATCCGGGCGACCGTGAGAGCGTCCTCCCACATCCGAGCGTTCTGGAAGATGTTGGCCAGGCTGATAAGAGGCACGTCCTGGTTCACAATGCAGGAGGGAAAACAATATAGATTATTAAATACTGTATGTTTAAAACACTAATCCACATTAGTAGCAGGTGGGTTTTAACTGTTGGGAAAAGCCGTTGTCTAACTTGCCTTCATGTGATGGGGGGCGTAGTTGAGCCCCTGTCGCAGGCAGTCGATGGCTCTCTTGCCTTGACCCTTCACCCTCCAGTACAGGGCAGCCATGCTGGATAATACCCATGATGTCTGGTTCTGTGGTGTCAGGGATTAGGGAGGGAATACATTATAATTCATATTTAATAATAATTAATATTTTGCAAATGTAAAACTTATGTTGCTGTTGTATATTGATGTGATGGATAAAAGATAACTTATTTTGACTAGGAAGATGAGAGAGGCCTTACCTTCTCCAGGACTTTAGCGATGCGTGTGCCCACCTGCTCAAAGGACTGAGGGGAGAATTTATCTTTGCCGAGGTTCTGCAGGACCTGGGGGGACAGACAGATACTCATGGAGATTATTAACTAAAACGTGAAACTGTGTTGATTATTTAAGAATAGTCTAACTGTCATGTATATAACTATATAACAATGGTTTTCCAATACATTAAGACTTACCTTGAGCATGCATTAACTACACCTGTTACATGTTCTTTAAATGAACCTATAATAGTCTTGAAGTTGTTGAAGCTTCAGATTTTAACTTCTGTATACCCTGTTGGATCTGCTCTTTGATTTTTCAGATTATTTTTGCCCTGGCCTGTACAGCTGTTTACCTGTTATTAATTAATACACTTTATGCAACTACATTTGTGGTACTACAATATGTTCAAATTAGTTTTGAATGTTAGTCAACTTGTCTCTCATTCAGGGTTATATTTTTCGTACTGTTCATGTATAGAAAGGAAAGAGTTTACACTGCATGACAATTGTTGTAAATGTATGGCTTCTTGCTCTGCCTACCTCACGCAGTTGGCTCTCTCCGGTGTAGTGGATGGCGGCGCGGTTGGCCACGCCTGCCAGGTGGTCCAGGGTGTGCATACTGGCAGCTAGGTTAGCATTGCATAAAGGTTCGGCAGCAGGCTCCTGGAGGGGAGTCGCAAAGTCTATGTGCTCTGTAATACTGAGAAGAAAAAGATGGGTAAATATGACATAAAAGAGAAGACTATAATTGTTGATTCACTGAAATGTTGTTGTTGATAAACTGTGATGCAAGAAATTATCATCGAGGCGGCAATGTCCACCATTTTGCTATTACTTTGTGATTACTCAACAGGTACTTTGATTATTAAAACAATTATTTAGGATGTTACAGTATTTCAAATGCATGACTTTCAGTATACTGTTAGCAAAAAATAAAAACACAAACCACATATAATCATATAGAGGAATCCTTTTTAAAATCTCTATGGAACTGTCTTGTCATAATATAACACAAGACAAAAATATGACAATGTGCAGTACAGTGAGTGTCTTACTCGATGTTCTTGGCAGAGACAGCCAACCAGGTGCTAGCTACAGTGGTGAGGTCTACCCTGCGTGTCCGCTGGCATTCCTCCGGGCCGGGCCAGCCAAGACTTGTGTAGTCCCTCCAGCGACCTGCCCAAGAAACACACAGACGTCTCTGTCAGTTGGGTGAAGAACAGCACCTCAAAGCATTTTTCTGTGTTCATGCCGGTGTAAGTAAATAAAATGAAGGTGTTATGTGGTACCTGAAGGGCCCGGCAATGGGATAGTTGGCCCGCTTATCTCCAAGACAGAGTGTCCTCCAGGCAGCGGATCCCCATGCTGGATGTCATCAGAGCTGCCACTCTCCATCCCATCCAGTTTAGCCTTCCTGACCCGCTTTACCTGGAAGGTGATCTGATCAACAACAAAGTGCAATCACATATTAAGTTCTGCTACCCTTCAGCCACGTCAGTCCCGCTCAGATCTCAGAGGTTGGCAATTATAACTCAGAAACATTTCACACCTAAAGGGGCACTATGTAACTTTTGGGGTGTCAGAGTAGTGAACGTTTTCTAAGGTATATTCTCATAACTGAATAAAAAAATCTTTCCTCCCAGGAAAATTGGATGTCTGGGACACGGTTTGAAGTTAGGAAGCTACATGAAACGCTTGGTTTCATGTGTGTTTAATTAATGTTCTTTTGATTTATGATGATGGAATGATTCAATACAAAAGAATTACATTTAGAGAAAATATGTTTTGTAAACTAAATGTAGGACGAAAAAGAAGAGCATGTGCACTTACCCACTCGGCTCCCTCATCGTCCTCACAGTTTCCGAAGCAGGGCCCCCCACCGGCCCGGGCCCCCATCACACGGTCGTTCTTTAGCACACGGATACCTCGCAGGTCGCCTCTTTTGCCCCCGACATCCAGCGCTCCCTCAAAAGCTCCCATCAGGTCTTCCTTCAGCTGCCACTCCTCTTCACCTCCCTCCACTCCTCCACTCCCAAACGGGCTGGCCATCGCAGCTGGGACGGAGGGAGGAGCCTGCTGCTGCTGTCCAGCCGCCTCACCGGACCCATTGCTGTCCAAGATAACCTCTGTAGAGTGGCGGTTACAGGTACGAAACAAAGGAGAAATAGGAAAGGGAATTAGGGTGGTGTTGACTTACAGAAGCAAACTGATCAGGACACAAACAATATTTAGAGTGTGATGAATATTGACCCAAGGGAGTGATGTGGTTCAACTCTCAAAGACATTTTGTCAGTACACTCAATAAGGGCTATTTAACCATTAAGAAAGCATCATATAGTGATAGTAAGTACATTAAAAATCCAGTATATCAAATAGTGCTCATACTTATAATTTAAAAAAAATCAATCATTTGAATTGTATAAAATAGAAAATAAGGATGTTTCTTTAAAATCCTAAATGTTGATTGCCACACATATTTGTGCCAAATATGGAGCTAGTTTAAGTCCTGCTTACCTCTTTGGACCGAACAGTCTTTGCTACAGTATACTGGAAAGATGTGACTTTTTATTATTGTCACTCTAGGTGTAACTAAAGACAAATTCTTACTCTCAAAGAGCAAGGAGTCCTCAATGGCAGAAATGGTTGGCGCATCCTGCTTCTCTTCGCTGCCCTCCCATTCCTCCAGCTGTATACCGAGGTCTTCCTCAGCGCAGGCGGCGCCCTCTGGATAAAGACAGGTTAGTTTGAGTTTATGAAAAGTACATGTATTCATAATCAAACTGTTGATTTTTCAAAAATGGTCTAATTAATAAAAGCCCGCCTTGCAAATCTCTGATCTCATCTTCATCCACTTTTCAGGGGTAGGGTTGTGAGGGCAACAAATCCAGAAAGGGACCGCAAACTTCCTTTATCCCGGGCCACTTCGACAACAAGCAAAATGTGTTTTCTTTTTTCGAAATTCAACATGGGAAAAGTTTGTGTGTTTTTGGTTAGTTTAACCTTTTCCACCTAACTTAAAGTGGGTGTATGTTTTATTATTGCTCCTGTGAACTTGTGTACTCAGTGTGTTTTATGGGCAGCAATATTTAGCTTCGGAGAGTAAAATATAGACCCTTCTAAATTGGGCATTAACTATTTTCTGCAGCCTAAATTATTGAGTGGTGAAATTTCTGCACTTCAAAGCACTTATCTCTTCACTCCCACTGATATGAATATAGAATAAGGTGCAAGGTCTGTGTTCACATTTGAGGATCAACAACATACAACTTTTTCTCACAGTTTACTCTCGCAGCTTTAAGGGACATCATGGGGGAGGTGGGATGGGCACAACTCAGAACCACAACACATTGTTACATCAGAACTGGACACTATAACAGAATAATAAGCATATTTGGTTATTTTTTTGTCGGAATTAAAAAAAATTAAACAGTAATCTAGACTAATAAGATTCTACTAATGCAATAAGGTTAGTGTTAGTAGTACAGTATTGCGCTGTTTGTTTGTTGTATTTTTGATAAAATGAAACTAAAACACACATTTAAGATTAAATAATAAATGAACAGTGCCTAAGTTGCCATGACACCTAATCATCAAAACAACCTGTCAAATCCATCAGAACAGTGGGCACATTAGGTACACTGTATGTAAACTATATATTAATTTGCTGCACTCCATTTTAAAAGGAAGCACTAATTTCATTTCCCTGATCTCTCTATCTGTATGTTACATAGCTGTCTTCATGCTACAGCTAACATTTTGAAATAACTTTAGAAATGATGCTCACTCATCACTCTGTCATTGTATGTTTGTTAAATCTGTCAACATAAACCAAAAAAGATGTTTGTTTTGAGAAATAAGAAATTCTTCAGCTTCTTGCTTGCGGTTTAAAAGAAAGTATAACGTTGTACTTGATATCTGTATACATGTCAGGACTTGTATGCAACAACTTTAAAAAAAAGAAAATTCACTTTGTTAAAGCTTCCTAGCAGTGTCTCCAAATCCCTTAACTTTATCTCAGATTAATGCTCATGTTTTAAAACGTTTGCGATTTGAAAGTTTAGTTGCCTAAAAGAATTAGGGAGTCTACGATTATATGAATGAACGAATGTTTTATTTTCATGTTTGGTCAATTACAGGACCCATCCCAACACAATACATCTACATCAATCAAACGTACATATGAGCAGAAACATCATGCTAAACAAAAACAGACTTTTCAAAAAGAACGCTCCAGGATATATATTCCACAACAAGTAGAATATACAACGTTTACAAAGGTGTAAAATCAGGTCAAATGGGAAAATGTTGAACAGTTAAGAGAGAGAGAGAGTAAAGTAAGTCCTTGTGTTTGATTCACTTACGTGGACACGGCTGTCGTTGTGAAAGATTGTAAAGGAAGGGGTAGAACTGCAGACAGCGCAGCAGAGGCAGGCTGCTGCGACATTGTTCACAGCCGGCCAGAGATGAGAAGGAAGAGGAGGAGGAGAGGGCCGTCACCAGGATGTTGCGGAACAAGGCCAGAGCACCTGTCACATTGACCTGGGCCAACTGCACACTCACCAGGCTCAGCAGGGTGTGGGGCTGAGGGAGGAAGTCAAGCAAACTGAGTCATACATTTATATATTGCCATTTCCTATTCAAAAATTACTAACTCCTTAGAATACGAAATGTTAGTTGTTTACTTTGTTTTGTCTTTCACGTTTACGGTTGTGTGTTTGGGTTCTGCAAAATAAATTCAAAAATTCAAGTATTTAAAAAACAAATGACTAGTTCCTGTTCACAAATATTCAACCTGTGGGTTTGTTTATCATCAGGATCGATTGTATACCCTTATGGTCACTTTTTATGGGTACATCTATTTTTACCTCTTCAATTCCCTGCTCTTTTTCAAGGCTGGATTTAATAAAATCTTGGGGATTGGTCAAATTTTTTTGGCTACCCACTCATGTTTTAAATCCTCCCAAGGTTCTCTTTTGGCTTGAAATGTGGAGAATCTGCAGGCCACTGGAGAGGGCTACATTTAGATTCATGTTGCAAGAACACACTTGAGATGATAATGAGTGCATCGTGACATGGCACAATAAACTGCTGAACGGCTCCAATTGTCAAAAGGGTACAGTGAGTAGCCATTAAACGATGCAATTAGTCAGCAAAATGTGAGCTCGGTGTGGCATTCAAAAGTTGCTCAACTGGTATTAAGGGCAGGGTATGTTTTGTTCCAACTAGGGCTGGTAATGATTTTGGAAAAAGTACACTTGACACAGACAGAAATGTTAGTAAAAATGTGCATAACCTTGTTTGTTCCAAAACTAAACACAATTATTTAACAGTTCAGTTTTCTTAACATTCAAGCAAATAATGCCATGTTTGTGTCATCATACAGGTGTACCTAACCCAAACTGAAAAGTAAAGCTTAAGCAGCGTGTGCGTGCAATTGTAAGATTGGCATAACCCAGTAAGATAGGTGCCAAAGTGCCTTTACCTCTGATGCATTGACAGCCAATGCTTGCTCCAGCAGTGTTTGAGCGTGGGTGGTCAGACCGTGGTGTAGCAGCAGGTTAGCAGCGTTGGTGAGGGACAGGTGGCGGCTGGAAGGCGGGGCGGAGCTCAACACTTGGCGCAGACACTGCAGGGCGAGGCTGCCGTTACCTTTGGCCCGCCAGAACAGAGCTGCCTCACTGTGGAGCTGCCAGCGAGGGACACTCGCCTGGATATAACACACACTTCTGTTAGCAAGGGGAATGGAGGACCCTAGGTGGCTTTACAACATTGCAGTTGGGAGCAACTTAAGAGTGATTAGAGGGATGCATGTGTAAGTGTTTGAGCATTGCCTCACTAAAGGGTAAAGTAGGTATTACTATCAGGGTCAATCCTGGCATAAATGATTGGACTGGTTGTTATCAGCTACAGGATAGCCAATCAATATGTCCTCCTTTCTTTACTGAACTCTATAGTGTTTAGTCCAACTCAGTGTTCCCAAAGTTAAAATTGTATGAATGTGAAAAATCACAAAGATAAGTTTACAAAACATTCAAGGAGCAGCTTCTAATTTTTGAATTACATTTTAGCTATTTAAATTAGCTAGGGAGATACATCATTGTGCTATGAGAACAGATAAGTGAGGGGGCCCCTTACTTGTTTCATAGCTTGTGCTATTCTGGAGCCAATCTGCTCCAGCGTCCATCCTCCACTACGTGATTGGAGTATCTGTAATGACACATGATATATAAAAATATTAACTGTTGGATATTCTTCTTCAAAGTTCCACATGCACACCATAGAAACAAACTGTACATGATATTTATGTATTGCCATTTTTTTCCTATTTGAATAACACAAATAAAAACACACACACACAAACAAAATGCACAGGCAGAAAGATACCTGGGAGGCAGAGGGATCTGGCAGCTCCTTCTCTTCCAGAGGCCAGTCCAGTGAGGCGGGCAGGAGGGATGAATACGGTTGTGGGACGGGACCACAGTTTGGCAGAGCGACTGTCTGAGGGGGACTGCTGCTCCCGTAGAGGAGAGTGGCCACAGGGCTGCAGATACACAATCAGACATATTTCACAAGTGATTTTTATGTGGCAAGTTTGGAACTCAGGATGCATATCATTGTACTTTCACCCATTTAATTTTAATTGCTGCCACTCTTCACCACTATGTAAATGTTTAAATTGTTTTTTTTCTCTTCACCTGTTGTTGTGTATTTGATGTTTTTGCATTGAATATTGTTTATGTATTGTTGTTTTTCCTTTGAATTTGCTTTGAACTCGACATCATTGTAAATGAGGGTCACCCCTCAATTGGTCTCTCGAGGATAAATAAAAGTTAAATGAAAAAAAAATTAAAATAAGCTCACTCTTTTCTAAACCTAGCCTCAAATCATTTGTATGTGCTGTGATGTGTGCTGCAGTTTTAAAGATCATTCTGAGGAACTGAAATAGAATGTGGCTGTGCTGCTACTACGCACCCACACAATACTCTGTGTACTCACGTGAGGCCCTGTGTTTCAGGTGGAAGGTAGTAGGTTGGCAGCAGGTGAGCGGGGGGAACACTTGGGAACTCATGGGTGCAGTCACTCCTCTGGGGCCACAACATCCTCTGTATGTCCTAAAGCAAAAAGACACTTAGTTTATTCTCCCAAAGTAAATCTATGGCTGAATATTCCTGTTATCAAATTGAATTTGAAATGCAAAGTAAACAATGATTTGAAAACATGAACAAAACAACAATATTATCTAATGTAGTTCTCATGCCTGTGTGTAGTCCTGACGGCTGCCCCAGAGCGCGGCAGCAGGGTCCTGGTCTCCGGACACAGAGGGGTGGAGCTGGGGACTGGCTGCTGTCTTGTTTGAGTTACGCTCTGACACACGCGCCACACTGGAGGCCACAGACACCTCCTCACCAAACTAGAAGAAAAGAGAAAGAATTGAGGCACAAAAACTGAAGGAAAACCTTTCTCTGGTAATGTTTTCCCATGTGTTTGCTTAAATATGTTATTTTCAAGATAATATGGAATTATTTAAAAAGGGCAAAATATAAACTAATAATCAGTCTCCTTTCTATACCTTAAAGGTGGAGTCGCGATTCTGGAGAACGCTTGTGGTCAAACTTTTTTTTTTTGTCAAAACAGCATTCAACAACAGCTTTCTCCAGAATTGCGTACTCCACCTTTAAGTACATTGTGACATCTCAAAAGACTTACTTGGACATAGTGGACATTTTCAAACAGATCCCCACGATGATAGCGCACCGGCAGGTCAAAGGGGCAGTAGAGGTTGCGCTGCTGCTGGCCCAGCCGACACATCTGATGGTTGCCTGGAGCACATATAAAACATGCTACTTAGGAGCTGCTCTGCACTGCCAAATCAATCTATGTGTATGTAGCAATATGTATGAAGATAAGGGCTACACTAATGTGACAACAAAACCTTTCAAACAACTCACATAAGCTCCATACAATCACATGTATCTACACTGCAAGTTGCTGCTACTTGTGTTGCCAAAATTAAAGCTTTACCCTTCTCAAAATTGATTTAAAAAAAAAGCACTTAACTGAACTGTACCTGCCTGGTCAACTCATTATTTTTTTCATAGTTATGGATATCTGAACTTTTCTAGCATAAAATCAAATTCTATTCGAACATGGGAACCTTTTGATTGACCTCTGATTATGACCTAGCTTGCTGAATTTGATTCGACTCAACTGTATGAAAAGGAGACAAACTTTGTGACCAATTTAATTATTTAAAAGTTTTATAAATATTATTATTAATGTTTTTATTTATGTGTTTGTTCATCTTTATTTGTATCCATTTAAATGTCTTAAAAGTGTTAAAATGTGGAAAATAACAAAAGAAATAATTGAAAAGATAAACAATAAAATCACATTTACAGCCAGGACAAGACAAGTTATTTCTTAACCAGCTGAAGCAATACGATTTTTTCTTAACTTAAGAATATATTATGTCGTAAATTGCTTCATTAAACCGTGTGTCAGGTGTTTTCAGTTCAGTGTGCCTTGTATCTTACCTAGTTGGGCTTCCTTGGCCATCTGGGTCTCGTGGATGATGTTGTGTAGGATCTGCTCTTCCTGCAGCAGCTTATGTTTGTCCAGTGCCTCCTGCTGGCGGAGGTAGTGGTCATGCTGCTTCTGGTATTCCTTCAGCTCATTCAGAGTCCGCTGCAGAGATCTACGGTTGGAATGGAATGCAATGGACGGTTAGAGGAAATTAATAGCAAGGAAACATGGCATTCACATGATCATCCAAGACTCAAGTTTAAGTTTTGATGTCCGCAAAAAAAAAACTCTCCCTTCACTATGCAGTCATGAGTAAAGTACTTTCTCTCTTTCTTACATACTCTGACTGGCCAATGGCAATACGTTGTTGCAAATGTAAATTTCAGTAGAGGTGAAAGTATTCTGATTGATACTCTCACATGTTTTACTTGCAATTCACTGTAGATTTACATGAATTCCTAGACCAACCAATGCTTGTGCAAACCAAAGTAAGTTGGGCAGTTTTTGGTAGTCTAAACAGCTTACCAGGCATTAAGCCCATTGCAATTAAGAAAAAACAATAAGATATCTTTCTCTGGCATCCTAGCTCAAGATCTAACGTGTGGTCTGATGTGTAATACTATGGGTGCTGGACAGTTGCATACAAAGGGTTCCTTATTGGAATTGTCCTGATATCATAGTTAATGCTATACCTCTCTGTAATATTTGCATTGTTTCAAGTATGTAGTAATTCTTTGGGAACAACCACTGAACTCATGTGTATTGTCCTACCTGTGCTGGGCTTCCAGGCGCTGCTCCAGCTTCTGCTGACAGAGCACGGCGTGTTTCCTCCTGAGAGCCTGCTCGAAGCCGGGCTGGGCCTGCAGCGCCTGCTCATAACACAGCACTGAGTGGTTGTATTCCCCAAGCATCTGGTGGGACAGCGACAGAAGAGGAGACAAACACAACGTGGATGTAGCAAGAGGTCAAACACCGATTTCTTTGATGTGGAAATATACACACTAAATATATGTACACAGCCCCGCTGGTATTCAGCTTTGGGGACTCAAAAATATGTGTTCATTTAATTAACATTCAATTGACTCAACTCATATTTATACATTTGTACCTCTACAATAAGACAATGGTGTCTTCTATTTACACAGACCAGAAAGAAAAGAAATGTCTGAACTTTGAAACTCTACTCTACTACACATGGTGAGATAGCAAAAATCAATATTGATTCATTTGTCACCATGTAAGGTACACATCACTCTCGTGTGCTTGTGTAGAAAAATATACAATAGAAAGAACAGGACTGAAAACAAAGCTTAAAGGAATTTAGTTAGCTTATGTTCAAATAGGTATTTTTTTCTTACCAACTCCTAAAAGTGACCATACATCTGAACAATACTGAAGTTCCCTCGCTAATTTTACTTTCAAACATTATTCCAGGATAGACAACACAAGTATCTAAAATATTGTGTTTCATAATCCTTTATTTTAACCAAGCACACATGTAATGACACTTTATTAATAAAAATGATTGAGCTTATGTAAGAGAGTGTACTGAAAGTTTGAAAATTCAATAGCTGTGATACTGTTAACCAAATAATTACCCACACGCGTAATGATTAACCAGACAGCAAGTCTGTGGTTGAAATGCACACGTCTTCGCTGCAGTGGAATGGTGTGTTTGACTTACAGCATAAATGTTGCCTAAGGTGTAGTGGCTGGTGAACAGATCTGAGGTCAGGTCCAGGGCAGCGTGGGCCAGAATAGCAGCATCTGCTGAGAAATGGGCGCGGTGCAGGATGTTGGCCATGTTGACCAGGGCCACATCCTTTTGCTGCCTACCATCACAACAAACAAACACACACACACACACACACACGCAGTGTGAGAAAAGAACACCTGCGAGCAGTCTCATACAATAATATATATACTATTGCAGCCCTCTGACTGGCTCTGAAGTACCTTGGGGAGAAATGCAGAGCACGAACCACGCAGTCCACGGCCTTCTGAGGCTCGTTCTTCATACGCCAATAAAATGACGCCATGTTGTACAGCACCCATGATGAGGAGTTCTGGAACACATAATCATAAACATGTGCACAAGCTCACTTCTTTTTATGTCTGCGAGGGACTTAATGCAAATGTCTAGTCATCTTAATCTAGCCCCCCCCCCCCTCCCCCAAACACATATTTTGATGATTTTACAATGGATATTAGACAAATGCCTAATTGGGCTGCTGACTGGCCCATAGTCTAAATGTGTCTGGGCTTGTACTGACAATGACTATCACTTCAAAATCTTTCTGATGCTGAACATCACACAAACACACACAATCTTAATAGTGCAGTTCCGGCTGCCATTAGCTGCAGTATTAGCGGTTTTGTTAACTACACGCATTCCACACTTTTATCTAGTAATTGCATAGAGGTAAACTTGATTCTTATACTATATTTGTAGAGGTTAGTGAAACATTACAGTACAGGCAGACCTTACCCTCAGTAAACCCTGATGGATGCGATGGCCCACCTCATCAACACTGTGGCCCAGTTTATGAGACAATGCACTAAAGATGGGATCTTCCTTAGAAAGCAGTGGAGAGGTCAAGTTGGCCCTCTCCTGCACACCCTGAAACAGACACAAGGGAAGAGTTGATTGGAATTTAGCATGTGATCAGTCAAACACAATAGCTTTTATCTATGTAGTGTATATAATAAGCAGATAGCAAATGAACTCCCCTGACAGCAGGGCTAACGGAAATTCTAGTGTTTTACAACTGCATAAGAACATCCAAAGTACACACTTCATAACCTTATCTGCCAATGTATACAGATAAGCATGATGTGCAGGTGACCACCTACTGGACTCAACCCCCTAAATACATTAGATGGATGACTGAATTAAATGTAATGTGTTCAGGTTTTACAGTCTGAATCAAAATATTCACTTCATGATGTATATTGTTACTTGCCAACAAGAAGACCACTGCCCTATAATCTTTAACCAAGAGTAGAGCTGCAACGATTAATCGACGAATCGATTATTAATCGATTATTAAAATAATCGACAACTATTTTGATAATCGATAATCGTTTCAAGTCATTTTTTAATAAGAAATGTCCAATTTCAGCTTCTCAAATGTGAATATTTTCTGGTTTCTTTAATCCTATTATGACAGTAAACTGAAATATCTTTGTGTTTTGGACATAAAAATAAATTTGAGGACGTCTACATGGGCTTTGGAAAAGTGATCAACATTTTTCACCATTTTCTGACATTTTACGGGCCAAAACACTAATCGATTAATAATCGATTAATCGAGAAAATAATCGACAGATTAATCGATTATCAAAATAATCGTTAGTTGCAGCCCTAACCAAGAGTCTCATTTATAAAACGGTGGTTGGACTTGAATGCAACCTTAAGATGAACTTGTGTTGTTCTCTATATTCAGAGGCACAGGTTACAGTGATTCACATATCACCACATAGATATATAAAAGAGTCATAGAATATAAATGGCTTGATATCTGGCCTAAAGAAAAATGTATGTTTAAATATATATCATACAATCTTTCTCATAAACTGCAACAAAGGTTTAGCTATCTGTACAGACGAAAAAAACCCTGAGCTGTAAAAAGAACAGTGTTGAAGCAATTTTTCTATTAGTTCTGGATTATTTAGATCTGCATTTATCGACATGCAGCTGCCTCTGTTTCAGGCCGGACATTTTTTTATTTACATTTACAATTAGGTTCTTACTAGGGTCATTAATTTAGATGATTACAATACTCATCACTGCATTTAATTTGATAAGGTTGGCTGGCCTTCCCTGGCTGTATTCATATATATGAAGAAAAAAACGCTTAAATATAATCTTTGGTGCTCTTGCACTCTGGTCCATAATTAACCCACTCAAGATAAGATTGCTTTTGCTGTTAGAGCACTGATACATTGAATAAATCGAAAAAGCAACACTTGTGTCCATACTTCAAGACCACTTTTTGGTCAGAATTCTTATTCCATATCTGCCTATGACTACTAAACCAGTGAGCCCATAGTGTGCTTGTATATTGTTCTCTTCCGTATGTGTCTGTGTAACTTTCACTTTCTAGTCAAACTATAAACACACCTTTGACTTGCTTTAAAAAAGCATGTCATCTCTGCCAAGCATACGTACATACATTCCCAACAGGGTGCTCACATTTGATGAATACAAAATGTTAAAACCATATAACCCTTTTGTTAAGTGCCTGTGGCTTGTGAGTTTCAAAGTGACATCAATCAAATTGTGGAGAGTGCTTTTACTTATAGAGTTATAGCCTACCTCCACTGCCTCCCAACTCTCAAAACAGAGGATTAAGTTGGCGTAAACATTCTAATTAAATATTCATTGGGCGATGCAAGCAATTTGGATGGTACACATTATCATGAATCATTGCCATCTTGTTTCTGAACGAACTATTCTGAACTCTACTCACCCTGAGATGCTGAAAAGCATGGATACTATACGGTAGCTCAAACACTTTCACACAGTCAGGCTTTTCTAGATCTGGGGGCAAGGCTGACCGGGAATCCACATAGTCTTCAGGGCTACGGGAGGAGATGACAGAAGAAAAAATTAACTCTCGGACATTAAAAGCATAGACACACTCATTTAAAGGCATCATAGGAGATTATCTGCAATATGCACTTTTTAATATGTTGTGAAAAGTGCTTTTTACACCCCAACAGCAATAAATGACTTATGGGCAATGAAAAAGAAACGAAAAACCCCCAAATTCTGTACCTTCTATAAACCTGTTAAAATGCTGACCAATCGGAGACGATGGACCCGTATCTAAAGAACCAATCACAATCCTGCGCGTTCTCTCCCCTCTGTGTGCGAGCCTGAGCGCGTTCACGGAGGGCAGAGAAAGCGTTCGTGCCATATCGTAGTAGGCTACCTGGCAGTGGACTAGACCTAGTGGAAGTAGCATAACAAGCTTACACAATGGAACCTACACAGAAGTTACCAGAGGTGTGGACTAGACTCGAGTCATGAATTTGATGACTTGAGACTCGACTTGACAAAATGTAAAGAGACTTGCAACTTGACTTGGACTTTAACATCAATGACTCGTGACTTGAGCCTTTTGACTTGACAAGACTTGCTACTTTCCCCAAAACCCAAAGATTAAAAAGTAGGCTATATTTTTAAGTAGGCTACTGCTCTGTATCTTTCATCATGTAGCCTAGTGTAGGGGAGGAAACTGGTGGATGTCGCCTACCGGTACCGCGCTGATCTGCTTATCACTGGTTTCACTTCAGAGGTGTCGGCCAGAACACCACTTAAGGCCAAAAACGTCAGACTATAAGCATGAGAAGAGGAGTATGGTTTTTCCGCTCTTTATTTTCCTTCTTTCACAGGCACAGCAGCATAGATCGCAGGAAAAGAGACACAGGCTTACATTCCGCTCGTGAGGAGACGTTAGAACAGCTGTTGCGACCTGCGAATCGCGGCCGTCAATAACATCCATAAACTGTAACTTATAACAGCGATCGGGACTGCATGTACTTAGGCCTACTCACACACGGCACGGGTGATTCACATACACGTTTCAACTGTGTCGACTACTGCGGCAACATGCGCGCTCACACACCTGACCGAGAGAGAAGAGAAAAGGAAACTTACTAGACAGACCCTCCGGCCGACTGACGTCACGGCCACTAACTGACAGCTATACTGTCATCCACACTGAACAAAACTCATCTCAACACTCTATAAGAAATAACAACACTGTAACCTATAAACTTTGGGGCCTTTTCTGCATGTAGCCTATGTGTGAGTGTTTGTGTGTGTGAGTTAAATGTTAACAATCACTGGTAAACAGTGCAATTGGGAAGTGCAGCCAGCAGCGCTCGTGCACGGCTGTGTGTCGAGGGGTGGGGGAGGGAGTCCCGAGGGGAGAGGGAGGAGTTAAACGGAACTCCGAGGACAAGCTAATTTCAAATCTCAGATCTCTCAGATCGTACAGTATAGCTTTAAGGGTGAAACATCTTGTCAAATTACCATGATTTGGCTATGAGAGATATCTATGGAGACTTAAGCTTTCAACACAAATGTTTTATGTTTGTATTAAGGGAAAGCTTACCTGATCTCTTTACTTTCCAAGGAGATATAAGTGCCATCATACAGGTCCAGGTCGCCCAGCGGGACCTTAGCCATGACACAGTCTGCATCCTCTTTGTAGTGTCTCTGCTCCAGCCCTGTGTCTCTGTCCTCATTCTCTTCGATGTGAATCTTCTGAGCCACTAGCTGCTTCTGCTCAACAATAACCAAAGACATTACATCAGTGAAGACTGGTAAGCACAAAATAGCTGCAGACGACAGATTGAATAAAGAAGTGACAGGAGATTGTTTATGTTCAAAGCAAAAGAGAGTGCTTTTTTATGTACATATGAAAGTGTTTTTGTCATTGTATTGCTAAAACAAGATGTGTGTTGGCAATCTCGTAAAAACAGCAATACACACAAAATCACACCAACGTACGACAAAAAGAAAAAACAGACAGGAACTAGATAAAATCAGACAACAAGATAAGATGACAGCAAACTGCTAACAGCGCTGACAGTAATGCAATAGGCTGCAGTTGTACATGTACACATCAAACATCAAATAAACTCTTGTGTTTTAAGTTTGATCAGAATGAGAACCCAAAGACAATCACACTTTGCCAACAGCATAGGACATGACACAAATAGTAAGGAGTGAAAGCCACACACCTCCAGCTTCTTGAGGTAGTTCACGCGAGTCTCTTGCCTCATAAAGATCACAACGTCGTGTGGGTGCTTCAGATTCAAAGGTGAGTCAACCTGAAACAAGAACAGGACGGTGGTCTCACATACAGTACAGTAAGCATGACAGTGCCATTGAGTGTACATCCGAATCAATGAGAGGATTAATGTAAGGATAGGACAGCATGATCAAGTTCCACTGTGTCATGTTAGAAAACCCCTTTCTGACTGTCTTTTCCTAATGTGCAAGCTCAGCTTTTCTGAGCCCCAAAGCCCAACACATTAACATAAACACGGTCTTCCTCTTTAAATAAAATGTACCAGTGGTCTGGTCGTTGGCACCAACCAACATAGCGGTCTCTCTGGAATTATAATAAGCAGTTTGCAGCCAACTCCGACGTTGACACGGGCCTGAAATACCTGGGTAATCTGACCTCAAACACCTAACGATAAAGTCCGTTTTCAGGTGGCTAATGTGAGCTAACCGACACAGCCAAACGAAACCAATTATAATGTAACTTCCTCGCTGTGTTTGAGGTTACCAAAGCTGACACACGAGCCTGGCTGAGTTCACAACAGCTTTAATTTAGGTAAACTAACCACTGACGCAAACATTATCATTAAAGCTAACATAAAATATAGCTTTACAAGCTAGCATTCTAACGTAAGCGCTAGCAGGTCAATGAGCTAACGTCAACATGTCATACTTGTTGTTGGATTTTCCCATCCTCCGTGACAACCCAATGGGTCGTGGCGCCTCCAGAATCCACAATAAGTACGCAAAGGAGGATGAAAAGCTTCCCCTGAAACGACGCTTTTCTTGAATAGTTGACACGGCAGGGCAAAGACCTAGGGCAGGTTTTCCCGAGGTCCGCCATTTTTTTCTGTCTCACTCCGCTCTGTGGCAGCGGCAGTACCGTACACGGCCTCCGGACACGCGGGGGCGTTCGAGCCCGCACCGGGCGAAACCTCCACAGTGAACTCCGGTGACGTTTAGAAAACAAAACAGGAAACTCTATAGAAAACGAAAAGTTCGAGACGTTTTTCCAGGCACAGGTGGGTGTTATATAACAACAATATCTACTTTCACAAACGAACTCAGTGCTTTAATGCCTTTGTTGCTGATGAGGACGCGTGTTGCCCGCCTGTTCTTCTGGTCAGTATCTTTCTTTGAATCGTTTTTTCAGCACAGTCAGGTTGCAAAGTTGCACTTCCGCATTCATGACTTGCTCATCAAGTGACAACATTGCCAACACAATAAAGTGTTTGCAGGTAATTAGCTGTCATAGATATGCTAGGCGTGGTCATCTTGGTGTTTTCAAAGATAGCCTACTACTTTGGTTGGGACCTTGTTTATCATGGTAATTATGAAAAGTAATGGCTTGAATGTGACTTCCCATGTAGCTGTACATAGCTTTACTTAATTATAGGGGTGATCACAGTTCCAGTGATTAGATGGTCAGGTGTCAAGCACTTCATACCAGAATAACAGCATGGTTGATAGATGTGGTTTCTATCCAGACACATTACGGTATATGTTATTTCATATCGTGTAGCTTTTATTTTGTGTTTTGAGTTACAAATCTACAGTATATTTCTTAACATGATCATATAGCCTACCTTGTGTTGAGCGAAAGTATCAAGATTCAGGATTCAAGATGCACTACTGTATTGCCAATACGTTGAAAGGAATTATGTTTAGTTACCTCACGACATTACAAATACAAAAATAGAAACCTCAACCTCTGGTACGAGACACACTGTGTCAGGACATAGGCTTACTTTTTTTCTTTTTAAAAGAAGGGAGGAAGTTGGAAAGATTGTTAGTTGAAGGGAGGAAGTTATAGTCAATAGGGTGAAATGAGTTCTGTGTTTTTGCCAGCACAATAAAGTTCCAGTGTGCCGTCCTCTGATGTGACAAACCTTGAATTGGAAAGTCTTTGCTGACCTTTTTTTTCAGTATTGACCCTTTAACCTTTCTAGAAGGAAATGATCGCTGATGCCAAATTGGAGAAAAAAAATTAATGAATATATTCCACACTCTCCTCCACAGATGGCTTGCTTTGACAGCAACAAGGGGAGTTTGGAGGAGGACAGCTATGAAGGACCTATTGGTGGAGAGCTGTCCAGCTGTGCGTTGGCAATGCTGGAAAAGGAACGTGAATCCCCCCTCAGCCCTTCTGAAAGCCCTGGCACCTACATGAGCGGCTCCTCCACTAGTCTCCAGGCTCCTTCCCCCGTCCAGGGCTATGACGTGGAGTTTGACCCAGCACTAGAAAGCAAATATGAGTGCCCCATCTGCCTGATGGCTTTGAGGAATGCCATTCAAACGCCCTGCGGTCACCGTTTCTGCAAGAACTGCATTGAGAAGTCCATTCGGTATGCTATTGTGAAGCTCTCTTTATTAGCAACAGAACAATCTGTGAAATTACTGAGTAGTCATTTAAAGGCACAGCTACTAAAGGGGATTGGTGTTATTCAGGAACAGACTTGGGAGAAATTGTATATAATATTTGTAATTATGTTTTAATTAGTGTATATTCACTTGAAAATAAAAATAAAATATATTACCTTAGAATGAGCATTTGTTATCTACATAGGAGTCGCCATGTTGCACCGCCATGTTTCTACAGTAACACAGATTTTTCACCACTAGATCTTGCCAAAATACTCCTTTATTATAGAATGGGCCTTCAAAAATGCATGTTATCAAGGTGCAGTGTGTGTCTAACTGGTGCAACGTTTTCTTTTCACCTGTCAGAAGTACGAAATGATCCTAATGCGTAGTCTTAATAATTGCTTTACTTCTTCTTTCAAAACAGTGACACAGGACAGAGGTGCCCGGTGGACAATGAAATGCTGTCGAAAGATCAACTGTTTCCTGATAACTTTGCCAAACGTGAGATTCTATCACTCAGCGTCCGCTGTCCAAACTCTGGCTGCGCTGAGAAAATGGAGCTCAGACATTTAGAGGTGAGAGCAGACATATCTGATTTTGGATGCAGCTCATTCAACAACAAAAAATATATTATAAAATGAGGATGTTCATGAAACACACTAAGATTCCTATAGGCCAAGTGTGTGTTTAACCATGGACTGTCCAAGTTCAAGTACGAATTGTTGTACCATAGTTTTCAGTGTTCAGTAAAGTTCTATGACTTTAAAAAACAAAACTGGCGACAAGTTAGATACTGGCAGCCCAGATGTTCCTGTCAAAAACAGCCCAGTCAGCACAAACTATTTCCACCGACTCTTCCAACCCTTCTGGATCCTAATTAACAGCCAGTAAGAAAGGCTTTAGTTAAGTTATGAATGGCAAATACTATGCAGACACTGGTGTGCTGATACCTCAAATGCACCTGATTCTCTGTCACAGATACTTCTAGATGAACTCATTAATATTCACTAAGGAATAATGAGGGATTACTGGGGTATGTAGAATACGTGTGAGGTGCCATGTAAAGAATGGAATATTTTTCTGTTGTGGACAATGGAAATGTTAAATGCACCACTTCTGCGGTCCTACTACAGAATGAAATGAACTGTATTGTGTCAATGTATTATTTTCCATCCAGAGTCATTTGGCGCAGTGTCAGTTTGCCACCGTGCCTTGCCAGCACTGCCAGCAGTCTGTGAGAAAGAGCCTCCTAGACGAGCACACAGCTGTCGAGTGCCAGAGGAGGCCCATGTCGTGTCCAGATTGCGTGGCCAGCTTTGTTTACGAGGATAGAGAGGTAAGCATTGACTCACTTGTGTAATTGCTCCTCATTTTCCAGGACAGTCACATAGTGCAATGTGTATCAGCGAGGATTGGTCTCCTTTTTAATAATCTGGTTTTCTGCTGCTCCTTCAGCTTCATGAACAGCAGTGTCCCTTTGCCAGTGTGACGTGTCAGTACTGTGACATGGATCTCATCAGAGACCAGGTAAGAGATATAATGTCTGCCATTGATACAAAAAATGAATAAATAAATGTTAAAGCCTCAGGTAAGTATAAACATAGTATTGAACTGTTATTTAAACTTACTTCTGTCAACCAGTACTTCTTGTTTTGTTTAAACAATGGGGAACCATTCCACACCCAAATACACATACACATGTCACAGTTGATTTACGCCGAAGCAAGTGCAAATAATTCTATTTAAAAGGATCGTCTTTGTAAAAGAAAGGAACTCAGTCATTTCCTACATTTGTCTACAATTGTACAGTAAAAACTGAAGTGCTTGTTAAAATCCAGATTTGAATTAATTGAAGCTATAATTTGAAGCCAAGCTGATATTGTTTTTGTTTTCAGATGGAATCTCACTGTGATACAGATTGCCCCAAAGCACCCATCGCCTGTAACTTTAGCGCCTTTGGATGTAAGGAAAGGGTAAGGTGATCAAATATCAAATGTATTTTGTGACAAATCATTACACACACACACTGTTAAAAGAACAATCCATGAGGTATATATATATATTTGCCTTGGCAGATGCAGCGCCACAACCTGGCTCAACACATGCAGGAGTTCACACAGATGCACATGCGTTACATGGCTGATTTCCTGCGCGGCTTTAGCCTCAACGGCACCACACCTAAATCCCTGTGGGCGCTAGGGCCCTCTGTTTCCTCTGATGAACAAGGAGCGGAGGCATCGGCGTCTGCAGCCTGTAGCAGTGGGCCCAGAGCGGCCGCGAGATGCAGCACCAACCCAGCCTCCTGTCAGCCTCAGCCCAGTGAGGAGATGCAGAGGCTCAGGGAGATAGATAAACGATTAGTACAGCAGGATCACCAGCTGCGTGAAGTCATCATCTTAAAAGATACGCAGGTAAAGGATTGATCAATGATGTGGGTATATGTTGTGTCTGTGTGATCACAGAATTTGTGATCCAAATGAAGTCCCTCTCGGGTCTCTTGCCATCATTCTACGTATCAGACTGTGCAAAAAATGGAATGCACATTTGTAATGTTATGATCTGTTTTTGAAGGAACATAACCACATTCATTTTTACTCAAAACAGCTGTCTACACAGGAGTAACAGCTCACTGTTTACCGTTGTAAACGAGACAGTGTTTATTTTATTACGGGTTACTACTGAAGCACTACAGAAACATGGTGGACCTACACTCAATTCTGTGCCTGAACACTTTTTCTGAAGACATATGTGAGAGCCATTATTTATGAATTATGTGTATGTATGACTCGAAACATCCAGTAAGTGTCAACATTGTGCCTTGCGTCACATGTTTATTAAAGTAGGAACCTTTTGTCACGTTTGTCTCGACTCACAAGTGTGTTGATAGTCAGAGTAGCACAAATAATTTGAGCGCTGCACTGCGCTGGCACGCCAAGCCAGGTGCAGCTCATGCTGTTGTTTGTCTGTTTGGAGCTTGAAGGACACTGATTTTGTATTCCTGCATGTAACACATTGAAGACCATTGAGGTGAGTAAAAAAAGGATGAAGTTGGACTTTGTTAGTTCAATAGACACAACAGGGCGGTGTGTAGCAAGCACGTCCGTTAAGTCATTAGCCATAGACTGTTTGTAAGTAGCCCATCTAGCAGCCCCTCAGTTGCTTAGCCACTATGATATGTAAAGGCCTCTGTAGTTTTAAACGTTTTCCCCCGTCTCTCCCACAGGGTGGCCAGCTTGCAGAGCTCAGGCGTCGGGTGTCCATGTTGGAGGAGACGGTGAAGGAGCTGGAGTCACAGCAGTGTCATGGCATCTTCATCTGGCGCCTCAAAGATTTCTCCGCTCACCTGCGCAGCCAGGAGGCCAACCAGCCGGTGGTGGAGCACAGCCCTGGCTTCTACACCGGTCGTCCGGGCTACAAACTGTGTCTGCGCCTACACCTGCAGACCCCCAACGCCCCGCGCTGCTCCAACTACATCTCCCTCTTCGTCCACACCATGCAAGGGGCTTTCGACGGGCAGCTGACCTGGCCGTTCCAGGGCACCATCCGCCTGGCCATACTAGACCAAGGGCCCGAGGGTCAGCATCACACAGAGGTGATGGAGACCAGACCAGATCTTCAAGCCTTCCAGAAGCCCACCATCCAGCGCAACCCCAAAGGATTCGGCTACGTCACCTTCATGCCCCTCCACCAGCTCAGTCAGAGAGCCTTTGTTAAAGATGATACCCTGCTTATACGCTGTGAGGTGACGCCACGTTTTGACAATATGATTCAGCGTGAGGGACCGTCAGTGCAGCCTAGAGGGCCCGAGGCGTCTGTGTCAAGGGACTAAACTAAAATATCTATCGCCATCATGCCTAAATGTCAGTACAAGTACATGTCTCAGTGTTTAAATATAAATACCAATTACAAGAGTATGGTAGTATTTATTTGTCCGCCTAACTTTTTTTTAATTGTCAATGTAATTTGTGTTAAAATAAATATGTACAGTGAGCATCCTTTTTCTTTTCTTTTTTAATGCATGTACTAACCCACATGGTACCAACTGTCCTCAACCCTCATCATTTCACATTATGTAAATGGTCAATGGTTGCTGCCTAAAGACTGAATAATATTACTACTATTACATTGCTAGAAGACTTTGCTCTCTTACTGTGGTTGTTGGAGACATCACTGAATGTTAAAGACGCCCTGTGGAGTTTTTTGACCAATATGGAGCAATATTTTTTATTGTAGATTTTACCTCATCCACACGGATCCACACGTATGCACAGGACATGGTTGACGTGATACACATGATAAAATGAGGCAAGCTTGAAGAAATGACTCACCTTAGTCCAACTAAAATAAGGAACATCTGGGAGGACTTGCAACTGTATTTATTTTCATACCATGTATCTGTGTCTCAAGTGTGTTAATGTGCGATTAAAATGCACAGGAAATCTGGTGAGGGTGAGGTCTGTCTGGGAATCAATATATTTCTAATTTCTGCAAAATGAAATGCAGGAGAGAATCATGTCAACCGGAGAAGGCGATGCAGCAGTCAAAGCAAATAAATCTGTCCATGTGCGTCTTATTGATGTCCGGGCAAAAGGCTAATAAGATAGCCACTAGTTAATCATCTACGCTTGTATATTTGGAAACTGCAAAATATTCACAAGTCTTCTCAAAGGTTGAACATGTTTAATAATGGCTTGAATGGCATTTAACACGTGTTGGACTTGAAAGATGCTCTATTTTTTATTAGAAAATTATTTAAAAAACGCTAGAACCACAGGCTACATGGTCATTGTTAGGAATATGAATATATTGTGACATTTACAGCAAAACATGGAGGATTTTCTGTTTCGACGCCACTGTTGATTTTTGCACAATACATTAATACAACTCTGTAGATGTGTCACTGAGTTGCTTATTGTTTTGCTATTGGTAGGATTTTTGGTGCATTTCCCTATTGTGACCTAGAGACATATTTTAAAGGGAGATGTGAACCCAAAATGATGGGTCAATGTCTTTATGTACAATCATAATTGTACAAAGCCTATTGAGCTTTGACATCATGTAATTCATATGTTGTATTGTGTTCTCATCTGTATTCTTATGGTTCCATTCAAAGTGATTTGACTGTGTAAAGATAAAGAATGATTACTTTACTATCAATGATAATATTTGAATGGGTGGTTGTTGTTTGCTATATATGTTAACATCTAATTCAATACTTATGGAAGTTGCCTTAAATTAAAGCTAAACTATCTTAAACTCACGCTTTAGTGTCTAACATGGAATGTATTCTGACTTCTACCACATATTAATACATTTTGAGACAAAAAAAATGCATGTCAGATTTTTTAGTTTTTACGCCGTTATGATTGAGTAACTCTTTTAAAACCCGGAAGATCGACTTTTAGAAGAATAAGATATTTTTTTCAAGACATATAGCCATCTTTCCTGCAACACTCAAAAACCAGAGAGACATCTGTGAATACAACATAGTTTCATCAATTTTAAATGGGGCTAAATGGGGTGCTCAGGTGGCGTAGCGGGTAGAACGCATACCATGTGTGGACTCAGTCCTTGTCGCCGTGGTCACGGGTACAAATCCGACCCGTGGACCTTCACTGCATGTCATCCTCCCTCCTGTCACTCTACTTCTACCCATACTATCAAATAAATCTTGAAAATGCCAAAAAATTATCTGGATTAAATAAATTACACCATCATATTCCACCAGTTATAATAATCACTTATTCATCAATGTAAGGAAACTTTTTGTTGGCTCCATATCCTGGGTGTCCTGGTTTGGATTGCCCCCCGGCTTGTTTGACTTCTCTCTCTGGTTGATTCTGTGGTGCATCTGTGGTGTCGCTTGGCTTACTGCCAGGTATAGACGCTGAAATTTAACGGGATATTATGATTATTACATTTGGTCAAACTACACACAGTAGTGCATTATTATATTCAAAGTATAGTTTTGTGTTTGAAAGAATAGTATTGTCTATTGATACTAATAACTGTCAATTGGGAGTCACTCATTCCTATTTCGGACTCACTTGGAGCTCTGGGAGCGTCTTTCCCGCACTTGAGTGTGCTTTGAGAAAAGCACTCTGCCATCCAGGACAACACATCTGCACAATATCTGATCTAGAGACAAAGGCAGACATGACTCAGATGTCAACACTGTCCATCAGATAGTTTGATGTGAAATAGGCTTCAGAAAATTCAACCAAAATAAGTGTCAAATGGTGCTGTTGAGGTCTCTTTCTAATATTTACCTGACCGTCCATGGATGTCAGCCGTTTCTCTTGATCCTTGAACCCACCAACAATCCTCAGCAAGCTCTGAACCCTTGGCAACAACAAAAAAAATCTGTGAAAACTATGATATAAACAAACTGCCACCAGAGGGCAGAAGAGCTTTAAAATAGATAAAGTTTGGTGCTGGTTATATTTTTCTCATATTTCAGCTATAACTATTTCATATATATTGCCATTGACCAATTTGTACAAAATTGAAAAAAATAATTACTTGGAGGAAGTACTCTTGAGTCTTTCGTCACTGCTCTCCCAATGCTGGCGCTCCAGTTTGCCAAGGTAGTTCTCTTTCTGCACTGTCTCCCATGTTATCAGCCTCTGGTCTAGCCCTTCGGGGAGCTCTCTCTCTGGCAAAACACACACACACACACACACACACACACACACACACACACACACAGACACGCATACACACAAACATATACGTGCAAACAGGCACACATTCAAGCAGGCAGTTCAATAACCAATTAACCAACCGGAAATTTCATAGATACAGCAAGTGAAGGACAGAGATAATTTTGCCAGATAATCCACAACAAAGTATGTCTATATCAGCTTGGAACAAAGGAAAGTGGCTCA
The DNA here is from genome assembly GCF_949987685.1 of Ammodytes marinus. NCBI lineage: Eukaryota > Metazoa > Chordata > Actinopteri > Uranoscopiformes > Ammodytidae > Ammodytes > Ammodytes marinus. The sequence continues at coordinate 30,530,578 of NC_137230.1, forward strand.
ATAATCCCCAATGGAAATAGGCTGAAATACACACACACACACACACACACACACACACACACACACACACACACACACATAACCTTCATACCAAGATGCTCCTGCTTGGCTTCGGGCTGTTTGCAGAGGCTGAGGAAGAGCTGAGAGAGGTGGCTGAAGATGATGAAGGGCGGGGCCAGTGCTGGTCGGCTGTGGTATTCCACAATCAGGTTGTATCTCTGGAACTTCCAGAAGATGTCTGCGTTGCCCTGCACTACCTGGAATGTGTAGCTGAAAATGGGACAAACAAGGCATTAAAAATCCATTTGTGTATTTATAATGTTAAAAAAACAGACACTAGCTCTACTAATTCCATATAGGGGCAACAATATATACACATGCTGTGTGTATTCCCAGCCCCTGACCTGAACATGGCAATGAGCAGGTTGAGTAGCAGGACATTGGTGACCAGCAGGAAGATAACCAGCAGCAGGATGACCAGCCAGTTGGCGTAGAGGTTTGGACACGGCGGCCTCAGGCCCAGGATAATCTCCTCAGAGTCATCGGTGCAGTTCATGTCAGGCATGCGAGCAGCTGCACAACACATTTTGATTAGAAAAAACATCCATGTCAACAGAAAGCCATCCCGGATCGCTTAAATGAATGAAATACAACACAACAAACATGGATTTTCTGCCCCGTCTTCTTTACACTGATAGGAATCTGGTTTGATTTACCATCGATTTCCTCCAAGGGAATCTGGCCAAAGATGTGCAGGTAGGGGCGGTACAGGGCTCTGCGAAACACCCAGTCGATCCTGGGGTCGTTGGGGTGGAGGAGAGCCTGGGTGGCCACGCCGTACGCAATCATCCACACACTCAGGAAAAACAGGAAGAAGAAAACGTCCTTCATCTGTAAACAAGAAACAGAGACTTTCTTTTAAATGTGGTCATGCCTACACAAGGTCTGCCCTGTTTTCATGTTACATCACTTGTGTGTAAAAATAAATCGATTTTTTTGCAATGCATTGTGTTGTTATGGTCACCATTCTTTCCACAATGATGATCTTGGGGCCCAGCTGCTTATGAATGGCAAAGATGTGGATGAGACGTAGAGTGAACACCATGAAATCTATCGCCAGAACCGTCCTCCCTGCTTCATAGGTGCCATGGGCCATCCTGAAAAACAGTTGTGTTAAATGATGTATTTTCTCAACATTATCAAGGTAACTTAATGGTATTACCTGCATGACACCCCAACGACAAAGAGAGAGATGGCCACCATGTCACACTTGTTCCAGTTATCTTCTACATAGAGTTTGAACTTCTTCCATATGCTCATCTCTTCATCCGTGAAGAAGCTCTATGGGATAAAAGATGTATGTATTACATTACATTAAATGTCCTTAGGAGACGCTTTTATCCAAAGCCACTTACAACTGGATGCATTAATATAAGACATACTTTAAATTGCCAGTAAGTTCATTCAAAAAGCATTGCTAGGCATTTTTCAGATACCTTATCTTTGGTATGAAAAGAGTGATGTGACATTCTTTTTTCTGATGCAAGATTTAGCCTCGGTTGTATTTCTTACTTTTTTTTTTGTTAGAATTTTCTTTGTGTGCATTTGTAGCATTCATAAATTGAGAGAAAATGTTAAATGTTTAACTGTTTTGTTATGACATAAATGATTAGAATTATGTATCCTTGAAACTTTTTTCGAAAATATTTTGTTAAATTATTATTGGTTAAAAGAATAGGACTTCAGGTTGTATGCTTACCTGCTAGTACACACTGTGCCACTTAATTGTACATGTATTCCCACTCTCTGAGGTTCTTATTAAATTTATTCAAACCTATTTCAACCATCTGTTATGCCTGAACTCAGTTTTCTTTGAGTATTTTCTTTTGTCATTTTGGCATGCCCTCTACCAGGTCACCCACTGGAGCTTAATTTAGACACCTCCTGCAGGGCCAAAAGGGAGTTGGCAGGTACACAGCCCTGCTGCCTTAGAAGCACCCGCAGTGTCCCAAATTCTCAACTCTGCCAAATGTCTTTGACACTTAAAAGTGTAAGGTTGAGATGTCTCCTGTGGTTTGAAGAGGGCACCTGTAAGTGCGCCAAGAATAGAAGGCTTGGTCCTTCCATGGCACGATTGGTTTGAGAACAACCTGGGGGCAGTGTGCTGCTTTGATAAAGTGGACTGATGTGTAAGACCTGCATGTCACACCACAAAGGCCATCATGACCAACCAAATACTTTCAACCATGACATAGTGACTACCTAACTTTCCAACAACTATAAGTCATGATACCATTCAGTATAAATGACAATAAAACAGCTCTGATTATCCAAAACCTCTCCTCCTGATATTAATTGATTGGATTTTATATAGCGCTTTATTTCTCTATGACTCAAACCGCTTATTATTACACAAATATCACACAAATTATCTGAAATAATGCACCACAAAGTAAAGGATTGAAACTACTCGACTGGCAACATCAATAGGGTCTGTTGATGTATTGAGAAACCACATATATATACGATGGTAAATCCCACCAGATTCATATATGCACGTGTTGCTACCAGGTTAAATCAACTCATGCACCGACGCATAAATTGTCACAACTTTGTGAGAGGGAGCAGCCTTCTATCGGCCCATCAAATCAGATTTTAAAAGCTGGTAAACCTAGAGCCTTCATAAGTAGCCTACAGCAAGAACAGCAACTGTGAAATTGACTTCCTTTAGGGTGAGTTATGCACCCCTGGGCTTGGTAGCATGCCAGGCTTTTTTCTCTCCTTTTTCAATTGTTTTCCCCTTTTTTTATAAAACTGTACTTTAGGTCTGTTCAACTTAGGGACTTCCTGAGATGCACATTTAAAAAACGCCAGCAAAGGGAACAGTGAAGAGATGAAGGCCTGTCTCATCTGGAGGTTTTGTACCCGTGGGAGCTGGGCTCAGCGGGCTCAGTGCAATAAGGGGATCAGGCTGTCCGACCCCGGCTCACTGGAAGGGAGGTCAGGCGAGTAGGGGTGAAAGAATCATGAATCTTAAAACCCCAGAGAGATTGGGCTCATTGCAGCGTTTCACATCATCTCCTCAAGACACGTTTGGCTTCGACAGGCTTGAACGCTGCCATGCAAACACATTTAATAAGAATAGTTGTGCTTCAAAAGGCTGTGTCACACTATACTGATAGATGGATGTTGATCCTTAACAAATAAAAAAACTCTAAATAATAAAGGTGGAGTCAACGATTCTGGAGAATCACTTTTTGTCAAAATAAGTGAATATCTCCTAAAGATCTGCTACCAATCCCTAATGTACAGTATGTCTGCTGAAGAAAAATCTGGTGTTAATACACTTCCCAAACTCTGTAAATGGGCATGCTGCTAGCTATTGTGGGCCGACTTTGCTTACATACCCGTTGTTTACATGCCCGTTTACAGAGCCTAGACTGTGTATTAATACCAGATATTGCCAGGTTGCAGATCGTAAGGGGATATCCACTGATTTTGACACAAAAATGTATATTGACAACAAGCGTTCTCCAGAATCAGCTGAATACACCTTTAAAAAGTTCCAGTAAAAAAAAAATAAAAAAAAGAACGTTTGTTTAAAAAGCAGTTGGACATTGAAAGCTTTTGACGGCCACCTGTCTAAGTTCCTCCAGCACCAGTGTGAAGACCCAGAAGTAGAGCATGATCTCGGGGGCTCCAGGGCCGAGGGGCGGCGGCGGGCGGAAGTCCAGCAGCAGCACGTAGGTGAAGAGGAAGAGGAAGGCAAAGTACATGATGACGTTACCCAGGAACACAGTGACCGGAGCGCTCCAGAAGCGCCGCCAGCGACGAAGCAAGAAACGCCACCAGACAGACGCACAGCTCTGATCGTCTGGACCGCCGGGGGGAGAGTCACTGGCAAAAAAACAGAAGAGTGTTGAAAAGACACACTCATGTTTTATTTATTTGATTTATTCAACCTTTATTTTAACCAGGCAAGAATTCCTTGAGATCAAATGACCTCTTTTTTCGAGCAAGGCCTGGCCAAAATGGCAGCAGTTAAATATAGTGAAATATGAGACAAACTTAAAAAGAAGGCGCAGACATGAGAAACAGAGACAAATACAGTCCAGAGGGTGAAAAAGAAGGAGGAGGAGGCGGATACACACTAAAAGAACAATTTTGTGACGATGATAAAATACTATGCAGTGAAACATTTAAACATTCTAAATTGTGCCATTAAACTGGTGAGCCGAGTTATTCTTGAGCTTGTCTTTTACAAACAAAACATAACTTACAAAGGTTATTTGGATGACATCCCGAATCAAAAAAACATTTCTTGACAAGCTGACACTAAAGGTCATGATCCATATTGAATAGCCTGGACTGCTTCCAAGCTATGGATCAAGATGATATTATAAATATAGGTTATATCCTGTGTTCTTCAACTGGAACATGGTAGGATTCCTGATAGTGTTGATGCCTTTGATGATTGGGGTTTGTTGTTGCTGGGTGAATATATTCCAGTTTTCAAATTAGGCTCCCACTGATGTAGGCCTACATGAGCTGGTTTTTAGCTTGTATTTTCGAAAATTGGATTATATCTTGAATTAATTGTATTGTATTTTATGTGTTGTGTGTGTCTAGTGCCTCACATGGCTGCAAGACAAATGGGGGCCGATAAAGTCGAAGTTGAAATTAAAATGTAAATCAGTGCGGCGTGTCTAACTTTTATGCTTCAACTGAATTTAAGGCCACATAGGTCAATTACAACTCTGTCCATGAAATGGCAGGCTACATATTTTTGAATGTATGATGATAAGAAGAAGGAATTTCACGGTCAAAAATAAAATAAAAGTAGTGACTTCTTTTTTTTAACAAAGGCAAGGCAAGGCAAGGCAAGTTTATTTATATAGCACAATTCAGACAACAAAGGTCATTTCCAGATGATTTCACAGGGATTAGAGTATAATTTGTTTTCAAACTCACAGCGGGTCTTCGTCGTCGGTCAACATTAGAGCCTTTTCTGTATCCAGACTGTCCAGCTCTACGAACTGCTCGTTGGCATTACGATTATCAAGTTCCTCATCACTGACGAGACACACAAGAGAGTGTCACTGCACAGTGCACACCACACAACAACAATATATACAGTACATCCAAAGGCATATAGTGGGTGCAGCACAACACCTGAACATTATGAGGTTGGTCCAGATGAGCGGTGGGCAGAAGAAAGACACCACCAGTTTGGACAGGCCCGTGTCGGTCTTCATCGCCCCCCACCAAATCTTTGTGAGGAGAGCCTGCCGCAAAAGTAACGTTTTGTATTATTTTGGTTCAGAACAGGGTTTCATAACAGGGGACTAACTAACATCTGATAAAAGTTCACCACAAGAGGGCACCGCATGCTTTACAGTATTTCTACCTTTCCAGTCTTGTGACTATATCCATGGAAACATCATAGGCCTACAGGGAGTTACCCAAGATGGAACAAATTCCCTTTTTCCATCCTCATCATCACACCATTGCATTTTACATATGATGATTCCCTTCACTGGAGCTGTCTAGTTGCAGTTTGAGATGAGGTCACTCCGATAATAAGACACCTGCTGCCTAGTCATGGGCTTGTCCACTCTTCTTAACACACAAGTAAAATCCAAATTGTATTGAAACGGTGCACATGCAGCCTATTCGACAATGATTAACAGCTCCCTATTTTAAAACGCATTTCTCCAACTGTGTGCTTTGAATGACATATTATTTCACTACCAAGAGTATTCTGCTTACCAGCTTTCCCCGCTGACATTGAATACCAATTAAGTCTCAATGATTACTTTGTATTGACAAGGGTGTGTGTTGGAGGGATATTAAGGCAAAATTGTTCACAGAATGGAGTCCAGTGAGTGCCGAAAAATATTACTTTGGAATAAGTAATGGCATGTCAATGGTTTTTGTTGACTGCGGGGTTAAAACAGTATTGCATTACAGATAGCAGCCAAATAAAATACCTGACGGCCTAAATCAAATGCAAAATACGTTGACCCGTTTGGATGAGAAATAAAAAAACTGTTTTAAAATTGCTCAGGGATCCGTTACAATAGAGACAAATGAGCATACTACAGATATGTGTCTCTGTCACCTGAACTCCATCGTGGGCAAAGAAGGCTTTGGCGTCGGCCTCAGTTGCCAAGTTGAGGACGGTAGATTTGCTCCAGCACTGTGTTCTTCTCACTAACAAGGCATAAGCCCTGTCCTCGCTGTTGGAGTAACACTCTCCAAAGACATCTGCCACAACAGGAACAGTAGATAGTGTCAACCACCCGGCTACATCTTAAAAATTGCCACATCCACATACATATTTTATCCCCTTCCTTGCAGTGGGATTAGTGGGGTTTGTGTTGTTGGGTTTTGAAGGTCAGTGAAAGTACCTCTTGCTTTGTGTGGCCTTTTCCCTTTTTCCCTGATCACACTGTGAGCTGTTGTCATCAAATGGTTTATACTCACCAAGGGCAAACTGCTCATACTTGGCTTCCTTCATACTGCGTGCAGACTCGGCCTCAGATTCCAGTCGAGCCATCTCTTTCAGGATTTTACAGCCCGCCAGCGCTGCCGCCACCGCCTCAGGGCCCTGAAGGATTAAACAGGAGATGAATCCAAGAGATGGGTCTGAGAGGAGGGATCTGAGGAATCTAGTTGGGGAATTTAAGAGTGCTGCGTCTTTTTGCATCTCAATGAGGTGCGCTGTGTGCGTCAGGCTGCAATGAATACACTCCTGCTGCCTGCAACTTTCTCTACTGTGGACCCCCGTGTTTACCAACGATACTGATGTGATCAAGCCCTTAGGTTTAAGCGTCAGAAAACATTAATGTCTAAGATGGAAATGATGTCTTCCGGCTTCAATTTCAGTTCTTTCAGAGCAGCACCGTCAAAATCAATTTTTCCAAAACTCTACTGAGAGAGGGTAATTCATCAAGTCTTTTTTAATTGTTTTTCTTTCAAAGCTACATTATGTGCAGATCGATCTGGAAAAATCTACAACACCATCTCTGCTTGTTTATTTCAATAACTAAACTGAAATGAATAGAAACCAATGACACTTTGGAATTTTTGGTAGTTTTACAAATTATAAATCGTCTCCCTCTTCAGTAAAAGGGTAAACAGGCAAAACCAAAGATGTGGTCATGTATAGTTGGTGGAACAGTTCAACATTCAGGGAAATGTATTTTTTGGTTTTCTTACAGAGGGTAGCAGAAGAAGATAGATAACACTCTCATATCTGCCAATGCGTTATAAAACTGGAGCCAGGAGGCTCTTATCTTAGATTTGCATAATGACTTCATATGTAAATGTAAATTTCTCATCTAGCAAATTAACTTATTTCTTTTTAACCAATGTTTTAATATCAGATGGATGTCTTTATAGTCACACATGCAACTGAGGACAGGGGTAAAATTCTGTTTTTAGGAACAAAGAGGTTTTAGATCATCTTTAGTCTATAATAGTATTTTAGTGCATACAATTTTATTGCAATATTCTATATTCAATTTGTAATAGCAAACAATAATCAACTTATATAGCAATATTCATAGAAAGATTTATAACAACATGAAAAATGTCTAACTGAAGAGCAACATACAGGTCTCACTCAATGTTATGCTCAACATTCATCAATGATCAATGATTTATTTCATGCAGTATAATATTACTCCTAGGTTCATATGTATGTACATACAAAATATGACATATTTTTCCGCGATGATGCCTTCAAAATTAAAGATTCTTCAAGCAATCAAATTGAATTCAGAAATGCAGAATTGCCAGTGTGGCGAGTGGTGAAAGAAATTTAATTGCGGGGGACATACACACTGGCTGCAATTAGCATACTTTTTGATACCATTTTAAAAAAGATACAGGAGAAGAGACAATCTGAGTGGCCACTTGTGAGGTTACAATAATTGTTGGCCAAAGTTTGGGGGAGGACAATTAAGAATGAATAGGTTCTTTAAAGAGATGTTGAAAACAAAGAGCAGACATCGCTGATTGGTGTCATTTAAGCTATTCATAGACCATGAATCCCATGTCAGGATATATTTTTCATTCTCATCAGGGCTTTGGATACTTCTGCACTACCTCACCGCTCGATGAATAAATGGTCCCATGAAACGGCACAACCTTCATTTGAATAATGTTCTTGGAGATAAGATAGCTTTATAGTTCACCTCTGTTCTTGATAAATGTGTCATTTGCCGGGCTCTTTTATCTATAGTGACATTTTCATATGGCAGGACCGGCCTGCACCTGCACTGTGCTGGCCCCAACATCACTCTGGTTCACACACTGGATCCTGAATACAAACTAATACACTATAATTCAGCTCACTTCCGTTTGGTAATTTGAGTCGTCATTGCCAATGACCGGCACATTTAGCCTTTTATTGACTGAACCACAGAGCACTGAGATAGTACCAGCAGTAGATTAACTGACAATAGAAGCTGACAACACTGACCATGGCCCAAAAGTAGTTAGCCATCTGCTGTCGGTTCTGAAGGACGGCCCAGAGGAAGAGATCCCTCCAAGGATATTCACAGCGCGCTTCCAACTCGGGCAAATTCTTCTGGGTTTGGGACAGTCGACCCTTCGCTGGCTTCTCCTGGAGCACACAGATGCACTACATGCATTAAATATGAAACGTAAACACAGTAGCTGCACGCAGTTCACAGTGCATGCACTTAGTAAATGTCTCATTCATTCTATGACAAAATCTATGCAAAACCAGTTACTTCATCTGCTTAGGAGGCCATTTTTTTTGCCTTGTAGTCTCTCTGCCTGTCAACAGGATATGAGATATTATGTAAGCAGGTATTTTAAAATGTATGAGGTGAGTTTTTTTATAAAACATGCTGAGCAGGCATTCAGCCAAGAGACAATTACATTGTGGCCACGATCTGAGGTATAATTACTTCCCTGAGTTCATCACCTTTTGTAGCTGTAAAGCCTCATGCAAAAAGCATATTAATACACAACAAAGAGAGTGGCAATTCCATTGCAAATTGACAGGGTATATTTTGACAAGATTTCTTAGGTTGTATTAGCAAGTTTTGTTTGTGATGTTGATCCATCAATTCCTTTTGACAATTATGGTGAAACTGAAGGCCCATGTCCAGTGGTTCCTAACTTGGGGTCAGGACTGTCTGAAAACGACATAGTAGTGTCATATTACATTTTTACCTGATTTAATTGACTTGTTGTACGTCCTTATCAAGATGAGGACGATACTTTTACTCCTGCTAGTCCAAGATGGGGTTTGCCATTTAGGATTCACTGTTTTCCAGGTAAAAAGTACATTGTCTAATTCATTGAATCAGGCCTAACAGTTTCAAATGAAACAGTCCCAGGTGTTGCTCACAAATCAAAGCCAAATGCAAACTGAGACAAGTGTCACAAATAGACATTGTTTCATTGTAAGGTGTTACCAGCCCAAATGAATGAGAACACCGTGCAAGAGGAAATACAAGGTGGAATTGAACTCGTCATCAGTCAGAAGAATTTCTTGTTACATAAGATTAGATTTACTGGAATCCTTGGAGCCGGAGTGTAATACTCACTGTGGGGATCTTCTGGTAAAAGCCTTTGCAGGAATCATGGAGAAAGTCTTTCAGCACTTTGGCGACCTCGTAGAGAGTGAAACGGGGTTTCCTATCCCCTGTCTCAGGGGGGTGGTGCCCGGGTGGACCGGGCGTCCTGGCAGCTCCGAGCAGAAGCTGCTTCTCCTCATACTTCTTGAGGAGCAGGTTGTGAAGGAGGCTCTTCTCAGACACAGACCAGTAAAGCTCCTGCAGGCGGCCGTAGGTAAGGAACTCTCCCAGGTTCACGCCGTTGTCCACAAAGAGTCGCACAAAGTCAGGTTTGTCATTGATCAGTGCATCCATCATCACTTCTTCAAGGTCACAGGCCTGCAAAGATTGTGTGTATCTTTGTGACAATGGCTCTTGATTAATAAGATATCTTCTCTGCGTACAATATACACTGAGTGCTGTGTAATCTAGTTCATCTCTTGACATTCCCTCAAGTGGCACCATGACAAATGGGGTTTTCAGAGAAATGTCCTCACGACTAATGAATAAGTCTGTGTTCTTTAGCAAATGTTAGCAAGCTAATCCTAACCGTAAACAAGGGTAGTGAAAATGAATAGCATTAAACCCTGTAAAGTATGTTGGCTTTGTGTCATATTAGCGCATGTAAATTAGCATTTATCTCAAAGCTCCACTGTGTAACAACAATAGCCTTACCAGAACGGCTAGTATGTTGGCACACTCATGCATGCTTTATTTAAATGTTCTATATGTGCTGAACTTTGACTTGGTTGTAGATTGAACATTTAGAGTGATTGACCTCTAATCGAAATTTTACCATGTATTTGTCTCACCTTCCAGTCCACATCTCCATTAAAGATGTCGCTCTTGGCAATGTCCACCCTGTTCCAGGCCACAGCCAGCTTCAGTTCATCCAGGAAGTCTTGAGCTTCCTGACTTTGACTCTTACAAGCTGACACCACACACACACACACACACACACACACACACACCCATTAGACTTTAACTATCGATATATAGCTGTGCATCAAACGTTTCAAAACCTATGAAGTGCACAGAATGTCAAGGTTCTCTCTCCATGCAACTGTCGCGTATGATCAAAAATTGCAAGTTTCATACTAATAACACACATCCCGCAAATGTATTTTACCTTTGACTAGGGCTTTGAGGATGACTGTATCCAGCTCAGAGCTCTCCTGTTCAGGGTCGTGCACAGTAAGAAGATGCCCGTGATCAAGTACCTTCTGGATCTGATGGACAGGTTTACAGTCAGTTAATACTAATACCCCAGTTGAATGGAAATATTTGCTTCTTTTTTTATCGCTAATGCATTGTTTTCTCAAATAACAATCAATTATCTCTGTTTGTCAGCTTGAAATAAACATGTTACATTATTGGTATTCTCCCCCCCCCCCTCCTCCTTCATATCCTTAATTAGGTCATCACGTACACATTTTGAAGATAATGATGAAAATCCCACATAAGAATCCCTCCCAATCTTTCCCAGCGTGTCCCATTTTCCTGCCAACACTCTCAAGTCTTGTGATGTGCACATCTGTGTATGTGTGTGCCTGCTTCCATACTGTGCTCATCGCTCTCACCAGCTTGACCCAGTTACTGATGTCTGTGCTGTGGTGTGCGTTCGGAAAGGTGTCCAACAGTAGCTCATGAACGCTGTCCGTATCCCAGCATCCCCTATTCATCAACGCGACAAGGATGTCAGCCACGCCTCCCGAGCCTGCCAAGATCAGCCATGGTGTCGAATTACCAATGCCTTTGTACATCCTCTGCGGAGAGAGAGAGAGAGAGAGAGAGAGAGAGAGAGAGAGAGAGAGAGAAGGAGACAATATTCAAGACTTACAGGCAAAAAAAACTCTCACACGACCTCCTTTTCCCCCCCGAATAACTTCTCCATGAAACGTAAACAGAGAATTATATTGATCAGTGTCAGCTGTGTTCCATAATCTCGCTCATGGCTCTACTTATGCAAATATATCGGTGGGCTTTCGAGCCAAAGAGATTAGTTTTGTGAAAAACGTGAAGAATTAGTTTTTCTCACTCTGGCTTTGGCAAGGCCATTTCAAGAGGTGGCACAACCAACATTTTGATTGGGAGTCTAATTCTCAAGACATAAGCTATTGTTCCAAGTCAGATTGGCCACATTCATGTGACAAAACGGGCATCGGGCTTTCTAAAAGGTATTTTTGCAGTCATGTCTTTAAAGTCCTTAGAGTGACTCGCACACAATGTTTAAAATTAAACTCACCTTTAGTATCCTGGGTTCTCCATGCACTAACAGACACAGAACAGGGATCTCAAAACTGCCTGCACCTGCAAGCACCAAAAAGAACATTCATAATAATATATTTTCAGAGTCTCGGATTGTTCCCACTATTGAGTGCATGGGGCATATGCTTTTTTTATCCCTCAAGCCTGATGGAGCCATGTTTTCGAGAAGAGGTCCCTTTTCTTTTTGTACTGTACTGTGAGAATGTGGACCACACAACATACTGTACATTCCTGATGTTTCTTTTAGGCTGGTCCAATGATCGACAGTTGTTGGCAGTATTGCACAAAGAAGCATAGCAGTGCCAAATGCCAAGGCAGAGGAGAGTACAAGCTAGCCGAGATTGAAGTAAACAATAAAAAAAAATAGTTTTTAAAATGTTTACATCTCAATACATAGGCTTTGCAAAGGTTTTATAAGGAAGGAAATGCACCAAACACATTGGTTAAACCTCAAGGATACATTGAGGAAATGTACTTTGGTGACAAACACTCAACATTTGTATTTTTCTGTAAAAAAGATTAAAAGGGGTTATTTTTATTACACACAAAAAAACGTTTAAATTAGTGCCAGTTACGTTTTAACAAGTTTGATGTTTAAAACCAAAGCACACTTGAGGGACGGGACTTAAAAAAAAAACCCCAAGGCTGTATTTCAGTCTTTAAAAAATATATTTCTTACTTCCCTTGGGCAGTGAAAAGTCGATAGCCACCACGCAGAATTTCAATCGCAAACATATAAAAAAAACAGCTCTGAGCAGATGTGTTTTTATTATACTACTGCACTTGTGTCAAGTGTTGAGGCAAGTCATGTGAAAAAGTCTTAAAATATGAAGCAGCCCCCAATACGACAAACAAGGACTGTGATGCATCTCAATGCATAATTTAACAACATGAAATAGACCAAATGTTGGCACGTGTCCTCCTACTTTTAATATTGAAGTTAATTTTATTATTTAAATGTATGTCACTATTGATCAGGAAGACAAAACAAATGCAGGGCTTTAAATATTTAATGAAATTATTTTAAAATTCTGTTATCATTATAGAATTCTCTCTAATATGTGTTAGTATTTGAATAATACAGCTATGCCATGTTTGTATATGTGTGGTTCAATATGTGTAGAACATGATACATGGTTTAATGGAAAATCAATAGAAATTGCATCTTTCCATTACTGGTATAGCCAGCAGTAACCTGAATGCTTTACCTCCATAACCAGTGCGCTGAAGAGAGATGTGTTTGAGCAGCTTCACGCTCATTTCAGCGGTGGCTCCTGGTCTGTTGGGATCCTCCTCCATCATCACAAAGTGAGAGTGGTGACTGTCCAGGGAATAGACTGACCCGTGAGGCAGGTCCTGTGGCATGTAGGCTGCAGGCTCATCTGCCTTCAGAGTGGGTTTGTAAAGCAGAAGGACAGCGACAGGATGCACACAAGAATGGGAAAGATTTCAATATGTTGTCATTGATGCATTGCTGCCGTTTTATGAGCTCTTTATTGGCTTTTTGTGTTGGATTTTTTGGTACAGAAACCTTGGCGGTGAGCAGTGCCTCCCGGTTGTGGATCATGTTCCAGGGTGTGATGCCAATGGCCACCACACGCACTTTAGAGGAGGTGCTGGCTAAGGAGTGGTCTCTCACCGCCTGGCCCAAGTGCTTGGTGATGCCAAAGCGAAGGCCATTAGTTAAAATCCATGCCCCTGGAGAACAGAGTAGCATTGCATGATGTGGCATAGTAGACAGAGTTGTGCACTTGATAGAGAGCCTCTAACATGTGCATATGTATCAAACCATAAAGTTGTGGATTGAACAGCTGCCCAATTGATTATGCTAATTATATTATTTCCTTATGTTCTTATATAAAGCCTTCTGTGTCTGTCCGCCTGTCATATTAAAATTCATTAATTTTTATTTTTGGCTAATTATGCAATTTAAAAACACATGAAAAAAAAATATGATTAATTATTCATGACTCTAATTTTGGACTTGATAGATCTAAATAAAAAGCTTTCATCTTGGTGATGTGTTGTTTTTTTTAGCAGCTCTGCTACCGGCCAATAGAGGGCAACCGCGAGCTGATTCTCTATCATTGACGGTTGATTTTCAAAAGCCAAGGTCACTTGGGTCCCTTGTTGATTCTAACCTGTGCTCTGTGCAGCCTTCACAAGTCCCTTTCTCAGAGTGTCCCTTAGCCAGGGCTTCATCTGAGCCACCTCATCGCCTCCCACCAGCGCCACCACCAGGTGTGGAGGAGCAAGGCCCCACTCTTCTGTCAGTGTCTGGTAGATCTGGACTGGGTCTGTGTTGCTGTGCACCCTCATAAACTGTACAGAGAGAGAGAGAGGGATATAGAAAGAGAGACACAGAGAGAGAGAGGGATATAGAAAGAGAGAGAGAGAGAGAAACAGACACGTTGACGTCAGCATGCCTGCTGCCTTTTTGCAGTTACATAACCTTTAGTAATTGTTATGTACTTTCACCTTTCCTCTCGTCTTGCCCGCGCCAATGAAGTCGATGTCGCCCACTCTTCCGGTTGCCCAGTGACTCTTCTCTCTCTTTATTCTGCCGGCTATTCCTCTGGCTACAGTGTTCAGTGTCTCGTCCACTGTAGAGCAGCAGGAGCAGCCCAACAGGGCACTGAGGGGAAACACACAATAAATGGCTATGTGAAATGTATCATACAGTCCCTTTCTAACAACACTTGATAGTAAGAAAGAAGATCTGTTGTAGTGTGATATTTGATCTACACTTCACCAAAGGGGGTTATAGTGTTGTTCTGTTTGCTTGTTTGATGATTTTTCTAACAGGGGGTTTCAAAAACTACAAAAACAAAATTCTGGAAAGATAATCCCCTTGGATCATGAATTCAAAACAGAAAGGCAGCAACAAATTCCATGGAAGGTTTATGTCTCTAGCCCATTTCTGTCCACATGACTTCCCAATAAAAGGCTTTTTTGCTAAACTTTCTTTTCTACCTAGTATATAAAAGACACATTCATCCATATTTCGAGGGTCCAAGCTTTCTCCAGCATCACAACACATTTTACACAGAAGCAGATGCAGATGTAGATGCAGAGGTGGATAATAAACCTCTATGCAATATTTAGTTTTTTGCATGTGTCATTAAAAAAATATCCAATTTGGAGGATTTCGTGTCATTAGTTTGAGGTCTTCTGGGTTCTTGATTGTGTATCTATTGTCCATAATCTGCTGTATCAAGAATGCAGAACATTTATACAGAACTTTTCAAAAGTATTTACCAGTTGAGAAATAATTATATTACACAGCTACGCAATTATGACCAGCCCTCATCAATATTTCAAATAGAAAACTATACATTACTACAACACTTTGAAAGCCATAGTTCAAGTACAAATGTTTGCTTCCTGCATCTCTTCTCACTGGGTTGATCAAATTGTTTGCTGATGTCTTTCTGTTGATCTGTTGGGGTTTGCCTCATCATGAATACTGAACAGCACTCTGATTAGTTTCAGATGAGAGCTTCTGCCAATTTAATGAATGTACTATATTTATAACATCCTGTGGAGAGTGTGGGCCTTTATGTTGTTTTGTTGATTTGTTTTTGACTTCGACACACACACACACACACACACAAGCACACACACACACACAGACACACGCACAAACACACGCGCACACACAGACACACGCGTGCGCACGCTCTCTCAACACACACACACACACACACACACACACACACATACCTGTGCTCCTCACACACATGTCGAGGATATAGGCCTTTCTGTTCTGTTTTTACTTCTACGTCAAACATACACATGCACACACACACGCGAGCGTGCAAACACACAAACACCTGCGCTCCCCTGACCCCACACACACACACACACACACACACACACACACACACACACCTGCACTCCTCTAACCACTCCACACACACACATACACACACACACACACCTGAGGTCCTCTGACTAATCCACACATACACACACACACACAAGCGTGCAAACACACAAACACCTGCGCTCCCCTGACCACCCAACACACACACACACACACACTCACACACACACACACACACACACACACACACACACCTCTCCTCCTCTGACCACTCCAGAAAGTCCCCACATCGCAGACATCGCGACTGTGGCCTCAGATGCGCCTGTGAACAAAAGAACACGCTGATATTATGTCCATTTGAGGCCAAACCCCATTACGACAACCTCACCACTCTTGTCACAAAGGGGGAAGGTTCTTAGAAGCACTTGTGGTCAATGCAAAGTTGGCAGAATTTTCATCCTCGCTTCATATGCAAAGTGCTTGATGCATGATGTTTGAACTGGAAATGCACAAAACACCGTCACTCTCGTACCAGAAAACTGGGCCACAGAGCTGTGAGCTCACACCAGAACTTCTGAACATAAGCCCCTTTGAAGTTGTATCACATTACAATAATGTATAGGTGTTATTAATGTACGCAGTCTTCAGTGTGCTTTTGACATTATGCCTTTATTGGTATGTTTATTTTTTCTCAATGAACACCGCCTGAGTCTGTTCATGTCTGAATTATTCTTTTTATAGATATAAATGAACGGGATTAAGGAAGGAAACTCATTAATTATTGATAAGATTATCCCTTTGCCTGACTAAACACAGACTTTTCGTAGCACACCATGTTTATGTGGAGACTTGGGCTGCTCGTGAAAGATGATTAGAGCAGAAACTCACCACATTGCACATATTTCCTTGACAAAAAGTAGTATCTTCTCTGGGTACCATTAACTAACGAAAGTACCTAATCGAGTGGTGGTGCATTGGTTAACAAGCTGACTGAGAGTCAATTTGTGTTTAGCCATCTGTTTTAATGTAAGTGAGCAGCTTGTTGTGGAAGCCTTTATTTGACTACAGGCCTGGGTCTAGAGAGGGAAAGACAATTGGGCATGCAAACAGGGCGGTTTGCATGCAAAGGTAGAGGAAAGGATGCCAAGCTTAGTGTGTGTGTGTGTGTGTGTGTGTGTGTGTGTGTGTGTGTGTGTGTGTGTGTGTGTGTGTGTGTGTGTGTGTGTGTGTGTGTGTGTGTGTGTTTCCCTTAGACACACACACTTTATATCTAGCTTGAAGTCTGAAATAATTACCATATATTTTATGAAGCAGAAGAGATGATGACCTAGAATGTCTTTTTCAATTTGTGTCATTTCCAGACAGCAAACACAGAGCAATAGTATACATTTGTTTAAATGCAATGTTTAGTGGTAATAATTTAGGCCTCTTATAAAAGTACATCATAAGAAGGCAATATTGCAAAAACTGAAGTTTGAAAAGTGCTTAATAGATTTTGAAATATGTGTTTAAATTTGTAATACTTTAAAAAAAACACTGAAGGTAAAGTAAGTACATCTTGAAGTTTGTATGGGGAAGACAAATAACTGGGAAAAACTTCTGCATCATCTTCAAGTCAAACTTTGTAAGCATTCCCTCCGGATATTAAATCATACACATGTTTGATTTTACAGCACATTAATCATAGTTTGTGTTCATAGACAAACTTAAAACTTTGGTCATCCTGTACACTACATATTTTAACATTCCACAGATAATCAACAGAAAAATGGCAGCTGCTACACTGTTAATACTCACCAGCGGTGTGTCTTGTCCCGCCTTCATGGCTGAAGTGAATGTCCCTCTCGTCCTCCTGCTGAAGAACACCTGTAAGGGCTGAAGGCTTTTCCCTTCACAGCCCTCAGGTCAACCACCTGGGCCACCAGGAAGTGGTTAAAAGGCGGGGCTTTCCCTCCAGCCAATCACAAACGCTGCTGGGCACCAATCATTTGCATTTTGGTCAACCGCTGCAAAACTGCTCTCATCAGGACCACACATTCCTGATACCTAATGGGAACACTTGTATTTCGAAGGCTTAGCTGTTAGTAAGTTGACAACTTTGTGTGAATGTGTGTGCGTTTGTGTGTGTGTGTGTGTGTGTGTGTGTGTGTGTGTGTGTGTGTGTGTGTGTGTGTGTGTGTGTGTGTGTGTGTGTGTGTGTGTGTGTGTGTGTGTGTGTGTGTGTGTGTGTGTTAAGGTTTTATTTGTTTGGTATGTTCAAGGACATTTAAAAAAATACAACAAAACCCAAATTTCCGGGAAGCATAATGGAAAATAGGTACAGATAAAGAGTATAACTTTTCCTGTTAGCTTCGGCATGATCACCACTCTGTCAATGTGACAGCTTTGCAAAACTTAATGTGAGCTGAATGGAGACAAATGTGTAGAGTGTCTGCTGAATTTCAGATTAGCATGGTGCTCCATCATAAAGAGCTGCTTTAAGTGTCTCCACTTGTGCGTTACGCCTACGTTCTTTACTCAACCATCATAAGTTAACACTGGGTGGGAATACATAAGCAGTACTTCAAAAGGCTTGTGGCCAGTGGTTGACTATGGCTGGCTATGGGGCATAAAATGCACACTTTGACGCACTAGTAGTTGGACCCAACAGATCCAACACTTTTGCATATCAGGCCCTGTGGAGGTGTGCCTCTGGTCAGTATGAGCCTGAAGTTTGGAGATCAGGCTTGAAGGACACCAGATTGATGGGCTTACTAGTTTATCAGTGATAATTTAAAAAAAAACTGTTTTGTCAAGCAGTAATTATAATATAATTAAGATATAGGAAGAGTTGGGTAAAGAAAGCTGTCAGAGCTGAAACAGCTTTTTAGTTACTGTCTTGAGCTACATGTACATTTCATATCCTGATTTGAACTAGTCTTTAGAAGTATTCGGCCACAACAGTCAAATATGCCTGTTGAGGCCACTAATCACTTTTCCCTGCAGGGTAAACTGTAGCGATGCCATTTGGCGCTTTGTTCATCCATGACATACAGTGACCTACACAAAGCAAATGAACCGAAATGCAATAACTGCAAAGCTGAGGATTTTAGGTTTGTGTTGCTCTTGCTAATCAAACAAATGGAAAGTAGGATGAACTCACACTGATGAATGGTCTTCATCACACAATGTAGAGCCCACATGTCGCCCCCTCCCCCCTCTATCCGCCAATTCAGATAGCTGCAGCCAATCAGCGTCCTCTTCTCTTTGTGTACAAACAGAGCAGCGTGCGCACTACTGCCTTTAAATGGCCCTGCAGGCTATGTTTTGACTAGAGCAGACCAGAGGAACACAGGAACACCCGCATAAACACTCCACTACTACTACCATTTGAAAGATGAATCCCATCCCCAGGCACAGAATGTCGGTGTGCAGGAGTCTGTTTGGCCCTGTGGACCAAGAGCAGCTGCGTCGGGACTTGACGCAGAAGATGCAGGAGATTACCGAGCAGGACAGCCGAAGATGGAACTTTAACTTCCAGACTGAGACGCCACTGGCCGGCCGGTTCCAATGGGAGGAGATACCCGCAGACTGCGCTGCTGCCGTCTACCAGGACCGGGAGCCCGCCGTGTGTTCTCCAGACACCGTGGAAGGGGACGAGGACAGGGCTAGCGACCATGAAGAAAGCTCAGGCGCCGACCAGGAGAACTGCTCAAACATTTCAAACATAACAAACAAGCGTCCCGCCGAAGTTACGCCCGTCCGGAGGAAGAGGACGCACTCCAAAACGACCACCAAGCCCATAAATAACGCGCGAATTACAGGTGAGGAAAAATCTAAGATCCACCATAATGCTATTTCATCCTGTCCCCTCCTGTTATTCAAGTATTCATTTAAGCTATTATAAGTGATTTAACGTCTTGTTTCTTTCCTGGCAGATTTTTTCTCAAAGAGACGCAGGACGACAGAAACAAAGAGCGTCCTGAATCCTCATCACACCAGTCCAAGTTCCAGCGAAGGAGCTCTGTGCAAAACAATAAGATGAACATGCTGCTGAAAATGAACTTGCATTTATCTGAACTATGCCATGGCCTTTTACTGCACCGATTTATTTTATTAGGGGGCCAAGCCCGAGTAGGGCTGGGACCGCGTTTTGCAGAGCAACGCGGTTCCCAAGCCCTGCGGGGCAGGGAACCCTATTGTTCTTGTAGGGATTATTCCTATTATTTTTCTCCGCGTAAAAGTGGTGCTGCAGCCCAAACCGTAAAGGGTTGGGACATGCCACTTCCAGGGCATATTCAGGTCCGTACCCCGTACGCAGACAAAAAAATTCAGACATCCCGGCCAGTAGGTGGCGCTACAACAAAGGAAAAGGCGTTTTGGGCTATAACTTCCGCACCGAAAGTCCGACAGTCAAAAACTTTATATCCACAGATGCCCACAAGTCAGCTGCATCTTTTGAGATAGGCCACGCCCATTTGCGATAGGATAGATTTTTTGCTACGTCGCAAAAACTGTGTCAGTCACCAAAACATACTCCTCCTACAGTTTTTGCCCGATTTGGACGAAACCAAAAGCATTATGCTTTACCGACTCCCACGAGCAAAAGTGGGTCAAATAGTTTTTCTACGACCATTGGAAGACCAAACGGTAGCGCTTTAAAGATTCGCAAAAATTCCTTAAAAAAAAAAGAAAAGGGGATTTTCTTGAAACTGAAGGGAGACTATCATGGGGCATACCTGAGCCTATGGCAAAAATATGGGAAAGAAATTTTTATGTGGGCCGGACTTATTAAAAAAAATAGTTTTTCAATTTTTTTGCCTGTTTTCGCCATTTCCTAAGTCTTTCGGCGGGAAAATGGGAAAATTCAAAAAAGTGTCTTTACAATGGAGAGGATGACAATTTGATTTTGCTATAACTCCCCAACCGAACATCGCACATTCAAAAACTTGACATCCACTTGTTTGGTACATTGAGCTGCATCTTTCTATCTAACGTAGTTTTGCGAATGTCATCCATAGGGGGCGCCAAAACCACAAAAAGCAAAGGAAACGCGTTTGGGGCTATAACTCCCACACCGAACATCCCACAGTCAAACACTTAATATCCACAGATGCCCACAAGTCAGCTGCATCTTTCTACATAACACAGTTTTGCGAATGTCATCCATAGGGGGCACCAAAACCGCAAAAAGCAAAGAAAACGCATTTGGGGCTATAACTCCCACACAGAACATCCCACAGTCAAAAACTTTACATCCCCGGATTCCGTGAAGCGAGGGGCCGGCGCCGCGGATGACGACGCCCGATCCCGAGTCGCGTGGGAGGCTTGGCCCCCGTTCACAACTGCTTGCAGTTCTAGTTTTAATTTATTTTATGTTATTGCTTATTTTAGTCTCTGCTGGGGTTAATTTATATCACTGTGTGATATTTATTCTATTTATGGACTTTTATTTAATTTCGTTTAATTTTCGTCTGTTTGTTTGTTGTTTTTAAACAATTTTTCAGTATTATTGAAATGTGAGTGAACTCACATTTTTTTGTTATGTGTATTGTCTTTCTTTTGATGTTTCATCTCTTTGTCAAACTGTTGGTGAATTTGCATAATATTAGGAGTAGTTCCAGTTGATTATACAGAGAAGCACTATTTTATTCATTGTCATGTTTGCATGAATTAACCGATGTGTAACTGAGATTCAGATCAAAAAGATGAAATGAAAATATTGCAATTTTAATAAAACTGTTACATCAGTGATTCATTTACTTACGATTGTGTCATTATTAATATTTTTCGCTGTCTGCTTTTGGAATCTTTCCCTTTAACACGCAGAGCAAAGAGAAGTCATACAACCTGCAGGCAAAAACCCAATAATCCAGTCCTAATTAGTCAGTAGACAGGGGCTAATTCTTTGCATCCAACATTCAGCGTCTTCATTTTTGTACCCTATCATCTTGAGTAAAATAAGTCAGAAAACCACCAGTTTTCCTATACAATGCCTCAAAAATGTACAGTGACATACTAAGGTGTACAGTACGTGTCTACAGCCTCCTAGTCAACTGGGGCCTGCAGCACATATTGTAAACAGTGCAGGATATAGCTACAAACACTTATTTTCAATATATGAAATAATGAATGTGTTTCTATTTGTATTAATGAAAGTGCTAAAATGTGCATAGGCGTCACTTCAGTTTAAGGTATTAAAAGTAAAAATAAAACTGTTCTCATGTGAGAGTAACACTTCATCTAGCAGCTGTTGTGATAATTTACTGGTGTTTAGAAAAACGCCCTTGGAGTTCTATAATTGTAACCATTTGGGAACAGAATTTTAAATTATTAAACTTTCAATATGGCTGCAGTATGAAAAACTGTGTCCTTGGTGGGTTTATATGCAGGCTTTGTGAGTAAACTCATCGTAAGTGTCTCTCTTTCTCTCTCTGAAGCCGTGGAAAAATCAATTCAAATTGTAAGTGTGTCAATCGAAAGGCAGAGAAACGTAGTAATTACATTTTCCGGGTTGTATTATGAGATGTTTCATAATCACAATCATAAGGGCTGCTGTGCTGTCAGGCTTAAAATTGCATCCGTTAATATGAGCTGCAACTGCCAAATTAGTTCATCAGAGAGACCAAATCCCTAGGGAGTCTTGTCATCCCCCACAGTGTTGGAGTTTCATCTCTGAAAACATTTTAAGGGGCCATCTGGACGGAGTGCAGGACAATGGCCACAAAGCAAGAGTGTGCCGTCCATTTCACCTGCAAATCAGCCTTTGGAAATCCTCGACCCCCCCCCCCCCCCCCCCCCAACCCCAACCACAAGGCCTGCCCTCAACTTTTCTCTTTTCACTAGGTCCCTTTTCATAGTCAAAACAGCTATTATCATTGACATGTGCCCAAACCCACACCACTAATGTTTATTCTAATAATGGTTTGTGTTTACGTGTGTGCTACAGGGGGCAAAGGCGACTGTGTGGTCAAGTATAGAAGAAAGAGTAAATATCATATTTACTTTAAAGCCTCAATGACCAAGAACAACTGATGTGTTACTTTTCTATTAGGGAGCGATCATCTAACATTGATTTGCAGTCAAGAAATCAATAATCAAATTATCCCATGGGTTCCCAATTTCCCCACCTACTAGCTTAATTAAATTCCCTTAATGATGTACTACCAGCTGCTAAGTTCATAATCAGCAAATGAAGGTGTCACAGAAATGGAGTGACTGTGTCAATTAGTATCACAGTGTTGTTGAATGTATTAGAAATGCACCTTTAGATTCACATAAACCAGATTCAGATAACGCCTATGCTGCAAAATCTCCTAATGCTCAGGAATGGAAATGGCATTCATCTCCATAATTTTGGCTTCTTGTGATCGGGCTTGTATCAAATTGGCCAAATTAGAAGATGCTAAGCGAGGAAAACTGCAGGGACGGCAGCAGTCATTAGGACATGCAAATCCAGAAGTGAGCTAACTTTTCTTGATTTGATGCATAATCCATCTAGAAGTGTATAAATGGAGTTTGAAATGCACCATCATTTACAATATTTTGTACATTTGCTTCTTGGTAAATCTAACTGTGACGATTCAACAAATAGCATCTTGGTGAATTGTAGCCTTAAATGCTGCATTTTTTGTTATATACTGTAACTATTCAACCAGAGCATTTATTCAACTGAAAGACTATTTAGTTTGGTTGTTTTCATATGGATTGATCCACCATATTGTTTGAGTGTTTATGACAGTTGTAACAGATCTCCTCTCCCAATAACCCAAATAACCCTAATTACAGGTGGGGGTGTGGTGTGGGGTGCCCTTAATGAAACTCTCCCTCCACCCACGTCCTGGTCAGCACAAAGGCCAACCACCCTCAGCACACTTTAGGAGGTTGGGGCCCATTGTTACGGACACCAGAGGCAGATGGCCATTTGGGACTTTTCTCCACATGACCACTTGTGTGATGGAATGCCTGGACACCCCATCGATGGTCAGCGACGGAAAGGTCACCATCTGCTGCCCAAAGGTCGCCTGCCTATAGAGCCTTGCTTTAGACATGCTTTTTTGTTCTTTCCATAAGTCAGTGGTGGTGACACGACCTAGCCACCCCCCACCTCACAACAATGATGAAAAATTCCGCAGCAGACACGAGTGATACACCGTTATCAAAGTTACTTAAATGAAGCTCTTACAATGTCAAAGTGAAGCACTCTAAGGAGACTAAGGAGAACCACCTTTAAAACCATTCACTAAATGCAAAGTCAGAACTATTTTCTTTTATCAAACACCTCTTGCAAAAGGCAAAAAAATCCCACTGGAACTGAAATATTCAGCACATTTGTTTTAGTGAGAGATTCCCCTTGAGGTGCCACACTGAATACATAGCTACTCTGTAATCATAACCATAATCTTTTATAGCAACAGTAAAATATTTCTAAACCTTTACAGAAAAGTGAAATGGAAACAGCGAAAACTGATTTTGATTAAAGTGAAAATTTACAAAGCCTCTCCCCCGAGGGGCTTGCTCTAAAATGTGTTCTTTCACAGGAATACAGAAACCTAAATCAAGGAACGTGACGCTGTGGCAAGAAATTGAGGAAACACAGAGACTTGATAATAACTATAACAATTGTATTGCTATATAAGAATAGTCTATTGCTAAACATTTACAAAAAGTGAAACGAAAACAGCATTTTGATTCAAGTGAAACTTTTCAAGATAAATATTGAATTAAATGTATTAAACTTCTGAATTTACACAAATACATGATATTGATTTGCAGCACATGATGCCATGGCAGTGGCAATATCTTTGGCATTGACCTATAATAATGAATCTCACAGGGAAATAAAATAATCTACACCTCAATGTTATGAAAAATAGTATTATGCTGAACAATATGCTGAAAGATCAGTGTTGAAATCTAAATAATGTTGATTTGAGATACAACATATTTCACATAACTATCAACATTCAAATTCATTCTGCGAAGTTGATTTAAAAAAGGGTTCAAATTCTTACAGCTTCATTCTGTTTGGCAAACTGTGGAACAAGTAGAAAAGTTGCCTTCACTTTCTGACTTTTTTACCCATTCCAAAAAACCAGCCTCTGGACATTCATCATTGCATGCCATGGAATAATACAGTATATAGCAAAAAACTGCTTTTTCACATTGATTGTAGCTGTTTTGCTTGGTGTCGGGATCTGTCTATCTGTACCAACACCTCATCACATGAAATTCAAATTTTCAGACAACCCCTATAGAAAATTCAAGAAAATAGCTTTTAGCTTTTAGCTAAGGATGGATGGATGGATGGATGGATGGATGGATGGATGGATGGATGGATGGATGGATGGATGGATGGATGGATGGATGGATGGATGGATGGATGGATGGATGGATGGATGGATGGATGGATGGATAGATAGATAGATAGATAGATAGATAGATAGATAGATAGATAGATAGATAGATAGATAGATAGATAGATAGATAGATAGATAGATAGATAGATAGATAGATAGATAGATAGATAGATAGATAGATAGATAGATAGATAGATAGATAGATAGATAGATAGATGAATAGGAAGAAAAAAATGCATTTGATTTAAATAGGCTATTTTTAATTGTAATTCAACTGTACTAAAAAACTATAAAACTATTTGGTTTCAGGTTTTAGCTGCTGTCATCCTGACTGGCGGTGGTGCTGGGGGGAGGGTTGGTGTTGCTGGCGATGTTGCAGAAGGAGGAAGTGGATGAGGAGAGCTGGTCGTAGCTGGGCAGGCTGTCCTGGCTGGGGAGGACGTTAAATGTCTGTCCAGCCCGAGGCCTCGTCCGGGCTCCACCTTCCCCTTCACCCGCCTCCCTCTGGTCCAGCAGAAAGGCCAGGGACTCGGCCACACGGTTCATAGTCTGGTCAATGTGTGTTATCTATGACAGTTCAATCAAATAGTGATAAAGGGAAGCAAAGTCACATACTGGGTCACATTTAGAATCCCCCTATACAATATGCTGTACTTGACTCAGTTCCCCTTGTAACTCAGAACATCACAAAAAAAAGCATTTCTCAACAATAAATCAACTCTGTTTGTTTGGTTGAAAGACAGGAATTTGAGGTTGTCATGGAGTTTTTTGTATTTTCTTTGTATTGTTGATTTGACACATCTCAAGAAGAAGCGGAGGAAAAACAATCTCATGCTTTCTTTTTAATCGCTGCAGAACTGGCGCAGATCTATTCAAGCTTTAGACTTGAAGCAACAATAACGGGGCCACACTTCAATGCACAGCGATTTCATATTCCTTATGTTACATATTAGTTAGACATCTGTTGTCATTATCACCAACCTCTCAAATTGAATCCTAACGGAAGTTGATCTGTTACTTTTCCATAGAAGTTCACATTTCAGAAACAAAACAATCGATCCGAAATAGTAAAAGGCGAGGGAAGGGTGCTACAGTTTTCCCCTGAAGTTGCAAAAATCACCCACCTTGTCCTCCATCCTGTTGAGTCTGAATCCAATTGAGTTGGTGCCTTTGTCTTTAGTTCGGTCTTCAGGAGGGAGACAATGGCCCAGTAAATAACAAGACAGCAGTATTAGGGACTGTGGTTTGTTCAATAGGCACTGTACTTTATTTTGCAGTTAGCAGTGGAGTGATTCATTACCTGTGCTTGTCTGGAACAAAGTTATCTTCCCTAAAGACTGGTCCAGCCTGGGAGAAAACAATGGGAGGCCACATTTACACACTGTCCCTGTATTTCTTTCTCTACCTCTCTCTTTCTACTATTTGTCCATGCATTACTCAGGGGAACAAATCTATAACAGGCGCTTGTTAGTAAAGCAGTTCACCTTCTCTGCAGCTCCTTGATTCGCACCATGAGGCTGAGGTGACCCTGGGAGTATTGCTCAATCACGTCTCGCACATCGTACGGCTTACGAGCTTGCTGCAATGGCAAATAAGAAAGGTTCATATTTTCATCAGGAACTCCTTGTTAGGCATACAACTTTTACTTAGCTGTCTTACATTATTTGTTTTTTTTACTCTTGTATGAAGTCAGGGAAAAGATGCCAAAAGACAACTGTACATACTGTACTTTATTCGAAATACATCAGATTAGTTTGGTCACTCAGAATGTACATGTTGAAGAACTGACCAAAACGGAAAACCCTATTATTTTTTGTCACCTGAAAGTACAGATTGGTTAGTTAATTTGCATGTGCTGTTTTCATTAATAAAGATATTTTGAAATAAAATAGTGTCTTACATACCTGAAAATTTCTTTTGGCCACCAAATAACGCATTTTCTGGATCACCCGGATGGCTTTTCGGTGTGAATCTGTCAATCTATGTAAAAGGGTTACATACGTGTTCATATCACTTAATAATACACCCAAAGGGAATATAATGACAATTTTTGTGGTGGAACAAACTGTTGAAATATCTTTTTTAAAAACAGCAATATCAGAGAGAGAGCATATGAGCAATAGAGAGTAACCATGTAAACATTATGCCTTTCAATATCAATACCAAGGTGAAGAAATACGATTTATGTGAACTTTTCCACATTGAGAATCTATGCATCTTATATTTATAATGACTTAACAATATGGTCAATAAAGAGTTGAATTAAATGTGCAACTTTCCACATAAATTTGACAAACCTGGTAAAATGTTCAAGCTTTTTTTTTCAACAAGTGTGTGCTCATGCTTGAATAAAAAAAGTGGTAGTTTCTCACAATGGTTCAATTTAGCATGGGATTTGATGTGGCATTGCTCTGTGAAAACAGCTGGTTACGTATTTTGGAGTCAGCAGAGCACAGAGTGATCTTTTGCATTTCCACAATGCTGCTGCTGCATACAATTCCACCTCTGCATCATTACCCCACCGTTTAAAAGTCCCACGGGTCAAAAATTGTCGCACCATTTGTATCACTTACTGTGCACTTACATTTCACAGCAGTTACTTAACACTCATTTACTATCCCATATCGGTCTCAGGGACTCAGCAAGGGAGAAGTGCTTTTCCCTAATAGAGGATCATTACACAGCAGAGGCAAGATTTCTCTGGGGTTCGGCATATTACAAGGGTGAATTAATAAAATAGCAAAAAAACAAAAAACAAAATGTTACATTGACATATACATTCAATGTTTTCTGAGGAGCTCATTGAAACCCACTCACACATTAGTGGCATGGCATTGCAATGCGGTGGCGGTGAACTCACTGTGACACTGAGCAGACAGGAGGCAGCTCGTTGTATCGCTCTGGCTCCAGCTCCAGGTCGTCTGCAAAGCTGCAGTTCCTCCGGAGGGGGCCGGGAGACGGCACGTCCAAGAGGCCAGGGCTTCTTTTCACTGCACACCGACATGCGCACACACACACACACACACACACACACACACACACACACACACACACACACACACACACACACACACACACACACACACACACATTAGACTCTAACTATCGATAAATCTGTGCTTCCAAAAAAGCAGTGACACTGCTGATGAAGTTTGGCTGCTTCCGTGCTGAGTCGAAAAATAAATGAGGCGGTATAATGCATCAGCTCGCCAAGCTAAAAGTCACAGCCACAGGAAATGGCTGAAAGAAAGAAAATAAATGGTAGAGAATGTTTTCCAAATCCATATTGCTTCGGGTAAGGGGTTATTCATTGTGGGAACGGTAGGACCTTGTGTGACATGTGACCCAGTCTGTACATACAGTAGTTCCCCAGGAGATGTAACCTCTCCTCTTTAATCCTCTCTTCCTGGTTTGCATGCTATGGTGCCTCGCTCTCTACATATGCTTGTTTGTTTCTCTCTCTCTCTCTCTCTCTCTCTCTCTCGTTGAAGATTGTGCTTGTCTCTTTTGTGTCTATCTGTCATCATACCAGGTCTTGTTGTTTGAGAGGAGGCGGTGTGGCTCACGTTGTACTTATTTGGCGACACCAGAATTTGTTAAACGTCTTTGTGCATCTGTATTCTTCACACATGTTTTGTAATCGACAGGTTACGATTGTGTGATGACAACTTGTTTATACTGCAACTTTTTTGTTGGTCTGTTCTGTTTCAGATTATTTCATTTTCAGATAGTGAAAACAAAATCAGAGTTTACAGCCACAAAAATTGGGCTAATTCAGGGAAAAGGTGAAGTTGGGCTTTATTTGGTGGTTCATATTGTTTTTCGAAAATGTCACATTGATAACCTAATAGGAAAGGTGGATTGGCTACATTTAGAACTCAGGTGTGGGTATCAGTTTAATGTCAAATACAACAGCTCTACAGCACAGAGGAATACTGTGCAGAAACCTGTTAATTTTCTTATGCAAATGAAGTGTTTTGAAACTGCGACAGCCACCAGCTAGAGAAGTGTTATACAAGTGGTCTCACGCTTGATCTTTGACGTGTGAAATTAAAAAAGGTGTGAAGTGGGTCTGCTTTAAATGACTTGGATTGGAACGGATCTAATTGCTGCTGTTAACCATGACAGATGTGACAAGGCAAGCCAAGACAAGCTGTCTCATATTTCTCAATAACAGAGTAGCTACAGAAAACGGCTTTAATCACTGGTGACAGGGCTGCAAGCTCAAGTCGAGAATAGTTATTTAAGTTGACGTTATTCTCCTGATACATAGGCCTACTGCAAATTGTTCATTTGTTTCTCTGGATTAATGTAAATGTAGTTATTTTAACATACACCAACTAAATACATTATATTACAGATTAATTCAACACAACCCTTAAATCTTCCTAATCTGAGCATTTAACACTACAGACAGCATCACTGTAGTTAATTATTCAACTGACCCATAACTGTGTTGTAGAATTGTTTATTACAGTCATAATAATTATGTGTTTATATAAAGACTAATGTCATCGTGACTCTAAATAAGCATAAGTTAATCAACAAAAGTTCTGACCTGACCTTATGGTGAAGGTTCTGACCGTATGGTGAAGGTTGTTATGTTCTGATTATGTTCTGAGATACTCAAACGGCGTACGGGAATGTATGTTTTGACTGAGATGGCTCCGGAGCTCTGTGTCTGCAAGATAACTAACAATTCTCTGACTGAGGAGAATCTTGTACGTAGGCTGGAATGTTCGTGCGTAATTAGATTTCCCTATAAACTCTTTGTCTGACTGCCTATCGGTGGTCATTTCACACAATCCCATTGCTTGATTGTTGTCTTGACTCATGTTTGCAAACATTAAAGATCTGTTCTATTTTTGTATTTAAACATTGTGTCATCTCGTATTAATTGACTATATTCTCATCTTTTAAAGGTTGGTATTTCAATTCCATGACAATTTGGGGGCTCGTGTCCGGGATGTCTAACTCGAGGATTCCCTGAAGCACCCTCTGACAGGTTAACTGTGCACAGCCGGAGACTGGGTCCCGGAGCCTAAACCTCTCCCCACGGAGGACCGTAACTGACCTCAGGAGATGCAGGTTGGCGCCTAAATCAGATGTGCTTCAGGGGATCTCCCGATACGGCATCCAAGAACTCAAAGAGACTAAAAAGGTGAGAACACAATGTTTAATTAAAGTTTTAAAGGCCAGGGGTCAATAAACTATAAACTATAAAAGTAAGCTTAGGGTATGTTGGACGACTAGCTTTAGTTACAAGTTGGTTTAGGACAGCTGCTGATTAGTTGAACTAAAAACTAAAGACCAGGGGTCTTTAATTCGCATTAGCTGACGAGCTTTTACGAAATAAAATAGATTTAACCGGGTTAAGCTATTTTATCTAGTGCCGGGCACTAGGGTCAGGGACCAAAATTATACAGGCCAGGGGCCAAACTCGAGAAATAGGATAGATTTAACTAGGTTAAACTATTTTATCTAGCGCCAGGGGCACTAGGGTCAGGGACCAAACTCGAGAAATAAGATAGATTTAACTAGGTTAGACTATTTTATCTAGCGCCAGGGGCACTAGGGTCAGGGACCAAAATTATACTGGCCAGGGGCCAGGCTCGAGAAATAGGATAGATTTAACTAAGTTAAACTATTTTATCTAGCGCCAGGGGCACTAGGGTCAGGGACCAAACTCGAGGAATAGGATAGATTTAACCGGGTTAAACTATTCTATCTAGTGCCGGGCACTAGGTGGTCCGGGACCACGAAAGATATCTTTACTGTCAGGGACAGTGCGTAGGATCCATAAAAAATATTTGGCTAAAATAAATCTAAAATTAAGAACGTTCTAAAATAGTTAAAATATTTTCAAGTACTAATTGTGTGTGGTTTATTTAAGGTCTCTGTGTCTTCTGTTGGATCTGTCCTCCACTGCATTCTCTCAAATTCAATATTATTGTAAAAAGGGAACAGTCCGTTTAAACAAAAGGAGTTGGAAGTTGAATTTGAATGTTGTGCAAAGAATGTGTGATAAGAATGGGGACTCACTATACATGTGCATTGGTAAATTTATGGGAGGAATATGGTCTTTCCAGGAAATGTGAGCTTTAGGCTCATTAAGATAGAAAAACTAAGTTAGCAATTATTTAAATTTTAGAGAAATAAAAGCTTTTTTTGTTAGGCCTTTGTTGCAAAGTGAACAGAGACAGTGATTAGCTTAAAGGTAAAATAACTTTAACCAAAGTGTGCTAAGCTCCTCACAGGACACATTATCCCAGACCTGGACTCTCGTCTCTGGCCTAGCAGAACCTCCTCTCTCACACCTCCGGTTGCAGACCAAAACCAGCTCAACGAACTAAAGCTGTATCCACATCTACACCTGGATCCAGCCCTGCATCTGCCAGATGAGTATTTTCCAACTACCACCTTATTCCATTTCAAATGGGGTCCAGTTCAACATGACTGGCCTAAAGAAGAGATCCTTTTATGACAGAACTAATGTGAACTCTGTGACAAGGACAACCTCTGTATGGCCCAGCTGAATGCCTATGGACACATGGAAAAGGCGGTTAAAGAGGACCAGGAAGACGGGGCAGAGGCAGAGCCAGCAGATGTGGCTAAAACACCAGGAACATCAACATGGCTGATTCTGTGTTGGGACAACTTGCACTGGGCAGGGAATGTCCTGAACAACAACCAGAGAATGGACTGCAGTTGCAGTCCCAGGAGCAGAGAGGCAGTGGGAGAGTGGGAGACTGACTGGCCGGAGAGGAGAGACAGAGAGGGGTCCACAGGAGGGTGAGGTGCACCAAACATGCAGTGACTCTCACTGTCCAGTAATATTATTATTATATGCTTAATTTTCCCATCTGAATTGTCTACACCAGAATTGTTAGTGTCACGCTAGGTGATTACATTTTTGGCTAATTATGGTATAGTATATCTAATTTGTTTTGATAGACAACTGAGTATTGTACTGTATCCAGGTCTCCATGTTTACATACCTATCTTTGCAGGTGAAAACATTTACCCAAAACACGGCTATAGGCCGAGCAAGTGACTGCAGTGACTAAAGTAGTGTTGGTTTAACCACGAGAGCTTTCTTTATACACACACAATTACGAAACAATTATTTAATGATAGAAAAGTACTTCTAATATCGCGCTATAGCATCGTTTGTGAGCAGAATTTTCTAAAAAATAACAGTGTGTAAGACGGGATGTTATTATTCCCAAGCCACACAATTTCCAAAAAGGGATAATCATTTTTAAATGACTTCAGAATTTTCAAAATTAGTTAAGCCTCTGCAGAGCAAACTTTATACATGATCATGGACTGACTGATGACTAAGACTGACTGTTTAATTTTTTTATAACCTTTTCCTAATTTACTGCGTTCTCCTTACAGACAAGAAAAATTAATGGATAGAAGGGGAGACAGAAAAAGGCAATAGATAAGTCTTTTCTCCCTCTCAGCAGAGCTGATAAGAGCTCAGGAGAATGTTTCCCAAAACAACGTTTGTTTCTAGACAAGAAGGACAACCCGTGTTTTGACCAAATTTAGTTTATCTTACACAATAAATGTGACTTGGGTAAAACTTTGAGAACATACGAACAATATGTAACTTGCAGCACAACACAGAAAAATACCACCATTGATCTCTGCTATGGTTCAATAGGTGGAGCTTATCGTTCCATACCCATGCCTGCCCTTGGGGCCACTTATCACAACAGTGTTTACCTCATGCCAGTGTATAAACCGTCCTTCAGACGCTTAGAACACAAGGAGAGACAGGTGGAAAGTGGCCCATGGAGGGGTCCTTTGCCTCAGATACGCTTGCTAGTTCAACTGTATATGGCCCACATGGAGATCCAGCTTGGGATTTTGGTAGAAGATGTGTGGCAATATGGTTTGACACCGCAGAACTGTATGGAAGTGAGAATGAACGTACTGAACGTGCAAATGTGTGCAAAGGCAAGGATGATCGAGTTTCTGAAGAACTTAAAGAATTGATTAATAGATGTGTTGCATTATTTAAGTGCACGTCATGTGCCACTGCTTGAAACTACGTTGAAAACTAGAGCTGAGGAAATGGTTAAGATAAAACAGTGTCATGGATCAAACCCCACACAAAATGCTAAAGCCATGATATTCAAATGGGTGAAACGGCAGAGTACCCCTCCCCTCACCACAAAGTCTTGTGGCCACTCTGATAGAGGCCGGCCTACCACTCCCGTCGTCCATGATTGATGTGCCTATTGTATCCTCATCTACAATACAACATGTAAGTAGAAATAAAGAGGATGAATTACTTTTCATAGCAGCTGCAGTTCAAGCACTAAGGGAGATAGACTTGCATGCAGCAGGAGGGTCAGGGATCAAAAAGGGAGGAGTGAGTGCGATAGAACCAAAGTACATCAGCCGGCAGAGCAAAGCACACACTTCCCCACACTACTCACAAAACAATAACTCCAGAAACAATTGGAGAAAAGGACAGTGTAACTTCTGCGGAAAAAATGGTCAGACCATACAAATTTAATTCAAGCAGCTACAATTAAACTTTCTTCTTCCCCTATTGAAGACCCACTAATGCCAGTAGAAATAAATGGGTCAACAGTGTCTATTTTGGTTGATAGTAACCCTTCAAAGAGTATATGCTGTTTGATGTTGAAATTGAACACTCTTATTTGCAGTGATAATATAAGACAACTGTGAGATATGACTAGCAAGATGTTACCACCAGAGTCAGAATTGATTATCTTTGTTGAATGTTGACTATAGTTTTTGATTTTGTAAATCCAAAAGTTAAAAAGTAAAATGCCGAAATAAATTGTTGTGCAAATTAGCTGTAATGTTGAGATCTATTATATGTTCTTGTTCCTGCTGCCTATGCAGTGGCTCAGACACAGAGATTCTATAGAGAGAGCTGTTGCTGAGGAACAAATTATGAGATACAGAGAAGCATTTACATACAATACAGTGCCTACAATTATGAGAGGAGATTGACCCTTGGACTCCTTCTGGAAAGTATCCTAAAACTATTTACGTTGCATGATCTTGAGATATTATCAATGTTGTTTTCCTTCATTTCAACTTGGTTGTAATAAACGTTTCCTTTTGACTCAGATAATTAGCTTATTGACTATTAGACATTTAAATGCACATGCTTAGTGAAAGAAGCAAGGAACATTTACTTTATGATTCTACAATGTGTGTTTTATCAGTTAAATAGTCTCACACACACAGGAGAGAGTAACTCATTCTAAGGTTTATTTCTACATGCAGTCACAGACGGCAGTGAGTAAAAACAATAGATAAGGTGGCAGACCTTGAGAGCAGCCATAGCAGCCTCTCAAACAGACAAGCACACGAGCTACATCTGAGTAAACACATTTCGCCACAAAATATATTTATATCAAAGAAGCTACCTTTTCAAGTTCACTTCAGATTATTTTCAGAAAGTTCTTGAGTCCAGCCATTAGTGCACCACAAAGTCATGGTTTAGGTTCAATAGTGTTGTCTTTTTAATTTGCATCCAGAGAGCCAGTATCTGTTTGCATTTAGAGCTTAAGGTAAACAAATTAAGAATGAAATCATGTCTCTGGTTAGTGGAAAACTTGACCCATTACAGTTTGCTTATCAAACTGGAAAAAGTGTAGATGATGCAAAGCTCTTTATTATAGATACAATGTATAAACATTTAGAAAAGCCTGGATCTCATGTTAGACTGTTATTTGCAGACTTTTCTTCTGCTTTTAATAAGATGCAGCCGCATATTTTAATTGAGAGACTAGCTGCAGAGTTTGAGTTACCCCATCAGATTCTGCTGTTGCTTTAAATTTCTAGAATAGAAATGAATTATTTACAAATAGCACCAATTTGTTTTAACAAAGCTTCAAAAAACTATTTTAAACTATTGTTTGTTTAAGTATGTATTGTGTCCCTAACAGTGGATTCCTTTCAGAGAGAGAGAGACAGAGAGAGAGAGAAAGGGAGTGTGTGGGTATGAGTGAGTATGTGTGCTGGTGTGGTTGAGTGACCATGGGACACCAAAATTGAGTGCCTGTGTGTGTGTGTGTCCGAAAGAGAGCGTGAAAGGATGAACGGGCATGTGTGTCTGATTGCGTTTGACAGCCTGCATGTTTTTGTGAGCGAAGGAACGGGAAAGTGTGTGTGTGTGTGTGTGTGTGTGTGTGTGTGTGTCTGACTGACTGCATGCATGTGTGTGAGAGGAAGGAGAGATTGATAATCACTCTTTCAACAGGTTTAGCACCTCTGACCGCCAGAAGAAAGAAGATCTACATTGATAAAATGTTTAAATTTGATAAAGTCCTGCGACCTAAAAGCCACCATAGCGATACACAATAATACCCATTGTATTATTTTTTTTTCTTTAGCTCACTTCACCTTTTATCTGGTTAAAATGTGTTCACACATTTGTTTAGAAAACTTTGATCTAAAATATGATGATTTTGTTTTAGTTTTCCCTTTTGATTTTAACAGGTACTGGTACACAACAGGCTTCAATACTTACTCACAGAGTTTTTTGTTCAAAGTGCCTAATTTGTCTCAGGAACAATGGTTGCAGGACAGGCTAGGCCCATGGGGAGCAGTTGCCCTTCAAGTTCTTTTTCCATTCCTAATCATGTTTGGTGCCTTCTTGTGTCTCTGTACTTGTACCCTTACCTGCATGAGAGCCTTGCTACACAGATGGATAGCCAGTGTGGTTGGAGGAAAGGTGGAGCAATATGCTCTCCTCCGTTCTCCCAGACGAGAATCCTTTGATCCCTGGGATGTGGCCGACTCACTCCCAGACATTGAGCAGCTGCACTTCTTGACCGAAGGAAGCTCGTAGGCCTCCACTCTACCGAATGTGCATGCTTCAAGCCTAGGGTTGAGGCAGACCCACGACTACAGGACTAAAGAAATCCCGGAAGGATGACAACAAGGGCACACGGTAAAGGTGTCCGCCCCTACGAAGGGTCATGTTCTAGAACCTCTGACCCAGGTACGTATACCCACAGGTAGCATGCTGACTCCTGAGCCCGAAGAAACATCCTGCCATGTGGGTGTTCCTCTGCATCCCACGATGAGAATGGCTACAATGAAATAATGACACCTGAACACCAGGCCTTTGATTTATGCTAACCTTTAATTATATCCTGCAACTTAACATTACCCTTACGGTATATTAATCTACATTTAATAGTTAACATTAATTCTTTCTTATAACATTTTATTTAGTTTTGTTTAGAATTATACTGCCATATAACATTACTTTTGATTTAAATCTTTTAAGCATAGCTGTTTAATTTTTTGTTAAACAGAACTGTCTGAAAAATTTTTTTTTCCTCTCTAACGACCTATGAGGTTTTTTTTTCCAAATGATAAGTTCTGTTATAGTAAGTATAGTTAGTGCATAGAATTCTTTTGACCTCCTTTTGCCAATTGTGAGGGGGTGGGTTTGCTTCTATGTGTATAGGTGATGATGACCTGTGATTTCTGTCCGTCTATTTTGAATACACTGGTCAAGGGGATAAAACACTTGAAAGGCCACTCAGGCCTTGGCGGACAATCTCACAGGCCATCATGTAGAATTTTAATACGCTTTTGTTTTTCCATATAAACTTGTTTATCCTTTAATTATTAGACCATTTTTTAGAATAATTATATTTGTTATTTATTTATTTTAAAGAGAAGGGAATGTTGTAGAATTGTTTATTACAGTCATAATAATTATGTGTTTATATAAAGACTAATGTCATCGTGACTCTAAATAAGCATAAGTTAATCAACAAAAGTTCTGACCTGACCTTATGGTGAAGGTTCTGACCGTATGGTGAAGGTTGTTATGTTCTGATTATGTTCTGAGATACTCAAACGGCGTACGGGAATGTATGTTTTGACTGAGATGGCTCCGGAGCTCTGTGTCTGCAAGATAACTAACAATTCTCTGACTGAGGAGAATCTTGTACGTAGGCTGGAATGTTCGTGCGTAATTAGATTTCCCTATAAACTCTTTGTCTGACTGCCTATCGGTGGTCATTTCACACAATCCCATTGCTTGATTGTTGTCTTGACTCATGTTTGCAAACATTAAAGATCTGTTCTATTTTTGTATTTAAACATTGTGTCATCTCGTATTAATTGACTATATTCTCATCTTTTAAAGGTTGGTATTTCAATTCCATGACAACTGCTACTATTTACTTCTTCAGTTCAACATCATATCCACTTGTTACCTGTTAGCGGTGAGCTGAACTGTAGGGAAGACAAAGACGTCCAGGACTGCGGTCGATCTGAAGCACACATGAGCAGAAACACACATGTGGTCAATGTGTAGCACAGGAAAAGGACAATAACAACAAGTGGTGTAAGTCAACATCGTTGGTGTTAAGAATACTGGTTTATAGTCATCACTCATAATTAAAGGTGGAGTCAGCGATTCTGGAGAATGCTTGTTGTCATAATCACTTCTTGTGAAATCAGGGAACATGTCCTCACAATATGCTACCTGTCCGTACCGTGTGTGCGTTGAAAAAATTAGAAGTGTTAAAGCTCTGTAAACGGGTTTGTGGCTAGCTACGGTGGGCCCCTTTCTTTACATACCCTTTGTTTACATACCAGTTTACAGAGTCTAGGCTGTGGGTATATACACCAGATTTGTTTTCAACGCATACACAGTACAGACAGGTCGCTGATTGTAAGGAGATATTCACTGATTTTGACAACAAGCATTTTCCAGAATCGCTGACTCCAGCTTTAAGCAAGCAACCAAACGTATCGTAACAGGATCATGCAAACATACTGTTAGAGTACACCTAAGAAGATAGAGAGGAGGAAGTTAGAATTGACAGTAAGAGAGGACAGTAAGTGGACTGAGGACATGTGCAGGACGTGGACACTAACAGCAGCTCACCACATCCTCCCAAAGTCTGGCATCCTGCTAAACCGGCTGCCGGGGAAAACATTGACAGAGGAAAAAAAGACACAAGCATGGAAAGAGACGGGTAAATTGCATGAAAGAAGCGGATTGATTGTAGACAATTGTAAAAGAGGGCAGGAGATACTGTACACAGTGTATTACTATATAAACCTCAGAAACTAAAAATTGAGTGTAAGTAGAGCACAGTCAATTCCCGCCACTGCTGGAAACCAGTAAGTAATTGTTTAATGATATGTCGATTCATTTAAAATTAGAGGGGAATTTAAAAGACATGGCTTATGTTTACCGAAAATCCATTAAAGACAATTATGGTAGCTGTCAACTCTGTAAACATCAGAGTACTTGAGCCGCCATCGGTGTGTATTCCAGTCAATACAAGCACGCCATGACGGAAATGTGGTAATTTAGTTCAATGATTCATGGATAAAAGCAGCAAGCGGATGTTAGATGTGCAACAAAACCTGTAGAATCTTTTCAGCTCCAAAGCAATGACACTGATTTCCATTCAATTCAAGTCTGCTGCAACATAGCGCAGATACATGGTGGTGGCAACATGTAGTCACAGTCACACGCATCTAGGCAGTCTGTCCTTGGCACCAAAGATAAAAGGTTGTATAACCGACCACAAAAAAAGAATACGATCCAATTAGATGCTTACATATAATAGGCCTGCTAAAAGTATCCACATGTACCTGTCAGTAATGGTCAGTAAACAAGCTGCCCTTTCCACTGTCTCATTTTATTCACCTACATCCATTAACGGCCACCATGCACCCCTGATAACAATAATGATGAGCTTCTCGTGGATATATTCAAAAGGTAGTTTTCAAATGAATGTAAATAAATAAATAAATGAAGAGTAAACATTATGGGGCACAATTTAGCATAAAATGGTTAGACATGGTACACTAAATGTGTTTTTTACTTTGGTTTAGGTTTGTTGAACTCAGTTTACTTGAATTACGAGTCTGTGAGAAGGACTGTCAGAAGGTCGCTGGCATTAAAATATACCCTCTGGGGAGTATACTGCCTGAACCAAAGTTGGTGCCCGTCTACCCAGTAGATGCTGGGATATTAACTTGAATAAAATAATATATAAATACCTCCCAGTAGTGCTAGCTGAAAAGTCAGGGGATCACCAAAGTCAGAAGGTCCCTAGAGAAATGTTCTACTATAGTAGAATATGCCATCTCTATGACCTTTCATCGGAATCATTTAATTTATGTTGAGATTTGTAAGTCCACACCAAGTGGTGGACTGACATTTATATCCTTAAAGTCACACTAATAAAAAAGAAATGCCATCTACGTTGTTAAAGCCTGTATATGTTTTTTTTTCTAATGGTTGCAAGAAAGCCTTGTTTTTCCTAACACCTAGTGTTCTTAAGTAATTTTTGCAGTCATTTACCACTTCAGTTATTCTATAAACTTGCCATTTCCACTGCCCTCGCATACTTTTTCTTGTTATGATACTACATTCTGCAGCTGCCCTTAAAATGCATGCCGTTTTCATGCAGTTTGCATACAATTGAGACATACTATAGTATTTTGTCACCACATTGCGCCTTGCACTTGACCTGGTTCGCATACTGCAAAATGCAACTGGATGTATAGCAGGATATCCAGGTATTTTTTGGCATACTGCATTTGATATGTATTGGGGCAACCTAAATCTTGTTCTGGCATATCAAATACCATGGAAGCAAGGATACTGGAAAGGAGCAGTCCAGCGTTCGTTGAATTTGTTCTTACGCATGATTTGTTTGCTGACCAATTTGCTTTTCCAAACTCTGCCTTGAACGTCTAACCACGTAATCGGTTTATTACTTTCAACTCCCCTCCCTCCTGAGTCCTGCTTTCACATCTCGGTGTGCAGAACCATTACAGAACAGTCAAAGTGCATTTGAAAAACTAAAACTAAACTGAAATTCTTTAACATTAGATTTATTTAACCTCAACCATAACTTTGTGCTTTTAAAAACGGCAAAAAAATAAAAAATGAAATGATAGAGATATTTGGAGAGCAACACGTAAGCTACCCTACAGTAAATGATGCATTAAGTCAACAGAATATGATTCAAATTGCTACTTTATAAATTACTCTTGGCTCTTCACTATTGATCCGACGGCCCTGTATGCCTTGTGGAATTTTAAAAGTTCAACCTTGCACTACCGGAGTTCAGAGTAATCAATGCATCCTTCCATTGTATTGCTGCAATGAGCTCATCCATCTTTACTGTTTGCACTTTCCTCCTGCTGTGGTTTTAACCTAAGTTCAAATCAAACATTTTCTTTTTCCTGTGTCTTCACTAAATGTGTTGTTTGCAGCCAATGCAGCATGATTCATTTCTTGTTTGTCACTGTGAGTGTTTATTCAGATTCTACAGTACTGAAACCATGTACATGACTCACTCATAAGCCGCTTTAATACTCATCACA
Source organism: Ammodytes marinus (assembly GCF_949987685.1). Taxonomy (NCBI): domain Eukaryota; kingdom Metazoa; phylum Chordata; class Actinopteri; order Uranoscopiformes; family Ammodytidae; genus Ammodytes; species Ammodytes marinus. The sequence continues at coordinate 30,570,984 of NC_137230.1, forward strand.
CACACATGGAAACCATTTCAGATTTGGAGCCCTTCTCAGTGTAAACTCTATGCTACAGCTTAAGTGTACTCATAAACACGTTCTGTTGCAAAAAAAATAAGAAATCCACTGAAGAAAGTGAACTGAAACAACCTAGTGCATTGGAGAAAAGCATTGAGTACAGTGTTAACCCATTTTGGTACCTGTCCCCACAGTGCTGTAAACATCTGAACTCAGCTCTCTCGCACTGTCAAACACAGAGTCGTAGGTGATGTTGGGAATAGTGGGAGAGGTTGGAGAGGTTGGACCGTTGTCCTTGTCCGAGCTCTTCAACTTCCTCCTTATCTTCACCTGCACAAGAAAGGAAAACATCTCAGCTTAACACAACGTTCCTATGGAGGAATAGGTTTTTGTTTGACTATCAAAAAAACATGTTCACCCTAAATTTTTAATAGTCTGACATTTTGGCAAAATTACAAGATTGTTGTAGTTTTCCAAAGAGCAGACATTCATATACTTGGCAGCTTATCAGCCTTTTATAAACATGCCTGAAATTTTTAGAAGCACACTGTTTGTGGCTGCTGATTTTTTTTTACTAGAGAGATAATACATAGTACGTACATTACAAGAGAGACAATAACACAATAAAGGCATTCTTATATTCTTTTTATATAGGCCTACAGTATATCTACTGAATTGAATTACTAAGTTTTATACTATATGTTTAATATCACTTTTAATGGGACACAACTTTAAGGTGATGTCCTGCACAGCCTTGTAGGGAACACTTTTGGGCTGTGAGCAACATTTTAAAATTCAAGCATTAGTGTGGGCATGCTCTGATACCCAAGTAGCAGTTATATTGAATAATCAATAATAATATTACATTACTTCTGGCTCTTTTCTTGGCTGTTTGGTTTGTATTTTTTCCCACACACATTTCACACCGACATAGACAGCTTTCACGGTAATGATGTCCATTAGTCTTATCAGCATTACAACTGCACTATGCACTGTGACACAGCTATAGTCAATGTAGATTGAAGTGCGGCGATTCCATGGAGTTATTTCCTTATCTTTATTCAAAAGCGTGGTCTTTCAATTTCAGAGCATAATTCATTGATTACATCTTCAGATTGTGTAGTTCTTCCTCGCAAAGTCTGCCCTCACACTCAAATTACACCTGCTTGCATCCCACATTCAGATTTATTCTGCTTCAGCTCAAATTGTTAGTTTGCGCACAAATATAGACTATCTTGCTCGGATTCAGATATAGTTAGTTGAGGGCAGAGTTTGAGAGAAGAAATGACTAAATTTTTTTTTTTTTTTTTTTTATTTATTTATTATTATTCTTCCGGACAATTACACATAATACATCATTTTCTCATTGCATATTCATACATATTACTTTGTGTTATCGTCCGAAGGGAAGCAGGAGAAGCCAAAGGCTTATCGAGTCCCGCCCCCACTGCCATAAGATTCAGATACACAGATACACAGCTAAATCTGGACTTGAAATCAATAAATGATGCTCTCAAATCAAAAGATCCCACTCTTGTACGTATAAAGATGGGGAAATAACTCTGAACGATTCTGTCTTGCACTAGAGAATGATAAGCTGTCTTTTAGATTTACTTAATTGATTACAGCTGCACTGACTATTGCACATGTCCAGCTACAGCACCACTTTCCATCCACCACAAGAGCATTTTTTAAAGAGCATTGTAGACTCCACAAAGGTAGGATGTATAGTGTTGAAGGCTTGTTGTTTCAAACTACATTAGCTCTGCCTCATTGTAATACACTGGAAACGTAAGTTGCTGTGAAAACTGTAAAATGATTACTAACCGATTTCTTGGGCTTGGGGGTGGACAGAGAGGAGGCGATGATGTGTGATCTCTTCTTCAAAAACATCTTGAATGTGGCCGAATCAAAGTTCTCCACAGCAAAACATCTCCATGATGTCTGGAGGGTGGAAGAGGGAAGCAACATATTGGGTTGGACAGAACTCATTCCATGCCAACATGTCTGCTATGCATGACAGGCAGTAAAGGTTATTCATGAAAGGATGGTCTGGATAATGAGACTAGGGGCTCAGGGACAGTTGCCCCCCCATCCTGGCTGTCTTGGGGTTTGGTTACAGTATTTTTTTTTCGGTCAAATACCTGAATGAGACAGGCAGCTGCAGGGATCTGGCGATTGAAGTGCTTCTGTCTTTGTTTCTGCTGCACCTTCAGGGCAAAGCCTGAGCCCAGGATTCCCTGTGAACCAACAGCACAGCAGAGCTACTGTTAATGAATTCCTTTTTAACGACACACTAAAAGGCAGCAGCATGATACAACAGACTGAAATACAAAATAAACCACAAATGAAGGGATAATGCACTGTCTACTGTTGACACAAGCATATTATCCAGTTTGTTCTTTAACATAAATGTATGAATAAGTATTTTTTCAACTAAAGATTGTTATTGTTGGTTACAATTTAGTAAATGTGCTTTTTCTAAATTTCATATGAATGCAAATTGAAACCTATTTGTGCTCAACCTGTTTCAAGAAGTTATACAGTACATTGTGAATACTGGACCAACGAATAATCCAATAATTGATAATGGAATTAAACTTTATCTGCTTAATTCTAATTATTTTAGCACAAAAATTGACTGTAACGGTTTTTCTAAGCAATATCAATGTTATTTGTGATCTTCCTCATACTGTTTCGTGCATTGTCATTGGACCTGAGCTGCTGCAAGGAGCTTTGCATAAAAAGTACACAAAAACTATTTGTAATTCAATTTAAACCAATAGACAGTCAGTAATAAAAATGATCAAATCTAATAGAATCCTTTGGCCGCTATTCTGTCCTCGGACACAACCTGGCAGGAGAATTATAGTTCAATGTGAAACCATTATATTGCTTGTCAAGAACCCTCCAGCACTTGTGGCACATTTCTATGAAAGTATGTATGAAGCTGTCAGTACTGTATTACTGTAATCCTTACAAATCTTTGCAGTGGCTAGTGACTAACATGTCAGAGCCACTGCTGTTAAATTATTCTGCATTTTAACACAACACACATTATGCTGAGCACATGTTCAGCCTGACACCTCAGCCTGAACGATGCCCTGGTTCACCAATCTCGTTTTCCACTTACTGCCGGCAGAGCAAAGAAGGAAATGGCAAAGACTGAGAAACAGGATGCAATGGTCTTTCCGATCCAGGTTTGTGGCACTTTGTCTCCGTATCCAATAGTAGTCACTGTCACCTTTAAAAATAAAAAAATAAAGACATGGGAAAAAATACAAGAATCTTCATTCTGGCAGTTTCATTCTGCTGTTAGGATTCTTCCAACACTGCAATCAGTCACAGAGATTTAGAACTGCTTGAGTCATACTTGAGTCTCGAGCGACTTGACTGGTGTGAGACATGAAATCCTAAAGGCTTGTCCTGACTTGAAAGTAATAGTCTAGTCGTGCTAGCAGCAGTGAAAACGGAAAATGGAAGAACTCAATGGCCAACATGTTTTTTTTATATAGTTGGAAATGCACCTGTTCTGCTCCAGATGAATAAGTACTATAGAATAAATGAATACACATCGTGGAAAGATTTGAGGAAATTGGGGATAATGCCATCTTAAGTAATTCGATTATTTTCCTAGAAGGCCGTAGCTTCAAATCTCAGCACTAGATGTCGCTAAATACCCGGATAGTGTACATTTAAGAATTTGGCCAGTCAATGGCACAATAGCCTTGATGCTAGCATGGCTAATACAAAGCATTAAAAGGGATTTTTAAAAAGAACTTTGAGTGAAAACACAACTAACAGAGTGTCATAAATAACTTGCTCTAATGCTTTCATGTCACTGGTCAGCATGTTTGACATGTAAATGCTTTGTGGCTTAACTTGGACTTAACCCAAAAGACTTAAAAATAGCTCTGTTTGATCAATCTACTTTGAGTATTTCCAGTACCCCATGAGGCCTTTGTTTTCCTTGACCTTTTTACCAAAACTCTTATCACCTCTCTGTCTCGCACTTACATCTTCATGCCCTGACAGTTACCAATGCAGACTGTGAGTGAGAGAGTGGACTCAGACCTGATAGTAAATAATGCATGAACATTGTAAGTAAACCTGCCTTTATGTGAGAGAAGTTATTTGCCATTGATGTGTGTGTGTGTGTGTGTGTGTGTGTGTGTGTGTGTGTGTGTGCGCCTGTTTTTGTGATTTTTTTTTATAGCAGAGCCCCTGAACTTTTCTGTGAAGCAGAGTGGGTGGTGACTTATCGTCTGAAAATATGTGGTTCATATCGTATTCTCTACACTACTTGTTGGAGTGCTTGTATTGGCGGCCCACTGGATGTGCCAAAGGGTTTTCACTCAACTCCTACAGTAAAAACTGTAGTACAGATGAAACACAGGGTATATTTGACCTCTCACTTGCCAAATACTATCTTGGCAAACAAGTCAGTTTTCAGTTTCCTGCACAATCGCATGGTAACATTTTAAAAGAAGAGTCAACTAAACTTTGTTAACTTGAAAAAAATTCTCTAATATAATTGTCCTTTATATTTCAGATGTGAGGTAGTCACTGGATCAGCTGTGATTTAAGAGTAAATGTTGGGGTTGTGGGGAACAAACACACACTTGACCTTTGACTAAGCCTATCACAAACACCACATAGCAAATGACACATACAGTACACACATACTTACCACTCCCCACCACAAAGCATCGGCGTAGTTTCCAAACTCGGTGGCGCCGTTGCTGTCGACGGCATCTTTCTCTGCCAGGTAGACAAAGTACGAGGAGAAGATCAGGCTCAGAAAGCCAATGTATAAGGTAGTGATCAGCTCCTGAAAATACACACACAGACGCATGACGCATTTCCCACTGAAAAACACAACAAAAGTCCATTTACCATAACATAATGAGATCAAATGATCTGACATCTGTGAATATATAGTTTTCTGCCAGTCGCAATCCCCTCCTGACTGCCACCATATCGGTTTACCTGTTGACTGCCCTGCGTCTAGTGTGGCTGTGTGTCTGTAAATACTATGACATATGGATGTGAATATTCATGTGAGGGTGCTGTGAACACAAAGATTAAAACCCTTTTTTAATTTCAGAATTCTGCTGTCTCGGCTGGCTTGTGTCAGGCATAAACTAAAGGACGGTTTTCACTCGCTTTGTGCCGGGTAGCTACTCATGAACTTGGTAAAACGATGTTTTAAAGGATAAGGCTGGCCTGGCATTATTCTATATTTTTCATATTGTCAAAAATATAATGAAAACACCAAACCAACTAAGCGATAGTCCATTTCTCAATACGTGCAGACTTTTTTTTACCCTGTCTGTGGCTCAGATCAAGACATTAATCTTTGAAAATGGGTCACAAGTTTTTCATTCCAACATTACATTTTTTTTAAAGTCTCACAACGAGACAGAGGTAATATTATTAATAATATGTCTAACAATGGTATGTTACTTTTGAACTTATATTTACATAAGCCAACTAAGCTGGGGTGTAACTTTACATATCATTAGCTTCTCGCAACTACAGGACAATGGCAGCATTTTGGAGTTCATATAAACTTAAAACTTCAATAGCCCGGCCATCTACATTGGATTACCCCTTGCTTAAAACAGGTTTTTCTTTTAACTTGCAGGATTTGACATGCTACCTATTCTACATAATGCACATCATAATTCCCACACACATTACATAGTCATGTCTTGTCGTTGTGGAATGACTCCATGGCTGCTGAATGAAGACCGTCTGTGACATTTACCGCTTGTTAAAACAGAAAAAAAGCTATTTATGTACAAAATTGACTGTGGGTTGGAAGAAAATATGCAGGGCAGTCGCCAGCTGCCTTGTACTGAGCCTGTGTTTTATGCAAAAACCCTTACATATGGTTTATTTCTAAATATATGTAAATGATAGTGCACACAATAATATAGTCTGGTCCAACAATATACCACAAAGAACTAAACATTTGCTAAATGAAATCGACTCCCATCTGACTGATTGTCTGTTGTTGTTGTTGTTGTTGTTGTTGTTGTTGTTGTTGTTGTTGACTTTATAATTGGTGTCTATTACAGAGACCATATGCTCCTTTCATCCGTGGGCCTTATTTGTATGTGGACTGTGTCTTTGTTCAAAATTAAAAAAAAATGTGTGTCTGGGTGTATCGCTCAAAATAACAACTTCAAAACCAGGCAGCCGGTCTGCAAAGCTGCATCCTTAATCATGCAACTATTGTGTGCTGACTTTTCAGTGACAGTTCTTGTCTGCCAAAATAAAATGGATGAAATCTTATTCGAAATACTCATTTATGATTTTGAAGATGTTCATTTTGTAAAACGTTTGTCTTTGCCTTTGTCGTCATGACTAAAATGTCCAGATAAATCTTTTTTTGAAAAAATAAGAAAAAGATGAATTACCTAAATATGACTGATACTAACAGACTTTTGATCGAAGGATTAAGAAAAAATTTTAAAATAGAAAAATAAAAATAAGTCATCAAAAGAAACATCTGTGCCATGCCATTATGCTTAATGCAGCTATAAAGGAACCATAAGTGCAACTAAAGCATGTTCAGTATTAACCACTGATCACTATTGAATTCTTAATGGACACTCAATCATTATAAATGAGTTTGAAAACCAGGCAGCAGATCTCTCCCAGTGTGTTTAACATTACTATGGATGGCGCATCCTGTAGCAGTTTCAATAGGGAGCTGTCTTTGATTTGCTCAGGAGCTCTAATTGGGCTTGGCTCTCTTCCTGTCTGACTCTAATTGGACTAGTGCCTTTGTGAAAGACTTTCTTTTAGTGGATGTCCTCTTTGCACTCACCTACTACATGATCTAAACCGTGCTAAGCCACTCACAGTGCTGGAGCACCCACTGCACTAAATCGCACTGAATTCCTGATGAGTGAAATTATTATTCGTGTTTCGGCCCAAAACTGTCACTCCCAGTGCCACAGAGAAGCGACAGAAGATTATTGCAAAAAAAAACATTTTGGGAAAAAGCTGTGTTTGCCTTGCACGAAATAACATAAACCAACCCTTGGATTACCCTTACACATAGTCCATTGGTTTCGGCATCTGTGTCTGTAATTCTTAACTTGACTGCATATTTTCTTCTGAATGTTCAGAAGACATTTCTGACCATCGAATATTTGGCAGTCAATATGAGAGCCTGTAATGCATTCACCTAGCACCACTGCTTGTAACTTATAAGTGCATGATTCTTGGAAATAACAGAGTTTAATGCATTCAGGCACAGCCTTCCTGAGCAGAGATTTAGTAGATGTGTTGCTGCTGCAAGGAGCATCTGTGCAAATTGTGTTAACAAGCCACACACATACAAATGTTGCTCAGTGTGTATTTAAATGCTGTGGTAACAAAGACTGGATACTGATTAGAGCTCCATTGACTTTGAAAACTCCAGCTGTTACCACAGAAGGGCTATGGTTCTGTGCGTTTGTGTAAGAGAATAGCTATACAAACTACTGAGGTCTGGTGTTGACTTAACCATCACAGTTAGCACATCACCAAGGAACAAACAATGGTTGTATCATGGCACACCATATATGCCTTGTACAGGGTTGTTAGAGATGTGTGGGGCCTTAACTGAGCACATCTTTCCTTTATAGCCCCCCCCCCCCCCAAATAAAGAAAAATGTCCAAAGTGTAAAAGGATAATAGACAAAAAAGGAAAAATGGAAGCAGCAAGCTCTCTCAGAGCAGCTCCATTTACCCAAAACATCTTTGCTACTGATGCTTTCAAAACCCATTTAGGGTTTCAGTAACGGGGCCTATCCCCATTCCAGTTTCTTTCTGTCATCTACACATTTACCGTCTCATCCCATTTTAAGACCCATCATCAAAAAAAACTGTTAGTGGGGAGAAGAAATGGCTACTTAAATCCCCAAATCATTCCACACCAGTGCTTGTCATTCTGCTCTACTCTACTACTTCATAAGTCATTATTTTGGTAATGCATTAAGCTTCAATAGGTTACCCTGACAGCTAATTAAATCTGAGGGGTTGACAGGATTATAAATATAACAAAAGAATATATTTACTGCATAAACGGTTAGTTTTTTATACTCAAAAAATTATTTATTTTTGTACTTTTTATGCTTTTGAAAACTGTACTTTAAATGAAGCCATCTAAGGAGAAAGGAACTTCTCTCAACCAAGGCCTTAACCTGTGAAGAGGGTCGTAAACAGAGATTGCTTCGATTTAATGGGACTACAGGCCTAAACATTAGTTACACTTCCCCTACACTTTAATGGTAGGTGCAATATCACATAATGTGTAGTTAGATTATGTCATATTAAAGTAAATATGACTTAATTGTAGGGCTGTCAAGCGATTTAAAAAATGTATCTAATTAATTACAGGCTCTGTGATTAATTAATCTAAATTAATCGCATACTTTTATGACACTTTTATACCTGTTTATAAACAGCTGTAGGCGTATAGCCTGCTAGTACAGTTTGTTTCTCTCTCTCTCTCTCTCTCTCTCTCTCTCTCTCTCCTTCTCTCGTAACTTCTGTCTCCACAACAGACAGCGCTGCACTGCCACAGATGCCTATATGCCGATTCATTCACCATCGTCGTACTCATAGGCAAAAATATTGACACACACACACGGGGCGGGTGTCCGTTTACGCGGGAGACGAGACAGCTAGCAAACAAAATTGAGACACGCGGAGGAAGATTGAGAGATACTTTTGAACCTACATTGTTGCACCCACTAAATCAATAATGCACAGACACTGCGGAGAATAAAGTAAGATGCCTTCCTACCTTCATGCTTATTTGCCCGAAGCATCCCATAAACCGTCCATAGAGCCCTCGGCCCCGCCCTTTCCCCTGCTTCTCTCTTTACTTTTCTCCCTTTCACCCGTGCGGGCTGTGTATGCAAGCAACAGGTGCAGCTCGGTGCAGCTGCGCACCACTTTTGCACCGGGTCAAAGGGGATTATAGAAGTGCGATTAATCTGCGTTAATTTTTTTGTGATTAATTAATCGAAATTAATGCGTTAATTTGACAGCCCTACTTAATTGATTTGATATGTCTTATATCCATATGCACCGTTCAATAACTTCATAAGGAATGTGCCAACTTTTTTATTGCATATTGATTTCTTAACAACATTACGAGCAATCATTATCTATTAGTGTCCTTGGTGACATAAGGTGTTTTACACCTTCGATCTGAAGTGCCCTGCCTAGCTGCAAGAGGTTTTCCTTGCAGAGCGCCACCCCTTGGCTAGCTGGTAGGAATCATTTTAGCAAAGGGCGTTAATATCTCCCTGCACCGACACTCATATTGTTCACATCTTAGGAGGACAGCAGCAACATGGTCATTAGCCTTCAACAATACAAGGAAGCACAGCAGGTAGCAGTGGATAAGCTACATCCCTGATGCTACACTCACCTTCACCACTCTCTGCTTTTTACACAGCGACATCAAAGAAAAGTACAGTGGCCCCTGGGAATAATCATGGTACACCTCTTTGTCCCAGATTAATGACGCCCTGGAGGGGCTACAGTCATCTCTAACAGAAGAGCCTACGAAGACCCAACATAATACAGTATAGCAGCTCTTCCCTTCTGGCTCTGCTGAATATTCTTTTTTCTGCCCTACGCAGTCCCATGTGGAGATTCTGCACCATGTAAGGAGAGGAGAGGCTATAAATCCCCCTGACAGAAAGCCTCCAGCTCACCGATAATAATCGGAGGCTCAGATGGCTTTGGATATGAAATGGGATGTTCCTGTTAAAGCTGCGATAGTGTTGTGTACCTGTCGATGGATGAAAACCACTGAGCCCAGGAGACGCCAGGTTCCCCCCTGCCGGTCCACATGGAGCATCCGCAGTATCTGCAGGAAGCGAATCCCTCTGGAGAACAGGATAAGAAAAGGGTTTAAAAAGCTGACATTGTACTCGGATCAAAATGCATATTGTTATGTAAGTACACAAACACCGTCAGTATGTGAACACCCAAACATTAACCCTATACGATTCTTTATACGACAAGAATTAATCTGCTGTAACAGTCTTCACTATTATGGGAAATAGCTTTCGACAAGATTGTCAGGGCCTGGTTGCAGGATTTGTGCTCATTCTACCACATAGAGCATTAGTGAGGTCTGGACGATGATGTTGGCCCAAAAGGCCCAGCTCACAGTTTACTAATTCATCCCAAAGGTGTTGGATGGGGTTGGAGTCAGGGTCCTGTGCAGCTCGGGCAAGCCCCTACATACTAAACTGGATAAATAATGTCTCTATGGAGCTGGCTTTGTGTTGTGCAATGAGGGGATTGCCATGTTAAAAATGGGGAAGGACCTCACTCAAACTGTTGCCATGCAATTAGAAGAACACCCTACATGTAAAACCACATTATATGTACTTGTGTTGACATTTCTGTTGATCAGAACTAGGGGGCACATTGATGGCTAAACAATAAAAGCAATCCAGAAAATAAGAAACGTTTTAAAAGAAATATATAGACAGAAACAATCCTAAAGGATTAGAACCAAACCGCTACATTTCAACAAATATATTCGATCAGATTAAAACATGATGACTCAGGCTCTGGCTCTTTTTTGGTGAGTGGGACTAGGGAATGAAGAGTGACTCGCACTCTATAATTGGTTATTCGAGTGTAACACTGGTCTCCATATACTTTAGGGCAGTGGTTTTCAAACTGTGGGGCGCGTCCCCAGGGGGTTATGGCAGGGGGGACGCGGATGAATATGTAAAAAATAAAAAAATAAAAATAAAATTGAGTTTGTATTTTTTATATTAAGATCACGGCATAGCTGGACAAGAGTTCTTCTGATTCGTTCCTCTCACTGCATTCAAATGCATTCATTATATTATAGAGAAATAGGTCTCGTTAAAGAAAAAGAGCACCAAGCCCAACCCAGAGGACCCTGCATAATTTTTTTATTTTAAATTAATATTTTTATGGAAAATCCATGTGTCTTTCTTCAATAGCTTCTAATTCATCAGACCCAGTGTGTCCAAATTATTTGTTCACACAAAATTCCTCATATTTAGCCTCTTAATTTTCCTCTCAAAGTGCACCAGATTCATGCATTTCACTTTAAAAAGGTGAAAAAAAATCTCCCGAGGGGGGCATACCCCCGGACCTCCCTAGGAGGGTCTTGTTCTCCACTGCCTACTATTTTCCTCCATCAGGACATTGGAGGCTATAGCGAAAAAACACTGGGGGTGTGAATGACATTTAACTAGTCAACAATTTGGGCAAGTCGGTCTGCCTATCTTTCTCACTCTGCTGCACACTCAGTCACTACTATCCATGCTTAAAGGAAGCAGGATTAAAACACTGGATTAAGATGATAAAATGTATTAAAAAATGTGTTTAAAAATGCACAAACATTTTTAGAATGTTTCAAAAATATGTTTAAATTTGTAAAATAATTAAAAGATCTTTCAAAATACACAGGGATTTAGATTTTTTTTTTGGGGGGGGATTAAGGGGGGCTCCGCTGAAATGTGTTCTCTGAGGGGGGGCTCATTCTCTCACACTTTGAAAACCCCTGCTTTAGGGCATATAGTTGCCACCTGCAAATACACTGTCTCTTACCTCACAGCAGATGTGGCAAAGACCTGGCCTTTGGAGCCCACTGACAGCACAATCACTGAGGCAAGAACTACAATCAGATCTGTATCGACAGAGAATGAAGGGCTTTCAGTATAAAAAGGACAGAATCGGGCAAATGTTCAATATAAGGAGGAGCAGCATAACAAGGGTGTCAGCCAAGGGTTTCTCCTTCAAACAGGGCTGAAATCAAAGACGTGGATATTATAAGGTGCATTATCATTGATTTTCATTTAAAGAATATTCTATGATTCAATTAAGGTTAGACAGGTTACAAATAATTGTAATTCAATGCATTTAAAACTACACCTGGATATTCCAATTTAAGGAATAAAAAGCTGAAGGTAGAGAAAAAATATGTATTGCAGAGGCAGCTTTAATTTCATGCTGAATTTATCTGAAGCATTTCACGAAGGGTAAATTGTAGATTTGTTAAAACATTATGTGCGAGTGGGGTGAGCTGTTTGTGCCGACATTAGTGTAAATTTGTGTGTGTGTGTGTGTGTGTGTGTGTGTGTGTGTGTGTGTGTGTGTGTGTGTGTGTGTGTGTGTGTGTGTGTGTGTGTGTGTGTGTGTGTGTGTGTGTGTGTGTTTGTGCAGGCGTCGTGTTCTCACCTATTATAGATATGGGCTTCCTGGCAAAGCGTAGCCGACCCAAGATGCCAACATATTTACTGCGGCAGCCTGCTGACCAGAGGCGCACTACATATTCCACACCGAAGAACACCACAAGGACAATCTCCTGTCAAAGGAAATGTGGGAAAGAGAACAGACAAATGAGGGAGAGACAGGTGGAGGGGGAGAGAGAGAGAGTGTTACTAGAATTATTTCATCAAACTACCCAAGTGTTTGAATAAAAGAGTCAGGCTTCTTCAAAAGCAGGTGAAGTTTACTTGTTTCAGCATACAAGGGAATCAATCAATGCATCACAAGTCTTACATTGTTAAGCATACATGGATTGAGACAAAGATTGAACAGAAATAGCAGAGGTTATATGGTCCAACAAATAGGCGTATACACACTTGTTTGTGTGTCCAGGTCTTGCAAGGGAGATGATACAAGTGCACTGATAGTGCAATAAGTCCTTGAACAGAATGTGCTGTGTGTTTCACATCTTGCTGTGTGACAAGGCAGTTTTACTTCTTAAGAAAAACATGTTTACCACAGTGTTTGTACAACAGAGTTCAATGTGAGGTGAATAGGTGAATAGAATGATAGCATTAATATGTTATACAATCATAGAGAAATAGATTTTGTTAACAGAGAGAGAAAAAAAAGCATCAGATGTTGTTGCGGGTTATTCAGTGCAACAACACCTGAACAGCTGCTCAGACTTCAGCAAAGTGTGCTCTCAAACTCATATTTTTTTAAATGATGGATGCTACGTTGCACATCCATTATCTCACCTTCCCCTTTCACTGTTAAGTAAGTGCAGCTTCTCACACAAACCTGTCACAGCAATTCATTAAGGACAATGGATTCTCGCTCAACAGATATGTTTGTCACTGTTCATACAACACAGTTTATTAAAGTCTTTATTGCAGCTGAGATGTTATTATTGGACCTAATGTGTTTATAGTATAGATTCTGACAGATAGTTGGATAATATTTTTTTCTTGAAGAGTTAGATGACAAGATAGATACCATTCTATTATCTGAATGGTAAATGAGAAGCTACCACCACCAGCTAATACAATTTTTTATTATTATTATTTTATTTATACTAAAACTGCAACGTAAAAACAACACATGTAAGGTTTTAAGGTGTTGTGTCCTGTGGCTATTTCTTGGCCCGGGCAGTAACTCCCCGTGGTCCATGCCTAGCAACCACAAAGTGACAAAAAGAAACCAATAAATAATCACACACATTACTCCCCCATTGAACCACACCATGCCATTTTATTTTTGGCAGCTTTTGCTACGTTCAGGCAGGGCAGTGCTAGCCCTTTCCCCGTTTTCAAGCAATCTGATAAGCTAAGTAAACAGGCCGCTAGCAGTATAGCCTCATATCCACCGTACTGGTCCATACATCTGGATTACTTCATCATTTTCTTCTCATTTTTACTCCCATTATTTATCATTCAGGTGGCAATAACTAAAATCTAACCACAGCAGCCTCTGTATCCAATGCTTAACATGAAGCTCACATAAATCTTCTCAATTAAAGCTGCTCTATTTCAATTCTGTGCAAGTTTCTTCCAGTGCTCCCTGGAGAGAAACTCTTTCAGAAAAATCAATTACAGCACACAATTACACCAACCTGTGTAAAATTAATGAACTGGTGTGAATGAGAATGCAATTACCTCCACACGTCTCTTAATCATTGACAGGGATTTTGAAATGAAGCCGTCTGAAAGGAGAATCAATGGCCTTTCATAGATCTATAATGGTTACGTGATCCCTTTGCAACGGATGACGGCAAGAACAAACTGGGGGATTCAGGCAGGAGCAATTTAAGCTTGGAATTAGTGGAGGTGTTTTTCTTCATCAGAGCCAATTATTATTATTATTATTATTATTATTATTATAACGTCAATAGAAAATAGAAGGTCTTATGAAACAGAAATCGGATTAATAATATGTTAAATTGTGTTCTTGGAAGCGAATATGTCAAATGTTGTGTGTATTCATTTATTCAGTTAGGGTCTATATGTCGAGGTTAAAAAAGAGAGCATAGCCCTACATTAACAAACAAGAAAGGAGCAAAAAACGGGCATAGAAGAGAATCTAAACACGTGTTTTTAGTTGAGCTTGAACTTTTATACAGCAGTTGGCCTTAACACTTCCTCACTCATAACACAACCTTCAACAACCGATGAAATTTCCTCAATTGTCATCCAATGTTTGCTTAAGATTTGAGCTTGACGGTTGATTTGTGACCTTGGACACAAAAGGCCGTCTGCAGTGTTCGGCAAACTTCGGAGCAATCAAGCAAGTGAACCTTGAGCTTAGATTGTATTGAACACGATGTTCAACAACTTCTCCCACAATCAAGAATGCTCCGTCAAGCACAATGTCTGGGCCAGAGTGGAAGAGAAAACCTAAAAGTGCTCGGAATAATGAAAAGCTTGAACACCTAAAGCATGAAAACTAAGAGAAATTCCATCAACCCAGGAAGATCTTGAAAAAGTACCTTAAAGCCACTACGAGTAACATGGTCCGTTGGCGGCCCCTTGGGACAAAAGCGGTATTATTTTTACGACGCCTGCTGTCGCAAAGCTGTTTTCTAGCTCGTGCCAGTTGTGCGAGTGTCAACTGAGAAGGGTGCAATATAGTGCATGTCCGTGTGTTGAAAGTGTGAGGGCACAGACACTTTTCAGCTCCGTGAGAGTGGTTAGTGACACTGCATCAACTAATGCCGGTCAGTGCCACACACACCTGATTGCAATGAGTTGATGCAGCAGTGTCACGTAACTACTCTCTCTCGTGGAGCTGAAAGATTACGTGTCCTCACAGATAGCGAATGAACGAGAGACGGCAGTTAGTATGGATCACGATGAGGCAATGTGTTTGTGTTGTTGATGTAAATAATGACTATTTCAGATGAATAATGGTTATCTGATGATGGTGAAGCAAAGCAAACTTTGTGTTAGTACCAACTGCTCATTCATTTAGGAGTAAACATTTCAGTGTAGTACGCTCCCGTGAAATTGTATACACGTTGCTTAGCAACGCCCTCATCCCGCCGTAGCCTATATCACTCTCCCTTTTAGCTTTTCTTCATTGCATTCTCTTTTTTTTCTTTGATGGTTGAGCCCCGTTATCAGTCATTATGATGACAAATAACTGTCTCAAATGAGGCTCCAGCTCCCCTTCCCTCACCTGGAGGGATAGGCTTCTCAAATCGCGTTGCTACGCCACACTGAAATCTGCGACCAATACGGATATGTGACTCGAACTGGACTGAAATGGCCCAATGGTTACTTTGTCGAATAGGGGCAGGTAGGGTCTTATTTAGCTTGTGTGACTTATACCTCTAAAGGTGTGTCAGCCTATATTAAGGCCTCAGAAGATTATTATTTTCTGTCTGCATACATATGGTGAAAATAGGACTTTATATTTTTTCTATAATTAGTCTTTCAAGCATACATACAAAACAATTTGGAAGTAGTTTTCATGTGCTTTTCGGACATTATCACGATTCCGTTCTCTTCCATCTGGCTGCTTGTTAAGTGATACCACGCACCAGCATGGCGCACCATGCTGCTGCCAGAGTGTCTTCTGTCTGATTGGGTTGACTGCACTTTGGATCAAGTCTATCGGGGCTCTTTTTAATTATTTTTTTATTATGCACGTCAGGTCCAGGTAGGTTCCTACAGGTCCATTTTGATATTGGACCAGTGAAAACATCCACAACATCCAAGTGAATCTTGTTTTGTTAAAACAATGTTAAGCTATAGTGCGTAACTTATGGTGCCCCCATGAGGAATTTTGAATCATTTCAACAACACTGTCGGCGCATCTACAACATGAGGTAAGTAGTCGGTGATCACGCATAGATTGTATTGCGCCTGCTGTACATCCAGGTTTTTCATTATCAGTAAAATCAACTACAGAAACCTTTTTTGTGTACGCTTCTTGGAATTTTTCTGAGCTCCTGCACCAGTGACGTTTGTAATCGCTACCATACTGAGAAATACAGAGAGAGTTGTGTGGAGCTGAACAGGCTTAACCAACTTAGTGTCAACACGTTTGGAGATGGCTTGAATGTAACCGACATTCATTTATATGAAAAAGTAATTCACTATAGCTTTAAATGAATTATAAATCATTATACAGTAGGTTTGGGTTAAAGGAACAAAAAACAGCAGCCCTCATTTTACTCTGTCTTTCTTTTCCATATCCATCAGTTATTCCCTTACCCGTCAATTGCCCCCTTCTCCACTTCCTCACCTCCTACTCTCTCATTACAAGAATCACAAGGGGGTTCCTGTCTCACTCCCGGAGTTCTTCTCCACCACGTCTTTCAACCTAAAGCCATCATCGATCCCCCTATGACCCTCAGTTCAGCCCCTCGCGCCCGACACGTCATTTCATTCCACCCTTCAATCTCAACTCCTGTCATCCCTCCGAATCACACTCTCGTCCTTACTCCCTTTCCAATTAAGTCATTTGCATTAATATGTGAAGTGATTGTCTCTCGATAGTGAAATTCACACAAGTTAAACACTGTATTCTGCCAGGACTTCTGCAGAATGAAATAAAATGTTAGTAGTTTTACAGCCATTTTCGGATTCAAGATACAAACAAATTATTTTGAGACTGTAGATTCTTTGGGCAAACTGCCAAGCATCTGGCCTAACACACTACTACAAACACCGTCAGCCAGTGCAGCATCCCCAAGAAAAGATAACAGTGGTCTCTGTTAACCTTGGGTGTGCAGGAATAGAAAAAAACAAGGCAACAGAGATGCTTCTGTGATGGGGGAGGAGAGAATAAAAGAGTGGCAGGGTCAGCGCAAATCTCTTAAACTAGAAAGCACAAAGTACAAAAACAGTCCCTCTGGAAAAGATGAATGTCTGAGGACTTGGAAGGTTTAGCAGCATAGTAAATATTAATTATTCATTATCTCTGTAGAAAAGAAGAATAAGAAGATTAAATATCTCCCGAGGGCCAATTTAAGGCTGAAAAACAGTCTGCCACAATATGTAAATTTCATAATTTTGTGGCATTAAATTAAAAAAAATTGGTCTTTTATTCTTAATAAAAAAGTTCTGACTCATGAACAGGAGCCTTCCACAGCAGTATATCTCTGAATTCATCGAGTGGGATTTTAAAATCTGACGTGACAGCTCACGGAAAGCCGTGACCATTTCATCCTATTATCCACTGGCCAAGGTGAACATGTGACACACTCCAGTCCTCCTTTAAAGAACATCTTCAAGTCCTTCAAGTCTTCTTTTACCCTTTCTTGGGTTTTTTCTTTTGTATGAGCTTGAGTGACTCACCCATCACCCAAATGGTTCCTGGGCTCAGCAGCCGATGTCTCAGGGGTTAAGTTTATCCTATTACTTTTGATTTGAGAGGAGGGACCTTCGCCCTCTTAGGCCGCGGGGACACTGTGAAATAGTTTGGAGAAAATGAAGTCCCAACAAAAATGTCTCTAACTATTTTTTTAGTGAGGCAGCAGTAAGGACAATAAACACATGCAATGGCTTTTCAAACAAAGGGAACTGAGGTTAAATATCTATTGTTTGAGTATCATCGTTATAATCATGTTGATTGATGCATCAACGCCTTTAATATATGTGGCAGAAACTAATTTAACACCTTATATATATATATATATATATATATATATATATATATATATATATATATATATACACATCAGCGGTTATGGCAGGGGGGGCGCAGATGAATATATATATGATTGATGCATCAACGCCTTTAATATATGTGGCAGAAACTAATTTAACACCTTATATATATATATATATATATATATACACATCAGCGGTTATGGCAGGGGGGGCGCAGATGAATATGTAAAAAAAAAGAAAAACAATTTTTTTTTTTTTTTTTTTTTTTAGTTTTTCTTTTTTATACTAAGATCACGGCATAGCTGGACACAAGTTCTTCTGCTTCGTTCCCCTCACTGCATTTAAATGCATTCAGTAAATTACAGAGAAATAGGTCTCGTTAAAGAAAAAGAGCACCAAGCCCAACCCAGAGGACCCTGCATACATTTTGTTTATTTTAAATTAATATTTTTATGGAAAATCCATGTGTCCTTCTTCAATAGCTTCTAATTCATCAGACCCAGTGTCTCCAAATTATTTGTTCACACAAAATTCCTCATATTTAGCCTCTTAATTGTCCTCTCAAAGTGCACCAGATTCATGCATTTCACTTTAAAAAGGTGAAAAAAAATCTCCCGGGGGGGCATACCCCCGGACCCACCTAGGAGGGTCTGGTTCTCCACTGGCTACTATTCTCCTCCAGCAGGACATTGGAGGCACTAGCGAAAAAACACTGGGTGTGTGAATGACATTTAACTAGTCAATAATTTGGGCAAGTCTGTCTGCCTATCTTTCTCACTCCGATGCACACTCAGTCAGTATTATCCATGCTTAAAGGAAGCAGGATTAAAACACTGGATTAAGATGTTAAAATGTATTAAATGTGTTTAAAAACGCACAAAAATGTTTAGAATGTTTCAAACACATGTTTAAATTTGTAAAATAATTATTTAATTTTTTTTTTGGGGGGGAGGGGCTCCGCTGAAATTTGTTCTCTGAGGGGGGGCTCACTCTCTCACACTTTGAAAACCCCTGATATACATAATATCCAGCTTGTTTGCAGCCAACTTAAATAGACAAAACAACTGAGCAGATGGAGAAAGTCAGAGGAGAGATCAGATCAGGAGACAGCAGCGGGAGAAAAGGCTACAGGCTGTATCTACAAGGTAAACAGTGTTAGAAGAAAAAAAGGGTGCATCTTGTTTTTGAGATTTAGATTTCCTTCAAATCTATATCACTCCTCTATCTCTCAGACACATGTGGTTCATGGATCACTGATCTGGGTCACCGATACAATGGAGTTCTTCTTGTAAACAAACATTGCATCCAGATTTTCTTTTCCCAACACATTCTGTGCAATTTTAAAGCCGAACAAATATGTGGAAGCATATCTACAGTATGAAGCTGAATGTTTTTCAGCTTTGTTGATTTTTTTTTAATTATGTTTTGAAACATGCAATATTCACATCGCCTCCTTTTTCTCTTCTTACACAGTACCGGTGCACTGCTACCTTGTATGGAGCATTGCTACGATCAACTGCAGAAACAGATCTAGCTGCTATCGTTACATGTATTTGGTAGATATAAGCAGACACAAATAGCTTATTTTCTTTTTAATGAATTAAGTCAACTATTTGTCCTATTTGTGACCAAGTTTGCTAGTCCTAGCTTTCAGCACTCCCATCTTTTGCAAGGATTCACACATTAATTATTATAAGTCTCTAAACATTTGACACCAATCCGTGCTCAACTCTGTGGGTTTGGCATGGTCCAATATGGATTCAAACCATCCAGTGTGATCTTTTAGCTTTTTATCTAAAACCTCTTTAAATCCAACCTGACAATAAAAAATTGTTAAGGACAAATATATGTAGGCTATTTAGGGTTAATTGCATATTTTTAATTCAGTCAAAGTTAACACTCACCACCCAGAAGAGTGTTGTGTGAGCCAGGGCCTGGTACTGGTCGATGGTAGACAGAACGCTGAGGATCAGACAGGCCAGAACTATGAGAAACCTGTAGGCGAAAAATCCAGATCATACATTAGTCTTGATTGAAGTATGTAATCAAGAGCTGTGTTTGTACAACACTATCCAATTGGCTGATGTATATACAAAGTAAATTAAAATGACCTCTAAAATAAACCTTAGAAAAAATATGTAATTCTCCTCAAAATAAAACCTTTACACAATCACAATCAATTACATCAATCAGGTCATTCTTACACAAATCTCCTCAATCCATTTTTCAGCATTCCACCTCATGTTTATGTAAACATTTCAGAATTTGACTTAAACAGCGAAACTTTAGTCAACTTTGGTGTCTGAACTGCTGAAAATACTTTTCAAAGTTTCAAGACGGCATAATATTACGTTATATTTTTACCTGGAAAGTATCTGAGTGAATTTGAGCAAACCTTCAAGGACAGCCCTCTGGAGGAAAGTCTGTGAAACCTTTTGAACTCTGCCACATGATTGCAAAGCACATGATAACCTCGTCAAATAATGAGAGCACAGGTTGTGCGCGGGCACAAACTGAAACTCACATGAACACACACACGCACTATCAACAAACACTAAATTGCTCCTTAACATTCTCCTTATTTCCGCCCCCTCAAGGTCAATAGTTTTTCAACTGCAACAAAATTAAGACGTCTGTAGGCTAACTCTACTATCTGAATGTTACATTTTAAGAAAGATATACTGTATGTTGTTATTCCTTTGAGATAATACTACACTACTTACATTTTTTTCTTAAGTGGCTTTGAGTGTTCTACTCAAACTTTTCAATTGGGTTTTAGGAAAGTCTTTGTGACCTTTTTTGTGATTTGGAAATGAAAACTACTTATATTAACAACAAAGGCCCATGCACTTTGTAATACCAAATTCTGAAGTTAAGTTAAGTTAAGTTAAGTTAAGTTAAGTTAAGTTAAGTTATCTCTTAGAATCAATTACAGCGTAACAACTCTCCCTCTTGTTTCGGCCCTTGTGTGGGGTTATGTTTCACCCCATTTCATTATGCTGGTCTGTCAGGCTAATCTCTATAAAATTAAGAATTAACATGCATTCGAATTGTGACAAGGAAAAACGAATTAATATTTAATTTCCGTTTGGAAGAGATTTTCGGATAAAGGGCAGAACCTCTGAATTGATTCCTGTGACACCATCTTGGTTTGTTTGCCAAATCAACTGACGGAACAAACTTTCATTATTGCCTGTCAAAAAGAACAGAGGTGCTGGGATATTTGATTTCTGTTTGGATGCACTGGCAATATTTATTTCAAAACTTGGAAAAATGACAAAAGAGCTGCTATAATACTGAAACTGATTAGATAAAATGTGATCATTCTCATGTGTGACGTTCTTTGCAACTGTAACATATATACATATATGTACAGTATACTGTATATATATATACTCTATATGTATACCTGTATACACCTGAGGGTTGAAACATATGATAACTTAAATCTGGACACAATTGGATATGTGTGGGCTAGAAAATGGACTAAAATGCTATAAATTGGCAAACTTTTTTTTTTTTGGGGGGGGGGGGTTATTACAATTTCTTTTTTTGTTTTTTTAATTGATAGCACACATTATAGGCAAGGAAAGAGAGATTGGAATGACAGCCAGTTACTCAAACAAATGACACACATTTGCATAGCAGATGTTAGTAAATCCAAAGTCACCTGTCAAAGTGGCAAAAGTTGCAAGAAGCCCAACACGGAACTTGGTATATCTTGACACTGCAAAGTGTTAGTGGAAGCATTACCTCTACTTTAATCCAGTTGACTTTAAAACAAAATACTTTTGTTCAGAAAACAGCCCGCCCTAAAGAATCCCTGTCTTTCTCCCATAGCCTATGAGCACACTTGATGGAAACAATGTGTAGAGGGAGTTATAGTTTCCAGTCAGTGTTTGCACCATGGAAGCCCTTATCACCACACGCTACGGACTCAGTTTATTGAAGACTAGCCAAGAATCCTACTTCCAACTAACGCACACACACCCACACACACACACACACACACACACACACAAGCATGGACGTGCACGCCTCACTTCAACACAGATAAAAGACAGCAAGAGACCTTTTCAGGGAGGATGGACTGGTGTGTAACACAGCGAAATAAAGCAGCAGTCCCTGTCTGAAAGAACAGAGCAGGTAGAAAATGCAGCACAGCAAAAATCACTCAATAGTTTTGGTTCCTATGTCTCCAGCTAAACTACATCTACAGTCTGCTACCTTTTTGAATGGGAGCAAAATTATCCTTCAACCAAAATGGTGTAATTTTATAAAAATGTACTGTATTTTCAAATGTGACAGAGAAGAGGATCAAAGAAACACCAAAGAACATCAAACTTCCCAAACACTCTGATATGCTAATAGTGGTAATTTGTCAGTGAAGCCTAAATGACTTCAGAGCATTTGCAATGCCAGTAAACACACACACTTAGTATGCCGTGCACACCCTTCTGCCTCACTCTGAATCCATCTGAGACAATCTTATTCGTCAGTCCCTCTCTGGTAACCACACCATCATATTTCACTTCCTTTACCTCCAGTGGGCCGGCTGCAGCAGCAGACAAAATAATACATTGGCTCGGCTACAGAGGCACCACTGAACTCTAAACAAAGGCTCAGAGCCTTGCTCCTATCTATTATTGATGGAAGGATTCACTTGCAGTCTGCTGTGCACTGAGTGTAGAGACAAAGCAGGGGACAGGATAACAGTTAGGAGGGACGCTGCTCAAAAATGTCATCGGCTGTGACTAACAAAGATCCTGTTTGTACCAACAATCATAATCAAGGGGGCGCCCTTAGCTCAGTTGGTAGGGCGTCCCCCCCATGGGCCTTGGCCAGCAGCGGACCCGGTTCGATTCCAGCCCGCGGTCGTTCTCTGCATGTCACTCCCCTCTCTGCCCCATTTCAACACTGTCTCTACACTGTCAATAAAGCATAAAAATGCCAAACAAATATCTTAAAAAAACAAAAAAAAAAACAATCACAATCAATATTTTTCACGCTTTTATGAGTTGATTTTCCAAAATGTATCAGTAAGAAAAAAAGGTAAATTAGACAACAGCAAAGCAACACAACGCAGAGGTTTAGACTACGACGGTGTAATAACAGATCAAATCATGTATTAAATGTTTTAAAGTGTGATTTTAGTGCCTGATCACCCCTTATGTTTATTTTCAAATAAAGAGTTAATAGCTCAGCGATACAGGGTGGTCCCCTTGGTTGTGGGCTCCATTAAGAAGCTGAGCTACTGTGTAGAGAGGAATAGATAAAAGCGTGATGCCATGGTTACTAAAATATAGGCCAGAATACAATCAGCTCAAGTCAAAAATGTTGCTCAAATTGAAAAGACATACACAAACGTTTAGTTGATAAATCATTAGAAAAACATGTGTTCCTCAAGCTTGGTGCAATTTGAAAGAATATCTATTTCAGTTCAATAGAGCTGAGTCTGAGAAAGAAGCAGCATGTGGTATGGATCCATGCTGCTCCAGACCAAAATACCAATTTACTCTTAGGTTGCAGACAGACCCCCAGTGAGAACATTGGGACATGCTTTATTAATTACATACAGCTAAATATGTACCATCTTCCTTTTCAGAGAAGTGAACTGTTTTTGTTTTACCCCTGTCCCTGTAAGCCTACTGTATCACCACACACACACACAACCACACACACACACACACACACACACACACACACACACACACACACACACATACGCGCGCGCACACACACACACACACACACACACACACACACACACACACACACACACACACACAAACACACACACAAACTGACAAACATGCAGTGTGCATGCACAATCACGCACACACAAGGGTACCTCTGATAAGGCCTTAGGTCACTCTGACGTTTTCCAGTTCTGGGTCAGTGATAAGGCCATACTTATTCTTCACTGCTTTTCTCCCACTCAAACACTTGCAAAACAAGGTTTCCCACTGACGTTACGAACCTGCAGGATGCTCATTCCAGCAATATACTCTTACAACTAAGACTAACACCTGGTATGTTGGGGAATTGAGATAATTAAGTTCTTCTGCGGAGTCTCATTGACATCAAACATCTCTTCTATAAGAGAGACGTGGCAAGTGTTGCAGCAGTAATACA
Source organism: Ammodytes marinus (assembly GCF_949987685.1). Classification (NCBI taxonomy): domain Eukaryota; kingdom Metazoa; phylum Chordata; class Actinopteri; order Uranoscopiformes; family Ammodytidae; genus Ammodytes; species Ammodytes marinus. Next base: position 30,595,013 of record NC_137230.1, read on the forward strand.
GTACATTACACAATCAAATTGAATCTATAGATATACCCAATGAAATGTATTAAGAACACTGCTCACACTTACAGTAATTTTTCATATGTGTTCTACACAGTAGGTTTCTAAAGGCTGGGTTTGGTTTTTCAGCTTCCTGTTGTATTTCTATGTAAAGGTACAATGTTTTTCCTGGGAATAGAATATTCAGAACATCTCCCATTCACGTCAGATTTTTGGATGTGCTTCCTTGTTTATTGCAATCTCCTGCTTGGCTCTAGTGAACTTGAAGTTTGAAGATCACCTTTGCTTATATGCATGTGCATGTACCAATAGAAACACTGCTGAAAAATGTAGAAGTTATTATTCCAGCAGGTTACATCAACATGTTTTTACGCTGCTCAATATTTATGCCAAACAGAGGTACTTCTGACGTCACATACTTTTCCAGGGGCCAATGCAGGAGGCTATGTTCAAAAGTAAACTAATGTGACCTTTGCCTGCCTGAGGTCAATCAAGGCATTTCAAATCAGGGCAAAGAGAAAACAGTGCTAGCCTCTGGATAAAGCTGAGTTGAGTGTGTGTGACAGACTGAAACACTTGTCAGTCAAGGCAAAGGCAACATCAAAACACATCTGTTACATCTACAATATTTTGACATGAAACAATGGGTTTTCCAAATGACCACCAGAATACATGTGCAAAGAAGTGAATTTTGCTACTCACACCTTAGTTTATGACAACATAACATATTGTTTTTTGTAATTTAAAGCTATAGTGTGTAATTTGTGTTGCCCCCATGACGAATTCTGAGTAAATCTTGGGATTTTCCTGAGCTCCCGCCCCAGTGTCGGGGGGCGACACCAGTTTGTGATTGTGCTATACTGAGAAATACAGAGAGAGTTTTGTGGAGCTGACAAACTTAATCAACTTTGCTTCAACTTGTCTGGCGATGGCTTGAATGTAACCGAGTACACACTATAGCTTTACCAGCATTTCTGAATGAGCATGTAGTGGCCATTAAAAGAAGGTTATGTCATCTCATCGTGCTGGTTTGCACCTGATGTACAGTCAGATAATACCACAATGGACATGCCAATGCCTAAATAAAGATTTTCCATTGATCGCAGTAGCCACAAGCGTCCCTGTTATTGTATATTGTGCAGTTATTTTTGGTAATGTTCTTCTAACGTGATTGGGTTGCATCGCGTTGGCTCATGCTGTGTTCCCCTGCGTCCCCTCAGACAGACACTGCAGGGTCACAGGGTGGCAGTGCCAGCCAGGGCCTCCACACACACACACACACACACACACACACACACACACACACACACACACAAACACACACATACACACACACACACACACACACACACACACACACACACACACACAAACACACAGCCAAGTTTAGCTGCCTGCTATCAGTGCCAACAAGTGGAGAGAGACAACACGCATGGGGGGGGCGAGATTGAAGATCATATCCCACATTCCTAAACCTCTGCCTGTACACTGCAGTCACTTACTATCTACTGTACTGTCAGTTTCCAGGAACTGGGTTTGTTTTAAAGAAGAAAAAAAGTAGTGGCTAGAAAAGTATTAATCCTAAGAAAAAAAGATATATTAAAAAATTATTTAAAAAAAATTATTACTTCATGTTCATTAATAGCTTAAATATTTAATTTTGTATTCTTATTTAAACATATATAGTCCCACATATCTGTCATGTTGAACATACACTGCCTGGTTGAATTGGTTTAAGTGTTCTGTTGTTTAAAGTCCCAGTGTTGATGCACTCAAAACTGTTCCATATAATGAAATGCTCAATGGTGCTGAGGAAAATACCCTTCCAAATCAAAGCTCTGCATAGGCTAACCCTTTTTGAGGACATATTTTACCCGGCATTCTCTTGTCTGTGATGTGGGCTATTATATGTTATTATATTATATTATTTTAATCAGCTGTGGTTAGTCTTATATATCCTCATAATATTCCTAGAGGGACTTCCATTTGTGCTCTGTCTGATATCTGTGCAGCATCTTTCTAAAGTGCGCAGGATTAACAGTGCTTTGTAGTGAGGGCTTCCAAGGCTCTCCATGCGCAATTAACTCCCTGTTTAATTAGGGATCTTATGGTTGCAATTATACCCTTGAATACCCAATGGATGTGGATGATTATGGAAATAAAATAAAAACACTCACACTGTGAAGTGATACACGAAGCATTTCCAGCCAGACGGCCTTTCCAGAAAGTTATACACTTGTCCTTGGATGTAGGCACGGGCGAGGACTGGACGGATCCCTGTGCTGTACACCGACATCCGCATAGACATCCGGGGATGAGATAAGTACGGGTGGAGGTTAATGGGGGGAATCTCGGAGGGAGTGTTATCGTCCTCTGGCATTTTGTCTCTTTCAGAAAACGTGGCGTTGTTGCCCACAGGTGTCCCTTGTGCAGGCGCGCTGAACGTTGTTTCGGACAGCTCCAAATCCGGTGGTCTCCTTCCTTGTGGCACACCAGAAGACCTCCGTGCGTTGGCCTGATAGGGGGCGGATTTAGACATCGCACCTTCCCGGTATTCTTCTGTCGCGCTGACTGAAACTTTTTTCCAAGTTGTGTTTTGTTCACTGACCTAAACGGCCAAATGTGTGCCTCCCATGTGCGCCTCCCTTCTGGTGTGTGCCCGATAGCGGGTAAAGCTGCAACACACACTGAGTTGTGAATGCTCTAGATCAACAGGGTTGTGTTTCTTTCATTTGACTTTACAGCTCTGTGGGTTGTCGATTATATGGCGAGTCTCAGTCCTGAATGAATATCCCCTCTTTAAGAGCACTTATCAGCCTGAAATGCAGAGAGTGCCAGGCGGTGCGATGTGTGCTGCCAGCTGCTCAGACGTTTTACTGTTTACGTTTACTGCAACACTGCTTAAAAGCAATCAGCATTACCCTGACTTACTATTTTTCTTCTTATAGTTTTCATACAAAGTAGTAGCATACAATAAGTTTGTAAACCCTTATGAGTGTATGAGTAGGCCTAATGTGTGAAAGTTAAGATGCACAATAGACGGGCGTACTGTCTAAGTAGCAATCAAAGCATTGATGTACTTCAAGGATACCTAGTGACCGTGCTGCAATACTGTAAAAAGCTCCTACATCATACTTGGATAATCACAAACCGTAAAGTAACTGAATCCACAAATGGTTTAATATATAAAGAAAACCTCACATTTGTTGTTAATTTAGTTTGACAGTACTGACAAGGTTTGTTTTTATAATAACATACAGTAGCAGGAAAATATGTTGGGAACTAAAATTAGGTCCAGTTAGTAACAAATTAAAATGTTAATTTTTGTATTTGAAAGTTAAACTTGTAAACTTCCTACATGACGTTTTTACAATAGCAGTATAACAGTTTAACAGTGTACAACCATACATTATCAATACGCTGCTGTTTTCAGTGACATGACCTCAGTATTGCGAAGGTCAAAGGCCTTCACCAGGTGCAGTAACCTATACTGTTGCACATTCATGCACACATATCCCCTTTTAATACTGAAATGAATGTTGAATCAACAAGGCATTTGTAGCACATAATTTTTATACATTAGATGGTATACGTTTGGGTATGGGTTGGATAGATCTCCAAAGACGAAGGGTTGGTTGGCGGGCGGAATTAATTTGTGCGTAAGTGTACTGATGCTCTCACACTGTTTGAAATGACATTCAGATTGTGAGTCTTTTTCCCTGTAAGTTAACACCTTGAGTTTGGTTAGAAGTCATTGGCATTGTGTCAAACAGTTCTTTTCTACATACCTGCTGTCAGCAACAGTGCTCGGATGTGCATCTGCTGGGAATGTGCATATTTTGGATTAGACGATTAGCAAATCAGAATAAGAGTTTTGAAATATCCACATAAAAACCTTTCCTATCGCTTATGTTTCTTCTCTATGAGCTATTCAAATGATGAATGAATAAACACAGGTCATAATACTATTATTACCTTAGTCGTAGTCAGAGTACTACAACATTACAGAGAACCAAATTTCAAGCTGTTATAATGTTGTAGTACTTGGCTTATTAAGATTTGTAAGTAATGTTGTCAACCCTTGTGTTGGTGTAATCCAACTCAACTCAACTCTGTGGACACATGCAGCTTTGTTTGACAAGGTGACCCATGTGGATTTTTTTTTTCTTTTCTTTTTGCAGTGACCTCTGCCATGTTAGTCCAAGCAAGAGGAAACATGTCCGCTGCAGCAGATTTTAATTGGTGTCGAGTGGCGGACATGTGATGACAGGATATGTTGCCAGGTAGATATTAAGCACACATTTGAATTGGTTCTTGCAGTTAGACGCAAGCTACCACATTCGAGTTTGGGTTATTAGCCTACAGAAAGGGCAGATAACTTGAAGGTCACCTATGCTTCCATATGTGAAGGAAATACTATATCAAGTTTGCAGGCGATTGCCAATTTAAAAACATATACATTGACGTTAAAAGATTAAATTATCAGTGGAAGAAGTAGCAAAAGCAGGACCCAAACGCAAGACGTCGTAGCAAAATAATAATTTATTAAGCTCAAAAAAGTCAACAAAAAAGGCCAACAGGCAAAAAGGGTCCAGGACCAGGAGCACAAGAAAACACAAGTACGCAGGGAACACAAAGGACAAGGCCTCACTGACACGAAACAAACCATAATGCACAGACAAGGAACAAAGGAACACAAGGAGCATATATACTAGACTCAACGAGACACAGGTGTAACACATTAGGGGAGGGAGCAATAATCAAACAGGAGGGAAACTTGACAGGACATGGGGAGGAACAAGACAGACATACCAAAATAAAACAGGAAACACCAAAACAAGACAGGACAAAGACAGACCATGACATAACATCCAAAAGTATAAGGTAAATCTGTCAACTTATATCTCACCTTAAAAACAAAAGTGCAAATTTGGAGAATATTTATATCATAAATAGACAATAACCTCAATTTATAGAAAAGTGGTGCACTTGGTGTCATGATCCTGCCTGGGCCTCTTTGCCCCTGTGTTGTGTTTGCCCTTTGCCTTGTCTGTGTCTGGTTTAATTGCAGGGTTGGAGTCAGGTGTGTTGGAGTCAGGTACCAGCATTCACAGCTGCCACCTATCACTAATCAACCGCTCTTCATATACCCGGCCCTACCTTCCAGACGCTACCAGATTGAAGATTCTGTTTCTCACAGTCAGTTGCTCTCTCTCTAGTTTATCTACCTGTATGCAGCTCTGTTTGCATTTTGCCTCATGCTCATTCCTGTTCTCTCTGCCACAGCTCCTGGCCTGACTCCAGCCACCGGCTCCAGCCCTCACCAGCTAGCACTTCCTCCCGGACCCCTCTGCCTGCCTGCTCAGGCCTGCTCTCGCTCAGCCCCCTAGACATTCCCCTTTGCTCTCCTCCCTGGAGCCTCAGGGAGGAGAGCAACGGGGCCACGGCAAGATTCCCCCCGGATCACGGCCCTAACCCCCAGCTGATTCCTTCTAATTAAACCTTCTTAAACTGGTACTGTCTCCACGCCTGTGTCCTCCCTGTCCAGCCGTAACACTTGGTACCATAGGTTTTGAGAAGGTCGCTAATCTAGCAAACCTTTTCTGCAGTTGCACAATTTTATTTAGGTACGATGAAAATGTACTTGCCCAAACAATATTACAGTATGTTAAATATGGATATATCAGACTGTAGTATAATGTTAATAAACATGACTTGTTGCACTCCACACACACATCCCCTTTAACATTCTTGTTGCATAATCCTTTACTCATCGTCCGTTAAGTAAATAATATACACATTTTTAACCCATGTAGAACAAACACATTTGGAAGAGCCGCCCTACCTAGAGAAGAAAAAAGCCCCTTACTGAAGTTGACACCAGAGGGCAGTCTGAAAGCCATTGGAGTCTGGTGCCATTTATTGCAAAAAGGTTGGAGAAATGTAGAAGTTCATCTCCCTCCAAAGCAGTTTTTTAATAACCGTTATTCACCCAGGCTGATCCATGTGAGGTTTAGGGAATCCTTTTTCGCTTCTAGCCTCAGCTGACACAGCAGCACAGACGCATAATTTAGTTTGCAAGGGGAAACAATAAGATTTCCAGATTAGTAATTAATTGATGATCTCAAATGAAAGAAAATGGAAGCCAGAGGAAAAGACAGCGATAGCGTCGTATTACAACTGCAATTTCAACAGGTTTTGGATAGATTTATCTCATTATGGCTTTGAACTCATAGGCAGTTACATAAGGTTGAAATGTCTCCGCAGGGTTCTCCTCAGGCAGCCTTTTCAAACAGGCTCTGTCCAAGCGTTCAGGCCATTACTAATTAGCCATGGGATCTCAGACCTTATTGTCCTGCATATTTACGAGTAATATAAACACATAATGAGACACGGAGCTATCCCTCGCTGGCCATAGAAACACAGTATCAGTGACCAAGCCTATTCATGTAAATACAAGGCTAATTTTATTTTTTATTTATTTAACCTTTATTTATACTCAATATTTCATTGAGGGGTGACCCTCATTTACAATGATGTCTAGAAACAAATGTCAAGAAACAAAAGACAAAAATACAAACACAATATACAATACAAGTACACAGCAAGCTGGTAAAGAGAAACATCCCAGACAGAGATGTAGAGTGACTAGGAACAGAATTAAGTTGGTAAGTACAACCTAATTAAAACAGTTACAACCAGAGTTTGGCAGATTCAAGACAGCATGTTTAAATTTGTTAAAGGATATCATGGTATTCATTTTAATTTGTTACTGTAAGCTGTTCCAGGAATCAGGGGCACTGACGCTACAAGCTGTCTTTCCCAGCTCAGAACGGGCTTGTGGAACATAAAGCATTAGCATGTCAGTGGAGCGGGTCTGATAAAGCCCATCTGAAATTTGCAGCATTTCTGTTGAATAACGAGGACGCTTCCCGGTCAAAGCTTTGTAAATAAAAATGTGCCAGTGTGTGTAATAAGGCTGTGGCATATACTATGTAAAGGTGCGTGAAGGTTTTCTATTTTGTGCTATTATCATATGAATAATGATGAAGAGAATCCAGCATGTGCGTCACCTAAGTAAGGCTGTTGCACGTGTATTCACTGTGGCCTCATAGGAAATGCGTCTTTTGAAGTCTGTGTTTTGAGAACAAATATGACAAGGCTGTCCCCTTGCAGAGGCTCCAGTGTATGCAGCCAAACAACCTGGTCCCACTTACGCATGAGTGTGAGGGACACAAATGGGGCTTTCTTTTTGACACTCATACAACATGCAGATACTCGAGGATAAAACAGACCGCAAAACAGTGGGTCAGCCATCGTGACTCCTGTTATATGCATGTCCATAATGTAATGACTGATGCACTCAGTCATTACTCAGCTTTTCTTCTGGGTTGGGTTGCAGTCGTATGAATTGCCAATCACATATTGCCCGGAAACAAAAGGGTTGTTTTCAAATTAAGGTAAAATGCACTGATATAATAGAATTTTAGCTGCAAATGTCCACAAACCTAAACATGTCAATTCACGAAGGTGAAACAAATCAAAGGGGCGACTGTGGCTCAGTTGGTAGAGCGGGTCGGTCGATGATCAAAGGGTTGCTGCTATCGGTGTATGAATGTGTGTGTGAATGGTAATGTGTAAATGGGAACAGGTCTCCCTTGCAAAAGAGTCTTCGGACTCAATGGGATATACCTGTGTAAATAAAGGTTACAAAAAAAAAGAACCACTGCCTTTTTGTGGACTTGTTTGAGTTCAGCTGATCCTGGTTAAAATTCCTCAGATGATCTGGCCAAAGAAATAATCTGAAAATCAACAGAAAACTCTCAGATAAATGCCACTGTGTGTTTGCAGCCTTAAAACAATATAATGGAGAAATGGAAGTTATACAATGCTCACAGTAGGAGTGTATGTCCTGAAGGATCCTGCTTTTTTTAAATGTGTGCGATCATCAAATTCAATTTCAACAATATGGGTTAGTTGGTCAGGACACAGAGACTGTACTTGGATTTATATAAGGGTTAATGCATCATAAGATACATATAAACATTTTCTTATAGTCTATTGATCTTATCAATCTGGGAGCCACAATACAGAGTTTTGGGGATGGGGGTGTGTAAGAGTAATGCCCATTACACATGTAATAAGCAAGAAATAAAAGCCCAATTGGTAATAAGGGAACAGGCATAAAAGAATGAGCTATTACTCTCGGCAGTGGGTGGAATTCCTAGAAGAAGAACAAATGCATGATCCGAAATAGTGTGCAGTTTATATAGCTTGATAATTAATCTTAACGAGTCTCTCTAGCCGTAGCTGATTAGCATGAGTAACCTAGTAAAACAGACAAGGGACAGATAATACAAAACAATCTTTTTAACATCAACAAAACCACATAATATTTTCTAAAAACAGGAAACGGAGAAGTCAACTTATATCCTGCCACGCACACACAAGGCAAGGTTTACTTGGATAATGTGAAGTTCTTTGGCAGTGACCAACTGGGGAGAGTGTCAGCAGGTAGGCATAGGGGATTTCTGGAGCCTGCCTGTGCAGCTTAATTGGCTCGTTAACAAGCACAGTTCCCGGAGCCTTTTCTACATTTGGTGTAATTGAAATGGTTCCCAGAACTCACAACCACCTCTCACATCTTTGATTTGTTCATGGGAAATTAGGTCTAGTTTTGAGTAAAAACAATTCACCATACAGAGCTCAGGTAAGTGGGATTTACAATGGGGATGTGATCTTTCTTCGTAGCTAGAGAGTTGGGAAGGTGCCTCCACCAAAAACAAGGTAGCTGAAAAAGGGTAAAAAAATGGCAACAAGTGTACAAGACATTTAAACAGGAATAGAGGTTGTTGTTATCCCAATTGCCCAAACAATTTCACCGAAACATTGCAACTTTGTAACATTGTAACTACATTACCTCGTCTTGTATCACTGTGAATAACACAGTCATAGAAAACACTTGTTTCTGAAAGCTCAATATTTCCTCAATTTTCTAATCTAGTGTGAACCACTACACACTCTTAACATATTTAAAAGTATACATAATATGCAATTGAGACATAACAGAGAAGAGTACCACCAGCTGTGCAGGAAGAAAGGCACAAGGGAAAATGCACAGAGTTTTGACTGCTGGACAGGTGGGAGATGTCAGCATCCGAAACAGAGACATAAACAAACACACAGAGAGGCAGGGGAAGCAGCCGACACAGGAGCAGCTGTGACAAACAATAAAAATTTGAACTTTATTATGGGAACTAAAGAGATAATTGTAACCTCAGGAATGATGATTTAAAAAGTTGGCATGCCTGCACACATTGTGGGCTTTTCTTGACAACAGTGTGCTTTATTCCAACACTTTACTGCATACAGTGACAATTTATGTTTCTGTCACACTTAGAAATGATAGATTCCCATGGTTTGAATGATGTTTAATTCAGAGTGATGCTCATTTTAAACAATGGACTAGGCAAATGCAATTTGTTTTTTTCTTCAGTTCCTAAATAGCCATTTTCAAAACTAATTACATTTGTATTTTCCTTAACTGTTCCTTTAAGTAAGGACTAAAACTGTGTAAGCAGTGAAGGTGTTAATCAAAATAAAAAAGAAACAGCCATTTATGCAATCCAGGACACTGCCGCTATCCATGTAAATGGATGATTTAAAAATTGTGTCCCTGAAATCAAACCTGACTCATTCCCTGTATCTATGCCACAGCTGGAGACTTGGAAGTGGTAAACCCATAGTCCACGCTGTTGTCTCATCAGGTTAGCATGATGTGTCTCAGAAAGCATTTTGCAATATATCTTGGGCCCTCTGAAAGGCACAAAGGAAAGCAGCGCTTCTGCAAAACAGTAACTCGACTCGCTTGTTGTGTTGGAGCATCTCCGAGATAGCCCCCTCAGGCAACAATTTTAGCACTTAACACTACTCTGCGCTACAGGTTATTTCTGAATCAGTGTCCTTGTCACTCAAATGCCAAGAGTTAAGTGTAATTGCTACTGTTGTGTCCTTAGGGTTCAAGTGTCCCCCATATATACTGTATGAGGAAAATGTGCGTTTATGGTACTGTCAGAAGAGAGACCGTCGATGAGGAAGCATATTGTTAAATCTGATTGGATGTTATTGTAAGACTGCATATACTGCAAGTGTGAGAAGTAAATGCAATCAAAAAGAAACTACTGAACTTTGATACATGTAATAAGAATATAGTCGCTAGGTCAATTTTCGCCATTTTTGTTAACAAATAAAATGAAAAGACCAACAATAAATTGATTTTACAAACTAGTTTGTATTTCCATCAAAATTATGTAAAACACAAACACCAGGGGCACTCCGGTGGCGTAGTGGGTAGAGCGCGTACCATATTGGCTCCGGCCTTTGTTGCAGTGGTCGCAGGTTCAAGTCCTGTACTATCTAATAAAAAAAAGCTTGAAAAAACCTAAAAAATTATCTTAAAAAAAAAAAAACACAAACACCAAATGATCCACGTTGCACAGGATGACTTGTTTCTTCATTACGCTGAATATGGGCACTGTATTTTATTTTGATTTTGACCATCATGCACCATTTTGCTAGCCTGGCACCTCCCGCCTACGTAAATCCGCTCAATTGTCATTTCCCTTCAGTAGTCAGTCTGGACCTGCGGCATATTTGCGGGTTTTCTCCGCCCAAATTTTGGCTGGCCAATCAGTGAACAGAGGGAGTGGCTGAGAACAATGATATTTTAAATACAGTAGCTAGTTGGTGTAAAGACTAAATGCCTAAAATTTGCAAAATAAATCTCCCAAAAATAGGGTTTGAAAAGCAAAGTAGTCTAAATCTAAATCACAGGTGAAAACATACACGCAATATGCATCAAACCATTGATAAAAGTGAATTTAGCAATTTCCAGACCACACCCCTTCCACTCATTTCATATTGCAGATCTTTTGTTTTCCCTGAACATATATTTAGTTGCTGTCAAAATCAATGGATAAACGTCATGGGAGATTGTGGTTGAAATCTCAGTATTGGTGGATTATTTCATGTGTCAACATCCCTTTAAACCCAGAGAAGCAAACTAGTCAGAGAGCTTGAGAATTGTTCTTCTGTTGTCATTGATCGACTCTATTGTAAAACTGGCACTATGTGGTAAAGATGATAGCATAGAGCTGCATTGGGGAATACTGTCATTGCCTTTTCTTTTTTTTAAACAATTTCTATATTTAGTTTATATACAGTTTCAGTTGATCCCATATAAATATTGTACAATAAAATAAGTGGAATGGGAAATATAAAGGGTTATTTGGCAGAACTTGGTTATATCTATGCAATAGAACATTGTGTATCCAATCAAAGGGAACAAAATGGTCCCAGTTACAGGTTTTCATTCTTCGCCATCTAGATCATCTGAATATCCCACTGCCTAATGCCATTTATGTATTAAAATGTAATGTGTCTATTGTATACATCACCATAGTAATAAGCTCTTATGCAATACTTTACAATACCATAACGTCTAATAATTTACTTTGTGACAATTCATAGCCAATTAAAAAACTCTGGCTGGGGAATTCAGGCAGTGCATAAGGTAGTGTTCAGAAGCAGACCAAAAGAAAAGTGTATGGCAAATATAGGATCCACTTCAGTCCAAATATTAAAAGTGATCAGTCAAATATTAAAATGAAATCTAAACCTTAAAAGCACTCATTATCACTAATATTACGAGTGTCCTGTTACCTACTTGTTGGGGAGCAGTCAAGATAATCAGATCTAAATGACATACAAGCATTAGTCTGTGTCTTCAAAAGACACGCCTAATCTAATAATTGCCAGTTTTACAGGATAATGGACTGATCTGTATGTGAATTAGCAGTTCAGTGCGATGGTCAAGGCTTAATCATGAACTAGTGCACTACTGGGGCTTGGAAGGGGAGAAAGGGTTTTTGTGTCTAAGGGCACTCGGGCTTTGCACGATAAAGCTTTTCCGATTCTGACGTGTCACAGCTCACACATCACTCACATTGTTACCAACTCACACGACATGTTGCACATGACTGCAACCCAAGGCGTCTTTAATGCTTTTAGTCTTTTTTATGGTAACAATATGATTGTGTATTGGACTGTGAGTTTAGTCTAAAAGCTTCCAGTGTGCAGCATTGTGGAGGCTGGAGAGATCCAGTGTGATAGTCGCTAAGTAGTAGTCGCTAAATAGTCTTGCTGTTTAAGGTATAAATGTAGGCATTAAGTGGTTTGAATGTGCACCTTCAACTTTAAAATGCTTATGAAACAGTCTAATTTTTCCTCTGATGATCATAGATTAATTGTAACAGCAACCATGACCATCAGAGAAAAGAATACTATTTTTATATAGGTTTAATAAATGCCTTTGCCTAGGTCCGATTTCTTTAGATCTCAGAAGAAAATATTTATGGGCAACAAAGTCTGTGTTTATGAATGGTATTAAATCAAAGTTTACTTTCCTTCACCATCTTCAGATTACCATTATTAATCTTACATCACATATAAATACATTACCTCATTGCGATATGTCCTGTGGTCTCTCTTTCAATCGCTTCCAAAAGAAATGCATGCCCCACCAGCACACGACAGCAAATATCTTAAAAACACTAGCGCTTTAGTCCAAAGAGGGCGCTTGATTCAGCGAAAACATGGGCACTTAATGCAGGATAAAACAAGTAGTAACTGAGTAGTAGTAGTAGTAGTAGTCTAAGCAATCCCAAAGATACAACAACATACTAAAGTATATTGTGTTGAGCGTGTTCTGATGATTTCAGTAAGGGAAGGAATGCTATGATGAGCTTGGTTCTAGAAACACTATTCCCCGAGTTGCCAGCACTTGTCAGTGGTTATAGTGATTAAGATAGCATTCTTTTGGCCAGGAATGATATGTAATGTCTTGGCAATGATGCACTGTGTTCCCACTTATGCAACATCGTGTTTGCTTGCCCAGATGGCTTAGGACAACGAGGATATCAAATCAATATTCTCCAGATGTAAGAGATGCATGATATGCCATGAGAATTAAGATAACTCTGTTCAAATCTGTTTGCAGGAATCATGGATGCTGCATTTGTGAAATGGATTTAATTTCACTGGGTTGTTTGCATGACTGAAAATTAAGGAAACAATGCCTCGACTTCATAGCAGGGAGATTTCTAAGACTCTGAGCCTCAGTCCTGTGCAAGGCCAGTCAAATACATGGGAACAAAACGCTAAGGTGGGAATTTTGTTTGTTTTCCACCCGTCTTCTGCTAAAGAGCAGAAGTAGCTATTTCCGATCCTGACATCACACAGCGATGTCCTGTATGGAATGGGTAACTATGGAGATGACAGTGAGAGCTTAACTTGAGAATAATAGCAGGCAACACCCAAGAAATAAGAGCATGGTGTATAATGATTAGTGGAAAATAGAGTTTTTTAAAGAGAGAAGACAGGGATATGGCATAAAGCATGATTGTTTGTATGATACAGTTACTGGGAGAAACTGCAGATGTGGACTCATAAGCAGTACTGAGCAGTTGAAAGCAATCAATCATTTACTGGGTGAGAATTCAAAGCAGAGTTTGGTGGCAATCAGTCAGTGGAGGCAAACTAGGGCTGAAACATGCTGTGTTCAGGAACAGGCAGGTAAGAAACAGGAAACAAGCCTGGAACATTAAAGCCTCGTTTGAGTAGGAGCCGTCTGGCTCAGACCCGCGCAATTATGACGCGCGTCATAATTGCACAGGTTTCGGCCAGACGGCTCCTACTCAAACGAGGCTAATGACTGGGTACTTCAGAAAGTCAGACGAATGACTGCAGAGAAACGGCTGGTTTATATGCAGGGGAGATTATGAGGAAATAAGGAACAGGTGTGCTGGTGAATGAGGTAATACACACATAGGGCAACTACAGTGCAGGTGAGGAACAGCAGGTATCTAAAATGAGATATGTTAATGACTGCGGAAAACAGTCTTAGCTAATTAACTAGGCCCTGATTGTATGCATGCTTCATGCAAACTATACACTAACTATAGGGGAACAGCGCTGTGTATAGTACAAAAGCAAAAGTATAAAATTTGGAATGCAAGGAAAATATCTGATATTTGCAGGACTGTCAGCAAGCCACTGTGGAAACTAATGTGCATTGCCGGTTTTCACTCCTGATAGCAATTGTTGGTGTTGACACTGCCTAAAAAAATAACGAACAAGGTCCAACTCATGAGGCCTGAAGGCAACAATGCCCCACAAGGATTTTTAAATAACTTGTGGATGTGATATAATTGAATAAACAGCAGCCGATGACGTGCAAAGGGAATATAGCGAGTCATTTCCTTTGGTTTTAATGGATGCTGGAAATGAGAGAGCTCTCTATTAATATTTTGAAAGTTGAGCTTTGTTTTCTTTTACTTATTGAAACCAAGCGCTGGCAAGTGGGGATAAACAAATGGGAAACATGGCTGAGAAGGTTCAACTCAGGCTGTGAGTCTTTGTCATAGTTATCTGAGGCTCCAGAAGAGGGGGAATTTGATTCTATAGACACGTACACAGGGGGGAACCAAATAACAAGCACACCGTCTAATTAAATCACTGGCTCCTTTGTCGCTCCTGACATGTGTGCACTGTACAGACCAAAATATATCTATCTATCTGGTGATCATTTGATTCTTGTTTGGAGGAACCCTCAAGGCTGAGTGCATGTCCCAGGTAGCATCCAGAACCACCATTAAGATATGAACTCAACCAAAACAGAACATTTAGCAGCCTGTTGTGACTGTTTCACCTACAGGCCCACATAGTCTGCAAATGCACTTATTTGTTTTTAGTATCGCTTTGTGTTTCATTTAATACATGTAAGTCTTCCAGTGGATTGAATAAGTTCACTCACGTGTCTAGGAGGCAGAAAAAACTTTGAATATTATTATAATATTATCATTTAAGATTTGGATCACAACAATAAGTCAGGCTTATCTCATTGAAAAGGTACTCTATATGTAAAAATAGCAAAACAATCTGTTATATACTAATACATTTATCTCACAGACAACACAATATTGAATGTATGTACTTAATTGGCTCTTGCATAGCACTGAATCCTCCTTCGTTGAATCTACATCAGAATATTAATTACAATGCTGACTCAATTAAATGTCCTGCATTTGTAGACTTTTAGTCCTTCAGACATCATTATGTCCACAATAGGAAGTATCACGACAAGTTAACGTTTACATAACACACTGAGGAGGATTTTCTGAGGATTACAAGCAATCTTTGTAAGTTGTCAAATTGGCTGAAGAAGAAACTATCCTCTGTTCCTTTTGGAAGTGGCTTGCCTCAGAGTTGAAAAGGTCAGTCAAAGGATATTAAAATTTGTGTCCAAATGTGTGTGGACAAAGGCTTATAAATTAAATTCCTCTCAGCAAGGGCAATGCATGAGACAATATTTCTTGCCAAATAGAGACTTCTTGTGGGGCTAATCTATATTTATTTTAGTTTAAATTATACTCAGTTTGTCCACGCCTTCATACCATTAAAGCCATTTTCTGGTTTATTAAGGTTTTTTCTCCACAATTTCCTGTATGTTACATATAAGGCAAGCTATTAAGAAATCCCCAGTATACCTCTCCTTAATTTGAGAATTATGAGAATATTTCCCTTGCAATAAAGGCTGGATGAAAGAACATAGTTCCTGCCCGACCCTAGACCAGTAGGCTATATTTATTTATTTATTATTATTCTTCCGGACAATTACACATAATACATCATTTTCTCATTGCATATTCATACATATTACTTTGTGTTATCGTCCGAAGGGAAGCAGGAGAAGCCAAAGGCTTATCGGGTCCCGCCCCCACTATATATGATGATTAATACTTCAGATATTTAGCGACTGACGCTGGGTGAACTTTGAATTAAACTATGGTTCTAAGGTGCTGTCCAAATGAAGTATTTATAATAATGTTTAATGAGATTTGTTTGTACGTGTCAAACAAATAGATACATTTTGATTGAAGTATATAAGTGGTGTTGCTATACATTGTAAAAAACAGCAATTTTGTAAACCATGTAAGTAAAAAGCTTTAAGCCGGTGCAGACAGCTACATTAGATTTGCAGCTACACTCACTTCAATTTACACTCCACACCTCACAGTTCCCAGACTATTAAGTACACACTACAACTAAAATGGTCTAATGAAATAGCACTTCAATTAATCTTACTTTCACCTGCCCTACCAGCCTTTGGAGGATGTCATTTTCATTGCTGTTGAGTTGTATCGTGTTATACTGGGAAGTTTTTCACAAACTCGTATGTTGTTTTATATAATGGACAAAACATTACAAATATCTCTCATTGTCCAAATGCAGCCTTCCCATTTCCATGGTCATATGACCCAACCCAAAAATTACACAGCAGACTATAAATCAAAATAAATGAACTTGGGCGCAACGTTAGCATAACTCAGCATACATTATAATAATAACATATCCATTATTTTCAGTTGCCACACACAATCACTAAACCTGCTGATTTGCTTTGCTGGCTTGAAACGGACATAATTATGAAAATAGAAATTTCCATGGAACTATTTAATATTCAATATATTATAATATGTAATAGACTATAATAACATTTTGAAAATGCTTGCAATAATAAACCCATGTCATGGTCTCCACTATGACTCAAGCTTATAGGATCCTATTGTAACATACGTTTGAAAAGGCCACTCACACCTTCCGTTATGAAATCATTTGTTACAAGCACATTATATCAAATATAAATACCAAGACATTATGATTAATAATCACCATGACTATCATTACAGTATAAGGACAAGCTGATCCCAGACCTGTTAATTAAGGAGAACCAATTAACACAGCAATGTAAACAGCGGCTTTTCAGACTGCAGGAGAAGTCTTGCATTCCCCCCACCCCAGTTCTGTTAATGTTGCAGATTGTACATTGTAGTCTAAAATATATATATTTTTTATCTTGTCTCTTAATTATATAACCTTTAATGAAGGTAGGCTACAATTATTGTGCAGGGATGTCGCTTTGTGTTGCCTACCTAATGACAGGAAACATTTTCACATGATGGCATATTTTATATTTTTTATTTTAGCCTACATTTTTCATAATCTCAAGTAATTTGTATTTTAGCCATTTTAGTCCATTTTACTTCGGTCTTTTTTTATTCTCTCTAACTATGGTTGCTCCGCCCACTACAGTACCTGTTGCTGCAGCGTGACAGCGCGTTTGAAGATCTCCGGGAAACACGTGCGGCGGAGGGACATCACTTCATTATATTGCGTGGGGAAGTAATGTATTTGCGACATGCTAGCTACTAGCTACTTTTTTTGTGTTTATTTTGTCAGCTTCAAAAAAGTTTTCAAGCCAACACAATTTGAGTTTTCCATGGAAGATGTTATTTCAGAGACTGCCATGAGATGCTGCTGTGAGTGCCTGTTTGACTAGGCCTACACCAAGGTAAGTGGTGCATGCTGACTTGTGTATTGTGAGTGAATTCTTCCTGCATCCACACTATTCGCACTTTACTTTAGTATTACCATGTAAACATCTGGTCAATGATCAAATTCCTTCGTGATTTTCTCTACTTATGACATATATTGCAGTAGCCTATGTCCGTCCTGGGAGAGGGATCCCTTTGTCGTCTCTCCCTGAGATTTCTTAATTTTTTTAAAAATCCCGGTAAAGGGTTTTTACTGGGAGTTTTTTCTCAGCCGAGCTAAGGGTGTAAGGGCAGGGTGTCATATTGTATGAAATGTAAAGCCCACTGAGACAAATGTATTTGTGATTTTGGGCTATACAAATAAAATGATTTGATTTGGACCACGGCTGTTTGCCTAGCTATGACGACGCCACTTAGGCTACTTGCACTGCTAATGTTGGCTGCTAATTGTCGTTATGCTTAGAAAGAAAGACAAAGCCTATGTTATGGTAAACGATGCTGGACCCAAGAGCAGACAGAGACGGTGTTGAATTGATGAAAAAAGGTTTATTTAAAGAGATGGGGAAGCAGGTAGTGGATGAGGAACCCGGGGGGAGAGGGGGAGACCAAAGCAGGGGAGCTGGAGAGGGAGATCCGGATAACTGCAGGTAGAGGAAAACAAAATTAGGTTGTGGTCAAAAAGTAACAAGTAACAAGCAACAAGAAACGAGAGACGCGAGGTAACAATAAACTGGAGCCAGGTACGTATAATTACCACAGTAACGCATGGGACGATCTGGCGCCGACAGCAGGGAATCCTGCAAGGGTTATGAAGGGGAGTTGATTGGAGGTGAAGACCAGGTGAGCGTGATTGCAGATGAGGGCCAGGTGTGAAGTGAGACAGACAGGGGGAGTGGCAGACACAGAAGGAGGAAACACAGCGGGCTGCTGCGACCACAACAGCCTACCTTTTTTCACCCCCTAACATAGAAATAATTTTTTTTTGCTTTTATTTTGACAAACACATGTACAAACCACACATGCACAAACATGACCTATAGCCTACAAGTTCATCTAAAACAAATTAATATCATGGAAAAGTGTTTTCACGTCATTTAATTAAAAAAAGTTGAACTTGAATTTAGCTATTTAAAAAAAGCATTTTTTTGTTTTTAATGTTGATGATTGGCTACTGCGTAGGCCTACAGCTCATGAAAATCAAATATCCAATATCTCTAATATAAATATTAAAAAAGACCAATACAATTAATTATATAGAAATTAACTGCATCAATTCAGCGGGGCATGGAGAAGATCAGTAGTTGGCACTGCTGAGGTGTTATAAAAGTACAGCTCGCTTCGAAACAATGTGCTTTTCCATTATATTCCAATTTCTTTAGATTAACCTGTACACATGCATTAGCCTAATGTCTAGTAAGAGTAATGGGTTTGGTGCCTTGCACGTAGGCCACCTCGGCAGTGCCCAGAAGGTGAACTGGCACCTCTCCACCAAGACTGGTCCCATGCTGAAACAGACTGCCCACACTGACAGCCATAGTTTTTCCTGCATATTAACATTGGAGGCGGTCGCCACCACCGATTTACGGGCCGCCACCACTTAAAATTGTCAATTGCGTCAAAAATGAACACTATACAGTATAAGCATTCCACTACTTCACATAATTTTCTAATAAACATGCAATGACCGTAGTTGTCCATACCGAACGCTGTCGTGGTGCCTGACTTTTGGACCTCATCCCAGACTGGAAGCCGAGGAAGAATATATAAACTTCAATTTTCTTCATGATTTTCTCAATAACATTTTCTCCAATCGGAAGAGTGTTGACGTCAGACGGTGCCCTGTTACTTGAACAGGTGAATATTGTTAATTTTTGCATTTATTTTTCTTAAATTAAAGTTACAGCCTTTCAGTTTTTCACAATTTGTTTCGGTTTTGAAGACTGGCTCATTAAATGAGTTTAAAGCGAGTTTCGCAGTAGAAAAGTCTATCATTTTGCAGGTAAAGCACATATTGCTCACAACATACCGTGCACTTATTATCACAGTAAAGGGGCATTGTACATTACAAAAGTAATTATTCATGTTACAGACGAGAGTCCACTCCGTATATTTATCCGGCCTGAAAGTATTGCTGCTCACCAAGGGGCTGACCAACAGTGGCTGGAAATGTTCACCTGGCTCAGACACAACGACGAAGCAGCTGCAGCTGGCTTTGTGGGGCAGCCATCCACTGCTTACTGCTTACAGATTAGTAAGATATGATTGAAAACACTAGCACTATTAATTTCCCACCAACATTATTCATGTCTGTATATGAATAGATTTGTAATGTGTGTGTGTCGTCCTTAAACTCTAGAAAGTGTGAAGACACAGCTGTGCAACAGACTGAAGGAGAGACATTTAGATGTGTGCTGCAAGGTCGCCATTGATGGACCGGAAGAGGCTTTGGACTACTAGGAGTATTAAGGTGGGGTAAGTTCTTTTTAAACATTTTTTTCTGCCTCTAGTTTTGAACTGTGTTCATAAACAACACCTTGAATGGGCCTACAATGCAACTACCCTGTAATCTGGCAACATTTTGATGGTTGTGACATTAAAAGTCTTAATTTCTATTCTGTGTACTGTTTTAAAAAAAAACACACACAAAATTGATTTTGACAGGATGCATTTTGCCATCTTTTTGAGTTGTTATAAACGTGCCATGAAAAACCTGTGAGCTATTGCCTCCCCTTAATGTGCAATATCAGCATTCAGCACTCATAGTGCATTTAATTGACTATATATATATATATATATATATATATATATATATAATATATATACTAATGTCATAACAAATGAACAGTAGGGATATAACATGATTGTTGTCCTGCACAGAGCCCATTCACATTAGTATGCCTCTGTTATTCTGACTTTGTCACGCACACAGTATTTCACATGTTATCCACAAATGTCTAATTCTGTTTCTACTCATATAAATGCATTTATGGGACACATTTCTTTACTTTTTCGTTATATCATTACATCTATACCGCTGACAGCTTTTTTCTTACACTGCCTACTTCGCTCAGGTGCACTCTTTGTCAACCTGCATCTTATATCCATGTATACGGATGGTCATATGCTTCTTATCAAAGCTACTTAGCATTTCACGCTTCAGATGCTGTCTGCTCCCAGCAATGAATTATTGTGATTTGGATAGGTCGAACATTGATTAGTCTGCTGCTGCATATCAGGTAGATTTCAGGCCTTAGCTTTATTCTTTTCTATTCACTAGATAGATAGAATTTACTTATTCCCAGCAATGGTTTGAGACAATTTAACTTTCCCAGTCTCTGCTGTGCTGAACTCTGGGTTTTCTTGTGGGTAGTGACAATGTCAGAGTAGATGCCAATATCAGCTCTGCGTATGTATTCACACAACAAATTGTGAGTTGGCTGACAGACTGAACCAATGCCAAAGTTATGGCCATTTCGAGTTTTTCCGGAAAAGTGGTCATAGTGGAGGTTGAAAATTACGGTGGCGCTGAACATTCACCAAATAAAAAAAAGTTTCACAGCAGGATCTCGTAATTACGAGATAAAGATCTCGTAATTACGAGATAAGGATCTCGTAATTACGAGATAAGGATCACCCTCTCATTCATCAATAACAATGTCTGTGTGTGTGTGTGTGTGTTTGTGTGCAGACGAGGTGAACCTAGCCATAGGAAAACGTAGGCAATAGCCTTGGTTTCCGGACTACAATGGGCCCCATAATCACAATACACTTATTTAAAATATTTGTTTACTGTTCATTCATTAATCAGCGATCGCATCGGGTACTGAGGGACACACTTTCGGCTTTACGCCCGTGATCAGCTGCTGAGGTCCGACTGGGCTTTTCTCCTGAATAGTCCCAGTGACTGCATATCTGCTCAAAGTTGACATGGCTATACTCATTGTCATGCCCTCCTTGTAGAAAGTTCTTATGTGTTTGTATGAGTCATGGATTACACCGAGTTTAACGACTGCATTTAATCAAAGCATTCAATAAAACTGCGTTCCGATACAGTAACAAACAGGAGGTAAAAGTGAACTAGCCCACCGGGCATTCTGATTGGATGAGGCAACACAGTACGGTGGCGCCGGTGGCTCATAATGAACAAACTGCATATAAAAAGTGAAAGTGTGTCCCTCATTTCCCGATGCGATCGCTGATTAATGAATGAACAGTAAACAAATATTTAAAATAATTGTATTGATTATGGGGCCCATTGTAGTCCGGAAACCAAGGCTATTGCCTACGTTTTCCTATGGCTAGGTTCACCTCGTCTGCACACAAACACACACACACACACACAGACATCGTTATTGATGAATGAGAGGGTGATCCTTATCTCGTAATTACGAGATCCTTATCCTGCTGTGAAACTTTTTTTATTTGGTGAATGCTCAGCGCCACCGTAGAAAATAGACCGCATTCAAAAGTCTAAAAATGTCTTTCAATTACAATTTCAAATTACTACAATCAGTATTCAGAAGAAAAATTATGTTCTGATTAAAGAGTTTAAAGAATTTTTTTTTTGCATTTTTATGCTTTATTGACAGTGCAGAGAGACAGAGGTGAAATGGGGCAGAGAGGGGAGTGACATGCAGAGAACGACCGCGGGTGGGAATCGAACCCGGGTCTGCTGCTGGGCCCGGCCCGGGAGGTGGACGCCTTACCAACTTAGCTAAAGGCGCCCCCTTAAAGAGTTTAGTAGAAAAGTTTAGTAGGGTAGTTCTGTCTTTAACAGCACAACATGTAAAACACAGAAGATTTATTAAATAAATTAACTTTTTGGAGTAGATGTGACTTTTTACTGGATTCACAGAATATTAAAGGTCACATATTATGCTAAGTGCACTTTTTAAATGTGTTCTAACATATCCATGGGTTCACGGTGTGCCTAGAGACTGCCAAAATATTTAAAAAAAATGTTTTTTGCTTTGACATTTGGGTTTGAACACACTTGCATTTCTTCAATTCTTCGGAATTGGTCAGCCACGTTGGATTGTTTATTTCGTTATGTAATCTGTCTTGAAAGGAGGACTTTGGAGCAGAATATATTCATTAAATAGATGAATAAATAAACAAAAAACCATTCAAGCGTTAATTGCTGCTTGAAGGGCAAGCAGATAAGTCCATGATGTTCATGTTAGTTTGTTTGAAAAGAACATTTCCTTGTAAAATAATGAAAATAATTATTGAAATCTAGTATTTAATCAAAAACGAGTAAATGCACAACGAAATGTATTTAAATATGGAAAATATTTTATATAAAAATAAATTTATAAAAATCCTGGCCTGAAACCGAGCCTTGTCCAGGTCATGTGTTACTGATAACTTGGCAAGCCAATTATTCTGGAAATAAATATTGTTGAAAATTTGAAATTGGTATAGTAGTAAGTAAGTAAGTAAGTAAAATGTATTTATAAAAGCACATTTATAACAGTTTTCACTGACCAAAATGCTGTACATAGTGCATTCAGTAGGCCAACATGAAGGTAAAATAACAACAACAACAATAGAAAAAATAAAGATAAAAGTACAAAATACAACCCGGACTTCCACACACAAACATATACAGTAGTGTAGAAGTCAGATAGCTAATGGGGAGGGAAAGCCAGGGTGTACAGATGGGTTTTGAGCCTTGATTTAAAGGCAGTAATGGAGGGGGCATCACGTATGTCAGGTGGCAGTTGGTTCCACAAGCGTGGGGCAGCTACTGCGAAGGCCCGGTCACCTTTTTGTTTGAGTCTGGATCGGGGGATGTGGAGAAGACCCTTATTGGAGGATCTTAGGGTCCTAGGGGCTGAGTGGGGGTGTACAAGGTCTGCTATATAAGATGGGGCCTGACCATTGAGGGCTTTGAATACCATGAGAACTGTCTTAAAAATTATCCTATGTTGTACATGCAGCCAGTGAAGGGAAGCAAGAACGGGTGTGATGTGTTCCCACTTTTTTGACCCAGTCAACAGTCTTGCTGCTGCATTCTGGACTATTTGGAGGCGTGACATGAGGGACTGAGGGAGACCAAGGTAGAGGGAGTTAAAGTAATCCAGCCGTGATGTAATGAAAGCATGGATAATTATTTCAAGGTTGTGATATGATAGAGAGTGCTTTATTTTAAAGATGGTTCTGAGCTGGTAGAAGCTGTTCTTCACTACGGATGAGATTTGCTTTTTAAAGCATAACTCAGAATCAAAAATGACTCCCAGATTTCTAGCGGATGGTTTGATGAATGGGGTTAGACTACCTAGGTCAGTGACGATGGGTTTTTTGAATTTGAAGGGGCTAAAGATGATGACTTCTGTTTTGCTATTGTTAAGCTGGAGGTATAGTAAACTTTGATAGCCATTATATATTTTGTTCTCTTCATTAAATTAGTTGCTATCGTTGGATAATAAAGCGAGGGGTTTATTGTATCCTACAGGTGCAAATATGTGGTCACAATCGGCTTTCTGGTAGGAATTACATTTTTCGTGGCCCTCTCTATACTTTAAGTGTCAAACTTTTAACTTTTTTTTTCAAGAGTCCCTTTTAAACCTTGTGTTTTATTCTTGAAACATCATTGTCATCGTATTCATTCTGCTGTTCAGTTTATGTCGTTATTTAAGTATTTATTCAATGTTCTGTTTTTTACATTTGCATTTTCTTTACTCAAGGAGGAAGGTTTTCTGAGGGAGGTGCTGTGTCTTTTTTATTTTATTTTTTTTAATGTGCAGTGCAACTACATATCAATGTTGGGATGTGCGTGTGGTTAGCATTTTGTGAAGAGCAGAGGCAAATATTTTAAAAGCTATCTTGTCCATGAACAACATATTAGAAATTGCATGTGGCTAGCAAAGGTAAATGAAGAGTGAAAAGGTAACAAATATTGTATAAAGTAGGAGTATTGTATAAGTATAAATAGTGGAAAGAAAAAAGTGGGAGGTAGAAATAGTCTAACCGAATACAACAAAGGTGTCACATTGTTCGGTGATGTCAGTAAAGCAATAAGAGGTAAAAAACATTATGGAGCATTTTGCGTGTAGTTGGGCAGGTGGGAACCCCTCACTGCTGGATACTGCTTCATGTAGACAAGAAATAGAAGACACACATTTCACCAACCTTAAATTAGTCGGTCCAGTTGCAAATGCACACACTTTTAATAGTCTTGTGAATGCAGAACAAATGCACCAGAACAAAATCTAACTTTATTTTCAAAGTTATAAGTGACAAATGAGTGAAAAATTGTTTATTGTCATGTTTTGTATTCCTTGCAGTCTCCATGTGAGTGTGCTTGTGGTAAATCAGCCCCACTTTTTGTTGGCTAATTTTACTGCACACTTGAGGACTCTGCTTCTCTGACCTGACTTGAGTTTTCCAAGTGCCCTGAGATGAGATGTGAACATTATATAGACCGTAGGAGATGAAAACCCTGACAGAGACAGGATCAAAGTAGGCAACCCACCCCACCCCCTCTCCCAGCCTGGCAGCCAGGCACTGGCATAATCTGGCTTGATATACAGTAGGATCTGCTAAAGTCCCTATATTTTCATCAGAAAATGATGATACCACAGTAAAATGTTGATGTTCTGAGAGTGTTGAATATCGATACAAATGGATTGTAACTTTAATTATATATGAACCATGGAGATGGTAGTAAATTACTCATTGTATCAGCAAGAATTAAGGTTAATATATTTAATGAAAAGGACTAGCCTTTTTTGTGGGTTTTATCGAACAAAACAAAGGAATTCTGCCAACTTTTGAATGTAATTTCCCTTCTTTACAATATTATGAAATATATTAAAGCGGACCTATGATGCTTTTTGAGTTTTATGACCTATAAACGTTGTTATGATGATTCATAGTCATGCTTAACCATACTAAATTATCAAATAATGACTTACATGCATTTCGACGTATTCCCTGCTGACCGTCTGGGGTGTCTGTGCAGAGCACTAAACACTATTCTAGCCAGTCGAGAAGTCACGTGTTCAAAGCGGTCTACCCTTCCGTAACTTTGTGACGTCGCATGTAACTTTGTGAAGTCACCACGCGGATGTTTCCATGTATGGTAATGCTGTCACTTCCCTGTTCGCGTCTGCCTCGCGCCCTTATAGGTCCATGCTCGCGCTTCCCGCCACTGAAAGTGTTCCGGAAGGAAGGTAACCAATCACAACGGAGTGGGGTTTGCAGGAGGGGGGGAGGGGAGCGGAGATGGCCGATCACAGGCGGAGGGAGCGGAGATTGCCGAAGCACACGCACTCAAGTGTTGACAGGACGTGCTGGATCGCCAAAATAAGAGAAAGAGCTTCCCGAAAATCTACATAGTTTTTTGTGATGTGATTCGTGTCAGGTTGCTCTATAGCAGTGTAAAACAAGAAATTAAGACCAGAAAAGTAGTATAATAGGTCCTCTTTAAGTAAAACCACATAATTGGTATTACTGATTATCAGAGAGATAAAAAAAAATGTAAATGCTTATTTGGTCCTTTATCAGTTTTTTTTAAAGATGATGGGATTGAAGATTAAGATTGTTTTTAATGTTTATTTTTTTAAGATTTAAAAAATGTAAACACTACAAATGAAGTAGGCTTACAAGTTATATTAATTTAGATGAAACATGTCAAATAAGACATGGACTTTTATCCCGCATTTCCTGATTCATAAACAGTAATTTATAAGTGTGTCCTACATGTCTCCATGAAATCCTAATTTTGGTGCTGAAATTTAAGATAAATTGTGCCATTGATATTTTTTTATGTTTACTTGTTACCATCACTCTTCATCTATCTCTCAATATCTCTTTCGTCCCTTCATCTGTATGTTCATAACTTGTAAGCATGTTGTGCAGTGAAGTGTAGCATCTTACGCTGCAGCCCTGCTCCCTCTGACATATTATGATCTACTGTTATATTGTAATGAAAAGCGCATCGCTTGGATTTCAAGTTGTTGTCGCCCTGGAGTGTTTAAGACATTGGCTGTTCAGCATTTTCCCTGTAGCGATTCTTCTTTTATCTCATCAGAAATGGGACACATTTTTCAAGGTTGTTGCCTATGCACTGGCTTCTACATGAGTCCTCTTCACAGCACAGGTAATGAGGGTGAACAAAATAAGTGATACATTGGACTGCAAGAGAAGCACAGTGTTGGCTGATGGTGTTACCAGAGGCAAGGTCATGGGGTCTCAATTCAGAGATGTTTTTTTTGCCATGCCGAGTAAATGAGGTGCATTTATGGTCATTGATGAAAATACTTTTAGAGTTGTTTCAGTGATGGCATTAAAGGAAATGTCACAGCTCCATAACGTGCTTGAGTATGGTATGGAACAATCACACTGGTCAAACTAGATATTAGCCTTCAATTGTGCTTGGGCATCGTTTGAATGCTTAGTGTGAGTGCTTATTTGTCTACTTAGTTTTAGACTGGCCAAATCCTCCTTGACATTTGTCATCAACAAATAGTTTTTTTATAAGAGGGATGTCATTAAGAGCAAGTTGTCTTATGTATTTTCCTATTCTCTGTAAAAACTTGATACCTTATTGCATGAAATTCTCAAAGGCCTAAAGCTCGGCCTGAAACGAGTGATATTCATTTAGCTCTAAAGAAATTACAACAAATGCATGGTCACTGCCATCTTATATTTCTCACCTTAGCTCACCAGTAGTTGCATTTCTGGACAGTGTCTGCATTTTATATATTATATTCCTTGATTTACTGTTCAAAGTTGCCAGTAGTTGGATTTAAGAATTTGTATTAGTTATCCCTAATCGAGAGATCACTTGGGGCTTGGCTATTAAATGATAACGATAAGTATCTGGATATAATTTTCCTTGATAGAAATGTAACAAATATTCGATAAAAGTTCAATATAATAAAACTACCCATACAATGGGTGAGGGGGGTACCAGAGCCTTGTTTCCAAAGAGCAGTGCGGTTAGGTTCTCTGGGGCTTGGCGTTTCCACTATCAAAAGTTGGAAAGAGTACCAAAATAAGCCAGCTGTGCCGCACCTATATTAGTCACTAGGGGTGTAACGGTACACTAAAGTCACGGTTCGGTACGTACCTCGGTTTTGAAGTCACGGTACGGTACAGTACGGTACGGTTCATAGTTAACGGAGAATGAACATCTTTAGCTGTCAGTAACTAGCTGACAGTAACATATGTTTATTTGGAATTGTTTTAGTTTTACAGTCTCTAGTGTTTTCTCTCTGATGATGGCGTTTCCTCAGCGCAGTTTCCTTCCTGTTTTTAATGAATTTCTTATTTTGGGGTATGGATGGGTGGGACGGGGATGTTTTTGCATGTATGCATATCTCTGGGTGGGGGATGTGGGGGGGGGGGGGGGGAGTTGTATTAAGCACTTTGTGTTACATTTGATTCTATGAAAAGTGTTATATAAATAAAGTTTGATTGATTGATATAAATAAAATGCATAACAAATATAAAATACTGCTGCAATTCTCCAATAAATAAAATACTTATTAAATACCAGTGTAGGTGCAGCATAAACTAAAATTGCAATGAAAAAATATAGTGTTAATGCTCAGCAGGCTCTGTAAGCTGGTGTAAACAAAGGGTATGTCTTCTTTAAAGGGTAACTGCACCCCCTGTTTGAGCTACTGCACGATTTTGAAAAATGCTTTCAGACCATGGATTCTGAATTCCGTTTGAGAACCATTGTTTTTAAACATTCCGACATCAGCCGGCCGACTTTCGGGAGGGAGGGGGGCGCGCGGTGTCAGTGAAGGAGGGGGCTAGCTGCTAGTAGCTGTCACTCAGGAAGATCTGAATGACATGACTTCATTGAAATATCGAGTGACACAAAGTCTATCGGCACTATCGCTACACAGTGAGCTCATATGCCACACAGATGGGTCGTCTGAGGTGGAGGACTTTCTTATTCTAAATTGTTGGCGGGTGTTTCTATCGTAGTGTTAGGAGACCGAGTAGCGCAAGTGAACGAGCGGCAGTCTGTGTGTGTCAGTCTGTGTGTGAGCGAGGAGAGCGAGCGAGCGGTAGCGTGTGTCAATGAAGTAGGCTAATGAACAAGTCCGGGTCCGTGAGTGTGTGTGTGTGTGTGTGTGTGTGTGTGTGTGTGTTATACAGTGTGAGATAATGCAGACACACTGCCGATAGAAGTGAAGTGTGTTAACCCCCGAAATAACATCCTTGGAGGGACAGTATAACAGTAGTAGCTCATGGATCAGCCATGGACCTGTGAAGAGCGTGACCGGCTTTGCGGCGACGTGATGACGTACATTAAGTCAACATGTACGTCATTTTTCGAACCCAAAGGAAAAAGTTTTTTTCAAATCTTAGTAAAGTTCTAAAATGATTTACAATACAAAACATTTCTTAAATTGCCGATATTTAACATATTGCAATTTTTTTCAATATCAACACCAGCATATAAGTGTTCCTTAACAACATAGTGATTTAATTCAGCTTCTATCTCAAAAAACAAGTAAAAGGGTGCAGTTACACTTTAAGGGTCTCTTTGAAAAAAATAAAATATTGCTGCAGCTCTCTTAAACTCTAAAGTGCTCTTATAAATATAAAAATTATCAAATAAAAGTGCTACTGCAGCATTAATTAAATGACAGCTTGTTTGTATTCAGTATAAAAAAGAAAATAATGTCTGGGTTTTGCCCAGCTCGTCTTTCTTCACAGTAATGGTGAGAGTAGCCAAACACCTGATGGTGCCTTTTCAAATGCGTATGCATGTTCGACGTGTTGCCTCCTACATAAGCGATCGCGGTGAAACAATAACCTGTGTGCCGACATTGTTCCACACGTCTATCACTGTTTTCATAATTCACCTGGAATCCTAAATTATCCCTCAAACGGGATTTGAATGACAGGGGGGCGCCTGCGCGCTCCGGTTTCCTGTTGTCTTTCGCCATGCAGTTCGCTCTCTGTTCGAAAGCACTGTATAACATTTTGACTTGCACTACTCATAGACAGTAAAAGAGGGGGTGCTACTGCTAATAGTGATGCAAACTGCAAACAGCTGGGAGGGACTGCTGCGTGAGGACTCGGCCGCCTGTCAGTGCTGTGGGACCGGGGGGAGTGGCCGTTGAGCACCCGCTGGCCGCTGCTTGTTTAGAAGTGTTAAGAGCGATACATGCTTTAGCGACAGCACAGGGTCTCCAAAAGTCACCAATAACACCAGAAAAAGTAGCTAGATTGGTCGCTGGTGGCTTTCTTAAAAAAAGAGTCGCCAGAGCGGTCTGAAAAGTCGCTGAATATAGCGGCTAAGTTGCTAACACTGCCTGACCCTCATGCTCACCATGGAGATAAGAGACTCTCATTATCGCTGGCTGCTACTGCGCACGTGCGAGCTGAGCCGCAGGCTAAATGGTCCGGGGGGAACTCCGACCACAAGTTTTAAGTTCCACACCGCAAAACAAGCCTGTACATTCGCCATAACGCTATGTACGCCACGAACGGACCGCGGTCCACCTCTGTAACACCAAATACGTGCCTGTACCGTCACGGTACGGTACAAATACGTGTACCGTTACACCCCTATTAGTCACCCTTTCGCTTGGGCACCAAGCCGTCCCAAAAGGGTGGCGCTACACACTGTAGTCCATTGATCGACAGAATAGTAGTTTCTTTATTGTCTGGCGTGTTTTCTTCTTCATTTATTTAATCAGGGGACTACACCGCGTCTCACTGCTAAGATGCAACAACAGTTACGTAGCTGTTGTGGCCAGCACTGTTCAACGGCTCTGACCCATAGATTATATTCAGGGCTATCACTATTGACCTTCATGTTGCTAATTATTTAAACAAAAAAAACAATATCATTATGACAAATTTATCCATATTGCCCAATCATATACATCCTGATGATTCACAAAACCAGAGGCAACCTGACATTTTTCGTGCAGACATGCATGCAGCCCCCAACAAAATGTCACCCATCCCTAAATCCGTTGAATACTTTACAGTGCCACCACATTGGTGTAATACTGCCGTTGGAGTTGCAAACGACAGAAATCCCTGAAATGCAACGCTTTTTAGAAAACAGTGTTTCCCATGAATACACCAGTAAGTGTTCTTATAATTTCTTTAGCTTGATGCGGCCCACAATTTGAGCAACCACCTCTTAATACCTTATGCAGAAAAAGAATCCCTGTGTGTGTGTGTGTGTGTGTGTGTGTGTGTGTGTGTGTGTGTGTGTGTGTGTGTGTGTGTGTGTGTGTGTGTGTGTGTGTGTGTGTGTGTGTGTGTGTGTGTGTGTGTGTGTGTGTGTGCTGTCTAAAGATCTTGAAATAGTCAGACCTGCCTCTGCACTTTTAAATGAAGCAGTAAAGACTTTCACAGCTCCACATAATTAGGGGCTTGGCCTTGAAGGTGAGCTGACATGAATGTGACATTTCTTGAAGGACTGCAGCAGCAACATGATCTAAAACACGTCTCAGCGCCCCATTTAGCACCGCCCACATAGCAAAGGGATATATTGGCTAAGCTAGGTTTTCAATAGATATCTAAGTAGCGATTGGCTCATTGATTAGTATTTTTTTATATACAAATATGTTAAATACCTTAAATAAATGTCTGCATTCATTCAGAAAGAAGATGTAGTCAAAATGCAATCAGATGTATTCAAGCATGTCAATATCTTACTAAACCTTAACACATTATACAGCCGCAATATGTCCAGTTGATCTTAGAGACCCCTTCTGTTTTAAGACATGACATATTTTATCCAACTTTTTTTCTTTCATTCCAGTTTTATTTTTTAAGTTGTGTCAATCTCAGACTGTTAAGTAAAATCTCATCAGTGGTCGTTGAAGTGATGACCAAAACACATAGAGCGGAATTTTTTTGCCCTTGCAAGATCTCTGCGACTGCTTTTTGGCACATTTACTGTAATGTTAGCTTTTAGACACAAGGTACTTGGTGCCCCACGTGCTCTGTATGCCCTGCGTAGGGAGCAGCGGCCCTGACAGTATGTGGTGAAGGAAAACATGTTTGGTGAGAAACATCCAGTACTAACATTACACACAGGGTCTATTTCTATGAAAATAGAAACTGGAATATGAACCTGAGTCCTGAAAAACCACCATAATTGTCTTAGATTCTGCTTCTTATTGAAGTTATACTGATACCACTTAACAATTTATTTGCGAATAATATCTGCAAGTAAGAATTATTTATCATATTGAATCTTTGCTTTTAGTGGTACACCATTTTGAAATCTGGAGGTTAGGAATAGTCCATTAATTCAATACATTTGCTTAATTAGCCAAAGCCTTTGCAAAATACCCAGGGACCTACAGAACATTGAATATATGGTGATAGCTGCTGCCTTTTTTAAATACTAATACTAATTACAATAATTTGCCTATAGTTTGACCACAACAATCTGGAGCTCAGCTTGTAATTCTACTGCCAATGAAAAAATAAAAATAAAATAGAAATCTATAAAGGCTGATTGTCAGGATAAGTATAAGGTTTCCAAGTTAGTATTCAAGTAAATTGCCCTGGACTTGTTGGTGCTTTAAAAACTCTTTAGATAAGAGTAAAAACAGTCAAGAATGTTTAATTCAGGTTCAGGAATGAAAAATTATATCACCCAGTAAAACTTAAACACGTTTTTGGTTTCTAGTTCAGCTGTAATGGAGTGTGGTGGTGGAATAACATTTTCATCAGTCTCAGTAGGTTGCCTGTTATGGTGTCAACCTACCAGAGATAAAGGAAATTGGTTGCATTATACACATACCGTTTCCAACCAGTGCTCAACATTTATAAAGGGATAATTCCAACACAGAGGAAAAAGTAAGGGTTAGTTTTTTTTTCAGCAGCAAGGCAAAGCAACAAACAACCTTATTTTAAGATATGTTTTTCCTTATTGAAACTTGTTTTATTTTAGTCTTTGTGCCATATTTTCTTATATGGATGTTATTTCTATACCTTCATTGCTTTGTCCATCTTAACCTTTAACTAAACACAGTGGTTCTGGCAAATTCTCTGGTGTAAATGTCTAAAGGCCTATTCTAAAAAATGTGAGGAAAATTACCAAGCTACAATGATGATGATAAACAAAAAAACATGGTCACTTTTTAATCCCACAACAGGTGATAGATGAATTGAAACCGCTAAATGATTATACTGTGTATATAAACTGTAGAAATTAAATTGATTATTAATGAGCTGCAAAAAATGTATGAGGAAAGTATAAACTTGTGCTTCATGTCAATCATATGTTCATGTCATAGCAGTGGCTGCAATATAGAGTACAGTCAACAATCTCAGCTATCATATCCTGTAAACACGTGAGCATGAGCTTTGTTTGTTAGACAGTCCCTGAGAAAAGTATCACTTAATGCTGCCGGTCTTTTTAATGTCTTTTGGAGTCTAAAAAAAGGTTTGCTTGAAATCTTACAAAATCTGTTCATGGAGTTAATTTCTAAACACTTCTTACCGTTTTAACAGTGTTATCAATGCTTTTTCTGAGTGAATGGACAAGCAAATTGAGGCTGTTGAAGGCTTGGTACTCTGACGAGGGACCTTAATGACCTCTGCTTACCTCGACATCACTTGCATAAGCTCTATAAATGTGTCATGCAGTGTCATATGATGTCATGGTTATTTCAAGTAATTAAACCTAACAAATAATTATTTTCAAGATGATACGGTTTTGTGGTCTGTTGTTACTACAATCAACCATTAACTAGCACTCATGGCTGCTCACAAAAGTTATGATACTTAGTATTAGGAAATGTTGTGTTGACTTGTGTTCCCAGTTTAAAGCAAAAATAAATAAATAAAAACAATAGTTACAAATATGCACTAGCATGCTAATATTAGCATTAAGCAAAAAGGACAGCTCACAATATAAAAATTAGACTGATGAAAGCTTAGCCTGGTTTGACAATGGAAATAGTGTACTATGGTGTAAAATGATCTTACATGGCTTTCAGTTTACAAATAAAAATATCCTTGGGATTTTATACATGTGTATGACATTACCACCAGGTCTGAATGCGCAATATGAATGTATTACTATGTTGGAAAACCAACATCTAACTTAGGTAAAGAAATGAAAAGGGAATATAATATTACTTGCAGGACAGGAAATCATCTCTTTTAAAGATGAAAAATGTGTTCACATTCATTTTGTTAAGTGAAATAGCATGAAAAAAAACGTAACGAGATATTATTTATTTTAATAGAATTTCCATCTGCACATACCCTTTCAAACAAGTATTTTAGGAGTTAATGAACACATTATCTTTTAGAGCAGATCTTTACCGTGAAATTAATTGGAAAACATACAATGCTTATGAGGAATACAACTCCATTTTACAAATACATATTGGGTATTGTTCAGCTGAAAACTGGAAAATGGGTTACTAAAGGCAACACATGAATACTGTTATCATATCTAAAATGCACTGACAGGGTGCTTGAACTTATTGAGTTGACAAATGGGTAAAAAAAATTGCTTGATGATGTTACACTTGATAATACATTGCTAATCTAATTTTTTCTATTCTCTGAAAAGCAGTAAAACACTTTTGGTTTAGTAACATAAAAAACATGTTAATTTAATATTTAATCTGCTCTTAAGAGAACATGTTCAAAAACCACAGTCATTAAAAGCATTACTATTGCACAATAGCATAATGTACAAGGAAAGAATAAAATACAGACAACATATGTATAGCTGAACATGTCAATACATTTAATTATAAACTTCCTTTGTTGGCAGAAAGAAGCTCATACTGTAGACTGATTTTTCTTATTCAGTGTGTTAACATGCAAACTTTTAATTTGACTGTTACCATATGAAGGAAATATTCTTGTAATTATAACTGATAGACACAGTTCAATTGCAGCCCAATGAATAATCTTTTAAAGATACAGGCTACTGTATTCTGGACATAGTTTCCTGGCAGTAGTGCCAAAATGTGTGGGCAATACATGGAAACAAAATGTAATGATGTTGGGAAATAGTTAAAGCCCACTGCTCACTCACACACGACGGGTGGTGAAGTACACTGACTCACCTGTCTCTAATCCACCAACTGCTTCATATTACTAAAGTTTGAATTTCAGAGAATTGATATTCAAAATTATGTTCTTTGGAAAACATGAAATTGTGTGGATTTGTCACCCTCAGCGCATTACAGCTTCTTAATTAAAACATTATGACCTCATTCTTCAATATTACTTAAATGTTCTAATACTGTTAATGCTTTGCCTTATCTTTATAGTTTCAGTTCTTATAAGTAAGTGTTCTTTATTCTCTCAAAATACGAACATATTCTCTATCACTTTTATTTTTCCATTCATCAAAAAAATACCCCAAATACTCATTTATATACTCAGTATACTCGTACTTGTCAGTTTATTTTGCTAGGGGAAAAGATATATAAATATATATATATAAATGCAAGTAACAGAAGTTTATGTTTTAGTAGGGTTATTGTGCTTTAAACATCCAACAAAGCAATAGACAGCAAATAGCAACACGATTCTAACAACAAGATCTTTCTCCTTTTTGTGCTGATAGAAAGACCAACTCACATATGATGTAAACTTAGTTTTTTGGGGGGTAAATCGTCTGCTATGATCAATGTGGACCTTATTTCTGTTATACAAGTAGTTGCAGTGCATGTTAACAAACTGATTAAGAATTGCCAATACAAATTTACAGAAATTTGAGATTTGGAAATTCAACATTTGTTTTTAAAGATTCAGTCCCTGAAGTAGAAAACATAAGGGTATAGTGTCAAGATGCGCTTGCTGCTGTGCAATTTATGTCGCTCATAAACTGAGTACATATTTGAAACAAGGATAGTATGCATCCTGACTGCTGTTTCATAAGCTTACATTGTCTCTTCCTTTTGAGGTTCACATGATCTTCATGTTGAATTGTATGGGTGCCTCAGTTGGACTGGCCTCTTCTGTTTCCTCTTTGCGTGGTACGTATTCAACCTCTATACTTGACTTGGTATTGTCTTTCCCTCGACTCCAGAGGAATACTATAACAAGACAGAAGAGGACAACTCCGAGGAAAGAGATAAATCCCATTGTGGTTGCAATGATAAGTGTCTTTACATCAAACGGAAATGGAACTGTAGACCGGGTCACATTAGCACCTTCATCACTGGGCTGGTTGCTAATGAAGGCAAATGTCTTGTTTGGCTGGTGGGGCCAATTGGGGGAGTAACTATGCACAAAAAGGTGAGCAGCTTTGGTGTCATTGCCAGCTGCATTACCTGCAATGCACAAATAAGTGCCGTTGTCCTGGATTTGCGAGTAACGCACCTCCAATGTGCCCTCATTAGACACAGAAAGTCTTGATCCCACAGTTTTGGTAGTGATGTATTCCTTCTTGGGGGAAAGCCACATTATCACAGGGACTGGATCACCCTCAGCTTGGCAAGCAAAGTGAACCGTAGTTCCTTCATCCACATGGCTTTCTCTAACCTTATAATCCAGGATTCTTGATTTCTGGCAGGTGAAATAGTCAAAAGGAAGGATATCTGGGAAGTCCTTGAACTCTTTTCCTTGCACAACGTCAGGTGAAGCACACATGGGCTGTTGTCTGTTAAAGTTGAGTCTCCACCGCCGGCGAAAGACCCATAGCAATCGACAGTCGCAGGCCAATGGGTTATCATACAAAGCCAGGGTCTCGAGGTTTCCCACTGAGTGAAAGACAGACTCCTCCAGGGTGCTCAAGCTATTGCTGGATACATTGAGTACACGGAGGTGGTTGAGTCCTCGGAAAGAGTAGGGCTCAATGGCAGATATTCTCCCACCAGCCAAATGAATAGCCTGAAGCTTTTGTAGACTGAATAGTTGGTTCCCTTCCACCGTATGAATGGGATTGAAAGACAGATTTAAAAATCGAAGATATTTTAGGTGACTAATGGCTTGGTAGGGGATGGCAGTAAGATTACAATTTGTGATAGACAATGATGTGAGGTTGAGTCCAAACATGCATTTTGTAGTCATGGTATCCAGGGCAGGCATATGAGAAATCTCCAGCACTCTGAGCCGATATAGCCTCTTAAAGGAGTAATCCCTTATGACAGTGACATTGAGATAGTGTAATCTAAGTGACAACAGGTTATGCAGATGGCTAAGAGCATCAGTGGGGACTGAGGCCAGATTGCATCCTTCAATGTTGAGGTTTTCAAGGTTGCTGAGGCCATGAAACGACCGGGGTGAGATGAATACTAGGTCATTGTCACCAACCTCCAGAGCCCTCAGGTTGTACAGCTCCTGGAACATGTAGTCGAGCAGAATGACAATTTTGTTCTCACTAATATCAAGCTGGGTGAGATTGGTCATGCCTGTGAAAACCCCCAGCTGAATGAGCTTCAGTTGGTTGTTGCGCAAACCTAGAATTCGAAGGTTCATAAGGTTGCTAAAAGCCCCAGGCTCAATGGATGATATTATGTTTTCGTTTAGTTGCAGCTCCTCGAGCTGAGGGTAATTAATGAACTCCTCAGGCCCCAGAGCTTTCAGACGGTTGTAACTGAGGTCTAGGAGCTTTGTTTCAGTCGGGATTCCTTCAGGAAGACCTGCCAGTCTCCGTCGATGGCACACGACTGAACGCTCCTGACCGTTACAATCACATCGAGAGGGACAACCGGTGGTGGAACCAGAAAGGACGGTGCCCAGCATCAGGAACAGGATGGGCTGCCAGCATGCCACCAAGTAGCTGTGCCCTCCTGCCTCTGCAGACACCATCCTACTGCTTACCTGTGGAGACATGGAAAAAAAGGTTGATAGTAGAAAGGTGGTACAGCAATGGATTTGACTGTTTTGAATAATGCTATATCACACCCATAACTGAAGCTAATAAAATAGACATTTTAATAACTCTATCTTTGTAAGAGACCAGGATTCCATCCATCCATCCATCCCTGTATCACATGTTGATCTTTAATGAATGCATGAATAGTATAACCAGCACGTGTCATTAATGCCAATTTTACACACAAAATTAAGTTTGAACTCAAATTTCAGTAAAGACAAGCTATAGCTATTTACAATTAAGTTTTCCATTCCTAGATATGGCTGGCCATATGTATGAAAACAAATATTTTCCTGTGATATGAATTAAAAGCTTGAAGTCGTCCCAAGTTAGAGGCACATTTTGGTGCTTTTTTGCAACATAACCAACACTAAGGGCTGTATACATTTGTCACATATATCGTACATCCTTTTCAAAAAACAATTCCATAACTTTTGCCTAGCCAGTGTAGATCACAATTAAGCTTTTAACCTCACACCTTTCTTCTTTCCTTGCATACAATTTTTTATAGTGGCTTTCCTCACAAGTAATGAAATTATCAAAACAATATAAAGGGCTCTGACACACAATAAAACAACCATGCGGTGCTTTTGACTTCATAGTGTTCTCAAAATAATTGCTGGCAAAATCAGAGATAAGTTGTCCGAGCTCATAAATAGTTGCCAAAAACAACATGGTCCCGTGAAATTGCACCTCCAAGCATTTGCAAACTTAACACATCCCATGCCACTGCTGAGCTGTTGACCTTGCAGTGATATAAAGCAGAGATTGCTTCCAAGCTTTGATAAATCAAGATAGTAAGATTGTCAGAATACTTGAAATCCCTATTTGATTTTAACAGGTAGCTTTAACTTAATACTGTACAACTCTACTTTTCACATCAGTCATTCAACTTAAGACACAGCTATATCTGTGGAGCATACTCTCAGAAGACCATTATGCAAAGTTAGAGAAATTACGCTGTGATTGTTTCTATTGAGAATATCTGCCCCACCAGTGTTTTGTTAACATAATTTCAAATAACTTGGACTTGACTGATGTTTTTACTCCGAGTGAAAAAAGTAAACATCTAAAGGCCTCAAATAAATTGTATCTATTTTCCTTTACAATTGGGGAATTAAATTATTACAGTGATGTAAATTACATCTGAATGCATTCTCAGTCCAAGTAGACATCATGAACATTTTCTTTATATGTGGGAGATGAAGATCATTCCATATTATTCCTGGAACTCACTCACCAAAGAAGAATTATCTCTTCAAATGATCAGTGTAGTGCCATTTGTCTACCACACTGTTGTAACACTTAAACGTAGAATTTCATTGTATGACTGAGAACATGTTTCTCATTGTGCATATGACAATAAACACTTTTAATTGAATTGAATATTAAACTTGATCCTAATGAAAGTAATGATCTTTTCCTGCAACAACACAAATTACACATCATGCAAGGGAATTAAAGTCATGGGACTGGATTGTGGTCTGATTACCGGTAGTTCCAATTTAACGGTAATTGCAGCGTTCATATTTACTTCCTCCAAAACTGTTCATTACTGTTGGCTGCATATGTAAGATACATTGGGTATCAGTCCAGTGTGTATTGGACATTGTTAAAGTCAGACTTTCAGAATCAAAGCTATAGAATATGTTGGTACTGTAGTTCTTTTGTGACCTCCATGACAAACTCGGTTCAGCGCATTTAGAAATGAAAAAAATCTAATACATATTGTAAGCACACGTTTAACTTTGATCCATTGTAACATGCTAAACCTTTGAGTGTATTGAAATATTACTAAGACACTCAATGAAGACAGTTGGTGACATGTTTATCTGTTTGACACTGAGTATGATTTTATCTTGCCAAGTCAGGAATATAAATAAGAATTGGGGTCACTGATGTCATTGTTAATCGGAAACCAGCTATGCAAATGCAATGGTGATGTTCTTACCAGGGTACCATGCATGATTTATGATTCAGAGTGTGGTAGGGGCAGGGGTACTAAATGTGTATATGCGTATATCTACAGTACCCACTGCATCACCACTTTGATTTGACCTCGAGCTGTTTCGAAACAAAAGGAGTTAACGTTTAAGTTCTCATTTATCTTATACACATTGTTTTTCATCTTTACATGACTAGAGTGTGGTTTAAAGTCTTATTTGCTTCAGATAGTAAAATATTAAACTTTAACCCTGGATTTTCCCAACCCTGATTCTTTCCATTCCTCTTTTGATGAAGTGTGAAATAAAAAATTAAAATTAAAAACGACAAGCTCTTTTCGCTTCTGCTCTTCTATGAATGCTTGCATTTTCTCTGCAGACCACACACCCTGCCAAAGCTTTCTTTTAAAAACATGTCTTGTCTCACCATACTGTAGGTCTCTTGACGCCTTGAATATTTGCATCTCCTTTCTTATTGTGCTGTGTGGTATGATACAGGGCAAACAGAAAAGAGGTGAGCAGTGCCAACGGTTCACTGAATGTCAGCATGCAGGCAAATTAGCTTATGCATCAGTAAATATGCATCAGTGCAGACATGCCCTTCAGTTGTTTGTAGTTAGTGTTGAATACTTTTGTGCAGCTTCTGTTGGAAAATGCATTGGGATACTCATGTAAAAAGGGGTATTTGGCCCCTTTAAAAAGAGAGATTATTAAACCCTCTACAAAAGTCAGATAAAATAACATAATACATGTCTTATTATAAAGTACTCTAAAGCAACCTGTCATTACAAAACAAAGGTTTTGTAATTTGTTGCAAACCAGTTAGTATAATTTGTCAAGTCCTTATAAACTGTACATGGTGTTTGTCTGTGATGTCCCTATTGAATAGTTGAACTTGTGACTGCTGTTATAAATCATCATTGCAGCTTGAGAGTATTTCCCTCGATATACATATTATGTAATGTTTTTGTTTTGATTGATACACATGCGGTTTGGACTCAGATTATCTGTCTATATTTTCTTTACTTCACAGCTGTCAAATGCATCTTACTGGTATTAAATAATTCTGTTTTTATAAAGCAGTATTTTTAATTGTGATTAAATTGCATTAGAGTTTTTACTTTACAGTATGTATTTCAAAACTCAACCATCTCAATATTAAAATAAACATATACAATTTCTAATTTCTCTAGTACATCCCACATATTTCAGTTGGCAATACTTTCATTTCTGTTCATGACGTTTCATATATGATTGTAATCGCCAGAGTAGTTAAGTTATCTTCATTCAATTCAGCGACCTCTTTTTTACAGCAGTAAAAAGCTAACCGGGTTCAAGGGTACTTTTTCCTCAGAAGTTATCTCATAGATGATACACACATCCATACTTATTTTGCAAAGGAGATAGATGTGGAAGACAATACATTTTTTTCATGCAAGGATCATGCAAAAAGGAAAATGTGAGAATCTAAGTACTTGTGTTGTCTCAATAATGCACTGTCAATTTTCATATTGAAGCCTTTGGACAGCCTTCTACAAGAATACATTGGGAATAAATAACTCAAACACCTATTGCCCCGTAATCTAGCATTGTTAGTGTGCAGAAGGTAAACTCAGGCAGAGTTCAAAAGATTTAAACAAATCTGCTGTTTAAAAAGCAGTTCAGAGAAGCTTAAGAGGTCTGCACTAAAACAGCTCTTTGCCTCTGCAGAAACAAGTATGACCATAAAAGAAGGTAGGGAGAGGGGCTGGGGATTCAGACTGTTTTAACTGGAAATGTTTGTTGTGTTCACACCAGCCAGCTGTTCGGAAACCAAAAACTATAAAAAGGGGACCAATATAGACAAAATGTTCTTAAGGTAAAGGGTGAAGAGGTCTGCAGATTAAATTAAATCAACAGATGTGCATTTTGGACAAACACATCTAGCCTTCAGAATAAGGGTGCTTCTATCACAACAAATTCAGGCATACACTGAAGCCTTAGCATTAATTCTGGATAGTTTTCAGTCCAAAGGGTGACACAGTAGATGAATGGTCTTGAGAATACCCAGCCTCTACCTACCATTACCAACAACTGTGGTTAATGGAACTGAAAATAACGATCTCCATTAGGCTTTCCATTTGACTCTGTCCATCTCAAAGTACCTTAACTGCACTCTCCCCAACACACCATTCATCCAATTGTAAGGTATCTTGGCTGATAGCGGTGGAGGCTGGCTAAGCAAGGTGTCTCACTGCCATTCACTCTGCTCACCTTCCTGCATATGTGCTTTTCAAAATGAATCGTTCATGCTTGACTCCTGCAGGGGTATGCTACATGTTAAGATTTCAGACTGTGAATGTCCCTCCACAGACAGGACAAGTGCTGTGTTCAAAGGCGCCCCAAGGGTGCTGGCAAGTCAGTAAGAATTGTTATTGTTCTTACATGTTCATTCTATTTACTACTGATCTGGAAATAACTACCTTCAAGGTCCTCTCATCTCCTGTGTGGTCAGTGAACACATCTAACCTAATCATCTTTGATCCTTAATCTTCTGGAGTGCACAGTTCAAAGGGCAGTTTTTTGTGTGATGCACTCACCCTATCATGACCTGATAATCAGGTCATCATGGGTGGCCACAACATTTCTTATTACAACTCACGTACCCAGATTAGTAAGCACAAATATTTTCAATGTAATACAGTATATATTTATTTATTTATTTATTTATTACTTTGTTTATTCTTATATATTACCATTAACTGCTATAACTATTATTGAAATGACTGTTATTATTAAGCTCATATTAGCCCCCACCCTGCTGCTTGTGCATTTTCAAATGCTAGAAATTGTCATGCTGCTTGTGCATTTTCAAATGATAGAAATTGTCAATGAGTCTCAACAACTATGGCAACACACATCCTCATCTGAATAAACCATAAATGAATGAACCTTCTGCCATGCATGCAGACAAAGACTCTAGAACTGGAGCTCACATTTTACTTACAAGAACATCAAGTGCTTTTTGGAGTGGATGTTTTGAGAAATATGCAAAACAACGTAGAAATCCTAGGCACTCTTGGTTACTCACACCAATGTGTCATGTCCTGAAAAAGACGGTTGATCAAAGTGGTTTGTTAGCCATGCTTGAACAAAAGCTTTTATACCATACTCAGAACATTACCTTGGATTTCCTTATTGTGTGTTGAATGTGAATGTACTATTCAGCATCCGTCTTGATTGTGCTTGCATTACAGAAATGCAAAGTAAATAATTCTAAATAATTCTAAAATATTTATCATATCATTATCATGAAACCTCAATCGTAATTTTGTATTCGCTGATCTTCATGTGCAACTTAAATGCTGGTACAACTTGAATTAGCTCATGATGCTTGGCTGGTGATAATCCTATAAAGAATTATCATATCTGTTAACAATGTGTTACCATTCTGTTTTTAGTTCAACAAGATTAAATAGATTTTGCAATTGCAATACGCTTGTTCAACTTTAAATGTTGTTCATTTGAAATAGTGAGATCTGGATGGGTTTGATATGAAGAATCAGGATTTTCCTGAGGCTTCTTTATTAACTAATGAAAACAGTTTTGCATAATTGTTTGTGTTTTGAAATTAGCTACATTTAGAAATGCTGACCAATAAATGTTGAAAGTAGACTAGAAACCAAAGCCATAGTCTAAGATGGTGTTCTCGTCAATAATGTGAGCCAAAAGAACAAGGCCTAAGGTTGGTCAATGGTTACTTAGCTAAGTCAGTATACACATGGATGCTTCTTTTAAATTCTTCTGTTCTCTTTGCCAGGCCATGTGAGAAATGGTCCAGTAATCACATTAATTTCAGTACTGTTTTGGTCTTTCAACTCGTGAAAAAATATGTTAGGTCTCTTTGGGTTTCTAGATGTTCGACCGTCAATACAAGGCAATCAACTCTCCAATAGATACTGGCTACCACACTACTATTTCACACTGGGCAGGTAGCTTACAATCAGTGCATGGGAGCCCTAGAGCTGGGAGCAGCTGGCCATAGTTTTATAAAGGGGGGGGGGGGTTGTTGAGAGCCAGAGGGACTCAACCAGATGGGCTGGTGAACCAAGACAATTACCTGGAGGAGGCTGCACAGAGCTGCAGACTGTGCTAGTCATTCTCTGAGTTCAGCAAAACTAACAGCTCTTTTATAGAGACACATTTTATTAAGTGTTTATATGAAGCATATTGGTCAATAGAGATGTTATTGCTATATAAATACACTTTTTTTATTTATGTGGCATGCAGCATTTATGTTACACCATCTCTTTAAAGTTTTATTTTTTTACCTAACACATCAGGCAAATCCTTGACAAGGGATGTTAAAACAGCTAAATGATCCTGAATCACATTAAACTATTGGAAACCAACAGGGCCTGTAATGACTGATGACTGATTTTAGGATATTTAACCTGCTCTACAGTATTGCCATTCAGATGTGCAATACTATAGCAATACTACAAAAGAGGCTAATTTCTTTTAACACCCATTCCATTTGAAAGTCAAGTAGGATAAGCTGGAAATTACACAAACCTTTATCCCCTGCTCACCATTGGGGAATATAAGATGTTTTGGACTGGAACTGAAAGGAAGCTCTTAACGCCAAGCTAAGGCAGTTTTACCTCAGACAAGCCTCTTACAGCCGGCCATAGAAAGCACAATGGGAGATTTGGAGCGATTTTCACAACAAATCACCCAGACAATAATCACTGGTTACAG
This sequence comes from Ammodytes marinus, assembly GCF_949987685.1. Classification (NCBI taxonomy): domain Eukaryota; kingdom Metazoa; phylum Chordata; class Actinopteri; order Uranoscopiformes; family Ammodytidae; genus Ammodytes; species Ammodytes marinus. Next base: position 30,638,953 of record NC_137230.1, read on the forward strand.
TAAAAATATAAAGTTAGAGCGCCTCGTCATTTTTTAACTATGACAAGGAAACTCGGACCATTCATTTCAGTAGAGTGATCAAATTGTTTTTCTTTTCCCCTAGTTCCTGGCCTGGGTTTCTTTGAAGAAATGCATCAGCCTTTGGTTAATAAAGAAATATGGCATAAATATTCCAAAGGCTTAATTTCTTACTGCCTCACAGTTTTGAGAATACAACAATGCAGGGGAACAATTGATTCCGTCCTTTCTTTCAAGTGTAAGTGTCATGAATATCATAAATACCATCCTACGATGGGATTAACCTACAGTAGGCCTGTTGGGGATGAGCTACCCCTGCGCAGACCTTTGTAATTAGGACTGCTGCAGGTGCAAGTCGGACAAAAAGTCTAGCTATGATGCTGTGCACTCAGCAACTGCATGAGACTTTGAAATTGAACTGGAACCAGACGCACAAAATATTAGGAGCGAGATGCCATAGTTGCTTCACATGAGCTGCAGAGGCGATTTGCTTGATGGGAAACAACTTGCAGACAGGCAGTGAGTCATGACCTCTAATTGGGAGTGTTTCACCCCGTGCTTTTGATGAAATTCTCCAATTGGCTGATGTCACCACTTGAAATCAAATTTCCAATTTTTTTAATTCCACAATGTTTATGTAAATGCATGTAAGCAGAACATGTGTATTTAATAATAGGATTTCATGCAATAACTATTTGATTTTTTGGAAGTTCCACTTGTCTAAACCCCTTGACAGAAATTATTTGGACAAGCATCTATATACATTCTATATTGCCTTTTATATAAAGGATTTAACTCTCCTGTATTGATTTATCTTAAAGTGAACATAAACTTGGGTCTTTAATTTGTAGAGAGGAGTGTTATCCTTATCCTTAAGGGTAAACCAAATTGATCATTCATCAAATGGTCTTGGAATTTGGAAATGCTGATGCACTCTTACGAAATAGTACTATGCAGTATGTATGTAATTTCTTTGACTGTCTGTAAGTTTAAAACGTGTGGTCGAAATAGTACCAAATACCACTTGATCCGCAAAAATTACGCTACTTCCGTTGTCACAGTTTAATCCAGCAAACTCCAAGCTGTTTGACTACGGGAAGGCTTTAGGGCCCTCCCACAACTACAATGGGCTACTCACGTACTTTCAAGGCAAACCAGAGCTCATCTTGAACAAGCGTATTAAGATGAATGGAAAGACAGTCTTTGCAACATTTCCAATGTATATCACTGTAAGCTCTGCTATGCTAGAGCTTTAACCCAGCCAGGAGCAAGAACATGAGGCAACCTCGGTTCTCCATCCTACTAGCCCTTGACTGACTCATATTTTGCATAAAGCTGTTGTTATTAGATTTAAATGAGGGAGGCTGCTACAGAGTAGAAGAAGTGTGACCTTCTGAATACATTTGTAGAACGCAAATTTGAGTATCCTGTGACAGATCTTTCCCTGTCTGTCACCTCGCCACCCAGAAGACACAATTAAACACGTGGTCTATTTTCACAAGAATCGTTTTCACCATTTCCTGTCAAGGTGGCTGTTGCTACCCATTATGTGGCTGCATCTTGATTCCAACATGTATTTTTTTAGAAAATGATGTACCAACCTAGAAGTGTTCTGCCCGGTTTATACATTGCTCCTTTCTAGGACATCACAAATAAACTGTTTGTGCAGAAGTGCCCTGATTTCAGCTGTAAATAAAATGGGCTATAATTAGATCCCAAAATCAAACGATAAAAAAAAAACACATGAGACCCTACAAAGGCTCTGGTAGGAGGAACTATTATTTAATCGTATAGTTGATGCTCACACACTGTATGCAGTTAACTATGTAACAAATATAGCAACTTTCATCTACACTGTGGGCTATTTGCACTGAATTGGAAATTATGATATTTTAGAAAAAAATACACAGAAATACAAGGGTGTAGAGAATGTGTATGATTAGAGCATTAATATGATAAAACAAAATGGGACAAAAATAAATCAAGGGACATTTAGAATAGATAAAAATGTTCAATTAATAAATCCAGAGTTAACTATGACATTAATGCGATTAATCACAATAAATATTGTAATCGTTTGACAGCACTAATATTATACATTGACAATATGTGTTTGTTTGTGTTGTTTTAGATCCCCACTGGCCTCTATAACTGCAGCTTGTTGAGCTGCACCTAGTCAGTGGTAAAAGCACAATCCACTGATGAGTAAAAATTGTGTCCATGCAAAAATATTTTTGATATAGCATAAATATGTAATGTACAATGTGTTGAAATATTTTTTTAATATTGCCGGGCTTGATATACAGCCAAAATGTGCAGATACATTGTGCCTTATTTATATAATTAACAACATGTGCTGATATTGCATATACATTCACACTAACTTGACACTGATACTGACAATATGTAGCTTGTTGAAGAGTGTGCCCTGTCAAAGTGAGTTTGAATATATATAATGTTCGTCAAATATCCCAATCATAAGCATGCCTTGCTCAGTTCAGTCCAATGACATTTTGTTCAGTGCTTTGGAGCTGCATACATGCAAACAGAGTGAACCGCAAAAATCATAAAAAAAGAGAAGATTCCAATCTGCTGTCATAACCTGATTACAGGGGCCCAATTAAAAGCTTTGTCTATCTCATAAAGCCTTGAAGAGCAGACCCTTCACTCAGAGACTGTCAGAGGTCTATGGCTTGCAGAGGTTGTTATACTGCACTGTTAAAAACGGAGAGGAAGAGAGTCCTTTTATCGCTGTCTGGCTGCTGGAGCGTTGCAGACATCATTAGAAAGATGCAAATATAACATTCAGTAGAAATTGAACAAGAGAGATTGTTTATTTGGCCTGCATAAATAATAATGCGGAGCCGCCCATCATCTCCCACATCCACCCACCCTCCCCATCGCCACCGCCAGCTATCCATCTAACCTGTGGCAAATCAAACACCTTCAGAGGATCCCTCATCGCGACAGAAAACAGCCAATAGCAAAAGGCTGCTGGGAATGAGAAAGTGTGAGTCTGGATGAGTTTACTGGCATTTGAGGGAATGTGAATGTTAATGAGGGCAGATTAGGATGCAACAAAAAAAGACACCCAGGGAGAAAAATGAAACAGATACTCTCCTGCTCAGCCTCACACCTTTTTAGCTGTGATATAAAAGGGCAGGCATTAGGTTTGTTTCCATGCATCCATCCACACACATACAGTATAATGTTAACAGTATATACCATGAATAATACCATGACAAATATTTAAGCTCCACTGTATATCAATATATAACATGCACACATCTTATGTGTGTGCGTTCCATACATAGTACAAAACCAGATTGTAAAACACCCAGTATAATGAAACCCATCTGGATGACCAAGCATAAATAAGATCTGGAGCCTTTATTGAATTCTTCTATTTATTTCCATCCATTCCTTTTGCCTATGATACACAATTTCATTCCTGACATTAATTTGCTCACTGGCGATCCCCTGGCCCCACCACTGCACCATAATAAATCTGATCCAATGCCTCAGTGCCTCAAAGCCCACCATAGAGACAGAGTACTTACCAGGACTGTCATGCAGAGAATTCTAATTCAGGCAGCTCCATGTTGCCAAGGAAATTCAAAATGCCTCCGAAAGCATGGAGACAGGGATGCAGGACTCAAGACAGGCTAGATTCAAATGGGAACGAGGGATATATGCAGAGATGAGAATCCCTCTTGTCTGAGGGGCATTTGAGAAATGCCTTCGCCCTCTCCAGATGCGCTAAATCCGGCAGCACTGATAGGCTGACATGTAAACACACGGGCGGCTCTGCTGGCTCACACACTCTCACATACATGCTGCACCTAGCAGAGACGAAGGGGAGGAGGGAGGGGCAGCTGATGAGAGAGGTGGAAGGAGGAGCCGCAGTGCACTGGGAGAACGAGAGGCACAGAGCACAGGCAGCAAGAGAAATGCTATCTGATTGCGCTGGCAACATCTTCCTCGGATTTTGTTTACCGTAGTTTTCCTATTTATGGAAGGATTGGAATGATCTGGTTAGCTATATTACAGGGTGTTGTGGGAGGAAGGAGAGTAAAGAGAAAGAACAGTGTGTGGTTATAGAAGAAAGGAGTATGAGAATCAGAATTCGGGCAAAAAAAGCAGGATATATGAGAAAGTGTAGAGCGTTAGGAAAGGGATAAGGGAGTGATGATAACGACAAGGACATAAGAGTAGACTGTTGAAATAACTTCAACAGTATAAAAACCTTTGCTGGTGATGAGAATCAATTTAAGTGTGTGGTGGATAGAGATGGATAAGTACTTTACCTGTTTCTATATATTTATTGCCAGAGTTGAGGATTAATGCCACCCATAGTGCAACGTGAGGTAATCTTCAGACAAACTCACCTTTGCTGTAAGAATGGGGTTTGAATGGGGTTTGGGGATTGAGAGGCAAAGGCTTAACTGTACTAATGGGTATATGGGGCTGACACACACATGCTGGCAGTGCCAAGAAAGCTCCACAGTCAGGGAGTGTTTATGAGAGATTATGGGGATGAGGATTTAGTGGAGTGTTGGTGGACATGAATGGCTCCTGGACACTGAATGAGCTGTCTGTTAGAAAAAGACTTGTATATGTTATGTATTACATTTGTTTCTCTATTGTATTATTGATATCAAAGACATCTTTATCTTGGTTTTTGAGACCAACTTATGGTAAATACCTTCTTGGTTGCTTTTCTACTAAATCTGCTGGACAAACAGCAGTACACAAGGCAGGAGACAACAAATGGGGTCACATATCTGCTCTATAATAAAACATGCAGAGGGAAAGAATTATTCAGGCAGTTAGAAAAGGGGAAGGACCCTACACAACCAATACAGCATAAAATGAATGTATGGCTCATTTCGTCAACAAGAAGCTAATCTAAGGGAGTTGAGTTATGTCCGACGTAAGAAATAAAAACCAAATGAAAGGCGTGTTTTGAACAATGTTGAATGGATAACACCGAAGATAAGAACCACCTTTGATGGAGCAGGGTGAATTGATGAAATTATTTACACTTTGAATGGTACTGTGCCCACTATGGCCACTAAGAACAGATTGCACTGCTGATTTATGACAAGTGCATTTACATTCAATAGTGTTTTGAATTTTCTCATTTCTGCTTTCATTTCGGCCTTCAAAACCATGATCTGTGACTGGATTTGTTTGTGAGACAGTTAATCAAAATAAATGTTGTATTGTGGTGCTACAAAATTGCAAAGAACCCTTGTAAAGCTATGACGTTGTTTCTTTAGGTGCCAGTTCTGTATCTGGTAAATTGGCAGGCCATTCGTTCCATTAAAAGCTTCTCATAACAGAAAAAAGTTGCTACTGCTTCCCACTTACTTGAATGTTCGTAAATGCCTGTCTGTGGTTCTGCTTGGCAGACTGTTTGCCCACATCAGTAAAGCCATAAGTGTCTTCATGCGGCCACTGATGGCCTATAAAATATATATTAGACCTAACAGTTAAAATTTTAGATTTCTGCACACCGCCTCAGGTACTGTTTCTACGCTTGGCAAGCTTTACGTTCACGAGCAGTTGACAGCTTTAGTGGTGGCAGATTTAGCACTCAGAACTCCTTGCAATTAAAAAAAAAAGGCGGGTCCTTTATTTCAGGCGGAAACATACAAAAGCAGGCCACTCGTTTCTTTATCTGTTGTAGCTAGTAAACAGATAAAGAAAAAGAGTTATGTGTACTTAAATGTGCACTTGATGGCTATATTCATGCCATTCTGCTAAAGGACTGAGTCTAACACTGTAACAGCTGTAAGATAGGCAAAGTATCAGCATCATCACTAGCTAATGATCCTTCACAAAACACAGAAATGAAGAACAGCATAGTCTTATATATTTTTTTATCAACAATTTCAAACTGCAATTTAGTGGCTCAGGTGGTAGAGTGGGTTGGCCAATGATTCAAGGGTTGGTGGTTCGATCCCCGCTCTGCCACCTAACTAATCTCTGCCTCCTGGGTCTTGTTGCCATCTGATGAGCTGATGCTTTTTAACACCCCATACTTAATTCAGAAACTAAATTAATACTGTGTATGGAAACAAAACTGCTGTGCAAGCTTGTTAACATCTGAGTCGGAGCTTTTAAGGTGCTCTGGGGTTTGTGCCTGAGAATGTTAAATATTTGACGCAACTGTTAAACTCAAACTGCAACAATTTGATACAATATGTGAATAAGGGAATACTGTCTCTGAACAGAGTTTTGGATTAATTGTTTTTACGTTAAACAAACATTTACTGCATTCACAAAATATAAATACTTTTATTAAAGCTGGGGTGGAGGATTTGGGAAGAAAATGGCAGTTGGGATAGAGATTCGAATCCAAATACCTCAACCGCTCCACTTGTTCTCTTTGGTCCCTCCCCGACACGCTCTACACCAACAAAGTTGTGCCAATGGACAGTCCTAACAGCCAATAAGAACAGAGAATCGGACCCTCGCTCTGATTGGTCAAAGTGTCAGCTCATGTTAACTTTGACCAATCAGAAATCATATACCCCAGCTTTAAGTTGTGGCAGTATGACATATGTGAACATGAAAACGTGTCAGTACAGTACAAGTTCATGATAGGGCTGTGCGATATGATATTATTTTGAAGTAGCAACACTTAGCGCTTCCTATCCCCGCTGCGCTTCTGTATAGGTCCATGGCTTCCATCACAATACTTCCGCCCGACCGCACCAGGCTTTTCTCACTTGTGTGATAACCAAAGTTCATTTCGGACACTGAAACCCATCGGTAACAGACCTGTCGGTGTTTGCACCATGGGGAGAGGATCATATATCCCCGCTGACAGAGCAGTCGAACCGACATCACCCGGGCAGCGCTCGACAGGCTCGCGGAGATAGCAGCCGAGCTATCGGGGCAGTTCGGCTGCTTCCCGGCTCGCAGTAATGTGCGGCTTAGCTGCTCTCTCAGCGGTGAGAAGCTCCTGCGCTCCCTGGGGCGGTCACCCTCTCCGCGGGGTGAAAAAGACGGCACTCAAATCTTTCATTAGCAAGTAAGTGGAATGTTCTGTTTTGCCGACCGACCACAGCAAAAGTTTAATTTAACAGTTTAACAGCTGTTCGCTAAACGAACGGGACTTAATACGTCACCTTGTGCATTGCTGTGATTGGTTGTAGTGCTATCCAACTGCTTGCAGTGGCATTTGAAATGCGCGAGTAGGAGCCGCCCCTTAAATTGGAAATTACTATTGATCGTGGCCAGACCCTCTATCGTTCAATATATCAGGGTCTGGATTTCCAGGCTACTCTGAATCCCCATATGGCCCAAAACCACTCAAATGTCACATTGCAATTTTCTATTTTGTTGAATGCTTAAACATTTGCGTTTTAATAAAAGCTGAAAATAATCAAATATGGGTAAATACTTTAGAGTAGTTAATTATTTATAATAAAAATATGCTATATCGTCAAATGTATCGTTATCGGGATAAGACATTTCTATATCGGGATATGAGATTTTGGTCATATCGCCCAGCCCTAGTTCATGATCAGTTGAGTGGTTTAATTTCTGGCATTAGAAACTGTGAGGATAAACCTTGAAGGCTCCTTTAACCTCTCAGCTAATAACAGGGATACTCTTCCCTCCACAAAAACCAGCCAAACAATTTAGCAGCTTAAGGATAAAATCTCTGATTTAATTTATTTGTCTTTTAGGTCGCTGTTGACATTGTATTTGGAAGGATGAGTTTCAAAGGATCAACATCGGCAAGGCAAGTTTATTTCTAAAGCACATTTCGGACACAAGGCCATTCAAGGTGCTTGGGGGTGCAGTGCCAACTGTGAAGTGGACTGGGTCAGTTGTTCTGTAGAAAACTGCAAAAACTGGCTTAAGATAGCGGACCTTGGTGCTCCTCTAGCCATGTTATTACGGCACTGGGCACGTATCTAACATGCACTGCGCTAGCACTGGCTAAAAAAAATATGTTTAGTGTAATTTCCACTAACTGCTTGGTTGATGTAAACACATTTCTGGGTAGATTTTCCCATAAGCATAATCAATGAGGATTTAACACACAATTAAGTTGTGTGTATGTACTATATAGACTTGCTGTATGTGGTAGTAAGTGTTTTTCTAGGCACATACTAATATGTGTTTTCCCAAAATGCACACAGCAACTTCCTCCTAAGTCCGTCTCTGCAGGTAAACTGACATTGACAAAAACACAAGTTATTTATAGAGAGCGAGTGGTCATCTGCAAAGAGGCTTCTGCTGCTTGAACTCAGCATGACACATGGAAGCCGGAAGGGCTTTAAGAGTCATTTTGTTTGTTAATGATGATGAGTAGGTAGCCAATGAGTAGCCCTCTAGAAAACAAGTAAACATATGAAAACACAAGAGAAAAAATACAGTATATGAAAAGGAGTAGGGGAGAGTGGCCTAAGTTGTGCAACTTTTCACTCAAAGTGACTTTAAAGTAAGGCCTTGACCGTAAAGTCTCCAACTCAAATATGTACATATATTTCAGGGTGTTGTGCATCCCTGGCAATAAAAACTTTGGATCTGGAATAAACTGTTGAAGAAATATAGCTTTCGGAAAAAAAGTTGTCTTGTTGCACAACTTGCCCCTGGTGTGGTGTAAGTTGTGCGGTTGGAGAGAATACCATGGGGTAAATTGTGCCATTGCTATATATCTCATAAACTGTAATGCAAGACAAATCCATTAGACAATCACTTATTTAAGGTGTATTTAAAGAGGACCTATTATACTACTTTTCTGGTCTTAATTTCTTGTTTTACACTGCTATAGAGCAACCTGACACGAATCACATCACAAAAAACTATGTAGATTTTCGGGAAGCTCTTTCTCTTATTTTGGCGATCCAGCACGTCCTGTCAACACTTGAGTGTGTGTGCTTCGGCAATCTCCGCTCCCTCCGCCTGTGCATCGGCCATCTCCGCTACCCTCCCCCCCCTCTTGCAAACCCCACTCCGTTGTGATTGGTTACCTTCCTTCCGGAACACTTTCAGTGGCGGGAAGCGCGAGCATGGACCTATAAGGGTGCGAGGCAGACGCGAACAGGGAAGTGACAGCATTACCATACATGGAAACATCCGCGTGGTCACGTCACAAATTTTTATGCGACGTCACGAATTATGAAAGGGTAGACCGCTTTGAAGACGTGACTTCTCGACTGGCTAGAATAGTGTTTAGTGCTCTGCACAGACACCCCAGACGGTCAGCAGGGAATACGTCGAAATGCATGTAAGTCATTATTTGATCATTTAGTATGGTTAAGCATGACTATGAATTATCATAACAACGTTTATAGGTCATAAAAGTCAAAAAGCATCATAGGTCCTCTTTAAAGTAAATAGTTGACAAAGATTGAAGGACAATTTTCTTAAACAAGGCCTAGCAGATCTAATGGTTTTACCTGCAAAGCTCACAATGACAAAGTCACCATCTCCAGCTTTCTGGCCATCTGAACTCTCATCAGTGGTGTCGTTAAGTGGAATTGAGATGTCACTCTCTTCTGAGCTACTGTAGACAATCACTTTCTTTTGGTGACCAGCGTATACAGCCATGCCACTGGCACAACTCTCAGAAATGTACTTTGCACTAGTTGCTCCGTGCTTGTGGAACCAACTGCCACCTGACAAATGTGATTCCCTCTACATTTCTGCCTTTAAATCAAGGCTCAAAACCCATATGTACACCCTGGTTAACTATTTTACCTCTGCACTACTATCTGTGTTTATGTGGATGTATGGGCTTTACGTCTTTTATTTTGGTTATTGTTATTTTACCTTCATTGTTTACCTACTGAATGCACTATGTACAGCACTTTGGACAGTGCAAAATGTCATAAATGTGCTTTTATAAATACATTTTACTTACTTACTTATAACTCACCTAGGCCCTTTGGCACAAATCACCCCAATCCCAGAATTTTGGATAATAAGCATGATGCAGCAATTTAGGGCTGACATCGTGCTAACTGTATAGACTCAAAATGTAGCATACCAAAGCACTAAAACATGTCTCAAATGTTTTCAAACTTGTCTATAAGTGTTCAGACACAATAATCAAAAAACTTTGATCATGGAAATTTTACTTTGAAAGGCAAAACACAGTTTTTTTAGCTTAAATGTGCTTATATCTTATTCCTTGTGTCTCCCTTCTTTACAGGATGAGTCAAATGGATGGCTCTTCTTAAATATGTGGTCACATTTCCAATTTCTTCCACGGTTTTCTAGAAACAAGGGGTGGCACAACTTCCAAAATGCACAACTTAGGCCACTCTCCCCTATACACTTAAGGAGCTGCATTTTTATTTATTGTATTTTAACTTATACAGACTTGGAGCTGATGTCTCAAAGATCAAACACCATTTCACAAGTTTAATTGGAGCCAGTGAAGTGCCATATTTGGCCTCCTCGACCCACTAATTACCACCACTGGTAAAACCTTGTCATTTATCTTTGATAAGTAAATTACTTCACTAGTTAGTATGTTCATATCTCCAACAGTAGATGTGGCATCTTAAATCTTTTACCCATATTAAATTGTTATTTCAGTCTTTATTTTCGTGTTTCTTCCTTCATTGCTAAGAGGTATTTGCTGTACTATCTGTACCTAATTTCCCAAAAGGTAGACCATTCCTATCCTGGGCTGAGCTATCTTCTTCTTAACTCGGCCCTTTTGCATTATATATTTCAAATCTCCTAATCCGCCTATATCTATAAATATCTCAAGATGTTTTTTAGTTCTTTAAAGCTGCTTGGTCTGACTGGGGTGTGTTTTGGGTTTCTTTTCATAAAAGTGAACTAAACAATAATGCACCTGAACCCACTTTAACCTGAATATATAATGAAAATACTGAACTTAACTTAAAATGGACGGTGTTGTGGCGATTGCAACTTTGCCATTTTGATTCACTCTCACAAAATGATAATGATAATCCCACTGTATGCAGCCTGCTTAGATTAGTAACCAGCTGCTGAGCATAGTGGCGACTGTGGCTCAGTTGGTAGAGCGGGTCGGCCGATGATCAAAGGGTTGGAGGTTCGATCCCCGCCCTGCCACCTGTGTCATAGTTGTGGTGTCCTTGGGCAAGACACTTCACCCACCTTGCCTCGTGTGAATGTCAATAGTTAGCCTGCTAAAAAAAATAGTGGAGCATGTAACTGCTAAAGAGACAGATGTTTTCATAAAAATTCCCGGAGATCAAAAAATACTTAAAATAGGTGTTATGGTTATGATGTACCTACTGTACGTATATATATATATATATATATATATATATATATATATATATATATATATATATATATATATATATATATATATATATACACACACACAATATGCCTCTTATGCACCAATTTACTCAAACAGTCTTACACCAGTGGCAACAAGGTACCATGCAAGAAGCTGGATTGAGCCTCAGGGAAAACAAGGGGATCAGAATTGGTCTTGTATTGTGTTTAGTTGAGTACGGTAAATGTTTTAAATGGTTTTGTATTGTACAATTAGTGCTTTAGGTATACATTAATTTAACTGCTAAACATGTTTGTACAGGTTGACATTAATCATAATCTCATTTTCACAACACTGTCAAGCTGGTTGGCTAATTAGTGCATATCCAAAATAGATTATTGTGAACAAAAAGTCTCGCGAAGACAACCACTCATATGCACCGAGACTTCAACACGGAGAGGTAAGAACCAAACAAAAAAAGGTGTGTTGCGGGATGGACTGAATTGAAAATATCAAAATAATATAATGTTTGAGTTAAAGATTCATAGTCAACCATTTTTGTAAAGACAGCTAAACATATTCTCTTAACCCTTACCAAAAGTGACAGTTGTGACAGGCTAAGTGACAGAAGAACTGTCAAATTAATATTTTATGAGACTTGTCACAGTGTTGCCACATAGACCGTGGCAGTTAATCTTTCATCAACTGACACCTTTTTACAAGGAACTCAGTGACTGATCACCCACATAATATTATTTGGTGGCATTAAATAGTTGCGCTGAGGTTGCCAAAGTACCAGCGTAGAGCGTCCAGTAGCACCCAAATACCCAACTGATACTTTGAAATTACTTTGTAATGATTTCCTTTTCCTTCTTCCCCGTTAACGTTTTTTTTGGGGGAGTTTTTCCCCAGCCGAGTCAACGGTATAAGGACAGAGAGTGTCATATTTTTACATAGATTGTGAAGCCCACAGAGGCAAATGGCTATTATTGATATTGGGCTATACAATAAAATGTTTTTATTAGATTCTTTACATTTTATATCTATCTTTAAAATTTATTTTCATAATACAATGCTGTGCAACTCAAAGCCAAAGTTGAATTGTCATATGAACATCTTTCCCTTCAGATTTGAGATTTTGTAGCTATTTCTTTAATATTTATAAAGCTATTGCCCAAAGTCTGCTTACAACAGTTGTATTTATAAATAACAGCCCTGTGTGTTCTTTTGCTGCCCAGAAGTTATTGAAGAGCACCACCCTGTGGATAAGAGCAGGAATGACAAGTATGGAAATAATGCATGACGCTATTTATGCTCCTCGTTTGCACAAACCTCCATTTTTGTTGTTTTTTGTTTTCATTATTAAGTCAGTTTATCTGCAGACGCCTTCCAGAGCCCATTCCATCCAAGACAAAACATGTATTGTTTACAACTCATCACAGCTAAGACCCACCTTATTATTCTGGTTAAATTTACATTATTTAAAGGACATCTACAGGGAGAAATTGCTACTAACCCTCAGCAGTAGTGTTATCATCAATTGTACCAGCTGGTCAGCTGGACATAAAGGTCCAAAAACTGTTTGCAGGGACACATGCAGTTTTATTCAGTATATAACTGAATAACAGACTGCTTCCTCTGCCTAGATGCTGACTATGCTGGGTGCATACAAGAAAAGCCTATGTGAGCACTACCTGGGTATGACATATGTGCTGAAGATGTTTTTTGGTCTAATTTACTGCCGCAGTGAGGGAATATAATGAATACAAAGAACACCTACCTCTAAAATTATGTAGAATGCCATTGAGCACATGTGGTTGTGTTCAAATTGTGTTTAAGCTTTGAACCATGTCCACCTTCCATACTTGGCAGTTATGTATGTGATTGTGTACACACACACACACACACACACACACACACACACACACACACACACGTAAACATTAACAAGCAAAAGGAAATACTATCATTCAGTCATAAAAATTATATTTGTTTAATTATTTAATTATGTAAGGTTTGGGCATTTCCGATCTGGGTCTCCTTGCAGGTGTTACATAGTTGTAGATGGGAATTGAGAGAACTGCACAAGATATACCAGTAGATCACCTGCATCTTTAGCACGTGTCCAGACATTTTGATCTACGTCTGTTGATCACCCCTCTTCAAAGTCGGAAATTACAACTCTGATACCCATGTCCGATCTAAAATAAGATTGAGCGGCAGTCTTGCCATAGCCAGGCTAGTGGTTCTTAACATTGTCTGCTTCATCAGAATGTGTATTTACTGTAAAGTAATAATATTTTAAGACTAGATAGTTGTATTACTGTTCCTAACTCTACTTTTACTGTAACACTTTCCACCAAGCTTTAAAAATCACTGTTGAGCTTACATAACAGTTTACATAGGGATGTTATCTTTAAATATGGTGATATCATGAGGGAACAATGTTCACACCATATGGTGAATGAGGTCCTTTGACATTAGTCTCCATTCTTTGGTTATTAGATGACCATCCAGAGCAATCAGTGGGCTAATGATTCCCATTAGGCTCCCTGGCTGTGTGTAATTATAGTTTGAATAGGACATTATAACATATCTATCATTTTGTGAAGGCAAAATATGCCCAAAATGGCTTATGAGTCTGTTGAAATCAATCGTTTGTAACAGTGTCAGTAAAGGATAAGTATAAGGTATATTTTCAATATATAAGAAGACCTTAAAAGTTTCCTTTTTAAAGAGGAGATTTTTAAAATGATTTATATATTTAGAATGTTATTTATATGTAATTGTTTCTTTAATTAGATTATCATTAAATCAATTGTTGTCAGCTGTGGGTTACAGTAGTCATAATGTATAATTGAGATTTGTAAGACACAACCTTAATCTTTATTGTCATGCACTGAAAATCTATTAAATATTATATTGTTTTCATCATTAAGACAAACCAGGAGACATATACAAGGAAAACAATTGTATTTATTTGAATACAGAAAAAACTGAAAAGGCACCTCACACTATTAATACGGTGACGGCTGGGGATCCATGAGCTGCATGGAGATTTACCAAAGTTGAATGTTTTGATAAAGTGGGCAGGACTGCTGACTTGTTCTTTTCTGTCTACTTAGTTAGAACGAAGAGTCTTAATAATGTCTCATCACTCCTGAGAAGGCATGGCTGAATAACGGTACACACCACCATCAGTATTATCCCAGCTGAATTACATGACAGCTGCTTCGGGCTACTTGCTAAAAGTATTTCCCTCCCCACATCAGCAAATGGGCCTGCGGCTGCTCAAGAGGGCCATGGCAGGGCCCTGTCTGCTTCAGAACAGCTCAGTTGTGTCGGACCCTGGAGGGCCAAGTCCAAATTGACTTGGACCTGTCACAGCCAAATAGCGACAGGTTGTCAGGGGCGCTAGGGCTATGCTGGAGTGTCCTACACGTCTCCTTCATAGGGAATTTAAGTTTCTTCCCTCTGGCACAAAGCCTTGTCCAATAGGGGGACAAACTAGTTTTACATGCTATGAATTTGCTAAGCTCTGGTTAATGTATTTTATACAACATAATCAGAAACCTTTTGTCAACGTTAAAAGGTAACTTTACCAATGGATGATACTTGTGTATGATGATTGTGTCCGATGGATCAAATTCTAAAATATTTGTAAATTCTAAATGCCACATATAGTCAATAGTGGTAGATGTTCTGTTTTCATAATTTAATAGTGAAATAAATAAATAAACTGTAGGCCTATTTACTTTATCAGAGAAAAATACAATAAAAAAATGTGACGATGAAATAAATTCAGGCAAATAAAATAATTTAAAGTAATGAAATCCACAGATAAAAAAATATATATTGGCCATGTAATACATTCATGGAGTCATAGTTTAAAAGTCAAAACGAGCATGTAAGAATCCATAAAATCCTTCCATTCATATATCTACAGTATATCCACTCATTATTTGCCTATCCCATCTCACAATGGTCAGGAGGTGGGCTACACCCGGAAGAGGTCACCAGTCTATCACTAGACTTGTTCCTCACATCTTATGGGCTTCATCTGCCCATAGTAACTTGCCTACATCATCGGATAAGATAATAGATAACATTGAAAAGTACACTTGTTGCATGAAATGGTTGATGATACAATGTACAGATAGAGTAGTATAATCCTTACAAACGTTTCAAAATCAAAAAGCTCTCCAAAAAAAGCTTCTTTACTATATACATGATACACATTTGTATGAGAAACATTCACACATAGCTTGACTATTTCTAGCTCTACTATTTAACTACCATTAGCAGTTACTAGTCATTTAGCACCCGTAACCACAGGGAAAAACAGACTGCAGGCCGTATAGAGTCATTGCTTCTTTAGAAGTGATCCCCAGTGGCATTTGTTTCTTTGAGTTTGTCCTTTGAAGATTTGAAGAAAGCTCCCAGAAAACACACTCAATATTCCCGCTGCTCTGCCATCAACTACAGAATGTGACATAAACAATTACAAGTTAAAGTCGCTGCAGCATTTTAACTCTGTTCTGCTGGTTATAACTGTTGGCTCCCATCGTTTGAGTCTTTATCTTCCCTTTTCTGCACTTTGTCAGTCTTTATAATTTTGTCAAGTGGTGAGGCTGGCTCACAGATGCAAAGATAAACCTGCATGTTTATGTCTTCTTGGCCCATGCTGTGGCTGGCTGGCTAGTGTTTCTGTTTTCCTGCGGTCATTCATTCCAGTTCCCTTTTAAATTGAGCATCCCCATAGTTACCTGTACCATGTACCTCCTTCCCCCAGTGCTCCTTTTCACTGTTCTCAGGTTTCACTTTGTATGGATGAATTTATAAACGGGCCGATGGATTTTTAAGCTGGCCGTAAATCCCCACAAGTTGTGTTGTCAATGATTCTTGGTCGTGACCGTAGTCTTTGATATACTGCTAACAATGATGTGATTTAAAATAAAGACAGGCCAGTTTGGTCTCATCTTCCAGTTGTCACTTCTACCACCAACAACATGACTTTGCACAACTTTCCACATAAGTAAGAACAAATGCCCTGTCCCTTAATTACGCAGTACATAAGGCCTACATTATACTGTATGTTACATTATTCAACAACGTTGAAACCCCAATGCTGAAGTCAACCAGATGTTTTTCTTTCACTTTCTTGCTTTACCGTTGACTAGATTTTTACAAAGAAGAATGTTTCATGAAATAGATTAAAAATGAAAGGTCTACTTACTCGTAGGCTATGGGGGATGATTTGAGTTTTTTTTCATAACAGTTTGAGGTCTAAAAAATACCTTTGTTTTATGTCAATATTCTCTTCAAACTGTTTAATTTGTAAAACAAACAACTCAGTATAGTTTTGTAGTCTAAGACCTTGTCCCTGGTAGTGTATCTGACATAGAAACAGCAATATGCTGATAATACTGCTGTCTCTGCAGCATTTTATTTATCCAGGTCATGCAGCAGCTGTGTAAGATAATCAACCAAGTGAGGTCTAAGACACCTCGCGTCCTATATAAGAGGGTCTCACTTATGTTAAAAAAATGCACACCATACTGTTTTTAGTATACAAAAGTGATCAGTGTAAATTTATCATACCAAAGTGACATTTTGTTCTTAAGATGTAATGTTGTGGTCAGTGTGTCACTACTTGCAATTTAAAGAACTACCTGAAGGTGGAAGTAAAAATCCACCAGTGAGTTTAAAATGCAGTTAAGCTCTTAACTATGGGCATGTTAATCCTTTCACTCAAGACAATTCAGGTTGCATTATTTTAGAATTTCATTGTTCCTGCCCCCCTAGAGAAATGTATTAAGGACACCCAGACACGTGATGCAGCAGTGTCCAGACGCCATAATGTTTGAGTGGATATATGAGACGTTGAGGGGAAAAAAAATACCCCCCTTTAGGTTCATACAGAAGTTCTACAGAGAGGGACACCTCATTTCATGTGTTATCAATATTATATGCATTCACAAATTCAATCGCTCACAACTCTCCGTCTGTGGAACAACTCTATATAGAATATAGAGATATGGAATAAGTGGGTACAGAAACACAGCCAGAGTGTTGACCTCTGAACAATGCAACCACATAATGGTTGTTAAACATTAACTAGTCCAAAATCTTTTTATTAGCATGTTCATCTATGTTGCTGAACTATGCAAACATGTATTGTGCTTGCCTCACAAAAGAGCACACTATACTGTTTGTTGGTCTCATTAGTAAATGGAAACACAAGTACTGTTGAAAAACCAATCCACCTCTCCTCCATTATATAATGCTCCTACACTTGTTAAACCCTTCCACCTGAAGTATAAATATTATTTTCCTGTGCATCCAACTTTTTTGGTCAATTTAACCACACATATTTTTTTCATCTGTTATCGTTAAGCTTTGGCCGCACCACTTCCACTCCCACAAATTAGATGCATGTAATGTTGCTGACCTAAGACTTTGAGCTTATTCTGCTGTGAGTTGCATTTAGCGAGATTATCAACTAAAGCTTTGAATTGTAAAGTATATTCAGCACTTAATCATATTTGATTTTGCATAATTAACTTAAATAATAATAGTCTTCTTATAACAATCACATCACATGTGTGAATAATTTTTAATATAATATGTAAGCTATTTAGCATTTTTCCCCCCGCTATACTCAGAGGATGCAGTGTAAGCAGCTCACCTCCTAACAACCGCACAGAATCCCAATACACTGCGGCACAATACCACACAAATGCTCCCCTCCTGTGGCAGCATCACCATGGTTTAAGGCCAAGGCTCTGCTCCGGGCCCGGGGGTCTCGCTGGAACATTACAATGCATTGGAATGAACAAAGTTGGACTTCAGTGACTGAGGTTTTCCTTACAGGTTTAAATTGTGCAGGGTGGTAAAATGTACTGTAGTCCTACTGCGTCCCTGTAATAACAGTCACACTTGTCTGCTGATGTCTTATTGCTAAAAGAGGTAGTTCTGGCATCTTACTACAGCTGTGTGTGGGTGTCCTGCCCATTAACTGGCTAAAATGTGACTGCCCTGGCATCTTGCCTCTGATTGTGGGTGTCCTCCTCCTACGGACTCTGGTTGTTTTACCATTTTAGCCCTCTTTTACTGATGTGAAGGAATAGTTCTGTGAAAATCAAGACACTGATCAAATTTATATAGGTTTCAATTTAAAAATATAGCATGAATAACATCATTATTTGTATTTATTTTGGAATGATGAAATAATTCCACCCCCTGATCCCACATTTCTCTTAAGCCTTAATTAAAAGGTAATATTAAAGAAAACAAGTATTTTGACACAGTATGATTATGCCACATTATAACGCTACCAATACAGTGTTATTCCAACTCTTACTTGAAGCTACATGACCCTGCTATTGACATATTGAATGGTTCAAAGCTGAAACCTATTATAATGGTTGCAGTATAAAATCAGGTGGACATTTTTGTAGATTATTGCGCGGCAATTCTAACTACTGTTTTTTTAGCCTGGTATATTTGGTATCTCGCCCTTGGCATCTATTGTGAGTTTAACCAGTGCTTTGAACATGTTGTTTTAAGATTAAGCAAATACCTTCTGTCTGAGGCATCCACAGGCCAGGACTTTTTGCTTTATATCAAATGAAGTCTTTCATGTGGTTAGGTATGATCTATTTATTTGTCTCAATTTCCTCCTCTACCTGGTTCAACTTCTGATTCGGCAGCAGGACATTGAAATTAATTATGATCTTTCTTTAAAAATAAATAACTGAAGGCTAAAATGATTTAGTCAGAATGACATTGCTATGGTTGTGTAACATTTGGTTTTGTTAGTAGTAGATGATCTTCTGCTTGATATTTAGAAGGATCTAATTAAAGAAGTGTTGGTTGTTATGAAGCTGTTGCTATGGTGGCAGCTTTGGGCGATTCACTCGACCTGATCTAAGAGTTGACATGGACTCGCCAGATATGGTGTACTGTACAAATAGTTTTGTTATTTTGGACATTGACTGTCTGTATTCATATGCATGTCAAATCTAACACAATGTTATGAAGTAGCTACTTATACTACTACCTCTTGTTCATCAATAGCTTACTGCTGACCAACATCAGCTGAGGGGTTTGCAGTAATGAGCATTGTTTTCAAGTATCTCTGTTTTGTTGTCAATCTCTGTTTGACAAACTAAACATTCCAGACATGATGTTCGGAGCTTATTTCAGCACCAGTGTTGTGAAAGCACATTTCCATACTGCTGCACTGAGAGAATGAACCAACTGACAGGGAACTGCCTTAAGCTTCAGCTTTGCTGCTAGACTTCTCCCTTTTTCTGTTTTCTCTTCCCTTTTACACACAAGATGTTGAGTGGCACAGTGGATGTTCAGAATGGAAATTTATGCAAGGGGATGCTTGGTTTTTCTCTCTCTCTTCTGGTGCAAACCCCCATGTAAACATACACAATAAACAATCAAGATTTCAGTTCCTGCTAATGCTAACTTATCTACTTGGGCTCAATAATAATGCGGAGGAAAAGCATACGAGGAATGAGGGGCATCTTTGCAGAAAGCGAACTGGCATCAGTGGAGGAAACTACTTTGCTGACAGGCCATTATTTTAGCTAGCTCAGAATCATGATGTCTTGATTTACTTTGGCAACTGTCAGTCAATATCTATGTCCTTGTGTATGTTATTGCAGACAAGTGGAAACGTTGCCTGTTGGACCAAAAAAGAAGATTTATTGACTTAAAAAAGTGATTGAGTCATACTGTGCAATCCCTCAATATACTAATATAGGTGTTCGTTGGCAAATCACTGAACCCAGTTTTCCCAATGTAGCTACTTACTCTAAATAGTTTTGTTTTTATTTGCCAGCTCTACTTTTTCCCTTACTATGACAGATTTCAAAGAGCCCTGCAAACACAAACACATTTATACTTCTATTGTTGTGAGAACCCCAGCTGACATCAGGCATTCTATAGAACCTAACCCTAAACTTAGCCATGACAAGACAAGATAAAAGTTATTTATGAAGTGCATTTCATATGCAGTTGCAGTTCAAAGTGCTTTTCGAATGGCATAATGAATAAATAATAAATACACCTTATCCCTCAAACAGCCCTTCAGTACCAGTCAGAATGTCCTCACTAGTACAAACAATGACTAAAACTGAACGTGGTCCCTAGAAAGATAGAAGCACACATGCAGACTACAACAATATAGATAATATTATACTTAAAACCAACAAATACACAGTAATTAATGAATCACCCAAACCAATGCTACAGTACAACGATAATCATTTATCCTGCAGCGACCACAGCAGGAATGAAAAGCTGAGAATTTTATACTTATACTTTGTAGCAAAAAACTTCACAAAATTGCCTCCATAAGATCTTTGTTGCATCAGTCCATGGTTGTTTATTACTTTGACTTTGCTTAAAGGAGTTAAGAAATGTTTGGAAGAAGTTCAAGAAGAACAATTAGCACTTATAATAATGTTTCTAATACCCCTTATGGAGTTCCACAGCGCCATTTCATTGTTTAGTTAATGCAACTAAATCAGCTGCAATACAGTAATTCCAAGTGGCCAATGTTGAGGTAAAGCAACAAGAATGGCTTACAATTTGTAGTGATTTTGTGTGTTTTGGAAATTATTACAAATTATGTCCAATGATCAACTGGCACGGAAAACTGTTTTAAAGACGAAAACATAAAATGAAAAGTCTGTTCTTGTCACTTTGACTCAGTCTTGGCAGAGTGACTATTATAAATTAAAACATGTTTTTGTCAATGCAAAATTCATTTAAAGAAACATCAAACAGTACTTGGCTATGACTGAATCAAAGCATCTCATTTAGGCAAAATTCAAATGAAGCATTGGTGAACAAAATATACAAATCAATTGATGTGACATTCACGCTCAGCTTTGGGGATTTATCCAAATATAATCTTGCATAATATTAACAAGATTGCTCATTTTAGGCAAATTGTTCTTCATTATAATAAGATGCTCAACAGGTTTGTTCAGAGCACTGGGACCACAAATCGCCTGATGTGGTATATGATTGAGACCGATTACGTGGGCCCGCTGAGGATGCTCTCCCTGGTAACCGAGGCAAGCTACGGACCAGCAGACTCATTAGTCATTACAACTGGTCACCAGGTTTCCAAGCATGAACTTCTAATAAGACCCAATGAATGGTCGGAAATATTTCAGTATGGAAAATTGGCTACTACTGGGTTACAACAGACCCCAAACTCTATTAAAACTCTAATGGAAATCATTTATCATGCCTATGGTGTGTGACCTCCACCTTTTGTATGGACTGCTTCAAATTCTATCTGTATTTCATGGCCTAGAGTCTCTCTTAGAAGATCCTTTTCTTCTCGAGTTGTTCTTCTATTTTGCAGAACAAGTTAGGTCTGCGGTGAGATCATTGTATTACTAGATATTTATAGTTTTCTATCAGCGTCCACGGCTGGTTGAGTTTTTTTTTTACAATACTAAATTTCCCTATTTACTAATAAATTAAGCCTGATGGGAAAAAAATATCATTTTGTTCAAGAAATAAATGGATTTCATTCCTAAAATTAACATTATGTGCTCACTAGTGCAAGTTTTTTTTCGGGGATCTTCTGTTACTTTTCGGAACGACTGTAACATTGCTAAGTTGTTTTTGTGCTACTCTAAAATTGTATCATATTTCTTCTGTGTGGGTGATGTCCATTTGCGTAGGACATTTTGACATACCATTTATGCAGTATTAGTTATTTGTCTGTGAATTATAGCAATTGTTGGGCATTCAATAATGATATATGTGTAATGGAGATATTAGAATTTAGTATAATTTCTGCATAAGTTTAATGAACTATCTTGATTTGTGTGGGACATTTTTAGTTGTCCCAGACAAAGTTGAGTTAGAGTCAGCACATATACTGTAATGGATTTTTTTAAATCTTACTATCTTGGTTATTTTAATATCATTTTATATTTACTTATCTGCTTCTATTTTAGTTTAATCTGTAGATTTTAAAGAACACAATATTTAGCATCTTAATGTAAGTTCTATCCGTTCTACATTGTGTAACTCTAACAGTACAAACAGTCTTTCTTATAGAATTATTTTTAGTTTAGTGTTTTGTGTTTGTATCTCTTGTTTTAATTAATTTGATCAATAGACCTTTGAGAATTTTTTTTCACGCCAACCAATTTGAGCACAAAAAAGGGAATAGTTTAGTGCTGCATAATTTATCTGGACAATAACGGAAAACCATTTTTAAATGTGCAACAAAGAAAGAAAAGCAAAGAGAAAACATTAAAAGATAGCCTACTTACTCCTACTGAAGGTAATTGATTTTTTCTTTCATTTTCAGTGTCCATTGACCAACAACCTACCTTGCTTTCTGCTTTAAGCACAGACCTTCATTGCTAATTACACTTAAATCCATGAGTGTCTTGCCTTAACTGAACCTTGACTTTGCTGTGACTGAACTGTTAACCCACTGAGTGTTCTGTTCCAGTATGCCCACTTTTTCTGCTAAACATTTTCGCCCCGGATCTCCTCCTTTCTGACTGCAGGCGCTAAACAGGCAGACTGAGATCAATTGAGGGGTTTTTAGTTCAGTTGGAGCAAGAACCGGCACCAAACAATGGCAAGCATGCCTCAATATCACCAATAGCTGAATCTGCACAGGCGCTGACATCATATCACTTCCACATCTCCCCTCTCTTGATTTCAGCCCCACCCGCTCCCTTGCCATTAGCAAGTCGGTCCGTGTCCCTGTGTTATTTAAAGCCAGAGATCCTCCCTCTCTCGCCCAACCACTGTGTTGCATCTGTCTGCCTCGCCGCTTGTGTGTCTGGGTGCGTGTGTGTGCGAAATAGAAAGAGAGAGAGAGAGAGAGAGAGAGAGACGGAGGAAGAGAGAGAGAGAGTGCGCTAAAAACCCAGGCAGCCAGTGGGAGAGCTAGAGAGCGGGTAGAGAGACACACGAGGGAAAGGCAAAAAAGCATCTGAGAAGGGAGAAGGAACGGGAGTGTGAGACAGCTATGAAATTCATCCAAGCTATTTGCTTACTGCTTCTCTGTCCGGCTTTGAGCCTCAACACCAGGTAAGAGATAAAATACAGGGGAGGGTTTTTCTTTGTCAGTTTCACTCTGCTAGAGACTCTGAAACAAAAGAGGGGATAGGTTCTAAGCATACAATGGGCAATCTTAGATCACTAATCTGAAGGTCTGGTCCGTCCTGCCAAATACAGAAGCCCTTAATTTGTCCTGGCAGAGGCTGTCTTGTGTGCTAAGCATGTCGGAAGACTGATAGACTTAAAAAGGGGGGACGGAAGAGCTTATTTGTTAAACTAGGCTTTTATCTTTCCCAGTTCAGGGAAGGCTGGGGAGACAATTGTCCTTTTGTGGTGGTAATTCACTGAATGCGATGCCTCCTGAATAGCCTTTCTTTAATGGTGTGACATTGCTTTTTGGCACTTTTGCTTCCCGCCGGTTCTGGAAAGGGAGCAAGTTGGAGTCAGGGGAACTGACCGAAAGGACAAGGCTACTTGTGTTGCAGTGTCTTGTGGAGAGCAGGTGTTTGTTTCTGTATATATTTGTGTTTGTGTCTGTGATATAAGGCAATGGGAGAAAACTGTCAGAAGAGTGACAGGCAAGAAGAATGAATAAAAGGAAAAATGTGTGGATAGGGGGAGTTTTGATGATTAATTAAATCATTGATAAAATGCTCCTTCTTCTCTGCCAGTGCCTGACACTACTGACTTAATGAGAGCCACAAAAGGAAATTCAGGGCTTTGACTATATACCATGGAGACATCACACACAGGGAGGCATGTATTATACAACTTGCCTTTTATTTTTTTCTCCTCTGTGCCCCCACACAAAAGAAAGATAACAACAACAATTGGATCCTGTTGTATGTCTATTTTCTTTTGAAATTAGTTAAACGTAGTTCCATTGGCATTGTTTTAGTTGTTGAAATTAACTTCATAGACACATGGCTAGTTGGCTACATGGCTACATGTGAATCCAAACACATAAATGATAGTAGAGGAAAAAAAGACAAGGTTATTGCCAACGTCCAATATCTTTATCTACACTAGAGATATACATTGATGATGCATGACATGTGACTAGGGGCTGTATTGACGTATTAACCTGTAGCATTAAGTAGTCCGCAAATGTAGCACTCGCTGACCCTTTAACACACCCATAACATGCATAAATAACCTCAGGCACAATATTTAGAAACATATATAATACAGCTTTTTTCCTGTTTAAGTTTGATTTATTGAAAGACTGCTGCATGTCTCGAGGTTTGTTTTTACATAGTGATCACCATCGTCAACCTTGGAAGTGATGTTTTGGGTGCTAATTAAGGCCCTGTTCTCATGGTGAATACGTGACAGTTTTCCCGTTTTAGTTTTTTTTTAAAACCCCGTTCAGACACATTTCATCTGACATCTTCACCCGTGCACATGTTTTCAGAGGAAACGGGACGAAATCGATGTAGTAAGCATGCCAGGCCAGCAGTTGGCGGTACAAGGTAGTAGTAGATAGCTTTTCCGGTACAATTTGATGCATAAAACCTTACTGAAACCGAAAATTAATGCCACTAACGTTCATAAAGCGGTTGGTGTAAGCTTGGGGTTACAAGTATTGTAAATGACAAGCTTTCTGTCCTCTTATTTCACCGCATTGAACTCGTGAAAACAGAAGACATGCTGATAGTGAAGGGGCTTTGTGAGCGGCTACTTTTCCTGTTAGGTGTACTTCAAAATAAAAGTCAACTCACGTTTGTCCGGTGAAATGCTGTTAATGTTTAGCCAGTGAAATGCTTTTACTGTGAAGCCGTAACCTTAATGCTCCTTTTGTTGAACAGTAACTTAACCGCTGCGCGCTGAACTATGGATAGTGTTTTTTAATGTAGAGAGAGCCGTGTACACAAGTTTATTTTGCTAGAAAAAGCGGCAGAGCACAAATCTTTCCCCAGACAAAGTGGCGGGTGCATGGTATCAATAACTTACTAATATACCACAGACTAAATTGGCGAGTGTTATAGGCCTATTTAAGCCCTGCACGTTATGTTGTCTTCTAACTTTATAACTCGTGTGTGGGTATTGACAGCAAATGTTATAGACTATGCATACGTGAAGTGGAGCCGTGACGTCAGCGTTATCAGGGGAAATGGTTTCGGTGTTCACACGAAACCAAAACCTTTGTGTTTTCCAAAATATCCTCCCTGGGAGTAGATCTCAAAAACTTGCGGTTTCATGCCTGCGTTTGCACCGTTTCATGTTGCCGTGAGAACAGAGCCTAAGAGGGAGGCATTTCAGTGGTAATTAGGCAGGTCAGCACAGATTGTATGCTATACCCCTTAAGGGAGATTGTCATGAAAAGTAAATGCCAGGACACAGATATAATCAATCTTTTATTAGATAGTTTGTTTCTAAACTCTGTATTAAGAATGATGTGTTCAGAAGGCTGTGTGCAGAGGGTTTTTTTCAGGCAAAGGTGATACCTCAAACTGTATCTTAATTGTCCTCGATTTGTTGTAAATAAATAAATATCATGAAACAAAAATGTGCCCGTTCTTAACATTAATGCAATGCAACATCTGCAAAGATGGCAGAATTGAAAGCACTAACCATGATCAGCTTATCTTAAAGAGCTGTAAAATAATACAATTAAACAATAATTGAATTGAAAAGATAAATGGACCCTGATAACAAGTTGTTAAACAACACACATCGAGTCATTTTTGAGGATGTAATTTGGGATGAGGTATTACCTAACAATATACTGAAAAAAGAGACGTTAAATGAATGTTCTGTCCTTCTTCAGATGTCATCAACCTGAGTACAGAACAGCTTGTAATTTGACCTTTGTGGCTAAATGTACTTGCTAGTAGCCTTTGTGATCATGGCAAGGTTATACAGGGCAAAAACTCAATGTGTATTCCCTTTTTTCTAAAGATTTCTCATCACTACAAGCATATCTAGTTTGATTCAATGAAAGCTCACCAATGAATAGGAAACTACTTGATCCATAACACCTGTCCGCTACGTCTTGGTTCTGCTCCTCCTACAGGGATTGCCATGTAATTGTGTGATATTCAGTATAGGTAAATCCTTTTAATAGTCAGTGTTAATTAGGTAGCGCATTATTGTGCTACATTGTCTTTTGATCTCCTGCTGCCCTGGAGTGGTTGTGCAGACAGCTGGCAGTGATGCAATGAACAATACGTTCTTGGATCTTTTTTTTTTCTTTTTTTACTATTGCTGACATTGTCATGAATTTACATTTGATGAAAAGCCCAACAGATTCTTCATATTTTTTCTTCTTTCTTTTTTGGTCATCAATGTTGGTTCCTCAAGCACATGCAATTTTGTTTTTATCCTGGAGGTCATGGGCCCAGAGAAGGCTTATCTTTTGTGGCATCCTCATTTTTGTTGTTATTGTAGTAGTGTAACATTAATGAGATGGTCCGTTAGGTGCATCTGCAGAGGGTAAATGGATTGTGACTTGAGCTGTCTAGTGTGCCTATTGCTTTGCCTCACTTTGCTTGTTTCGTCATGGTCATATCAGTTGTGCGTGAGAGCAACCATTTCATATTTGAACTGCAACCTCCGTTGTGTGACCTGATGGAGTTGCCTAAGGGAATACAATCATTCACAATTTGAAACTTTGTAGAATATAATTTCTTCTTACCTCTGTAAAATTCGCAATATGAGCTTGTTGGATCCGGTCCCTGCTCATATGAGAGTTTGATTAAGAAGGATTTGACTTTAATGAATTGAGTAGATTACTCCAGCCACATAATGGTGGCGCGGGGCTATTGTGTCATTGTATAAATCGATAGGTACTCAGGCAGAACACAAGGCTGCATTGACACTAGTCTCGTGAGATATGAGTGTCTACCCCTGGGTCAGGGTTCGATGGCTAGAACAGTAAGACCGCTCTTCTGCATTTGGCATGTTTTTCTTACTCTATACAGATCAAACAGCTCCACCACTTTATACATTGAAATATTCCCTTACAGAGCATTTTCTTGAGACACGTTTGACACATTTTCTTGACACTATCTTTGATGTCTCTTACCTTACCAGACTCTTCTTGGAAACGGTGATATCTGGTGGGATCTTCCACAGCATCAAATATTTATGAGTATTTTGGACAGCAATTAAATTGAGTACAGAGAGCCTTGGATTAGACAGTGCAGAAACTCAGCTGCGCTGCTTTATATCTTAACATCTGCCTGTGGATATGAGCATATTGTAAATTAAATAGAGTATCCATTTAATATTATGAAGGGTCAGACATGAAAATGAAGATAGTTTATGAGGTGTAGCTCTTAAGGATGGAGCTGGCTAGGATTATAATAAATGTTAGTGATATTTTTGACCATGGTCTTTTTCCCCTTGTGATAACAGCATGTTATTCTTCATTCTTTTCTTCACACGCTCAAGAAATTCAAAACATTATGTCAGATTTTTCTATGTAGCCTATAACACACTGAATGTGTGAGTATTTTACAATTCATGTCATAAAAACAGTTTTCAAGGATGGAATATCATTGCTTGTCTCCACCGTTTTCTCTCTGTGGCCTGTGAAGCTGAAAGAGTGCTGAAAGGTGCTCTGTCTCTTGTTTAATCATTGCTAACAGCAGATGCTTCCTTTGTCTCGTCGCGATCTGTCACGTTCACTGAGTCAAAAACATTCCACTGATCATTATTTACATCCGATCAATACTTTCTTACGAGTGACAATGAACACATCCAATCAAGATGTACAGCAGTCTAGAGAAACTCCAAATGTCATCTC
Organism: Ammodytes marinus; assembly: GCF_949987685.1. NCBI lineage: Eukaryota > Metazoa > Chordata > Actinopteri > Uranoscopiformes > Ammodytidae > Ammodytes > Ammodytes marinus. The sequence continues at coordinate 30,667,038 of NC_137230.1, forward strand.
ATTGAATGAGCACTCGCCGCTTAAATTAAGTTCTGCTATTCACCTTGAGACGTCTGGTTGAAAAATGCCCTGAAGTCCTCAAGTTCACGAATACTGTCACTCACATTGGGAAAGTGAGAATTGACTATGGGTCATGTGAGGAGCAGATGTAGAATTAGACCAGACGGAGATGGTAAAGTCAATTTATACATTGATTGACTGCAAATGGGTAGCAGGGCTAATGACTAACTGGAAAACAATCTGCCTCTTATCCCTGGGCATTGTTTAGCACTTTGGTAATGAAAGAGCTTTTATTTTAAACAAATAAGGCTTATCTAAATAAGTGTAAAAGGCAAAGCTGGCCTATAATTTCTTTCTTTAAATGGCGCTTGTCTGCGATGCCATTTTCCTTGATTGTTATGAGGTGGGCTCCATCATTATTCTAAATTAACTGGTGCTTTATTGATATTAAAATAATTCATAGAGGCCGGGCATGTTTGAACTCCCACCTTTGTGCAAATATTAATTAATTTTGCAGAGCAGAAGTTTGGAAGAAAGAAGAAAGAGGTGGAGTCACCGATTCTGAAGAATGCTTGATGCCAAACACTTTTTGTTAAAATCAGTGAGTATTTCCTCACAATCTGCAACCTGTCCATACTGTGTGTTCGCTGGAAAAAATCCAGTGTTAATACACAGCCTAAGCTCTGTAAACGGTTATGTTGCTAGCTATGGTGGTCCCTGTTTAGATATCCTTTGTTTAAATACCAATTCACAGAGCCTAGGCTAAGTATTAACCCCAGATTTTTTTTCAGCGCACATACAATACTGACTGGAATAATGGAATTAATTTATTCTGAAAAAATCGTAGAGGCCGGGCATGTTTAAACTCTCACCCTTGTGTAATATTTATGTATTTTACGGAGCAGCAGTTTGGTATGAGGCAGTTAAAGTGTCTAACTAGACTGATGGTGCACCTTACAAGATAGGCATATGTTTAATCAACATACAGAGGTAACCTCTGGTTGACTTTTAATATGGTGTTGTGGTCTGTGTCACCATTGGGCGTATGCAACATGAAATAGTTGTATGTGGGAACATTGCAAATTGAAATTCAAAGGATATGGCATAATGGTCACACCATGGCAACCACATGGCAGTAATGAAGTGGGCTACAATAAACAGAACCTTGGGTGGCTCTGACAAATGAGAAAGTAATTAAAAGGACCACCATCTATGCGCTGTGAAGAGTAGTCGGATATTTTATATTCAAGGCCGCACTTCAGGTGCTGTGCTGTTGCTCTCAGAGCACATCCGACATGACAGTAGTGTTTTTTTTTCAAACCCAACAAAAGTGTGTGTCATGGACTACTTGTTATCTCACTTACTGGAACACAAGGTTTAATCATTGAAAAGCATCATGCTGTAGTTTAGCTTTCAATAAGTCAAACGTTTGCTCGGTGTTGGTATGATGTCCCTGAGGGAATAATCACAAATTTTAATATTAGCAGGATGGTTTATTCTCATTTTGTAATTAAGAGTATTGGTACTTGTATGGTCAATTAGTATTTAAACATGATTGAACAGTGAGTGTAATTGTAGCTTGACTTGTGCAAAGAAACGTTACTGACCTGCCATTATCTCGATCTTAAAAGGATTCAAACTAAATGATCATAGTCGTTAATTAACAAAAAGGGCCTTGACATTATCAGCCACAAAACAAGTCACACTACTGTTAACAACACTTATTGACTTATTCACTTTAGATGAACTGCAAATGTCAAACTGTAGTCATATATATGTGTAGTGGGCTAATACAAAAACTACATTATTAACAACACTATATCCCCTGTTTCTGAGTGGATGATTGTTGAAATGGTTTCAGTGGGATGTTGATTGAAATAGAATAACTATTTTGAGTCTGCTGTTTGCAGTGGTTTTAAGTTGAACTGTAGCTATCAAGTTGAATCAATATATTTGTAAAACTGTTCTTAGGATTAACAAACTGTATTAACATAACTTGTGTTAGGATTTAATAAAGATACACAATAATGTTATTAACAATAAGATATGCAGAATATACATTTTTATTAATTATATGTAACATCTCTATTCTGTAAAAAACAGTGCCTCCTAGTTTTGTACAAATTCCATCTGTTGATATAGATTGAGTAAGTTGCTCATGTTGATTAAGCCAATCAAATCTTACATAAAGTACTAACGTCAAAGATCTGTCATAGGCAATGCAGATGGTGCCAGACTGAGCCAAACAGCAGCTACACAACATTAGACCCACTGTCTCTGAACAACAACCCACATGTAGCTTTCCCGCTTAAGTCCTCTCTTCTAACTTAGAAACATAAGCACACATCTTCCACTGCACTTTGGCTGTTTTAAAGAGGGACAGATATAATCATTCCCCAGGGGAAAATGCACAGCTAACACCATGTGCTGTAGGACACCAAACATTATTCCATACTGCTCACAACAAGCTGTCTGCCCATCCCATGGAGGCTACAGCGCAAGTTTGTTTACTTAGTCTATGGTTCCCTATGGTGTAACACCGGCACTCTGGCAGCCTGCCAATTTATGTCAATCAAACATAGACATGCCCCTCCAACAGGCTGGGACAGAAAGGAACATTTCTGAACATTTAATTTCCCCAATACCAGGGTTCAACATAACTTTTTTTTCCTACTGGCCCGCCGGGCCAGTGGATCCGAGTTTTACTGGCCCCTTGTATATTTTCACTGGCCCTGCACACACTTTTTTTTTCTTCATAATTTAGTGTCAATAATTATAATACCTGTATTAGAAAAATAAAGAACGATAACCAGATCTAAAGGGAATATCTATACTGTAACAGTATATATATTCCCTTTAGATTTGGTTATTTTTCTTTTAGTTAATTATATGAAATGTTGATATTGCTCATACACATAATATAAAACCAGGCAAACATATTGAATTAGAAGCCTACAACTGAAAGTATGTTGAAAGAGTCGGCCAGTATTTTAAAGTCCAGTAGTTTGATGGTTGTTTTTATTCTTGAATTTGGGCAGTTTAATGAATAGTTCACCTGCAGAAGTCATGTGTGGTAGGCTGTTTTTATTACTTTCTCTATATGCATTAGGGATGTGAATGTGTCGACCGAATGACCGGTTTTCCACTTGCGCTCAAGTTGACTTTAAAAATAGAATAGAAATCCGAAAATCAGTGGGTTATGCCGTTTTTTTAATGGGAGATTTCACCGTGTATGTGAGTTCACGTCTGGTCGTGAGCGTCCGGTGTGGGACCATTTTTTCAAACTATTGATAAAAAACAATGCAGTGCAAAATATGCAGCATAAGTTAAACGCTCGTCTAAGACTATGACGTTAAATCACCTTAGAAACACACAATGCCTTCGTCCGATCACAGCAGCGTCTCACCGTGTGATCTAGCCAGCGAGTGAGCCGCCGCACAGATGAACTGTGGTTTGTGGCTAAAATAATAACCGGGGATATTCTCCCCGTTAGCGATTTCAATGGGAAAGACTTCCGCGATCTGATTGAACGTCTCGAGCCTGAAAACACAGTGCCAAACTGCGCGACTATAGGAACTGTACAGTGAGCGGAGTCCCTCCGTTCGTTTCTGTCTACAACCGACACAATCACCGGAGACGCATTCACAGCGTTTAAATAACGCCTCTCATTTGTATTACCATTGGGGCTTGCATGCAAATACTGTAACATTACGTCGGCAGATAAAGGAAAAGCGCAGTTATCATTTTCTGCACCTCAACCTCTGCTGTGGGAAGAAAGAAAGGAGGCAAAGCAAGTCGATTGATTTGTCGACTCGCAGGCGGACGGTAGGCAGCTCTGCCAACGGAGCGAGAGTGCACCCGCTTGTTGCTCCGCCTGTCAAAACGCCCACGCATCGTTTGTCCACTGGCCTTTCATTAAAAAATATATTTTATATTAGGTTTACAGTGTTTCCCCCAGGAAATGTCTTAGTCAAGGTGGTCACTGTCCAGCCGTACAGGAGGCGCGGCGCGTAGCGCCGCGGCGAAAATTTTGGGGGTATTTTGCTCAAAGATGCCAATGCGCCCTAAAGAAATAGTTCTGTTTATTTGAATGACACTGACCTTACAGTTGTGCAATTTTGTTTGCTATGTGCACATTTTGTGCAAACATGCAGACGGTACAAAATACAATTAAAGAAAAGTTCTACTGTTTTGGTGCAATACCATGCAGACACACTAAATAAAAATAATGGACCATACACTTAACATGTGTATCAAAGTGCTTTTTAAAGTTCCTTTTTGGATGGGGGGCTGTTGTGAGATTATTGTGGACAATAGGCATACTGTGATGCGATTAATTCATATATGGTTATTATTAGCCTACTTGCTTGATTTCTTTTTAAATACAGGTTATTGGTTGTTTTGGAACATGTATTTCCAAATTTAAAACATAAAAATAAAGCAGCATTTAAAATTCAGAAAAATAAATCTTGTATGGCTACACTAGCATGCTGTTTGAAAAATAATTCAATAATTGAAATAATACAAAGTGTTTTCCCCTTAAAATTACTAAATGCATTTCAAAGACAGTTACAGTGTGCACTTCTGTAAACTTACTGAAAGGTGCCTGGGCCATCACTCTCATGCATGTATCAGACTTTTCTCTGCGCTGTATGAGCCGATAAGTTGTGTTGCCACGGTGATGTGGAGTCTTAAACTAGTCTAGCTTTGCAGAGCACTTCTTTCTGTTCAGCTAAATATCCCCATAGAACCGCACTGCGTTTATTATCGCCACAGGTTAAATGTCGGTTTGCTGCTGCTCGTTTCCCGCGTACATGCCGTAGTCGCGCGCAGCGCGGGACGGTCGCGCGCGCAGAGCCCCCGACACAGAGCAGCTGATAGTCTGAGCAGAGAGAAACGCTTGGAGACATATGTGCACATTTATTTACCGCAAATCACGGCCTTTCGCGCATTTCTGACCATGAAAAATCACACATCGCGCTTGCTAGTACATTAATTGTGCAGCACTAAAAATAAAAAAAATAAAGATTTAATTTTTTTTTTTTTTTGTCGGTCAGTAGTCAAGGCGGGGGGCTGGTTTTGCTAAGGCGGCCGCCTTAACTATAAAGCGCTGGGGGAAACACTGGTTTATTATATTGAGTCTTAAATAAACACTGCTTTCATTCCGACTCTCAACGCGCATTTCAATGAACCATGATGTAGCCTAGTCTACAAAAAGATACTGAACTGTGATTGGCCAGTCACTGGCCCGGGCGGGACAGTGACTGGCCAATCAACTTGCCCTGCATATGATTTTACTGGCCCCGGGCCATCGGGCTATACGTTATGTCGAACCCTGAATACTCTTTTATATAAAATAAATACATCTAACAATACACAAAAGTGTCATAGCGCATCCATTACCTCCGAGCGCGTAAATCTTCAACAAAATATGCAGATACTGTCAAAATCGGTTCCGGGGAGTATATAGGGATTATTAACGTTTTTTTTTTTTAATTAATTAATTTATTTATTAATTTTTTATTTTTTTTATGTTGTTTTTGATGGAGTGTTTTTCTGGAACAAATATTCGAATATTCGCTCGGAAAAACCAACGAATATTCGAAGCCTGAAAACTGGCATTCGGGCCAGCCCTAATAGGCACATGTGTTGTTGTGTGTGTGATAGTACCCAGTCACTTATTTACACATCAAACAGCTTTTAGAATATATTTGGCTCTTTAGCTGGCAGATGTTAACACCTCTAGGAGGGATACAATGTTATTGATATCAATACAGATACTGATACTAATTATCATTAATGATACTCTGATATTACTCTCCCTATTTGGTGCAAAAAATACAGACATGCATGAGCTGTTTATTTTATTTTTTTGAATGTTCACAAAAATAATTTACCTTTTTGCTTGACTGATGTTGTCCTTGGGACTATTTAGAAAGATAAATTAGAATTGCTTAAAACTGATGCTTACTTCTTTGGCAATTTCGAGAACGTCACATTTTTAGTTTTGCAAGTCTCGTCAGCATCAGAGCCAACAGGCTACACTGAGGGCATAATTGCAGCAGTCACTTTTTCCTTAAGCATTGAACCATACTGCACTGATTCAGATTTATAGAACACTGTATATGCTGTAAGTGTTTTATGAGGTTGCTGGTGCTTTACAAGTTACTACCTTTCTGCACATTTTCATTAAATTCACTTAAGGGAGCCTACACTTTTTGAATGTTTTGCCCTGTTAGTCATGTTTTATAGGAGCAGTGTAGCTGTAGAGTGCTTGTAAGTATTTAGGGGCCGGTGGAGCAGAGAGAGAGAGCGAGGGGTGTAGAGTGTTATCGGAGCAGAAGAGAGAAGTAGCAGGTTGCGAGAAGCAAGTAGCAAGTGAATGTGCGGTGAAAGTCATGGTTGTATATAAATAACTACTGCAGCGCCACGAGACCGAGGCGACGTCTCTGTGTGCTGTGTTTTCCAACTGCCGCGAGAGTGAAGGGTTGATCCCAAAGTAAGTTAACGGTAGACCTCGGCCCTGGCGGACGACAGAAATCCCCCTGTGCATTCAGACTACGGTCTGGACCAACACAAGGCTGGAGAGCAGAAACTGTGAACAGGCACGGCCAGTTTCTGTCCAGCCGACCTGGAAGACAATGTTGAGAGCTAAGTGTGTTAGCTGGAAAACTATGAAAAAAGTGATGAAAATATGCTGAAATATTAAATAAACTATAAGGAAGTTTAACATTGTCCAAACGGTTATTTTGTAGTTAAGTCAATGACCCCTCGGACAAATATGTCACAAGTGTAAAGCACATGTAGCCTAAGATACTTTTTATTAATTTTCTGTTACCTCTCAAATAGTGTTGTGTTGTTGAACTCTTCATGCACCTCACATTTTATATGGCTGTTGATTTGCGGAAGCTTAAGTTTTGATGTTTCACTGCTTTTTCAACCAGCATGCTATTCTAATCATTTACTGCTGTCAGTATATATATATACTGTTAGTGATTGGTTGTCACAGTCACAGACGCCGTTGTACTTGGCAGGCACTTAATTGCACAGTCCCTGGAAACATGATGTTTGTGTACTTCCAGTGATGATTCATTAGTATAAGTCTTTTGTTTTACAGATGTATACCCTTAATACTCAAATGCTGAGCACCATCCTTTGTCACACTGCATATATGAGTTTATTCAGGACACATGAAGATCCATAGTACGATGTATAAAAAATAGACTCAATACATAAATAACAACAAAAAGCACACCAATGCATGCAGGTTAAAAAAAACACAAATACAATAAGAGATCAGCATACAACACTTGCAGTATACAAAGATGCCCTCCAATGTCTCCAGAGTGTTGATGAGAACCTGACAGAGCTGAGTCCAGGCTTGGCCAATGCCTGAATAATACTGTTTTCAGATGCTGTCAACCTACACATAAAACGATACATCAAATTCCTAATTAAAGCATGACAGGTAGGCACACCAACATTTACAAACATTTGACTGGCACTAGACCATCTCGGTATTCTGAGAAGCATCCGCATTCCGTCATTATACGCCACAGTTAGTTTTTTCATATTGCTTTTTCTGTAAGCACGCCACAAATGGGCAGTATATAGCGGGGTACAGAATGCTCTAAATAGCGCGACCTTTACAGCAGTAGAACACATGTTAAATTTACGTGCAAGCATATTGGCTTGACCATACATCTTACGACACTGTCTTTTGATGTATTTATCACAAAAGCATTAACAAAATGGTGCCCTAAATACTTCACATCATCACATACTTTAAGAGCAGTACCAGATAAAAATAAATCAGGAAATACCAATGTCCTGTCTTCTTTGCCTCTGACAATCATAATATTGCTTTTATTTGCATTATATCGAATATCAAAATCCACACCGTATTGGGAACAAACCTTCAAAAGTTGTTGTAAGCCAGCACTATATGGGCAAAATATAACCAAATCATCTGCATACATAAGGTGATTAATGAGACTATTGCCAATCACACATCCTGTATTGCATGCATTCAACTGCTGTGACAATTCGTCCATATACACATTAAAAAGAAAAGGAGATTCCACCTTGGCGTACACCGTTACTAACATAGAAAGGTTCTGGCACAGAATCCCCCCATTTCACCTGCATAGACTGATGAGCGTACCAGTAGACTAAGATTCTAATAATGACTTTAGGCACTCCTCTATGATGCAACTTAAGGAACAGTTTCTGATGATTCACACGATCAAATGCCTCATATAAAATGCTTCTGATTTTCTGTTGCCAAGCAGCTATTCCCTTTGAAGGTTAAGAACAATGAATCATGCAGCATTTGCTCATGTCTGTAGACTGACGTTCAGGGCTTTTTGCTGTGTTCTTTAATGTTGATGTCAGTCACGGCCTTTAGATTGAAGTCAAGGTGTATTCATCTTTTGTGCTTTACATTATGTGATGTCATTCTGTTTGAATCTGAAATCTGTGCTGTGAGCCACCAACCACATGCACACACCCATTCACACAGTAAATCGTTTATAGCTGATTACCATTAGGACTCATTATTGTAATTATAGGATAAAAATCGGATATTTTTGAAATACCAGAAACTAATGAGGAATTCCCTTTACATTTTTCCCAGAATCCTTTGTGACGCCAACAAATGCCCTTTTTCTTTGTCCGATCCACAGTCCAAATTCCAAGTACTTTTGTTACAGTGATATAAACTGAGAGCAGCACATTCTTAGCTGGAACCAAAGAATGTTTGGCTTTTCTGCTTAAAATGAGCATTCATCGATTGAATTGAATGTTGATTTAAATCAACACCCACCATCAATAATTGCAGTTGTGGATTTTCTTGTAGGATTTAAAAAAAATATATATATGGTGGATTCAGTGGGTAGGGGAGAACGGGGGAATCTGAGGCATCGGGTAATGTGAGCCACCCTCTGTATCTAGGCAACGGAAAACATTTGTGGTCATGTGAGATGTATGTTTTCAAGCCCCTCTCATTTCCCCTTGGCCCTGAAAGAGAGGACCTCATGGTGCTGTCGTAAGCATGTTTTTTTTCACCAAAATAGGTATTTTACATGTAAAAGTAAATTTTCTTGCTGTCAACTTAATCAACTGTTGTGCCAAAGCAAATGTATTCTCGTAGAAAAACTTCTATCATACGTGTTGATGAACTACCAACATATAAAAACCATGTGATGATTTTAGCTAAAGATTAGCCTGAAATGCTGAGAGTTAGTTTTTTCTCAAATTGTGGTGGTGGGGGAAAGTGAGCCAAATGCTGTGGGGGAAAGTGAGACACTGTCTCACTTTCCCCCACCATGAGGCACACGTTAAGTTTAGTCTTAAACATATTTTAATGTAATATTACATAACATATGTTTTATTTTAATGTCATACACATTGTAGAAACGCCATCATGCCAAGGAAATACACCAGGAAGACGACCTGGGGCAACCACACGGAAAGAGCACCTTCTCATCTTTCCCTGTAACCTTCAGGGCTGGAATGTAGAATAGGCCTAGTTGTAGAGTATGACAGGCTGATGTTATAATCCAGTTGGGTCTTCTCCTGTGTTCTAAGTCCCAGGCTGTTCTCGCTGGTTCTGATTTTCCTATGCTTTGACCCCCAGACACAAGCTGGCTCTAAGGGTCCTGTGTTCTGATCCCCAGACTGTGTTCTAATCTAACTGGTTCTATCTTTAATTTGAATCTTATTAAAACCTTTTGAATTATAATATGTTTCATTTGATTTTGTTCAGAGTTACTTTCAAGTGTTTAGAAAATTTGCTTTGCTTAATTGACCAAACCCCATCATTCTTTTACTAGTCCGACATTAGTTCTGGAATGTGTGGCTAGCTTTCAGGATTCTAACTGTTACAATATGTGTTGTTATGGTAGTTTCAGAGTGGAAAAAGTAAGTGGATCAGTTTAACCCAAGCTGGTTCACTTTACCCCCTTGATTTTTCTGGTCTGTCACAGTTTACCTAAAGTGAGCCACATGACAACTTTTTTTAAAACAATCATATTTTCACTGCCCTTTGTCTTGAAAAAATTCTGCTAATGCCCATTTCTAGGAAACATCCTGAATTAATGGGAAATGTGTAAATTTGAGTGATACTTCATTTTAGCTTGCATATAGGCCTTTCACACCGCCGCAAAATCGGCGCTAGTTCTGGGCTAGTTCGGAGTTAGAGCCAGTGTTTTGGTTTCACACCGCCAGAAAGCCTGCTCCGGGCCGTAAAAACCGGTTCAACTCATACCCCAGGATTGAGCAGGGTTTGAAGTGAACTGCTTGCGCCAGCGGCCGGGGGAGGGATTATCCTGACCAACCAGACCAACTAAAACCTCATGCCCGCCATGTTTAAAAACACCGCTACTACGAGACGTAAACATAACATAATTACCGAACGTAGCGATCAAATTGACCGGCGAGAATGCGCTGTATGGGTCCTGTTTGGTTAAGAAAGCAAAGCGAGAGCTAACACGTGTAAAAATAAGACGTATTCGCCGCTGTTGTTGTGCTTAAAGGTAGCGGTAGCTTTAGCGTTAGCCACAAGAGCAGCGGCGTCGGGCGACGTACACACACGTTTACAGTGACGTCATGACGTTGCTCTCTTGCCGGCTCCATGGCTGTCTCCGGTCGATGTGAAACCAACCGGTTCATAACTGGGATAAGGCTGTAACCAGTTTTGAACTGACCCCAACACCAGCCTGGAACTGACTCTTGGTTCATTTTGGTGTGAAAGGCCTATTAGAGGGGAGCAAATGTAAAAAGTGGCTCAGATTACCCCGTTCTCCCCTATATTCATTATTATGTGTTTGCTTAATGTTAGATATAGACACATGCAATTCACAATCCAGTTGCTTATCTTTATTCAAAGGTCCTTCTGACATTGCATGTACTGCTACAGTATACACTATTTTAAATTCCAATTGGCTATGTTATAACTCTGAATGTTTCGGCATAGATGTACTTTACTCTTGAGTTTTAATGTCATTAAAAACCTATTTTACATAATCAATAAATAAATAATACAATTTCAATTATTCAAATCATGACCTAGATCATTGTAGTCTAATTACTAAATTATACTGACTTGCATTTCCAGGGAGTGTTAACAGAAGAATCCTATGACTAACATCGACATAAATAGTTTAAAACCATTCTATATAGGCTCAAGAAAAACACCCTTGAGGCAACAGCAACAGTCAACAGTAGCCTTTTTTCTAAAGGCATCTTAAAACATGTAGATAGAACAGTGAGTTAAGTGACAAAGAGAGGTCATCAATGTTCCATCACTTCAGATTGTATTAACATTGTATGTGATCCTAGAGTTATGACTTGGCAAACACACTCCCTCCACACAACACATCCTTGAATCCTTCTGTAAAATTACTCAAGATAAACTGAAATTCTTTAAGGCGTTTGATTCACCACAAGTCCTTCACATTATATAATTCCTCTGGGAAGTCATTGCTATGTAATAGTAATCGAAATAAAGTTTAATTATCGAGTATTTATGCCATTAAGACTAAGGGAGATGAATGTTAGTTACCATTGTTTATTTATTTCCTTTATTTATCCAGATAGGAGTTGTTAGGCAGACTGTCTTTCTCAGGAAGAGCAAGTTTCACAATCAAAAAGTTAAACTCTTTCACTCTGGGGAGCTGCCCTTCACAGATTACATGTTCTTCGATTGAACGGCTCTACTGAAGCAGTTACTTTATTGCTATCTCGAGACTATTGCTACAGAAGTGATCAGGGAATAGCATGAAGAGGGGTTTACATGTTCACCTTCCCCAGCCAACATTTCCTCAGCCTTTCTCTGTCATCCTTATACACTTCTTCTCTAATCATTAAACTGCAACCCAGAAATGTATCAATTCATTACCCGAATGTCATTTTTTCTTACTGTTCAATTGTCCAATGAATGGACCAAAGTGCTCAAGGCATTAATCTCAAAATATTAGAGGGATCAGGGAATGTGGAGGTAGTGGTTTTGGCATGAAGAGAGGATGGGAATCATAAATACCACAGGTCTTGAGAAAAATGCTTAGATCATAGATCAGCATAAGAAAAACAAAGAGGAAGCTCAGTGTTTTTTTTTCAATGTATTTATTGTGTCACATTTGTTTGTGCTGTAGTTCTGTTGCTGTCTATTGAGACGGCTCTGATTTGTAATAGCTGTCATCATGGCTGTTCTTTCATTAATTATTTCCCCCATAATTTTTTTCAAAATGTCTCCTGATTCATATATTTTTTTTTCTGAGCATTAATCAGCCAAATCTATCAAGTAAAGGGTTTAATGCTGCACTATGGCTACCAAATTAGAATTAGCCTATTAATGATCCATGTGTGATTCAGGCAAAAAGTCTTAGCTGCTAACAACAAAAGTCATCTGGAGACTTCAAAGCTTTTGAATGATCAGAGATGTACTATGACCTTAATTGTAATGTAATGTAATGTAAAAGTGGTAATTAAACAAAGAACGATGTGACATGACATTTCTCCCGCCGAAGTGCTGGGCACAAATCTAGAAACACCTGTGCAAAACAATGGATTCCAGTCACATTCCATTGTGCTATTAGTTCAGGGTTGTTTTGATTTGATTGCTCTCTTCTTAAGAACAGAAATACACCAACACCTGCAGAGAACATGATATAAAACCATGCCCGCGCGGTCTGTTTTCATCAGTATGATTGCAAAACATTTCTTTCATTTCCTGTATGTAATACAGTATCTTGTTCCCACAGTTACAAACTACACACAGCTACAGTGCTGACGGGTAATACAAAAATGCAGTTTCCCTCGCAGTTTATTGAGTCTTCATCTCTTTACAAAGCTTAGTGGATGTTTAATAAAAATCCATCATAATTCAGACATATAAATTGTATGCCAGAGATGTGGACAATTTACAACTTTATTTTTTTTAACCATACACATTCTCATATCACCTTTTCCAAAAGCACAACAACCTGCAACTGTTTTGAGAACACAACTCGATATTGAGAGGCAGGGATTCACATTTCTAAAGTACTCAGGGGATCCATGTCCCCACCCCCCTGTAGGAATTATTACAGAGGAGGCTGTTTCAAGCGAGCAGCATCAGCTATCTGAATAGGGCCTGCTGGGGACAGTTTCGTTTCTGACCTGTTGTGGGTTATTGTTAGTGAATGTTTTGTGGCAGTTGTCCATTTTTATATATTTTCACAGTTGAGACTGAAGCAAAATTGGAATTCATTCGGTACAGTACAGCAAACTAAGTGTAAGCCATTGTTTAGGTTCCATGTCATTGAGTTATTGAGGTCTGATCAGTGTTGAGAGCAAGGATTGGATGAGTGTCTGAGCTGCCAAAATTTACTCCATAGCTGTCACTGGTCTTGAGCATAATTCTACATAACAACTTGGATGTGAGTTTTCACTTGATTACTAAGCTCTTCACTCAAATTTACAGAACAGCTGCAGTATCAGTAAAGGTACGTGTTCTATATACACTAAGTTGGTATATGACACAAGTGAGAAAAGCTGTCTGACTGAGATGAACTGTCAATATTCTAGGAGTAACAAAGTTACTCTAGTTTAATAGCAGAAATTGATCCCCAGAGATATCACACAAAGCTGCCAAACCGGGGCTGTTTTTCATTTCCTGCCTTTGTATTAACCCCTCCTTTTTATCTCTGTGTTCTCTTCTGGGTATACTGTACATCACAGCCAAACCATTTTTCAAGGAACATAATATGTGCTCCTTTTGGTGAAGGCTACATAAATCTGAATCCTTTATCAGCGGCCAGCACACCTCCTCAAAGACGCCAGGGTGGATTCCGTTATTTTTATCTAATCATTTCCTGAGCATATTCTGGTGTCAGGATCCATCCTGGCTGACAAGTGCTTGTTCCATTCGAGCCCCCTATCACCCTGTGTTTCCAGTGTTGTGCCATGACACCTGACTGATAAGTGTGTTGTTAAGTGTGTACCTCGGAGGGGAGGATTTCAGCTGTGACACGCGACATTAAGCACGGAGAAGACGTTCAGTATTGCCAATAGCAGTAGTTTATCTCATAAATGTTTTTACAGTGTTACATTTAGTATTTTGATTGAGGACTTCATGCATGCGGACCTCAGCATTTTATGTCACTTTTGAGACCCCAGCTTAATCGATCCGAAAGAAAAATGGTGTCTTAAAGAAAAGTGGAGTGTCACTGATATTATTAATCCTTAAGGTACGAACACACTGCACACCGCCGCGCGGCGAGTTTACATACAAAGTCAATGTATTTTGCGCTGTGCCGCGCGAATGGCCGGCTGGCGGCGAGCGGTTCACGCCGCGTGGCCGCCGCAGAAGTTGAAAGTATTGAACTTTTTGCCGCCGGCCGCGCCGTGATATCCAATCAGCGTTGAGCTCCTCCCGACGTCACTCACTTCGTGACGACGGACAGAGGAAATTAAGATGGATGAAAACATAATAGTCACAGTTTGGTCCCATAAGTTGTGTGAATAGCCTATGTGTCTGTTGCCTGCTGTGTACAGCTATCAGTTTTGCTTTATGAACCAAGTAAGCACCGGTAAGCTTGGGTAAAGCACCATCAGCACAGCAGACTGGTGCTCTCAGCACCATCAGCACAGCAGACTGGTCCCCTCAGCACCGGTTAGCACAAGCGCGAGCATATCCCCAGAGTAGAGAAGGCTACTCTGGTCGGGCGGCGGGCGGCGGACACAAATGAGCCAATATGATCACGCGGCGCGGAACCTGCGATTCGCGCGGCCAACCGCTGTACCGCGGAGTGCAGTGTGTTCGTACCTTTAGACTTTGGCGAAATTTGCATGGAATAGTAGCTGCTATAAAACAAATGCGTGATTCAATTTAGAGCGATATTTTAAGCCTTTCTTCACTATTTATTGTATTCTGCATTTGTGGTATTTAATTTGCAAATACCTTTTATATATGTCATTTTTTGCCCAGTTTTAAACAGCAAACTATTGTGTGTCTGGCATTACAAAAAGTAAAATTTGAAACATCGTATAGAATACCTAGTCATAATACTTGACCCTGAAACAATGCTCTCTGGATGGTTCTTCCAGAATTGAAGGGTTACTTTCACTTGCCAATCAATTTTCAGTGTCAGGTTTACTATATGTCAACAAATGTAAACCTACTCATGCAGTTCACACTCTTGCCGATCAATCTGTGTCATCCCTGATTTTCCTGATGTTATTTATTTATTTTTCTGCCCAAGACAACTGCAAATTGTCAGAGAGCAAAGAGGAAGCCCAGGTTGCAAAATAGGGCTTTCGTCTTTGTGTGTGTGTGTGTGTGTGTGTGTGTGTGTGTGTGTGTGTGTGTGTGTGTGTGTGTGTGTGTGTGTGTGTGTGTGTGTGTGTGTGTGTGTGTGTGCGTGTGTGCATTGAACCTCACCACTGGGCACAGAGAGGGCAGTGAGAGGGTGTTATGTTGCTGAAGTCCACCACTTCCATTTGCCTGTCTGTCAGATGTCTTGCTTGGCTGAGCTCCACACAGTGATGGTGTTGACAAAATGACAGGAGGGGGGCATACGCCAGTGAATGTCAATTTAGCTGTGGATTCTTCCCCAGGAGTGTTGAAGCTCCCACAGACCACAACAGAAAAGGAAGAGATCTGTAGATTACAAAGGGCAAACCCCACAGTATTGGATATTTACATAAAACATACAGCATAACAATATACAGTAAACTGTACACTCTGCACTCTTATACAAATTGGTGAAATTACATGCAAGCAGCTTCTATTAGCTAGCATGTAGAATAAATCACTATAAAAATCATACCTGAAAATGTTGTCACTATGACAAGGTGGTGATTGTGTGCGTCTAAGCACAAAGTCATTGTCTGTCATTCTCACAGATCCTGTGTTCTCAGAGCTTTTCCTCTGCTTGCTTACGGCTGTGACTAAACTGGTAGGATTAGAGATGCATTCTAATGTGTCTCTAATCTTATAATCTGTCTAATAGTGGCACAGTTGCCCTGGAGCCCTTTTAATGTATAAACACAGACAAACTTGGGGACCGTGGAGGTTATTGGGGACACTTAGTACACATCTGAATCTCCAATCTGAACATCACAATTCACAAAGAATTCCTGTTTTTAACTGCATTAAGCGTCTGCAATTGCATTCACAAAGCTCATCCCAGATGCTAAATAAATTATACCAAACAACCTCTCTGGCATGTTTAGCAAATTAGCATTTAATGACAGGTGTTTGGACTACCACTGATTTAATGAGCTTTATGTAAGCTCCTGAAGGTTGAATACAGAGTTTTGGGATTACCTACTTCCAGGTTAATGTTAAAGGCAGGCAAATGGAATATCTCTGCTCCAAGTACATCACAATGTAACCAAGTCTGTATCTGTATCTCCCTCCAAGAGTATTAAAACACATCAAACCACAACTTTTACATGTGCAGGTTAAACAGCTTTTATTGTAGGGATGTGCCACAAACATTAGATTATGTTGGATAATTTTGGTGTCATTGTAAAATGGTTGTTCTTAGGGCTGTAACGATACAAAAACCCACGATTCGATTTGTATCAGGATTTTTGGCCCATGATTCGATACAACGATTTTTGAAATTTGAAAAGCATTTTATTTAAATCACATTCATAATAACATTTAACTTAATGTAACATTTAATAACAAATTATCTGAACATATTTGAACACAAAGAACAATATAAGCAACATGAATTAATAAATAACCAAAGATATAACATTTCTCTCTTCTCTGTAACAAAATAATACTGTTGAAAAAAAAAAAATATTGAACTGTGCTGTAAACCAAAAATCAAGTTAGAAAACAAATAAACACTTAACAGCTACAGCTTTCATCACCAGACCTCTTATCGGTAATTTAGGCCTAAAAAAAATTCTGCCTTCTCTCATTGCGGTTCGGGATTGTGGCTCTGTGTATCGCGATTTTTTTATTTTTTTACTTATCCTTTATTTAACCAGGTTAGTCTCATTGAGATTAAAATCTCTTTTTCAAGAGAGACCTGGCCAAGATGGACAGCAGAACACAGTTACACATAAAACACAATACAAAATACAAGTTGGGCGACTGTGGCTTAGGTGGTTAAGCGGGTTGGCCAACGATCCAAGGGTTGGCGGTTCAATCCCCGCCCGGCCACCTATGTCATGGTTGTTGTGTCCTTGGGCAAGACACTTCACCCACCTTGCCTTGTGTGAATGTGTATGATTGCTGTATGTTTGAGGTGGTGGTCGGAGGGGCCGTTGGCGCTGAATGGCAGCCACGCTTCCATCAGTCTGCCCCAGGGCAGCTGTGGCTACTCTCGTAGTTTACCACCACCGGTATGACTGTGTGTGAACGAACTGAACCAGGAATCCTGTAAAGCGTCTTTGAGTGCCTAGGCAATAAAGCGCTATATAAAACCTATCAATTATTATTATTACAAGTTCAATATTAAGTACAGTTGTACAACATAAAAATAAGATTCTTAACTAAAAACATTCACAATTTCCCATGGAGTCCAACTTCAAACTCTTAACAACAGCCTTAAATTTGTTTAGAGTTACTAGGTCCTGAAGCTTAAGCTGCTTCTCGGCTCGCTACACATATCGTTACAGCCCTTGGCCGCGTTTCCTAGATTCGATCGTTCTTTGGGGCCAAAGAAGGGTCGAAAGAAGGGTTCGCCAAAGAACAAGCGTTAAGATACAGGTGTTTCCCAGATGGCTTCTTAAGTGCCTTCTTTGGAGAACGCGTAAGATGAAGCGAAAGAAGTACTTTGGTGGGAGCTGTCCACCGCGGTCGTGCTGAAACTGAATAAATCGATGCCAGGCGAATCGATCACCCACCTCTTTATCAGCGCATAAGTCACACACAGCGCCCCGTGGTCACCCCCACACAGGTGGAATTAGGCTACGCATGTATCGTGTGTGTGTGGGGGTGTGTGGGTGCGGGGGGGGGGGGGGGGTGTGTGGCAACAAGTGTATCCAAGTAGTAATCAAGCCCATTAGCGCATATATACCCCGTGGATAGGCACACACATGTGAGAGTGGAAGAAAGCGGCAGCAAAAGAAACAAGCGGGCACCGTCGTTTACCGCGGAGGAGATGGGCGTCTTAGTGGACGAGGTCTGGCAGCACCGTGTTAGGCAGGCCATAGCCGAAAATATGTCCCCCTCCATCCCATGTGGCCTGCGTGACTGGCGTGCTGTGAGGAAGAAGTGGCAGGAGTTCCAGAACCAAACAAAAAGGAAGAGTGCGAAGGTTTCACTAATCAATCTCCCTTCGTTGCAGGTGATGCAGACGCCCAGTAAAGACAGCGCGGAGTAACCCCTCCCCCATATGGTTTCAATAAACTACTTTGGTTTCCTTTTCAACCATGTATTGTGTGGATAATTTTGCGTTGAAATGAGAGTGTCAAACCTATAGCAAAAAGTCCCAGGCAATTTGTAATTTATCCAAGCGTAGGTTAATGACGTGTGCGTAGTGTGCGCCCTTTCAACAGCATTCCAGTGCCAGACTTTCAGGTAAAGCACTCGGACACTGCAGCAATACTCATAGTGTGCAGGACGTTACATGTAGCCTACATCTGCTGGTTCTGTTTATTTATTTCAGCCTTCAGGCCTGAGAGTTGATATGGGTGATGTGGTGGTTCTTGACTGGTGGTAAAGGGGTAGGGGCTGGGGGTTGTTGGACCTCAGAAGAGGTTTATATGTTCTTAAAAACGCAGCGCAGCCAGAAGCTGCATCTCCGGGCTGAAGGAAAAATTGCATGTGTGTGTAGACACCAGAGTGATCAGCCGTTGGATCTCCACACGGCCGGGGCAGTCGGTACTTTGCCTGGACGGCCCGGTCTGATAGCACGTCCAGTGGGGAGAAGTGCCGACGCACGTATGCATTTATGTAAACCGTCTGGCTTCGCGCACGGCGAGGCTGTTGTATTGCAGCCATGGTTTCTCACACGCGCGGACTTTGGCAACGCCTTTAAAGCAGGTGGAGCCGCTCTGGATGAGGTTCAGCTGAGTTAAATTAAATCTGTTTCTTTGATATCTGTCAAATGCCACAGGGTTGTGGATGTTTTTTTATGTGTAGTACTATAAACTCTTGTGTGTGGAAAACGTAAACGTGTAATTCATTAAAACATTTTTTTTATCTACTATTAGTTTATGTTTATTGCGCCAGGTCCGCATTGAACATTGTTTTATTATTTCGAAAAGTGGAGGAAATAAATTTCCCTGACGCGGCATGATCACTGACGATTTGGTCGCTAAGAAGGTTGAAAGAGTGGGTCAGCGCCGTCGTACAGTTCCATCTTAGTGAAAGTACTACTTTCGCTAAGAACGAATCTGGGAAACGCATTCTTCTTTCACAGCGTTCTTAAGAGCGCTCCAAAGAAGTACTTAGCCCAAAGAGGCTCTTAACGAATCTGGGAAACGCGGCCCTTGTTGTTATGATGCCATTCTTTGTCTTGATTACACACTTATTTAGAAATACATACAACACGTTGTTTACGAGACAAAAGTCTCCAAGGTAGCCTAGATGCTTTGACTGTTATTTTAGGATTTGATCTCAGCGGTAAATTCAAAAGTAAGTTTCTCTCTACTTTCGCTCACCCCTTGTGAGAATACATTAATAGATGCTTAATATATTCTGTGGCATTTATCAATGATATGCTATCACCTTTATGCTAGAGCTTGCAATTTTGAAATACACAGACTTCTGGTTTAAAGATATATCTAGATGTTTAGTTTTATTATATAATAAAACAAATTAATTAATTGTTGATAGTTCAAAAAGTTAAGCATGTACCCTTATTAGACTCCTCATCAAGTCACGCGTCAGGATACAACAGTGCTTCTCAAATGGTGGGGCGCCGGCTGCCTTTATTTCCAACTGACCAAAAAAAAGTGCTTTTTTTAAGTGCTAGCAAGCATGATGTGTATGGTCATATCCGCGCGCGAGGGGGGGGGGGGGCATGACAGAAAATAATTGAGAACCACTGGGATACAGTAACATATACTCAATGTGAATCTGCACTACAAAGGGCATAGTGTCTGCCCACCTGCAGGCATTGTTAATAATTCTCTCAGTTTCCAGAAGCGTTGTAAATTTGTTTTTTCTGGTGAGCACATCAAGCACATCATGCATGCTTGTTGTGTGAATCCCAAATTGTAAAAAAGAAAAAAAGGATGTTGTTTTCACAGGACATTTTGATAAAATAGATTTCTTGTGAAGCCGTTACCTTTATGATGAATAATAATAACTAGATAATAAAATTAGAGTGGCCATGATTAGATCGCAGATTATGTATTTCTGGCAAAGAAATATGATACTTTGATACATTTCTCACTTAAATGGTAGGATCTCTCAAAAATGTACATGTTCCGATGGTCTTGCTCTCCTGTGACTGGATTGAATATCTTTAGGTTTAAGACTGTTTGCTCTCCCCTGCCTCTGTGTGCCGCCCCTAAATATTGCCACCGCTCATGTACACTTTGACCAATCAGAGCGAGGCTCCGATTCTCCGTTCTTACTGGCTGTTGGGACTGTCCATTCATTTTGGCACCATCATTGTTGTGTCTGTTGCGTGAGCGTCCACTACCCTAGCAGTGTGACAGTTTGGCACTACGGCCGCCAACAAACAGCAATGTGTACAATCAACGCCCCCTTAATGTCCTATTTCTCGTTTAACAACAACTGCTTACACCGCTAAGACAGCAAGGATACGAGGAAAGACCGGGAAATAATACCACAATACAAATTAGATAATTTAAAATTATACAAAAAAAAAACAAAGGCGCTACGAGGGATCTGACAATGAGTGTGAGAGAATGTTAAAAAATGGTCTCAAGCTGGAAACTTGACAGGTTTAAAAATACATGAACAATGGTAACCTGTGGGAGTTAAACATGTTTCACCTGCTGAACATGACCTTGTCAGTCTTCTCCTTATCAGCCTCATTTCAGACAAAGGGTCTGCCGTGTCACCTACTGTGGGCATTGAATGCAAGTCGGTAGGAGCAGCCCTCGGTATGCCTGGCTGTCCTTGAATTTTGAAAAAATGCTTTAAGGGCCAGTCCTTCAAATCCCTCCTGCTGCAGTCAGATGTATGTGATAGATAGAATACTAGGTCCTTATAGATTAAATAAGGCTCAAGTATCTGTAAATCAATTTTTCTACTGAGGCTTTAAAAATCCAATTGAACATTTCCAAGGCAAGGCACGTTTATCTGTTTAGAACCGTTCAACAACAAGGCAATTAAAAGCAAATTATATAGAGCTGAAAAGACACTAAGAAAATAAACTTTATAGGACAATAAAAAGCTACATTTAAATAGGATTTAAAAAAGTACAATACAATTGAAGATAATAATTAGCCAAATAAGATTAAACAAATAAAGCAGAATACAAATGACAGTGCAGTTGAAGCCTTGAATAAATAGGCCACACTTGTATTTAAGGCATTTAACCGCTTGCATCGGTTTAAGGTTAACAGATTGCACAGAATCCATTGTCACTGAAAACTCATATTTTCGAATACTGTATATAGTTGACAACAGGCTCCTCTGAATATAGTGCTTGGCTGCATAGCAAGCAGAATCCCATTACTTAATGTATAGGAATAATAATAAACAATTACTTCCAACCTTAACCAGATTAACAAAGATCGTGTGAGCTTGGGTATTTGTTGAGCATAAACATCATTTCAAATATAAAACTTTAAAGGAAGTTAATTTTGCGTCCGCTCGCTGCTTTCTGTTCATGGATTGGAGAAGGGATAGTAAATGCATGCCGGACAAACAAGAAGGGGAAAAAGGCAAGGCTCTTTAAATAGTCTGTTTATGTGCGTACTGCTGCACCTCACTGTATACCTGAATAAGTGCCAAGTGCACTTAAGTTAGGTAGGCTAGAGAATGCTAAGCATAGGAAAATACAAGCGGTTTGTAGGATGCACGCCACATAAAATGCAGATGAAAGGAAAAGGCGCATTGAACCCAACCCAGTCTGAACAGTGTTGCTCACCGTGCACAGGGTTCCTGTCTACTTAGGCTGATTGGCACCTTTTCAATATTGTCTTCCTGTGTGGTTCTTTACTCAACACCTACAGTCTAGAAATACCCTTTTACTTATTGATTTAGTTTAGACCATCATTAACTTTGTGGCTTTGTCCCTATGCTATGCTAGAGTCTACAAATCAGTGTGTATGCGGTAGGGATGAGCATTTTAAGATATTTCCTTGATCGATGATCGGGAAAATAAAGAATCAATTATCGATTTAATCGTAATCTTTTTACATATTAAAAATTGCCTACAGAAAATCCAAAATACAGCGTTTTTAACGTAGACTGTATATAACAGTTTTTTACTCAATTAAATGTTCCTTCTAAGAACTTCTAGTCAAAGAACAATCCATTAAAACAAGGCAACTTTTGAAAATAAAATAATAATAAAATGCGACGCTGGTTAAAGCCCGAGCTAGGAGCCAACAATGAGCCAATGCTTTGACTCTTTTCAACACATTTGAGCCTCCTAAGATGCTGCCAAAGACTGTATAAGGACACAGCACGTGTCTCTGAGTGGTAAAGGACCTAACGTTACTTCATCTAAAAAACAAAATGTGCAAATTAGTTCCCTGATAAAGGCGAAGTAGGAACACATCTATGCTAAAGTTAACCGCTGATGCTAGCTGAGCTAACGTGACACGTTAATCAGGGTCAGATGTAGGCTTCATTGTACAAGTGGTACATAATTTGGGTTGTCGTGGTGTTGTACTTATAGCAATGTTTAATGAACTTGGTTATGTTTGGTTCTAAAAGTGTCCGATGCCAAACTTCGCCTTGACTTCATCATGTTTATGTTTTTGACATCTATGGCAGCTCGCAGGCTGCTGAGCCTGTGCTGTTGTCTCCTACAACTAGTTAAGAATCGCCCCATGCTGGTAGGATGTCTCATTGCTGCCCATACAGTATACTGTATGGTGCTGCCACATAGTGTATTCATTCCACTGCTTCGGGACTCACACTGCGCAACACAACGGCGATAGATCGATAGCAATTTCACATGATCGGCAAAATTCTTAACGATCAATGATTGATCATCATTAATCATTAATCATGCTTATCCCTAGTATGTGGTATAACTTCAAAGCATAGGGATTTTGCTGTAACAAAATCAAGTCAAGTCAAATATATTGTCAATTTTGCAATATGTGCCAGACATACAGCAGAATCAAAAGTACTTTTCTCTCCGATCTAAGCAAAGTGCTAGTATCTTCTTGCTGCTCAGTGTGGACTGCACCTGGTTGTTTAAAGTGCCCAAAAGGTGTTACCTGAGAAAGAAACAGCGCTAGTGCTATGGCTTGACCTAGCCAATGGCTACAGCTCCGTTCACCACAAGCTGTTTTGAAGTTTCAAGACCTACACCCAGTCCTAAGCAGGTTTGAAGACCACATTTTCAATTATTATACCTAATTATTCTACCAGAGTAATTGAGAGCTTTACTGTTTCTGTCACTCTGTTTGCCTTGTCCATGGCCATGCTGGTGAAAGCTACAGAGGTGGCCCACTGTCCAATTCTTGGGTGTTCAACCCCGGATGAGAGTATTATGTACAACTTCACTAAGACCATCAGTGCCGGGAGGAAGGTGGCTTCTGCCGGGGCCTGAGAGGCTCATGAGATGGGCCAGTATGAGCTTTAAGCCAGCAAAGTTCAAGTTGCCTCGTGGAAATGCCACAAGCAAAGTCTGCTTATCTATTTTGGAACCCATATCCCTTCAGTAATAGAGCATCCAGTTAAGAGCATGAGAAGTGGTTACATGCTTCTTTTCAGAGACCTGAGTGAGAAGTTCTTGGTAGTTTGTACACAGAAAGGGGACCAGTAGAAGGACTCTGAAAACCTGCATTGTTACTTCCATCTTCCTAAGCTTTCAGTCTTCTTCTTTACTACTGTTGCTGGTGCATTGCTGTGTTTTTTGAAGTGTTACCTTTGCCAGCTATTGATCAGTGGGATAGCGCCAAGCCTTCATCAGGACTGTGTACTATGCTGCATGCTTGTGTGTGTACATGCATCCTCATGATGAGCATGGCATACAAACAAAATTTGGATCTTAAAAAACATTAAGATTACGACATTATGTAAAAACATTACTCCATAGCACATTATGTGGCCAAAAACTCCAAGGTACCTTTTTTCAATTTCACAAAGAGAAAGCATATGCTTATTTGCTTTTTCTGATGTATACATTTTCCTTGAGTAGTATCACCACCACAGTTTTCACCTTTCACAGTTTTCACCTATCAGCAGCTCCCCCCCATCTTCTTGTTGCATTGCATTGTAGGACTATTTAACAACAGCTTACAAATAATCAAGAACACACAGTATGAATACACATCAACAAGTATACTGACTTTAAACATAGGCCTACCACAAACTTCTAGAGTAAGTGCTTATTGTGGAAGTGTGGCACTGCTTACAGGGAGCTTGGTTTCAACAGGTAGTTAACTGTCTGCAACAAAGCCTCCAGTTGTAATAAACCCAGTAGCACCTGGAAAAAGTCAGCTGTTTGGTAATATTTCGTTTCAGTCAGTTATTTGTTTAAGTTTATTATGGAGTAGTCAAGGAGTGGAACAGTAAATTGGACTGACAAGACGAATTACAAACCTTAACTTTGGGAAATGTTTAACTCCTTATTGGCAGATTAAATGTGTATATATATATTAGGGCTGTCAAGCGATTAAAAAAAATAATCTAATTAATCACAGGCTCTGTGATTAATTAATCTAAATTAATCGCATACTTTTATGGCACTTTTATCCCTGTTTATAAACAGCTGTATAGCCTACTACAGTTTGTTTCTCTCTCTCTCTCTCGCTCTCCGTCTCTCGTAACTTCTGTCTCCTCCCTTCAGTCAGGTTTCAAACTAGCGCCGAATTTTCTCAAAAAAACAAGCAAACTAAATGACGACTTTCCATCTCCCACAACTGAGTCTTCCTACCTTCATGCTTATTTGCCCGACGCATCCCATAAACCGTCCATAGAGCCCTCGCCCCCTTTCCCCTGCTTCTCTCTTTATTTTTCTCCCTTCTACTCGTGCGGGCCTTGTAAGCAATTGGCCGTGTCAAAGGGCATTATAGAAGTGCGATTAATCTGCGTTAATTTTTTTTAATCGCGTTACTTTTTCTGTGATTAATTAATCGAAATGAACGCGTTAATTTGACAGCCCTAATGTATGTATGTATGTATATATTAGTGGTGGGCCGTTATCGGCGTTAACGTGCTGCGTTAACGCAAGACTCTTATCGGCGATAAAAAAAATATCGCCGTTAATCTCTTATTCCACCTCCTGTTCGGCTCAGGGGAGATAATAATAGCCGGGGGCCGTTGTTGACACTTGAGGAGCCTTTATTCTCTCACACACCCGCCGCTCTCTCTCTCCATCACTTGCCCACGACACAATCGGGTATTGGAACGCAGGGTGGGTGTGTGTGGCCACCGGTCGCCACGTGACTATAAGTTTCCAAGTTTTAAACACTTCTACCTCTTCAACGTCACCGTACCCGAATCCTAAATATCCCCTTAGCAGACGCTATATTTCATCGGGGGGAAAACTTTGTTTTGCGCCACAGTTCGGCCGTAATGCTGCTGCACACACACACACACAGACACAGGCGCACACACACACGCTGCATGTCAGAGAGGGGCGCTACCAAAAAGACGAGAGGAGCGGTTGGAGCAGTTGGAGCGTTTAGAGACACATGCCTGCACATTTATTTACATAAAATCGCAATCGCAGTCATTTGTGCAGTTATGTAAAATGTTTCACTAAGGAAAATTACAGAAAAAGTAACGCACAGTGACTTTGATGAGTAACTTTAATCTGATTACTGGTTTGGAGATAGTAACGCGTTAGATTACTCGTTACTGAAAAAAGAGGTCCGATGCCGGTAACGCGTTACTAAGTAACATCTTGTTGAACATTATTTATTTTCATCACCAATTATCATAGTAGAACAGCTTCCTCAAGCAGATGAGCCCCTGGTCTGATGCGCCACCTGGCTTGAGAAACACGTTCTCTTACTTTGAGTCATTATTTAGGGAGCACACACATATTATGAATGAATTCAAATGAGACATTTTAATCTAGATTAATCTAGATTAATTCCAAAATTAATCTAGATTAATCTAGATTAAAAAAATTAATCTATGCCCACCTCTAGTATATATATATATATATATATATATATATATGTATATATATATATATATATATATATATATATAAATATATAAAGAAAAATCTGTGACTCCTGTCACAATCCTTTATTCAAGTCTGACATCACATTTCATTGCCTTTATCCCCAGTTGCATAGCACACATGATAGTTACATCAGATTTTCCACATTAGGTTATGAATATTAGCTCACAATGGTAATATGTTCTGACAGTACGTAAAACTGACTTCTGACGGATACAAGTAGACATTCGCACTGCAGTATCACTGGGGGTTCAACTGGGGTTCTTACTGCAGGGATACATACTTGACTTTCTAGTCACAGCCCTTCAGTGGGCCAAAAGTTAGAGCAGATAGTGATATCTTAAGCAAGAAGCACAGTAATTGGTGGTTGAAGAGTGAACTCCTCAGTGTTATTGTTTGAATTTGCAAGTTTTAACCATACTATATATTTGTACAAATTGGCTTATCTTGTTTTATCCATCTACTATTTCTATTTTTGTGGTATGTAAATGATATGCATATCTCTTAGTGAAAACACTTCATAATAGTTCAATTTTTTAATTTTAACCGGACAGTGCCTTTGCACAATTTCGTGTTAAATCCCCCCCTCCCTTTTTTTATTCAAGATATGACAACTATATCTTATAGCAGTCAAAATCAACCCATCTATTTTTTTTTAAATACTAAAGGCATGCACAAATTGGATAAAACACAGCAAATGGGGCCTTATTTATAACAGTTTAATTCTGACATAAAGGAAACCCAACTAAAATATGATCATCTTGTAAGAGGCTGGTTTGGCCCAGTGTACAATTCACGGTGTAATGCTAAAGACACAGTGTATTTAGTATTTCCTTTTCTTCCAATGTTCACCACACCCATACTTGTATTGACAAAGAGATAGTATAGAGAAATGTTAGCTCTTGCTCATATCACAATATATCAATGTTGTAATGTTGCCGCGATGTTCCTGTACATTTACCAAACTGTCTCACATTTTCAGACTTAACCCTCCCCCAGCTGAGGCCTGTTTCAGGTAGCTGGTTTTACATACTCTGAGTGTAATCCTGCACTCTGAGTTGGTAAACTCAGAGCGCAGGGTTGACAAGCAACTCTGGGTTTTCGGTTTCAGAACAATGGATCAGCGTTGGGTCAATCAACTCTGAGCGTGTTCACTCTAGGTTGATCGGGTGCGTAAAAGCCATCGTCAATGGATCGCTGATAACATGATTCACCATGGAAACAGAAGAAACAACTGCTTGATCCTCCCACTTCTCCACTTCTCAAAAAAGAAATCTCCGCTCCTCCCACTAGAGTTAGAAATATTAACGAATGAGCTTATGGTATGGAGAAGAATTAACGGGTATATTGTCTCATAACTCTGATCTAATCTCCTCTGCAATTCAGAAAAAAACAAAGCAAACATTTTTTGTCAAGAGAAAAATTTCGCTTCCTTATGAGAAGCCATAGTCTATTTTAAAAAGTTACGCATATCAGCAGTAAAGTATAAAGCTGGCGCGGCACAGCATTACTGACAGTGTTTTATATTCGCTGGATAATATGTTGGCAAGCTATGGCCTAATACTGTGCAGTAAACAGACACATTAGGTGACAGTTTCCATTGAAGAGCCTGATTGATTTATTACCAGATCCATTTTACTCAAGTGATCACAGTTTAAATTATTATATAATTTTTATATTCATATTAGGCTATTTAACGAGGCTCGTCTGTGACTTTAGGATCGCACAAGTGAACAGTAACGATCGCGTGCAGCCGCAGCGTTACATGAATCCACCTGACATAAATCTGTTCAGTGACACAGACGATAAAAAGCATACAATACAAATAGGTTTACTAATCTGAATGTAGAGCATGTCACGATGTGTAACGTGGCCGCCTATATGAACGGCTGAGAACAAGGCTACTGATCAGATAAATGATCGGTCAAACGTAAAATCATCAGGAAATGATAAAAACATCCCGATGGAGATTTCTATGGAGTGATTTTGCTTCAAACTGTACAGGGACGCGTGTGACAGTGACACTCTTTCTTCAGTCGGAGCTGCAGCGTAAAGTGAAAACAAACTCAGGGTAGGTCTAACCACCTCCCGAGCAGGTTAGACCCATGGCGTATGCAGGGTTTTTCCTGGCTCAGAATGGGCCTTTGGGGGGTCAGTACGCGACCGACTTTTTTTGGGGTCGCGACAGTAAACTGCCCTACAAAGGAAGAAGGCAGTAACTCCCGAGAGTTCCAAACTGAGAAAAATGACTTTAAAGTTTTCCTCTTGTCCAGCCAAAATAGTTGCAGGCAGATCATTGAATATGTGGCCATTCCTTAGCTTTATATTAAGTAATTTTTTCTACATATTAATTTTTACCTTATTTTATACTTTATTTGACCATTAACCCTTATTTGGTAGTTACTGTATTCTTCCTTTGCATAGCTTACAAAAACAAACTGTGTCATACCAAAGCAAAAGGCAGTAACTTCCATTTTATATGGAAACCTTATCTTAAAAAAGCAGTTTAATGACCAATGTGATTCAATCTTTAGTTTGATAATGATAGGCCTATATTGTACAATGAAATTGTAGGCTATATTTTAGTGTTATTCTTTACTTTATTGTTATTATCGATATTATTTATTTACTCCATTTATTATTATAATATAGCATTATTTTACACTTTTTATGTGTCAAAGTAACTTTTCAAATCAAATTATATCAAGGCTTTTGGGAGGTTTTTGAGCATGTTGCAACTAGGCCTACTAATATTTTTTTTGATAAAATGTGTTTAGAGGGTAGGCTTTGCCTTATAACTCGAGAATATTTAAAAAAAATGTATTTATCAACCTTGACAGTGAAAACAAAAGTTTAGTAAACCCCTCTAAAGTCCTGAATGAAACTATGTAAAAGGTTGTCTGACATTAGCTCGGTGCTCTCTGTGTAATCGCAAGCAAAGGTAACATTAAGTGAGGCTTAGCTAGCTAGCTAAGCTAAGCTAAGCTAGCTAGCTAGCAAGCGAGATAGTGCCTTGATCAGATAAACAATTTTAGAAACTTGATTTCTGTAAGGAACTGAGAGGGATAGTAGTCAGAAATACAGAAATAAATCAATGTTAAAGTGTTGAAAAACAGTAATATCCTTTTTAATTGAGGCAAAACAAAGGTGAAGTACAGTAACTCTTGCTTCAGCACCGAAAAACAAAGGAAGAAGACAGTAACTCTTGAGTTACTGTCTTTTACCTTGGTTTCAGACGGGCTTTTTGAAGTTACTGTAATAACGACCCCCTATTTTCTCCAAAATAGAACACATTTGAGAAAAGATATTTGTCCACATGACAAAGGATACTAATGATAATAACTCATTTTTGAAAAAAATTGAGTTACTGCCTTTCTCCTTTGTAGGGCAGTAAAGGCAAACGGTTTGTGTATTTTAAGAGGGGTGTTGGGAGAGGGGAGTTTCTGTCCAGCTCAAGAGCATTTCAGTCAGCCTGTCAATCACTGCGTTACCATGGAGCTCACTGACGCTTATGAAATCACAATAAACAACCTGTAGATATGAAGTCAAAATACTAATAATGACTAGGCCTACCTGTTTAATACTTTAATTGTTTCTAAGTGATCTAAACCATGGAAGAAGGTAGGGCTGCTCAATTATGAAAAAATCATAATCATTATTATTTTGAGTAATCACATTGTGTTATCACGATTATTAAAGACAGTTAATCATTGATTTAAGAATATTATGCATTTATTTTACTTTTAACAAGGTTTTTTTCTAAAAACACCATGACTTTGGACTTTAAACAAAGGCCTAATTGAACTGAAAACAGGGAGAATAGAAATAGGCTAAATAAGTGAAACATATTTTTAATAATTTAATAAAATATGTCAAAATAAAAATAACCAGTTGTAAATGGTGTTGATAGGGCACGTCTTTTGCTAGCATTGAATGTAAGGGCATGATTTATTTATGTCTCATGGAGCTGGCTGGATAGGCAGTTGCATTGTAGTGTTGACAGTTGTGGTGGCAGGAGTTAAGGAGCTTTAAACTTCCTGTGTTTTTATTCATTGATTGCTTGGTCATAGACCACTATGACTCGACTTAAAGTGAATAAACAAATTGGTCGGGATGTTTAAAGGTGCAGATCAGGTCGTATATCACTTTTCTTTCTCTCTCTCTGTCTCTCGGTCGCGTATGTCATGTTACTCGCGTGTCCGCGCGTGACAAATCTTGCACATTATTTTAGTTTGTTGTGAGTCTGAAGTGTTTTCAGACAACACATTTAGTTTTACCTTTATTCTCGTCATCTAGAAGTTTTTCAAAACACCCGGCAATGCGCAACATCTCCCTCGTACTCTCTGGACTAGCCGTTAGCGAAACTATCAGGTGAGGGAGGGGCCAAGCGGAGCTCACGGCTGAAAGGGTTTGCTGCATTTATAAGCCTGCATGCCCTGGCGAGCGGAACAATGATAGTTTAATAACGATTATCCCCGACCTGATTTCTTTTTTTACAACTGAGATTGCAAGTAATATGACTGGAATGGCGCGGAAATGGAAACACATTTGGAGCCGTTTTAAGTAGATTTTTATTTATTTATCTATATATATATAAAAAAAAAAACACTTTGGCGCTGAGGATTTTCCTTTGGGGGGCGCTAAAATTCCTTTGGCGGGCGCCAACATTTTTTGAATGCAGGAAAAACCCTGCGTATGTTGCCGCAGTAACTGACTCTCGGTTGCGCTGAACCTGCTACCTGAAACGGAAAACCCAGAGTTTCCACTAACTCAGAGCGAACAAACTCTGGGTTGCCTCAAAACCAGCTACCTGATACAGGCCCCAGATGATGATCCATGTGAAACCATGTTTTTTCTCAAATTCTATTTTTCTTGACACTTATACCTTCACAGAACTCTCCAACTCAACACTTTTCTCATGTAGATATTAAACATTCATTTAGAACAGTTAACCTCATATAATCAAAAATCAGAGATGTAATATATGTTACCAAACCCCAACCACAGCGAGTTCTACCAGCATCCAGGCGGAAGTGTAGTGCTGTCAAACGATTCAAATATTTAATCGCGATTTATCACATTAATGTCATTGTTAACTCGCGATTATTTGCAATTAATCACACATTTTTATCTATTCTAAATGTCCATTGATTTCTTTTTGGCACATTCTTTTTTACATTGTAATGCTCTTATCACACAAATTATCTTCCCCCTTGTAATTCAGTGTATTTTTTTCTAAAATATCATAATTTCCAATTCAGTGCAAATAGGCTAGCCCACAATGTAGGGATCTACACCCCTAGAACAGCATACACAAATATACTAATAATAATAATTATTATTATTATTATTATTATTATAATTATAATTATAATTATTATTATTGTTGTTGTTGTTGTTGTTGTTGTTGTTGTTAAACCTATTTAAGGCCTGTTACAAAAAAAATTGTAGTATGTCTGTATTTTTAGGTCATATCTCATATGACAACACTGAGGGGAATTTTTTTGGACCAGGTTAGTTTTATATATTTATATTAGAGGTGGGCATAGATTAATTTTTTTAATCTAGATTAATCTAGATTAATTTTGGAATTAATCTAGATTAATCTAGATTAAAATGTCTCATTTGAATTCATTCATAATATGTGTGTGCTCCCTAAATAATGACTCAAAGTAAGAGAACGTGTTTCTCAAGCCAGGTGGCGCATCAGACCAGGGGCTCATCTGCTTGAGGAAGCTGTTCTACTATGATAATTGGTGATGAAAATAAATAATGTTCAACAAGATGTTACTTAGTAACGCGTTACCGGCATCGGACCTCTTTTTTCAGTAACGAGTAATCTAACGCGTTACTATCTCCAAACCAGTAATCAGATTAAAGTTACTCATCAAAGTCACTGTGCGTTACTTTTTCTGTAATTTTCCTTAGTGAAACATTTTACATAACTGCACAAATGACTGCGATTGCGATTTTATGTAAATAAATGTGCAGGCATGTGTCTCTAAACGCTCCAACTGCTCCAACCGCTCCTCTCGTCTTTTTGGTAGCGCCCCTCTCTGACATGCAGCGTGTGTGTGTGTGTCTGTGTGTGTGTGTGTGCAGCAGCATTACGGCCGAACTGTGGCGCAAAACAAAGTTTTCCCCCCGATGAAATATAGCGTCTGCTAAGGGGATATTTAGGATTCGGGTACGGTGACGTTGAAGAGGTAGAAGTGTTTAAAACTTGGAAACTTATAGTCACGTGGCGACCGGTGGCCACACACACCCACCCTGCGTTCCAATACCCGATTGTGTCGTGGGCAAGTGATGGAGAGAGAGAGCGGCGGGTGTGTGAGAGAATAAAGGCTCCTCAAGTGTCAACAACGGCCCCCGGCTATTATTATCTCCCCTGAGCCGAACAGGAGGTGGAATAAGAGATTAACGGCGATATTTTTTTTATCGCCGATAAGAGTCTTGCGTTAACGCAGCACGTTAACGCCGATAACGGCCCACCACTAATTTATATATATATATATATATATATATATATATACATATATATATATATATATATGTATATATATATATATATATATATATATATATATGTATATATATATATATATATATATGTATATATATATATATATATGTATATATATATATATATATATGTATATATATATATATATATGTATATGTATATATATATATATATATATATATGTATGTATATATATACTCACCGGCCACTTTATTGGGTACACCAGGGGCCTATTTCAGGTAGCTGGTTTTGAGGCAACCCAGAGTTTGTTCGCTCTGAGTTAGTGGAAACTCTGGGTTTTCCGTTTCAGGTAGCAGGTTCAGCGCGACCGAGAGTCAGTTACTGCGGCAACATACGCCGTGGGTCTAACCTGCTGGATAGGTGGTTAGACCTACCCTGAGTTTGTTTTCACTTTACGCTGCAGCTCCAACTGAAGAAAGAGTGTCACTGTCACACGCGTCCCTGTACAGTTTGAAGCAAAATCACTCCATAGAAATCTCCATCGGGATGTTTTTATCATTTCCTGATGATTTTACGTTTGACCGATCATTTATCTGATCAGTAACCTTGTTCTCAGCCCTCGGTCCGTTCATATAGGCGGCCACCTTACACATCGTGACATGCTCTACATTCAGATTAATAAACCTATTTGTATTGTATGCTTTTTAATGTCTGTGCCACCGAACAGATTTATGTCAGGTGGATTCATGTAACGCTGCGGCTGCACGCGATTGTTACTGTTCACCTGTGCGATCCTAAAGTCACAGACAAGCCTCGTTAAATAGCCTAATATGAATATAAAAATGATATAATAATTTAAACTGTGATCACTTGAGGAAAATGGATCTGGTAATAAATCAATCAGGCTCTTCAATGGAAACTGTCACCTTATGTGTCAGACGTTAATGTCTTTCACTCCCCATTTAAAAGAAGCGACAGTCTGTTTACTGCACAGTGGGCTATTAGGCTATAGCTTCCCAACATATTATACAGCAAATATAAAACACTGTCAGAAATGCTGTGCCGTGCCAGCTTTATTACTTTACTGCTGATATGCGTAACTTTTTAAAATAGACTATGGCTTCTCATACGGAAGCGAAATGATTGCTCTGTTTTTTTCTGAATTGCCGAGGAGATTAGATCAGAGTTATGTGACAATATCCCCGTTAATTCTTCTCCATAGGCTACCATAAACTCATTCGTTAATATTTCTAACTCCAGTAGGAGTAGCGGAGAAGTTTTTTTTTTTTTTTTTTTTGAGAAGTGGAGAAGTGGGAGGATCACGCATTTGTTTCTTCTGTTTCCATGGTGAATCATGTTATCAGCGATCCATTGACGATGGCTTTTATGCACACGCTCCACCCAGAGTGAACACGCTCAGAGTTGATTGACCCAACGCTGATCCACTGTTCTGTAACCGAAAACCCAGAGTTACTCATCAACCCTGCGCTTTGAGTTGACCAACTCAGAGTGCAGGATTAAACTCAGAGTATGTAAAACCAGCTACCTGAAATAGGCCCCTGTTCAATGGCTTATAAAAACAAAAAAGGTAATCACATGGCAGCAATTTAATGCATTTATACATTTAGACATGGTCAAGACAATGTACTGAAGTCAAACCAAGCATCAGAATGGGGAAGAAATGGGTTTTAAGTGAATTTTAACATGGCATGGTTGATGGTACACGGCAGGATGGATCCATACTTTCCTGTTTATGCCAAATTCTGAACCTGCCATCTGAATGTTACAACTGAAATCGAGACTCATCATACCAGGCATGTTTTTTCAATCTTCTATTGTCAAATATTGGTGATCCTGTGAGAATTGTAGCCTCATTTTCCTGTTTTTAGCTGACAGGAGTGGCACCCGGTTGGGTCTTCTGTTGCTGTAGCCCATCTGCTTCAAGGTTGGTCGTGTTTTGGGTTCAGAGTTCTGCATACCCTGGTTGTAACGAGTGGTTATTTGAGTTACTGTTGCCTTTCTATCATCTCGAACCAGTATGGCCATCCTCCACTGACCTCTGACTTCAACAAGGCATTTTACGTCCACACAAATGCTGCTCACTGGATAATTTTTCTTTTTCGGACCATTCTCTGTATGGTTTAGACCAGGGGTGTCCAAACTACGGCCCGCGGACCAACTGCGGCCCGCGGCCCGCTTTTTATTGGCCCGCGGCCGATTTTAAAAATATAATGTAATATGGCCCTTTGAAAAAAAATATATATATATTTATTTTTTTTTTTTTTGCATTTCTTAGTTAACCCACTAGTGCAGGGGTGTCAAACACTGATTGATTGGCCCGTGGCACATTTTAAAAATATAATGTAATATGGCGCTTTTAATTTTTAAATAATTTAAATGCACTCATTATATTACAGAGGAATATGTCCCATAAAAGAAAAAGAGCAACAAGCCCATCCCAGAGGACCCTGCATAATATTTTATTTTAAATGAATATTATTATGGAAAATCTATGTGTCCTTCTCCAATAGCTTCTAATTCATCTGACACAGTGTCTCCATTTTTTTTTCATACAAAATTCTTCAGATTTAGCCTCTTAATTTCCCTCTCGAAGTGCACCAGATTCATGCATTTCACTTTAAAAACTTTAAAAAATCTCCCGGGGGGGCATACCCCCGGACCCCTCTAGAAGGGTCGGGACCTCGGCTGGATACTATTTTCACCCTGCTGGACATTGGACGCAAAGGCAGAAAACACTGGGTGTATCATTGGCATATAAACAAGAGGGGGAATGTGTCCGTTTAATGTGCAAGGAAAGTGTTGCCGTGAAGAAGGATTACAATTTACGAAGACACTATGAAACTAAACATCAGAGCAGCTACATGTCCTGATAAATGTGTTATTTTTGCAAAGTGGCCCGGCCCTTCGTAGATTTTTCTGTATGTGGCCCTCAGTGAAAAAAGTTTGGACACCCCTGGTTTAGACTGAAAATCCCAGGAGATCAACAGTTTCTGAAATACTCATACCAGCCCTTCTGGCACCCTCAACATTGCCATGTTCAAAGTCACTGAAAACCCCTTTCTTCCCCATTCTGTTGCTCGGTTTCAACCTCAATAAGTTGTCCCGTCCAGTGCTGTGTCTGAAATTGCGCACTTCTGTACTTACACTTACTTTTTTGAGAGCAAAACCGTAGAGTGTGCCAAAATGAAGTGCACTTTAAGTTCCTCTGTCGTGCACTCAAAACGGTCTAAAACTTGAGTGTGGAGCGATGGACACTTTCCACACTCAACGGCCGCCATCTTGCCTACGTAACGGAGAGAACGGGACATTCTAATCAAAACAGAGGAGCTTGAAGCAACCGTGGAGACGGACGCGCTCTACAAAAGTTAAATTATATATTGTTTTAGTTTTTCCGCGACTAATGTGCCTGTTTTGGCTATCGGTAACGCAAGCAGAAAAAAATACCACCGAAGAAGAACCGTCAAAATGCAAAGTCATTTCCGGTAGGTGCGCGACGGCAGTTTGGACAGTGCACTGTAGAAATGAGAGCACTGCGTCTATAAGTAAGTGTACTGTAGGGATAATAAAGTGCACTCAATGTAAGTGCACTTACGTAAGTGCGCGATTTCAGACACAGCACAGGTCTACATGCCTAAATGCATTGAGTTGCTGACATGTGATTGGCTGATTAGTTATATGTGTTAACAAGAAAATGTGCCGCTGTACCTAATAAAGTGGCCAGTGAGTGTGTGTATATATTAGGGCTGTCAAACGATTAAAATTTTTAATCAGATTAATCACAGGATTATGTGGATTAGTCACGATTAATTTTACCATTCGAAATATGCTCGAAAAATTCGAATTTTCTCTGTATATTGTTGTACGAACGCAAAGATAAAGGACAGAAGGTGGATGTACATTTAAAATTAGAATTTTTATTAATTGAAAGCTAGCAAACAAAATTGAGACACGGGGAGAAAGATTGAGAGATACTGTTTTGAACCTAGCCTACATTGTTGCACCCACTAAATCAATAATGCACAGACACTGGCTGCGGAGAATAAAGTAAGATGTCTTCCTACCTTCATGCTTATTAAACCGTCTATAGAGCCCTCGGCCCCCTGCTTCTCTCTTTACTTTTCTCCCTTTCACCCGCGCGGGCTGTGTCTGCTTCAGGTGCAGCTCGGTGCAGCTACGCACCACTTTTGCACCGGGTCAAAGGGCATTATAGAAGTGCGATTAATCTGCGTTAATTTTTTTAATCG
Organism: Ammodytes marinus; assembly: GCF_949987685.1. Classification (NCBI taxonomy): domain Eukaryota; kingdom Metazoa; phylum Chordata; class Actinopteri; order Uranoscopiformes; family Ammodytidae; genus Ammodytes; species Ammodytes marinus. Next base: position 30,704,036 of record NC_137230.1, read on the forward strand.
CGTTAATTTTTCTGTGATTAATTAATCGAAATTAACGCGTTAATTTGACAGCCCTAATATATATATATATATATATACTCTTTAGTATTTGCACCATAATATGCATAGTGATAATGTAAATAATAGCGGGGGAGGGATAGGCTGTTTTCCCCCCTATGTCCACCCTTTTTTAAATATTAAATAAAAAAAACAGTCAAGTGTGTTTTTCTGGTGCCTTGGTTTGGTACATTGAGGTTCCTGCATGAAACGGGGCTGGGTGGGGGGGATAGATGGAAACGCTGTTAAGACCACTGCACTGCATAGTGTAGCTGGTGAAACATTCCTTTGTGAATTGCTTTGTGCATAATGTGGTGTCTTCACACGAGGATGCAAACATTGTGTACAACACATAAACAACAGTATATGTCATGGGAGGAGTAGCGAGGTTGTTGAGAAATATAGGGTGGCATTATTTTAACATATTTATATACATAATGATATATTTATACATAAATTAGATACATTTGTTATACCCAGTTATACCTCTCTGATGTTCAGAATGCAAACAAAAGTATTTTTATTGTAAGATTATACTAAAAAGGTTTGATGTGGTTCATCTCCAGTGTTGTTGAAGAATCAGTTCATCAATTACAAAGAGTGCCAGTGCATCAGCCACAATGGCCATCAGTATCCTTTGTTAGTAAATGTAATAATCACATGAAAGACATACATCTAGTATTTGTGCAGATACATTCATCTTCCTGATACTCCAACAGTACAGCACAGACAGTATGTATCATTGTAGAGAGCGAACCAAACCTGGTATGCATTTCCAATATTACATCTTAATTAGGAAAAAAAATAAAAATTCACGTGAGAGTGAAAGTCATTGAACAATCCAATGTGTTATATGGGATACAATGGAATTGCTTTTGAATTCATTATTATAGAGCCATGTGAACAGCATGGCTGCCTGTGCTTCACAGCATGCAAACAGAAAATATGGGATTCATGAATGCTGCATGCTTGGCTGCCATGTGATCTGTGACTTCAGTTGCACCCTTCAGTGCAGCTTTTATTAGCAAATCAGTCCACGTCCTAAACATGTTAAAGGTGCTGTAAGCGGAATGATTCTTTTAGCTAACTTCCTGTCAGTTACTGCAGTTAGCAGTCCCCTCGCTCATCCCTACGTCACCACATTAATGCACTGCTGTCTTCAAACAGTGAGTTATTTAGCACCATCTCAGATAAGTAATAGTGATACAACTTGATAAAAACCATCAAAAACAGACATTGAGAAGGATTTTTACCTGCTCTGCCATTGTAGGCGCATAAACATTCACCCATATGTCCTCTGGCGTGCACTGGCAGTCAGACCATGAGTGAGACGGGTGTCGGTTTGTAGCGTTCTCTCTTGTGATTGGATATTAATTTCGGGATCCAACAAAAAGTTTATTTGTCGATTACATGCAGAGCAGCTGACTGAGAGATCAGCTTTATGAAACGCGCACATTATGTAAGTGATCGCTGTATGAATAAGGAGTGATTTAACACTTATATTAACATAAATAAATCGCTTACTTCACCTTTAAATATCTTACATGCAAATGTGATGCCATATAAAAGGCAACAAAAGAAAGGCAAGAAAACATTATGGGGGATCGTATGTTAATACATGCCGGGTGAGGCAGAGCATTGTCTTATTTTAGACCTGTTTATGTACGAAAATAAAAACTGCATTCAAATGATGGTTGTAATGTTGTCCAGAGTTTCCCTAAATCAAGAACCAGGACTTCCAATTAAATGGCCAAACACCCAAAAAACAAGACATATGTTCTCCTTCCAGGGATGCGGAAGGGTTTCAATGGGCCAGTTTTCAGCCAAACAAGGTCCAAACTCTTCAGAGGATATCAGAGACTGCAGGACAGTGCCTGGCACTGCCAGTTAATGATGGAATAATCTGGAAACACAGCAGCCAATACTCTGGTCTGATGAGAATTTACCTACAGGGGGTATGCTCATCCCTTCCGTTTTATCTCAGCAAGCACATATGGTGCCCTGTTGCAGGCGCCTTCAACAGGAACGTCTGTTTTCCAGAGGATGCCTGCAGTTTATTTATACAGCTCTGTGCACTTGTTGTTTGGCCATTCAGTGTAAGACAGAATAGCCCTCCATGTCAGAATAGGAAATATTTGTCTTGCTATTCTGGTCAAGGCGTGTCATGCTGTGATATTTCTTAATCACAGTAAAACAAACATTACATGCTCTAAATTAAGAAAAGTATAAACCTCTTGGATCAATGGCTGCCCTCCCCCCCCCCCCCGCCAGTCCTTCAGACAACAAGAACCTCTGTTGAGCCCACGCGAGCCACTCTACTTCATTCTCTTAAGTGTGCTCTTACCCCAACATCTTATGTGACAGCCAATCCCCAGGGGGCATTGATTGCACTGACCATTATGGAAGGAAGGGGGTCCATATTTATGTGGCAGTAGACAGCTGTCCTTAAGAATAATATAAGAGATGGCCACTAAGACAGTCATTGACGGTGAATAGCGGCCCCTCCAGGTGCTTCGGGCTGCCTATATCATCACCTCCATCCCTGTGCAAAAATGTATATTCACTTTGAATTAGTTTATCAGCATGACCTCATGGGCATCCCTGGTTTAAATGTGCTCCCTATCAATTTTATTTACATAATGAGATTTACAATATAAAATGCTTGTCAAAGACTACTGTTTCAAAAATGCCTTCATTCCAGGCATCAGAGGTGAAGGGGGAACGTGTCAGATTTCTGGAAAGTGTTTAGCATCTAATAATCTTAACCACATTAAGGATGACAAATAGTAATCTCTGCCCTTTTTATGTATTTCTAAGGGACATATTTTAAGTGAGGCATGTCTCTGAAAGATAAATGCCACATAGATCAAAGGCAGTGCATTATGAGAGTTCTTGGAATGAATTAAATACAAATCATTTAATATGTATTCAAATTAAGGGTGCAGCCATTTTCTTGCATTTGATAGACAAAACAACACTGGTCTCAAGTTCTGCTTTTCTGCAAATACATATGAGTGATAAAATCTTTCTCACCGGTTCATTTTAAAACAATGCCCAGAAAGTGACATTTTAGCGCATGGAAAGCAGACTTTTTATTTTTTAACTCATCTAAAAAAAATTCAAAAAAATTCAATTTAGGAAATGTTCTCTATATGGGTATGGTTCCATATTGGCGTGGCATTTACAATGACTCTGCCTCTTCTCTGCGCTTCTGAAAGCCTCAGGGCTGGGAAAAGGTCACAGATGAGCTGAGAATTGTTTGCTGAATTGTGGTTTTCATATTTCTGAAGTACGCCTTGTATGTGCATTCAATAAATATATTATTAGAATTCATAAATCTCGTGTACTTAAGTGTTTAAAATGTAAACAATAGGGCCTTCTTCAGAAATATATGGAGTAATACATATGATCTTCAACATCAAAATTGTAGACTGCCTTCTTCTTTATGCATGAGTCAAGTAACCGTGGCAGTAATCTGTCACTACTGTATTTGTACTACATGTTTTTTTCTTAATTACAATGTACCATGTAATAACATGCACAGAAACACACACACACACACACACACACACACACACACAAACACAAACACAAACAAACATTATGTTCCATTAATTAGGTGTTTGTGTTGAGTGTCACATCTCCTGCTGAGTTGTTTTGGCCTCAGAGGAGTTACCACTTAACCACTGCCTTGTAGCAACAGCATGTCAAAGCAGATCTCCCATTCACACCTGACACCTGCAGGTGGGAACTTTGTGCCAGACAGTCCATTTGAGCTCAATGAACTTTGCAATTTCAGTTTTTAAGTAAATGTTCTAAACATATCAATAGCTTAAAGCTTATAGTATAACTGATAGCCATTATCAAAGGTATTGTGAAATGCTTGTCTTAAAGTTAGTATGGCCTTTGTTAAGACAGCCTCTGACTACATAATCTGCACCTCGCAAATGTCTGGCTCAGCTAATTTACAGAAGACCCTCAGTGACATAGATTCAATATCAATATGGCAACCCACAAATATATTTTAAGTTGTATTTACTAACTATAACTGATCATTTATTATTGTTAAATTATTACATATTTTTGGTGACTGTGTTATTTTAGAGAGGATGTTTGGAAATAAGATGTAGAGTATTTGAATAGCCAGAAAGGCAAGACAACGGTCTGCAAGACATAGGTAATCTGTGGAGTGTTTCTCTGTCTGTTCCTGCTTAATGCAACGGAATTGAAATAATTAGAAACTAGTTAGGTTTCATTTAGTTAGCTGCCTCTTCATTCTATCAACCCACACTCTTTTATTATTACTAGTCAATTGTTTGATTTGGTTACGCTATTTTCAACATCGATAACACCAAAATAAATGTCCGTACAAGGTCCTAATAGTATTTGTGTCAGAGGCTGCATGTGTTTGCAGTCTGAATAAATGCTGTTCACAAATTTGTGGCAGACAGGAGGCTTAAGCAAACTTTTTCTAGATAATCGGTAAAAAGGAAGTGCTGCCAAGGGAGCAGGATTTTTGGCATTGTCTGAAAATGTTTTTCTGTCAATATAGATTAATATTCTCTTAATGGTAACTAGTAGTAATAAACGGACCAGTAGCTGTCTCATTCCATAATTTGGATTCCAATGCTAACCTTGCAGCTACTATGCATTTAACATTGTATTTGAAGTTGAAATGTGGTTCTACAGCATGCTGCGGCATCAGTTGCTGTTTCATTATTAAAGGAAAATGTATTATTGATGTATTGTTTGGTTGTAAAGCAGGGTTTCTTTTAAACACGAGTTAAAACAAAAAGAAAATGTGTAAGAAAGGGGTTATTTATATAGGGACATAACATTACAAAAGATATTGCAAGATACAGTATTTTTATATTTAGCTAGCAGTTTGCTCACTCTGCTTCAATCGATTATTATAGGAGATATAAAGCTGCAGAAAATAATGAATAGTGTATGAAAACTAATTCAACGGTAATTTTTATATTTTAAGAAAAAAAACTACAACACGATAAATTAAGCAATAGTTTTGGCACTCTTCCAAGTCATAGACTCCACGACATTGAATATGTAGCCTTCGATACATATATCTCTCCAACTTTTCTATTCCTGCCATACTACGTTCTCATATCTGATTTGTATTCCCACGTCTGCAATATATCCATCAAGTGCGTTAAGACTCTTCATTCTTTAATGAAGGACGATGACACCCTGTGAACGAAACGTGGCTGATTTGCACTGCCAACTAAAAAGTGGGACTCAGACACTGACAGGCTGTCACTGAACATCGAACCCTCGGGCTGATAGATTTTTTACTTCCATTCCCTAGCTGTCTCACTGTCATGTAACTTCCCTGCTATCGCTGACCTCCCTGCCTCACATGTGATCAGGTACAGCCTTCCTGCCTCTATGCAGGTTTTTATCAAACATCTAACTTATGCATTGAGTCATTTAACATATAAAGATGAAATTTGAGCTATTCACTGGATTTTGCATTCCCCTTAAATCTATGGAGTGTGTCAGCATTGTGATGTTTATTGCTTTGGTTTTATAGCGGGTAACTAAACTGTCATCAACCTGGTTTCCAGCAGCAGCTGTGTTATGGTCTTTTGGGTAATGTCTTTTTCAAAAGTAGCCAAAAAACAACAATCATTTTAGATGGTTCAAAAAGCCACGATCTACGACAGGTTCTGTTACACATATTTGATTATGAGGTATTTGTTCATATGGGATCTTGAATGAGTCTCTTACTTTTTTTCTTAGTTTTACTTTGCCTCTCTAAAACACCAGGGGCCTCATTTATAACGGTGTGCGTAGAAACCATCCTAAAACATTGCGTCCGCAGAAAGCCAAAAAGGTGCTGCGCAAAAAAAAATTCAGATTTATAAAACTGTGCGGCGCACAGTTGCACGCAATCTTCCCTTTATAAATACCCACCTGCGGTGAATTGTGCGCAGACGATCTCCACCCCGTGTCCTCCCACTTCACCTCCCAGTTTCATCCCACAATCTACCATACATGGCGAATGCTAAATAGCTCCTGAATATGATGACGCACTTAATAAGCACGGAATTTTGACTGACATGAGGAAAAAAGGGAGGCAACGCGGCCGCAAAGAAAGCGACTGTGAAGGAAGAAAGCCTGTGACGTCGTGCATGTGCTGAAGAAACTGGCACACACATACACACCCGCGCGCTTATCACATATCATGATTGGCACAGTCGTTGTAGTCTTTGTAAAGCAGTTTCGCCCAACTTTGTACTGTATGAAATATCACGTATTAGCGTAGGCCTACCTGTAGTCTTATATGTAGGCCTATATAAAATATGGTGTGACAAGTGAAATAATGCCTATAGTCAATTCGAGAGAATTGTTTATCTCCCGTGAGATCAACACATTTCCAACAACGTCAGATTATAGTTATATATTCCAGGGTGAATTGTTATGGGAAATAGATGTGTGTAATGATTTGCTAAATTCATAACATGATTTTATCTAACGAAATTACAGTTTTAATTAATATCTGTTGGGCTTAACTTTGTACAAAACTACTTTTTACACACCTCTTAAAATTTGCTCTCCCGCTGGCCACTCACGGAAACACCTCCCGACGTATAGGATATTATTATAAAGTAGCGCTATAAGATTCAACTTATAAAATATAACCAAAGCATGTAGACCTAGGCTACTTGAGAAGTAATTCAAACTACATCACAACTGCATGCCATAGACTACAGTAGCCATATATTCACAACTATAGGTAAGCTTATATATTTTATTGACTAAATATATTGGGTGCCAAGCATAATTTGTCTGTGTTTTTCTGATGACTGAGCTTTATTTCGTGGTGTTGCCATTGAGTGTCGCTGATTCCCCGAGTCAGGAAAACCTTGCGTTAGGCTCTACGCATGGTCGAAGGTTGGCGTAGGAATACGCACACTTCTCCGCAAATAATGTCTTTATAAATACCAACGTTTGCCACCGCACATTTTCCCGCAAATTTCTTCCCGTCTACGCAAGGTTTTTGTGCGCCGCAAGCTTTATAAATGAGGCCCCAGCACTTTTGAAAAATTATAAGATTTGTTTAAATTGATTTTTCATTTTTTTCATTTTTCCTGCTGCAAAAATACACATTTCCCCATATCTTCAGTATTTGATGTTCTCAGAAGCACAGCACAATCTCACACTCACACTCAAGTTTCCTTCGGTTCCTTTCCAGATTGGTAAATCCCGAAATGTTGTGAGTGTTTATGTTCTCTTATTAATTTGTATTTATTATTTGCTTTCAGAGGCTCATCTGCCTCTAACCACTGTCACTAGATATGGATATGATGATAAATAGCCAATACTAAATTATCAATCATTGTCAGTGAGTTAAATGAAGACAACAACACCTTCAGGTTAATTCAAAAACATTCCATTCCAATGCACTTTGGTAGTTCAACCAGGATTCATGAGCATGATAATAGCCTCTCAAATATTTAAAAGGTCATACACAGGCTCTGGTTTAACATAAAGAAAGAGATAATGCATGGTTGCATGGCATTGAATTAGAATTGTTTTTTTGTTTTGAAAAATCTTGCAAGTTTTTCCTTTAATATTTCTAGCTTTTTTTCACTGAATATTCTTTGGTGTTAAGCAGTTGATTTGGCAAATGTCCATTTTTCTATGCAAGGCTATTCTTCACTGTAATTGTGCGACACTGTGGTGTGTAACACGATTGGAACAATATAAACTCTGTGTATTGTCATTTTGTTGTTGTTTTTGTCCATTGAAATTGCCTTTGCACCACAAGAGACTGGAATTCTTTCGTATGTTGCTAGGAAGAAGAAAAGAGCATTGGCAAGACTGTAACAAAGGTTTCCTCAGAGTAAACATTTCTCTTTTGTCTTTAAGCTTAGCAGAAACTAACTAACACATAAACCAACAGAGATTTAAAGCAATGTGATCTACAGTGGCAAAGGTTGGAAGGCAATGCAACTGGTTTAATAATGGCATTACACTTAAAACACTCCAAATTATAGCAACCCTCGGAAACTGCAATAAAAAGAACCCAACCCAAAGTCCTCAGTAGGACTATTTATTTCAGCATTGTAAGTTTTAGACTTAATACATTCATTTTCTCAGATCAATATCTGTAATCGGTTGCCACTGAAATTGAACTACAGGTCTTGTAAATCATCTACAGCTATGACAGTCTTAAAAAATACTACATTCTAAACATTTATCAGATGTAATACTCTCCAAATATGTTGATGCCATTTAGGATAATACTTTATATTTATTCAAAATGTCATATGACATAGTACACATTGAAAAAGGCACATCACAGCATCAATCACGTATTATGGCATTTGATTATGTGTTTAGCAGTAGACTGTGTGTTTCTCCCTCATTACTTATCTGTCTGCTTGTCCCTGTCCTCCTCCCATACTGATGCCTGCGTATTTATCCTCTATGTACGTGTATCCTCAGTGGATTGCTTTGTCCTAATTGGAAAGCTGAGTTAATTATCCCCTAGCTTGTACGGGGCACACCAGCAAGACCTCCCAAGAGAGATTGTTGGGTTTGGCTCATAATCATAAAAAATAAACTTCACTGGGGTGGAGCACAGGGATGTGGGTGCACTCTGACCTGCATCGGTCCCCCAATTGATTGATATTTATTGGCCATGGAGAAATCAAGAGTATCCATCATCATTTTCAGCTGTCAGCATTCACAGATATTTCATGGAGCTAATTGGAAAGGCCTGCATTGGAACAAGTTGTTCCTCGTGCTTCCCACAGGATTTCACCAATAAACTTCTGTGTTTGGTCTTATTAAGTTAAGTCACGTAACGAGAGGAAATAAACAAATACTATATAAAATAAGTAACCAGGGGTTTCACATATAGGACCATACTATGACCAAATTGATGGATTTACATACGGCAGGACTAAATAGGTGTTGCAATGTTTGAGCAAACTACGGTATAATGAATGGCTGCATATGTTTGTCTAACCCCTTGATTAGCAAACATTTGGCTGATAAGCCTCACTTGGCTCCTTGCAGGAAATGTACTGATGTTTTAATTCCTAAGTTTATAAAATAATAAAAACATTAAGTTAAAATTTGGCGGCAGCTGAATTGTAACATAATTTCTACTCAATTGGAGAGAGTCGAAGCTGACAGTGTTGAAAAGTTGATAAGACAAATATGGCGTTGGTTACAAACACTTCCTACTATCCAGGTAACCGACAGTATTCAGCATAATGCACAAATCTACTCTCACACTTACGCATATTTCAAACATGTAACTTTCTTATTCAGTTGGTCAGAGTGTGAGATTGATTCTTGAAAGCCATCGAAGTGATTGCAAAGTGAAAAACATGCACTAACTTTGTGGGCTTTGTAAACCAGTGTATTTGTACTTAAAAATCTAATTTTTTGGAAAAAATAAAGAGTAGAGCATCATCTGACTAATTGCGCCACAGTTAATCTTGGGACAATTTGTATTGAATTTTCCAAACATAACTGACAATATATGTTTTATATTATAGATGATAGATCCTGGAGCAACCCCCAAAAGGCTTTTGTGAATTGTCAGGATTGAATAAAGCATAGCTTGTAGATGGTATTATTTAAGTCCTCTGAAATCTGCATGCCTTCAAACGGCTCCTCTCCAAAAAAAATAATAACATCTAAGAGTCATTCTAAAAAATTAATGACATTCAGACTTATTATAATTTAATGGAGCGCCAAGATTATTTCCTCTCACGATTAAACACAAGTTTAATAAAAAATGTGTTATCTCTTACCTCTGAATAAAAAATCAAGAGCAATAGAGGCAGTTACAGATGTCGGTTTCAGTTGAAACTCTTTCTTTTTTATAAGTGTTGGCAGTGTAATATTTACGAGGCAGTTTGTGTGCCAGAATAAGTTATATCCGTATCAAAATGTCCAACCTTCTAAGCTAAAACAAATATGTGCTGAATACCTCTTGGATTGATACTATTTTAAACATCTTTATGCAGAAAGAGGTTTCGTTCAAGGCAAACAGAACCCAAGTGCTACTGTTTCTGTATGAGCACGAGGTGCAAACAATACTCACTTTTATCAGATGAATGAGTTCATATTTTTTGTCTTTGTATTTACTGCTCCTGCATTTTGTCAGAGGTGGTGGCTGAGTACCAAAAAAAAACTTCACCAAAGGAAACCTGGCTAAAAATAAAAATAACCAATGGGCTGCAACTAACTATTCATTTCAACATCAATGAATCTGCTTCATTGTTCAGTGTGTATGACCTGTCACAAAACAGTTAAAAAGCAACCATAACAGTTTTCCAGTTTTTGCATTGCTTATTTTATCAGACTAAAACATTTAAATTTTCATAATCTTAAATTGCAGATACTATTGAGTTGATTAATGAATCATTAAATTGACTAATCGTTTCAGTTCTTAAATAATTAACATGCCTTTTATGTTTATTTATTGTACATTCCTTTTGTTTATGCTATATTCATTTGCTAAATCTATCCATCTAACCTTTGTAGCCTGACATCATATACATTTATTTCAAACCTTGTACTGGACAATAGCATGTAGCGAAAAATGGAAAGAGCTTTGATTATTAAATGTTGTGGTCAACTAAATATATTTAATGGCTGTAAAGAATTTAAATTATTTGTCTCTGTTCTCTCTATTCTGTCCACATTTTTTAGTTGAGTTTTTGATGTTACACACCTTGGATAACTGTGATCAGATGCTCAGCACCGCTTAAAATGTGTATTGACTATGTGATAGTGTGATGGCTATCTCCCAGACTCCAATGAAATCACATGCTTCAGCCTAGTTAAGAACCCTGGAGTGGCAATATCTTAATAGAGGAGTTCTGTTCAAGAAGCTGGAGAGATGCAGCAAAGGAGATACTTGATAGAGTGCCTGCTGATGAGAAAGACAAGATGCCTTGAATGTGATCAAAATACCAACTCACCCGCTCAGTCTCCTGGTCTTAGGCAGGTTTGTGTGAAAATTGGAACCTTGTAAGCTGATGGACCGAGTGAGCGAGGTCTTGAATGAGCACTCACATTTGTAACTCATGCACATCCACAATGTTATCATGCATGGCAATGCAGCCAACCATGAATACCAAGTGCAATCTACCATAAACTTAAACACTCAACGAAGAACAGCTTCACCAAGGTGAAATGTTCACTGTCCTGACAAATCAATCCCTCAAATCAATCTGCCACGGGCAAGGCAAAGCATTGTACACAAGGGGGAATCTAACCAAAGCAGTGTTGTCTTTAATGGTGGTCTGAAGACTATTAGATTTGTCTATTCAGTTAAGATTAATGCAGATATTACGTTTTTGTCACTTCATTTTATGATTCACTTTTTGTGCCCTTGAGCCTTTTCAGATATTGATATGCCATTTAACAATACCAGAAGTTAAGGCAGGTTGTCATAATGGAAAGTTCTGAAAAATAAATAAAAAACTGTGTTACACAAAAAAACAACACTGTTGAGAGTTGTCTGGAAATGTCTAATTTAACCTCAACACTTACATTTAGGTGTGGCACTGTCCCATAATGAGACATGTCGATCAGTTTTTGGCCAAATAAAGTGACATTTACTGCATTGATTGAATATTATCTGGGATGAATACCTTTGGACTACAGCATTTCAAATGATGCTGTATGTGAATATTTCTGACAAATGTGATATACTGTGTGGCAGCTTGTGTGTACTGCATTGCATTGTGCATATGTGGCACCATTCACCTGACGAAAATGTGTACTATCATATTGAAGCTGTAAAATACTTTCTATGAGCAAGATCACCTTTATGTTTCCCTGAGACTCCTGTATTGGTATGTGGTTATAATCTACTTCACCTATTTCCCTAGGGAATCTGAACTAATTATACTGTATTTTATATGAACGTCATACTGATTAATAATATGGTGGGCTATCAATTCTATTTTATAGAGGGTTTCTTTTTTGGCCAGGGAACTCCACAAACATATTCAGTTCAGTGAGCACGAGAACAATCTTGAAAAGGGCTGCAAACAGAATCTCTGCATCTCAGGAATACATGTAAGATTCCTTCGGCCAACAAATACGTTCTAAAAACCTGCAACACAGCATGCATAGGCTACAATTTTCAACTGCTGTAATCTCATCCAGTTATACTAACATTCAGCTCAACTAGTTGTTATAATGTAATCCCTCTTACTACTTTGTGTCCCTTTCTCAAGTAACACCAGAAGCTGGTAAATAATTTGTAATATCATAAAATAAGGTTTCCAACATCCAAGTTGAAAACTAAAAACAGATGGAACAGTCTTACTTCTCTATTTTCTAAATATAGCCTTCAAAATTGCAATGAAATCACAAGCTTAAACCTTCATCTTGCATCATTCAGCTTTCAAACTTTTGAAGCAAAGACCCTTGCAGACTTAATGGCGACATGACTTATAAACAGTTTGTTTATATTGACATCAATCCATTTTGAGAATTGTCATAGAGCTTTACATACTAATTACTCTCAACCCAGTTATGTTCCTCCAGTTTAGTTGCATGTATGTATCATATAATGAGAAACAGTTAATCATTAAAAATGTAGTTATCTCATAAATCATTTTGTGACATCATTTGGTCAATAACATACTGTATAGTACTTCTCAGGTGTTTTCAATTTAACACCCGACTATCTTTCTTTATATCCAGCCTTCATGCCATGAAGTCAGTTTGACAAATTGTAAATATGTTACATGGATAAGGGCAGCTTGATGGCTGCAGTTTATGATAGGATGGACATGGACTGATTGTGCTTTTGCCAAGGGTATCTGAAATAGTAGATGGCAATCTACTTGATTAATAAACACTGTGAGCTTGCAGTTAATACAGTGACATTAGCTGAACCTTCTTAATATGTGCATTTACCATATATACAGTATTTTGGGGCTGGTAGGATGGCCCAGAGGAAAGAGTGCCTACCAGTAACCATTAGGTTGCTGGTTCTCGTCCCGGCACCGGACAGTAGGGTGTTATTTGTACCACTACTGTAGGGATTACTGGTATTACATCTACGGTGCCTGACATCTCTACCATTGTGTCCTTGAGCAAGTCACTATACTCCAAAACTGCTTCAAGGGTGCTCTAATGCTGCAGACCGTAGCTAACCGCATGTGACTAATCATGTGTTAATTGACAAATAAAGACTTAATTTGCGTATGAAAGTAATTGCAATAGTAAGGGGTCCTGTGATAGTGGAAATCTTGTATGTGCTTTCACATTAGAATTACTTTTTCAAAGTGTTTTCTTACGGTTAACTGCATGCATTACTCAGAGATGATTAGCAAGAAGAATGCTCAGGAGACCCCAAATGTTCTTATAATGTATAACAGATGGCGCAAACTTTGATGTGCTTGCGCATTCGTCAAATACTTAACATTCTGCCCCTATTTAACAGTTTTTCCACAAACCCTTAGCTCCTTTCTTCTGACATAATTTGGTTGTGAACTCTGGGTAACAGTCTTTGATTAGATGTCTTTATTGATTCAGCAGGAGACGTGAAGGTTAGGTTGTCTTGACTCAGAGACTGACCTTCAGAGAAACTCTGGCACAGACAGTTGTCTAATTTTATTTGACTGGGATTTTCAGGGATTAATGTATGTGATTGACTAGTATTATGGGCAAAGTAGGATCTAGTGCCTTTAGAGCATTGCCCATATGTATTGTATGTAAAGTCTGGATATGTCTGCTTCTGTAGATTGTATTTTGACAGTTTTCGTTTCGATCTGATTGAACTGAGTTACAGTAGGTGTGTTGTGTTGCTTATAAAGTTCAAGATTTAGATTTTTTCGGAATTAAGACTGTCTTACTTTGACGGTTCTTGCAGACGTTATATAGTCTCACTTTTTTGTTTTTTGTTTAGGATCACCATGAGTTATTATCGTAGTAACAACTGTTCTTCCTGGGGTCCACACAAAAGATAATAAAATACATATAACATTACATAATACTACCACATTGTTAAAAAATAAATTAAATTAAATTGAAAAAGAAAAGAGAAATGTTGTGACACTCTATTATCTAACTTCCTTTGACCTCAATTTGATCAATGGGCATGTTATATTTTGCTAATGAGCTCCTTTTTTAATGGTGGTGCCTTAAAAAAGCCCTTGCAGAGAAGCAGTATTGACTAACATTATTGATCATTACTGGATCCATAATAACATGTTGTAAGCTTCCTTTGAACTAATAGTCTGATTCATGCGACCCTCACATCTAACATTTGTTCTTGTATGCCGATAAATGCACGGCCAATAAGGCCATCCGCTTCCTCATTAAGCATCAAGAGAGAAAAATTGCTCCAAGCTTTGATTGTCATCTAAGGAAAGTCTGTCACCATTTCAAGGTTAATGGCAAATCACTTTGACAGATTTGAGAAACGGGTGGAATCCGTGCAATGTCACACTGGCTGTTATAAAATATTATAGCCCAAAGACAACAGACATAAAAATGAAAGCTTGAGGTTCCAGCAAATACTCTGATCAAGAGACCTCGATCCAGAGGTCTATCACAGCTGGTTTATTGACCTTTTCTAAAAGATTGCATTTGACCTTGGATTTAATTTAGTGAAATGTGACAGTGCTGTGAGCCTTCGGGCTGTCACTGACTTATCATTTGCATTTTGCATTCAGTGTGTGTGCATCATTTAGCTAATGAATATATCATAAGCAGGTACACCTATGTGCATTTGTTGTATTAAAATAATGGAAATATGTTTAAATGTGAGCTTATATGAATCACTGTGATTACACTGTGGGTGGTAGGATGGCCTAGAGGAAAAGGTGGCCGACCAGTAACCATGAGGTCGCTGGTTCGATCCCCGGCACCGGACAGGAGGGTGTTAGTTGTAAAACTAGCAGTGGCTGGTATTGCGTCTACGGTGCCCACCATCTCTACCATTGTGTCCTTGAGCAAGACACTTAACCCCAAAAACTGCTCCAGGGGCGCTGTACTGCGGCTGACCCTGCGCTCTGACCCCCTCCGAAGTGTGGTAACTTGAGAGGGGATATGCGAAAAGACGAATTTCAATGTGCCTCGTGTACAACTGACAAATAAAGATAACTTAACTTATGTAACAAGTGGTTTTGCTTTTATAAATACAGATGTGTCTCTGTTATTATCTCAACTTTGTGGGTGTCATGACCATATGACAGCTATCAAGAAAGACTGCCAGAGCACAAATACATGATATTCAATAATTCAATGTAACGAGTGAGACACATCAGCAGTAGCCTACATGCTCTTAAGTGCAGGATCTTCAAGCAGGTGAGCTTAAAAAACGGCTGTAGTTATTGTTAAGGTAGGTTCAGAGTTAACAAGCGAGCAGATAAAACTATGTAAGAATAGCATAGGTAAAGAGCAGGATGGAAAAATGGAAAAGCAAGAATACCAAGACAACTTAGACAGTCTGACAAAGGGCAAGGGAAAAAAACTGCCGTATATACTAACTGACTAATGAGCTCATGTGAAGCAGCTGTGTAGATTCTAGAAGCAGTCACAGAGAGGAAAAGGTATAACGGTGCTAGTGAACAGAATGGGGGACAGAAAAGAGAAATATGTAAACAGTAACCTTAATTGCTATTTTAATTAATCAATAAACCAAATATTAATAGATACTATTTTTATTTCAGTAAAAAAATCTAATTTCATTAAATTTCACAGTCAAATCTGACTTTGCATGGCCATATTGGAAGCCCTTCTGTAAAGCTTCATAATGTTATGTAGTGTAGTGAATAATTTTCATGTTTCAGCCTTCCTCCAAATGGAATGGAAAGCTGGCATATCTAGTCCTTTTAACTGCCTGAGGCACAGATTTAAAAATTACCAGTACTAATGTTACTACTAATGATAGCTGAAGTAGTTATTCTTGAAAATTAATCAGCAACAATTTGAATAATCATTTAATTTTGAAAGTCTTTTTTATGCAGAAATACTGTGTGTGCAGTGGCTCCATCTTAAGTACTTGGTTTGCTGTGACAGTAAAATAAATATTTTGGGTGAAATTGTGATAGGCCTATTTCCCTATTTCCAGAAATGTCCTTTTTATACTGTATGACCTGTGTATACAATACAGCTTTATATATTTCATAGAACAACTAACTAATGGAGAAATACATTGGCTGATTAATACATACTGACAGCCCTAAAACGGTTATATCTATTACTTCCTCATAACTGATTTAGTGGCTTTAAATTTAATTTATTTAATTTTGTAAACATTAAGAACCGAATGTTTTGTTGATATCCCCATAGTGCAACACACTAACACCTACACACATGTTTAAGAGCTGGAGAAGCAGAGAAAATAACTCCCATCTAAGTGAGCTGAATTATCAGCTAAAGGTAAGAGATGGTCGATAGATTGTTTGTGTGTGTGTGTGTCAGTGTGTGCGCCTGTGTCTAAAACCAACAGTCTTATCTCTTGAGTGTTTTTTGATTAAAGTAGACAGATACTTAATGCAGTAGTACCATGAGCGTCCCATGATGGCTCATTTCAGAGTGAAAGGGTCTTTTTTAAGCCTGCTGTACTAAACGGGCCTGCACCGTCTTTCTATTCTTGATCTAATCATCTGCTCTTTGACAGATCTGTGGACAGTAGCATCTATCTGAAGGCCAGTGGCTCAAATAAAGAAACAGGTGTAAGCAGCACACAAACAAGCACATTGAAGTGGAATCTTTACTACTCTGCAGGTGATGTTTTTTATGGATAGCCTATTGCTTTTCAGGAATAATGCCAATGTAATTTAGAGTACATGATGAATGAGGACTTTCTACGGCTATTTTAGGGGATTGGAATTTCCCCCAACCCGTTTAAAACGCTTGCTGTATCATTTTAGCCATGCTAATTTCAATAAACAACCATGGTTCCAAAAGGATAGATATACTAGGTTCACTAAAAGTAAAAAATTTGAACATTTAGCAGTATCCATTTGCAACATTGTTTTGACGTTCATGGTTTCCAGATAATGCATCCATGGGGTAACTTTGGTGGTGATGCCTTGACTTTCCCACTTGAACCACCATGAGGTCCACATTTTTGGTTTTGAGTGAAATATATCAACAATTATAGAAAGGATTGCCATGACATTTAATACAGACATGGTAAACATTATGCCACTACACATCAGCTTGTTAACAATGTGAGCATGTACAGTAAGCATGCTGCCCTTAGCATTTAGCTCAGGTACAGCATCTCACTGGTCATGTTGGCTTATAAATTGAGACTCTTAAACAGTTTCGCATTGCATCCATGCTACATTACAGCATTTAAGAAAGAAGGATTTACTGCATGGCTATTACTGTAATTTAAGCTAGGTGTACCCAATAAACTGGCAACTGACTGCACTTACTCTCAGCCTCAATTTATTTATGTGGATGGCAGGTATAAGCAGAGCATAACTCAGGCAAAAGTAAGTAACTGAACAATAATACAAATTACGGCTTCGTGTTTACCACAGTAGATTATCTAACTTGTGCAACTCTTAAGTCTTGGAGGTTGCCTATTTTAATATACAAATTTGACTGACAGCAAATCTATTCTAAGAGATGGAAAATTAACTCTGATAGCCTACTCTGCTCTGCATAGACACCTTTTATCTGTTGCTTGGTTTGTTTCCTTTACACATCCTATTTTTTCAGCCTTGCAGCCCTTGCTTATTCTCTTTTAGAGCTAAAATAATCATTGATTAATCCAAACATCAACCCAAAGAAAAATTAAAACGCAACAGTTTTGCTGACCTTTTAATCAGTAAGTATTTATTATAATTGCCCAAGTATCCTAGCTTTGTGTCCCTGAATCGAGTGTTTGCAGATTTTGTTTAGTCTTAGAAGTTAAACCAAATCTCTTTAGGTTTAGCATAAAGAGATTTTTAGAAGCATTTTTCTAGGTTCTCTTAATGATGTTATGGTCACTGCCCATTCCGGTCCTTTTTGGTTGCTCCAAGCATTGCACCAAAACATATGGTACTTCACTCCCTTGGGTCGTTGCGTCACACCTTCCAAGTGTGAAGTAGATCGAATGAAGGGTTGGCGAGAACCTCAAAGAATATGCACATGCACACAGAGACATCTGCCTGTATAGTTATAACAAAATGTAGCAGCAGGTCAATCGATAATGAAAACAATCATAAGTAGCAACCATAGTTTATCTTTTTAATTACATGACATAAAGTATAAGTCACATCTTCTGTCACCTTGCTCTTAGACTGTTGACATTCTGGCAGTGTTTGCAAGTGTCTTTACTGTTATACTCGGTCTAATGTCATGTGACTTATTTTAAAAATTGCAATGCCACACATCTGAATCTGGGTCAGGACAGAACTGCACCTGGGATTTCACTTTTTGATAACATGCCATGCCCAGTCAAACATGCCCCCCTGGCAGTCTCCCTGTCACCTGTAGTAGCTTTATCCAGATGGATAAAAACACACTCCCTCTGGCCAGTTCTCGCCTTTGCTACTCTTGCTTTTCACACCTGGCAACACATTTTTCATATACACTGATCACAAATATGAGGGTTTAAGGTGGTCAACTTTTGGAAATTAAATAATTATGTAGTTTTGTTACAATAAATGCTTGGACTTGTTTGTGTGTTATCTGACATAGAAATGTAGAGGGGGTAATTTTTGTGTTCGATATTTGCATTTGATTGGAGTAGTTGTATAGAACTATGTCATATGCTTGAAACCTGAAGCTGAATTAGGAGTGCAAATGTCTATTTTGATCTGTACATGTATTCCGAAGACTTTTCATTTAATTTTAAGTAGGCCTGGCTTATTTCTAGAGGATTTTGTCATCTCAATGTAAAATGTTTTGCCCAAGCATTCTCTAAAGCTATGTCTGTCAAATTGAACTATATTCAAGTACTTTATGTGCTCAGAAGATTCTGTATTTGCTAAAATTCACTCAGCTAACGGGTGTATAAGTAGCACTAATCTAGATTGCATGAGGGCCATATACAGTTAGTCTACTGCACATTGGAAAGTCGTTTAAGAACAAAGTAAATGTACATTGGCCTATTTAAATAAACTCCTTAGCCGGAAATGTCTTATCCTGGCAATAAGGCAAATTATGTAAAGTACACAGTAAAGTATAGAAAACTGAATGGCGTTTACGGAGTTGTCATGGGAATTACTGTTCATATCACATTATCTCAAAGGGAAAAAATTGAGCCAGCAGAGCTTTCTTAATGCTAAATGACCAAACCCTATATCCTCCATTGACATCCATATAATTTGGTTAAATGCCCCAGGGAAAGCTAGTGACTATTATTTTGAGAAATGTTTTCTTTTCGGTCAAATGTATCAAATTAATTATTTTAATTGACTGATGAATCTGGTTGTAGCGTCATTTAAATAATGTCCCCTGTACTATAGCATCTACAAGTACTAACATACTTCCAAGTTCCAAGTTTTCAAATTTGGACATCTAAAGGGGTTTATCTTGATACATTTGTCAACACTTTGAAATTGTTGACATTGGTTGTGTTTCTCAGATATGGAATGATATTCCGCCCTCGTGTCTGCATACTGTTCATGAGTCACACAGGCCACATTTGAGTTGTGTTTGTGTGTGTATGTGTGCATGTGTGTGTGTTCAGGGGGAAATAAGGCAATTCTGTTATTAATATCAAAGGAGAAGTAATTGATATTTGTTTGTTAATATACAGTACGTGTT
The DNA here is from genome assembly GCF_949987685.1 of Ammodytes marinus. Classification (NCBI taxonomy): domain Eukaryota; kingdom Metazoa; phylum Chordata; class Actinopteri; order Uranoscopiformes; family Ammodytidae; genus Ammodytes; species Ammodytes marinus. The sequence goes on from NC_137230.1 coordinate 30,723,800, forward strand.
AAATCACTCTATTCATACAGCAATCACTTACAATATGCACCTATTGTAACTAAGGTCTCCCAGTCGTTAAGCTTTGCAGTAATTGCCAGATACAAATTTGAGTATCCCGCTCGTTTTTATCCAGTCAAGAGACAGAGTGCTATAAAGAGGCGGGTCTCTGTGCCCTTGAACAATGACTCACTGCTCTCAAATCTGACAAAGATGGCTGTCCTTTCATTTGTTGGTGACGTAGGGACGAGGGAGGGGACTGCCAACTGCAGACACTAACAGAAAGTTAGCTAAAAGGACCATGATGTCACTCACTTCTCCTTTAATGGAAGATTAAAATTTGACACAGATATTCCCACTTAAACAGGATGAGCTTTACAGTCGGGTGCAGGCAAGATAAAAACGTATTACAATCATTAATCAATGCGAACAATTACATACTGCCATCCTAGATACTTGTTGAGATCAACTGCAGTGTTAGTAAATTTGCACTGCATGCAAAGACACGCACAGTCAACAGAGCTCCTCTACTATATGTGGTACAACAACATGGCTTGAGCTACATTATCAATGCAAAGATCGCTTCCTCGTTATGTTTTCAAACTCTCCCACAAACAGATCAGCAAGGCCAAAGTGCAGGGTATTACAGCAGCAGCCAAATTCTGCTTTGAGATTACTTTCAATATGAAATAAAAAACACATTTTAGATGTGAAATTTTACTAGGAAAAGCTTGCCTTGGGTCAATATGAACACCCTTTTGTCAGCTCCCTTGAGGTTACAAATGTGCGAGACTGTATGGTCTACATATTGCTGTAGTCCATTAATATTATTAATGAACACAGCTCCATGCATGTTGTTTATCATACACATCCCAGTGAGCACAAGAGGCTGTGATTCCTCTGAGCAAACCTTCCCAGCCTTTCCAGTATATTTATCGTTTTTCCTGATACTTTTGTGAATGTATCCACCGAAAGGAATCTTATTGACTCTTTGAAGCATCTTTATGGGAATGGCTGGTCTTTTGTTTCCAATAATTAGAAATAAAGGCAATATTGTACATTGACATTAACATTAGGCCCCTGAGTGTGCCACGTTGAAGGCCTGTCCATGAGATTAGCCATGAAATCCGTCCCCAACATATTTAATCATGATTTCCTGCTGAATTCAACACTGGAAATGAACAGCTTAATTCCTCCTATAGTAACTGCCTTTCATTAAGATCTTATTTAATGGTTACTTGGGTTAGAGCAATGCTACATAATCCCCTCTTCGCACACACTCTGTGATGAGATGCAATGCACATTTGAAAAAATGATTAGTGTATGGAAAAGGACCACTCAATGAGATAGATTTGTCTGAAAGATGAAGAAAGAAAATGAAATGGCCAAGCTGTGTTTGTGGTGGTAGATGGTCCACAGAAGGTCAATCAAGGTTGCACATGTGCAGTATATCAACTGGATGCACCCGACACAAATGTAATAGCCAAACCAACAGACTTTCACTTGCACATTGTTTTTTATTAAAGCAGGCTGCTACACTGTTGGGATGTCTGGAAAGTAATTAAAATAATGGATATGAACACCTGTGCAAGCATTCATTAGTGCCTCTTTAAAATTGTCTAAAAGTTGCAAATTACATGTCGTGTTCTAACATGCTCTCAATAAGCAACTTAAAGCTATACTGTACGATCTGAGAGAGCTAGCATGATTTGAAATTAGCTTGTCCTCGGAGTTCCGTTTAACTCCTCCCTCTCCCCTCGGGACTCCCTCCCCCACCCCTCGACACACAGCCGTGCACGAGCGCTGCTGGCTGCACTTCCCAATTGTACTGTTTACCAGTGATTGTTAACATTTAACTCACACACACAAACACTCACACATAGGCTACATGCAGAAAAGGCCCCAAAGTTTATAGGTTACAGTGTTGTTATTTCTTATAGAGTGTTGAGATGAGTTTTGTTCAGTGTGGATGACAGTATAGCTGTCAGTTAGTGGCCGTGACGTCAGTCGGCCGGAGGGTCTGTCTAGTAAGTTTCCTTTTCTCTTCTCTCTCGGTCAGGTGTGTGAGCGCGCATGTTGCCGCAGTAGTCGACACAGTTGAAACGTGTATGTGAATCACCCGTGTGTGAGTAGGCCTAAGTACATGCAGTCCCGATCGCTGTTATAAGTTACAGTTTATGGATGTTATTGACGGCCGCGATTCGCAGGTCGCAACAGCTGTTCTAACGTCTCCTCACGAGCGGAATGTAAGCCTGTGTTTCTTTTCCTGCGATCTATGCTGCTGTGCCTGTGAAAGAAGGAAAATAAAGAGCGGAAAAACCATACTCCTCTTCTCATGCTTATAGTCTGACGTTTTTGGCCTTAAGTGGTGTTCTGGCCGACACCTCTGAAGTGAAACCAGTGATAAGCAGATCAGCGCGGTACCGGTAGGCGACATCCACCAGTTTCCTCCCCTACACTAGGCTACATGATGAAAGATACAGAGCAGTAGCCTACTTAAAAATATAGCCTACTTTTTAATCTTTGGGTTTTGGGGAAAGTAGCAAGTCTTGTCAAGTCAAAAGGCTCAAGTCACGAGTCATTGATGTTAAAGTCCAAGTCAAGTTGCAAGTCTCTTTACATTTTGTCAAGTCGAGTCTCAAGTCATCAAATTCATGACTCGAGTCTAGTCCACACCTCTGGTAACTTCTGTGTAGGTTCCATTGTGTAAGCTTGTTATGCTACTTCCACTAGGTCTAGTCCACTGCCAGGTAGCCTACTACGATATGGCACGAACGCTTTCTCTGCCCTCCGTGAACGCGCTCAGGCTCGCACACAGAGGGGAGAGAACGCGCAGGATTGTGATTGGTTCTTTAGATACGGGTCCATCGTCTCCGATTGGTCAGCATTTTAACAGGTTTATAGAAGGTACAGAATTTGGGGGTTTTTCGTTTCTTTTTCATTGCCCATAAGTCATTTATTGCTGTTGGGGTGTAAAAAGCACTTTTCACAACATATTAAAAAGTGCATATTGCAGATAATCTCCTATGATGCCTTTAAGTGCAACTGTCTGACCAATATTGTCTTTGGCTAAGTTGTTGTGTAAAAATAGCTTTGTTTGAATTTGAGCCATTTTCTATCAGCTTTCATTATTGAAATATTCATTTCCATTTAGGATTGGGTATCATTAGGATTATATTGATGCCTGTATCAACACTGATACTATCAATACACATACGCAGAACTCTTTTTTTATTTGCAAAAATAAATATGTCACAAGAAAACATGCACATGATTCAGCAGTAATTTCACTTTTTGGCAGAAATATGTTAAATTGCTGCTTGAATTACATTGTCTATGGTATTGTTTGGAAACATAAATAAGACGTGCTTAAAAACAAGACTGACTGTGTCCTGAGTAGCGATGCAACATTTACAGATTATATATATATATATATATATGTTGCCATTAGTTTATGTTGCACTTAAAGCCCAACTCTTTACTCTCTGCTACTATGTTAATTATAAGTGACCCATTTATATTTAATCTCCTACAACTCAGGGTTTCCTTAAGTAACTTGCCACTAAGGTAATACGTTTTTCAATTAACTTAGTGCATATGACAAAATAGTTTTTTGTCCATGTATAAAATCATGAAAATGGCATGCTGTACATGAGAATGTTCTGCAAACACAAGCTGCAATAACATTTCATCTGGGGAGACTGTCCTTCAGTGATTACAAGATTTATTTTAAAATACAAAACACAGTATGACTGTGGGCCATGTGCTGCCATGCATTATGAAACAACTTTGACTAACCATTAGATGCAGCAATAACGTAAAATAAAAGCAATACTACAAGTCATTAAAGCATAGACCCCTGGCAGACTTCATGGATGGCTGAATATCGGTATTACCCATTGTTGTCTGCTCCACACTTACAGCAGATTAACCTTTCTGCCCCCTCATAAAAATGCTGTGCCCTTGTTTTTCCAGAGACATTTAAAGTTAATTTGAAGAACCATTGCTAATAGCCAAAAAAGCTCCATCCATTTTTGCGGACTGCTAATCGAAGCAACCACACATCCTCCTTTAATGACCGGAAGAGTTCTGCCTTTTAAAAGACTTGCTTTAATGTGTTGCCAACATTGCTGGTCAGGTCTCTTGGTTTATTCCATTAAGAAGCTGAGAACAATAATGAAACGGCTACTGATAATGTTCATCAAGTGGCAACAATTCTGAAAACAACTTGAAAACTAAAGTAGGTAAGTCTTAATGGGCCATGCCTTAGTCTCTATGTTTGATGGACATCCGCTGACAGTCTGCTTGGTATGACAGGGCCTTGAGTAGCTCCGTACTGGATATTGTATAAAGGAAATGCACTGATACACCAATGTCAATGTCAGGTGAGGCCTGTTAAACTTGTGACCCCACACAGCTATGATGTTGCTTTGTTCTTTACTATAACATGACATTGCTGCCACAGTGGGTGTTGAAAGAGCTTGTACGGACCACTTAATTTTACCAAACTAGCCGATGTTAAATGTCAATATTTGTATATATATATATGTATATATATATATATATATATATATATATATATATAGGCTATATTTATTTTTATTTTTATTTTATTTTTTAAAGGCTGATTTTCAAAATCAGAATGGGGTTTATTTTTGCGAAGGACTTGGTGTTTTGGTGATTGCGTGCTGCTCCTGATGAGTGAAGGTTAAAGAAGCCAGATGCTTAATTGTGGTTCAAACTATTCTACATACTGGCATTGTGCTTGTCAAGGTTCCACTAACAACAGTTGTTTGGGAATGTTATTTCTTACATTTTGCCTGTTCATTTCAGATATTTTCTAAGATGATTAAACATGTTTGTGATGCTCTTCTTAGCTGACACTTGTCTTTGGCACAGCTTTGCTCTGAAGGGTTAATATTGGCTTGGACATTTCCCACTTTACTAACTAATTTCTGTGTTCCTCAGTGTTTTCTTCTTTTTTTCCTGGTAAACACCAACACCAGCTGAACCAGACAATGTCATTTTAAATAACGATTAATCATGAATGTTGTTTTGTTCAGTGTCTTTTTATTTGCCAATCTCCGCTGAGGCTTTTTCACAAATGGCAGTGCTGGTGAGCTGGCAACATACTGCGCTCACTCTTTGGAGAGTAGTCGATAGGCTTAGCAAGAAGAGGGGAATAGTCCTGTAGACCTTAGTTAGAAAAAGTCTTGACTTGTGATGTTGTCCACACAATGTGTCAGTTTTGTATTGCTGCCGTTACCAGTGTTGACTGTGTTATTTCAGGCTGTGTCAGGTGTGTCTTTGAGCAAAGGAGCATAAAGAAGACATATCCTAAAAACTCAAAACACAAAATGTTCTTCTCGCTGGTTGTCATTTTGTAATTTGGAATGGAAAGCTGTTTCTAATGGTTATGTCATAATAAGAGGATTCAAATGACGGCAACATACTGAGTTGTTTGCTATGTGTAGAAAGCACTTTGTGTGTGTGGGTGTTTGTAAGTGGGTGTTGGGCAGATGAGCTGTTGTTTGTAGTACTACATTATTTAACATTTGTTTTGTCAATTTGAAATGTAATCTTATCTAATGTGAAACTGTTCAAACCACACACCAGAATAACTTGATACATATAACTTTTTGACATATGAGCATACAATCTTGGCACCTATGAGTTATTGACAACTCGAACATATTGGTAATTGGTTAAATAAAAAGAGGACATGTTTAACAATGAAAAGCTCAATAAATTATATTAATAAAGACATTCCAAAAAAGTATCATACAACAAACAAGAGAAAAGTTGTAGTGGTGCTTGTTTTGGATTTTTTTGTAGATTGATAAATCACAAACACCCAACATGAATATAGTTTGAACATTTTCGACTGAAGGGACATTTCCTTTTCATTTCATGTCATACTGCAAAATAAAATTGACATGAGTGAAGTATGCCAACTATGTTCTCGAGTGTAGCTTTTCTGAAGTGGCTGAGGTAGCGTTGTGTTGTATACAAATTGCTCACATTCTTGACAATGTGCATTAAAGTATGTAGAATCTGACATTTTGAACAAGGTTACTTTCTTAAACACAAGCTGAATAAGAAATGGCGGGCAATGGCACTGGCACCCAGATCAGTTAAAAAAGGTGAATGACACATGTATGCTTAATTACTCAACACATCTGCTGTAATAAGTGTGTTTTAGTTTTCTCCCTGAGAGAGGTTTTTTGTAGCCTTCCATGTCTGCTTTCTGCACCAGCCAGCCCTTTAACTCTCACCCCATTGTCTCAAGAGTGATTTATCAGCACATAATGCTTCTGTTTCACACAAGCTCTCTTTGAAGCTCCTTCAAATGCTATTCTAAATCTTTAATCAAAAACCAACCAGCAAAAAAAAAGAATAGAGGAAAAAGGACCGGTGAAGTGAAGCTAATTCTTTGTGGCTTATCTTTAATCTTAAAGGTCATGAATGAACTGAGGACCCTGAGCAACAAGAATAAGAAATTCTCCTGACGTTGACACTCACATAAAGAGACATGACAGCATAGAGGGAGGGAAACAGGGGCTGAGCCTAAGCCACAGCTCTCTCCCTGCTCTGCCATTGTGAAGAAGTGGAGATGCTGTGAGGAGCTTATACAGTGTGAGCCGTGCTGAGAGAAGGATGCAAAATCCAAAACGACAAACAGGGCTTTCTGACCCCTAACGTAAAGTGAGCTTCTTCAGCCATTATCTGTCTCACTTCATCACAGGCATCAGCTTATGATCCTATGCTCCTCACTATCCCGTGAGAATTTATTCAAATGCTAATTTTCTTGGCAGCGTAGCAGCAGAAAGAAAAAACTCCGGTGTTGTAACTGGATCAGCCAATATCTGAAGTGGAGGGCCAAGCGTCTGCCCCAGCTTTAAGAGCTGGTGGCTCCTTGAGGTAAAGCAACACTAACTGTGCACATAGGGGCCTAATATTACTCAGAGCTTATTCAAATGTATGCCTGTTTTATGCAAATAAGATGCAGCAACAGAAAAACAGAGATCTTGCCAGAGTCCAGGCAGAGTCCTTGGAACATTACCTTGAATTTGTGTTTGCATTCATTTGTATAATAGTAATGTAATAGTTTAATATTTGCAATGGAAAACAATGACTGTTCAGTTTGGTTTCAGCACATACCTCTACAAAATGACCAGAATTAAAAATAGTTAAAATTGTCTGTGTGAACATTATATTAAATATTAATTATTGTTCATGGCTGCATTTAATCATTATTTTCATATTTTTTATATTTGATTGTTTGAGTCCAAAGTAAAATGAAATCTTTTTTTTTGTCCGATAACCACCCTAAATCCCCAAAATATTGAATAGTGAATACTTGGAATTATTACCTGATAAAGCATGTAAAGTATTTGTATCACTATAATTATTTATTTATATCACTGTTGCTATTGTTGTTTATTGTGTTTTGTTATATATTTTATTTGTAATATTAATTGAAGGAGCCCTCACCTCTAAGGCCATACAAACAAAATCTAAACCAAAATATGCACCTTCTTCTGTATACATTTTTTTTTAACTTAGAATAAACTAAATAAATCACATAGGATGATATTGCCTTTATTTAACAGGACATTTTCATATAATCATGAGTATGGGTTTTGATAAACATATCCAGGAGACATTTGTAAAATACACACGTACAACTTAGATAAGTGATAGTCTCGCTGCTGTCCATTTGACGTGACTCATTTCAACAAGAGCCTGGCCAGTGATCTATTTTTGGCCCTGTTCAAAATTGAAAAATGCAGATGAGGCATCATTAAAGACTTGTCCGTGATGGAATTGTCTCTCGTGCCCAGCGTGCAATTCTCCCTCCATTTGTCCAATTTGGGTGGAAAAATGAGGCTCATGAACACATTACTGTTCTCTTGTGAAGCACATTGTTTGGGTCTCCAAAGTGAGATCACAGTTTAAATCATATCCATGCCAATTACAGTCGTTGTCATGTATCACACAAGCAGCATCTGTGCCCACTGTAATTTTAACTATGGAGACTTTAACAAGAAAAGCCCAGCAAAAGGTCCCAGACAGGATTTAAATCCAAGTACATGGCCACTGTGTTGGGCAACTGATCTGCCAATAAAGTGATGTATCCAGCTGTGTTTCTGATCTTTGGACTTTGTTCCCAACCCTGCCAAGGGCTATGTTTATGCAGGTAGTTAACATTCAACATTAATTATGCACATGTATTATTTTGAAAATCCTTTGAAAAGTTTGTCATCATCAAATTAGATTTGTCTTAAAGTTGGTTTGAAGCTTTTAACATGGAAGCAATGTGTTTTATAATCCTACATTTTAAATCTCCTTTTTACCTAGATTTTCCAAAATGGATTTGATATGTCTGTTGGAAAAAATTGCATTCAAACCATATGACAAAAAGTGTAGATTCATGAATAAATATGATTCTTTAATTACCAATTTCTAAAGTCCTTTGATTTGTAAAAAACACCTAAGCCAGTTCTAACAATTAGGTTATTTGGAATAATTATATATAGTTGCTAACCCCTAACCTGCAATACAATGTTTTTATTTAGTCCATTTAAAGCTGCAGTTGAGAGTTTCAGCCGATTCCAACGGCTGTTTTCCCAACGCTCTACTTGCTGTAGCTCCTCCCTCCGAACGACAGCTATGCGCGTTCATGTTGCTCCTAATCTGGTGCTTCATAATTTTTTGTCAAAAATGGTTCAAAGCGCCCGACGCACATACGCAGCTAGTGTCCCCCCCCCCCCCCCCCCCCCCCCGATATATTTATTTCCCTAATCAACCATGCCTGCGATCAGACCCGACCCAACAGCGAACATGTCCGCACAAAAATAACAACAACACGGCCAACAATTGTGCCAAAAGACAAATTAACAGCAACTGAACGGAACAAATAGCCTTAAAACAGCATTGCAGATTCACACAAACAGCAAGGGAGCACCATACCAAACACATTTACAGCAGCATTGTGTGCACGGCAGTACAAAATAAAGGCAAGTAGCCTACATTACCCTACCTGGCTGTGACGGGACCGTGGCTGGCGTAGATAAACACCGGTGCTTCGCTGTACTTTTCGTGAAAGTTCCCCGGACTTAGCCATTATGTTTCGGTTCATTATATGGAGGTGGTGGCTGCACACAACCGGGTGAGTTAACTAATGCTATCCGACCGGTGCTAACTTGGTTTATCGGCTAAAGCACAGCCGCACATATTCACTGAATTAACCAGGAAGCCCATTCTCCTGGCTCACTTTACACACGTCTACTAACCCCGAGTGGCTTCATACAGCAACAGCCGCCCGCAAATACATTTCCTCCTCGGTGTTTCTCAGCCTCTGTGTACACACTGTCCTCCCACCGTGTTAGTTGTTGGTATCCGGGGAATGGTAAATTGAGGGTTCGTTGCATAGTATAGTATAGATAGTTTGTTGGTGAAGACATTACTATTCGCTGTCCGCCGTGTAGGGCCAAACAGTAGTGTCAGACTGCTATGTGAACGCTCACGCAACTGACGCATCAACGTCGTTGCCAAGTGAACGGACAGTCCCACAGCCAATAAGAACAGAGAATCTGAGCCTCACTCTGATTGGTCAAAATTAACATGAGCGGTGGCAATTTTTGGGAGCAGCACACAGAGGCAGGGGGGAGCAAAGTGATGAAAATATATTTTCAGACCACTTCACCTACATATAGCTGAATGACAGTTTTGCCAAATATTACAGTGAAAAAATTATCAACTCTAACTTTAACCCATTGATGACGGCTGCTGCGCGATGCCACATTGGCTCTCCTGCCTGATGCTGCGTCGCGCAGCATTATTACTTTATCTAATTGTCATGGCATTCCCAGCATAGAATGCACTGTCATTGGTTCAAATACACATGAGGTGGGTTTTGTTGATTTTTTTAAGACCACGTGACCACCCAAAAGTTGTGTGGTTTGCCGCAAATCATGTCAATCAAAAAAAATAAAAATAAAAAAATAAAACAAAATAATAAAAAAAATACGCCAGCTATGTCGGCGACAGAACAGTTAGTGGCGTTTGGTGCGCAGAATCAAGGTCTACTATAGACTACTGACGAAAATCACACAACACATTGCATCTATTTATTAACAATATTTAATAATTTTCTAATTCATCTAATTTTGACGATTTTTTTAAATATTTGTTGGTTTGTAAGCGCTAAGGGAGCATGTTTAAATGAAACCTGTGAACCTTAACTTTTAAATGTATTTTATTTCATGTTTCTATGTGCTACACAGGCTTAGATATTAAGGTTTTGGTAGACTTGACAATTCGTACTATTTTTTCAGAAAACCCTCAGGCATTAAGGACATGCATCCTAGATTGCCATAGTCATCAATGGGTTAAGTTGGTAGAGCAAAAACCTCTTAGAGGGGTATTATTCTGTTATAATCAGCAGTAGAATGGATTTGAAGTGTTTTGGACATCTGGTAAAAGTCTATTTTACTCTTTTAGCTTTATTTTTTATCTCTACTGACTCCTGTGGGAAGTATTCCAATATTTGACTCTTCAGTGCACCACTACATTCACCAGCTGGACTATAACTGTGTATGTCTGTCGTTTGATACTAAGCAGGTAGTGTACTGTTTTCAGACAGACTGTTTTTAGAGCTTTTTTGCTGAAGACAGCTGCCATGTGCACCTAAAAATGACACTGTAACAGCGGTGAGAGTGAACCAAAACAGGCATAGATATGTGACCGACAGCTCAACAAAGTGCTTAAACTCACTGCAAAGCTATGTCAGATGTAGGCGATAATTCGATGCAAGACAATCAAAATCAACCTTGTTTACATAATAATTTGTCATATTACCTTAAAAAGGTAAACTATCACTAGGAAATATTTTATTTATGAATGGGGCAACATTTTGTCTGTATGCCATCCACACTGCAGTCAATGCAATTTAAACATCAATGCTATTCCTCTGATTGACAGTTGGAAGAGGAAAGGCAGGAAAGACAGACAACAACTGACAGCTGGTGAAAATGTGTGTAGGGGCCATGTTTCCAACAATGCTTTTAACTTTGTTTTTTTTGTTTGTGTTTTAAATATAATATATAATACTACAGCTAAGACTTCCATGGTTTATCGAAGTAAGATTCTGAAAGCAGTAAGTTAGCTGGGAAGTAGCTGTCAGGAAAGGAGTATTTAAACACCTCAAGTAATACAATGTGTGGATTTATACCATTAAATCTTATCCAGCAAATATGTGTGACCATAATCTTTCCATTTAAAAATGAGTATGTATAAGCCGGTTTCATGCCTAGTTTAAGACAGCAGACATATATATATACACACTCAACAAAAATATAAACGCAACACTTTTGTTTTTGCTCCCATTTTTCATGAGATGGACTTAAAGATCTAAAATTCATTCCAGATACACAATTGTACCATTTCTCTCAAACATTGTTCACAAATCTGTCTAAATGTGTGATAGTGACCACTTCTGCTTTGCTGAGATAATCCATCCCACCTCACAGGTGTGCCACATCAAGATGCTGATCCAGTGTTTCCCCCAGCGCTTTATAGTTAAGGCGGCCGCCTTAGCAAAACCAGCCCCCCGCCTTGACTACTGACCGACCAAAAAAAAAAAAAAATTAAATCTTTATTTTTTTTATTTTTAGTGCTGCACAATTAATGTACTAGCAAGCGCGATGTGTGATTTTTCATGGTCAGAAATGCGCGAAAGGCCGTGATTTGCGGTAAATAAATGTGCACATATATATGTCTCCAAGCGTTTCTCTCTGCTCAGACTATCAGCTGCTCTGTGTCGGGGGCTCTGCGCGCGCGACCGTCCCGCGCTGCGCGCGACTACGGCATGTACGCGGGAAACGAGCAGCAGCAAACCGACATTTAACCTGTGGCGATAATAAACGCAGTGCGGTTCTATGGGGATATTTAGCTGAACAGAAAGAAGTGCTCTGCAAAGCTAGACTAGTTTAAGACTCCACATCACCGTGGCAACACAACTTATCGGCTCATACAGCGCAGAGAAAAGTCTGATACATGCATGAGAGTGATGGCACCTTTCAGTAAGTTTACAGAAGTGCACACTGTAACTGTCTTTGAAATGCATTTAGTAATTTTAAGGGGAAAACACATTGTATTATTTCAATTATTGAATTATTTTTAGAACAGCATGCTAGTGTAGCCATACAAGATTTATTTTTCTGAATTTTAAATGCTGCTTTATTTTTATGTTTTAAATTTGGAAATACATGTTCCAAAACAACCAATAACCTCTGTATTTAAAAAGAAATCAAGCAAGTAGGCTAATAATAACCATATATGAATTAATCGCATCACAGTATGCCTATTGTCCACAATAATCTCACAACAGCCCCCCATCCAAAAAGGAACTTTAAAAAGCACTTTGATACACATGTTAAGTGTATGGTCCATTATTTTTATTTAGTGTGTCTGCATGGTATTGCACCAAAACAGTAGAACTTTTCTTTAATTGTATTTTGTACCATCTGCATGTTTGCACAAAATGTGCACATAGCAAACAAAATTGCACAACTGTAAGGTCAGTGTCATTCAAATAAACAGAACTATTTCTTTAGTGCGCATTGGCATCTTTGAGCAAAATACCCCCAAAATTTTCGCCGCGGCGCTTTGCGCCGCGCCTCCTGTACGGCTAGACAGTGACCACCCTGACTAAGACATTTCCTGGGGGAAACACTGCTGATCTGACATCATGATTAGTGCACAGGTGTGCCTTAGACTGTCCACAATAAAAGGCCACCCTGAAATGTGCAGTTTTGTCTCACAGCAAAATGCCACAGATGCCACAAGCATTGAGGGAGCGTGCAATTGGCATGCTGACAGCAGGAATGTCAACCAGATCTGTTGCTCGTGCATTGAATGTTCATTTCTCCACCATAAGCCGTCTCCAGCAACTTCGCACAGCCATTGAAGAGGAGTGGACCAACATTCCACAGGCCACAATTGACAATCTGATAAACTCTATGCGAAGAAGATGTGTTGCACTGCATGAGGCAAATGGTGGTCACACCAGACTGGTTCTGAGTCCCCAGACCCCCAATAAAGCAAAAAAAATGCACATTTCAGAGTGGCCTTTTATTGTGGACAGTCTAAGGCACACCTGTGCACTAATCATGATGTCAGATCAGCATCTTGATGTGGCACACCTGTGAGGTGGGATGGATTATCTCAGCAAAGCAGAAGTGCTCACTAGCACACATTTAGACAGATTTGTGAACAATGTTTGAGAGAAATGGTACAATTGTGTATCTGGAATTAATTTTAGATCTTTAAGTCCATCTCATGAAAAATGGGAGCAAAAACAAAAGTGTTGTGTTTATATTTGTGTTGAGTGTATATATATATATATATATATATATGCACCTTACTGTTATGCAAATTGACATCAAAATGTCATTCCATTAGCGTTTAGCTGCAAGATATTACTATTTTTATGATTTAAATATTCATGGCCTAGTCTGGCTATTGCAAGAGATTTAAAAAGTGAGTGATGAGCCCATTTCAAACTGCCCCCTGCCTAAGGGTAAAGTGGCTTTCCACAACAAAAATAATCAAGTGGTAGTTTATTCTTCAGAAAACCCAATATACAGTATATATATATATAAAATAAATTAAATTGCAGCTTTACTCAAGTGAAAAAGATACTGAAACAGCGGAATACAACACAAAGTGATGAATGCTTTTTAAATGAAGAAAAGGGTTTCGAGACAGGGTCAAGCTGAAAGAGAATTCAGCACACTAAGCATGTAAACAGATGGCAAATCTTGAGAGGCCAGGTACCAGCGAGCACCGCTACAATTTGATCGACGGTTTCACTGAAATGGTACAATAAATATAGGAGCTGAGTTATGCCAATACATAGGCCGGAAATAAATGTGCCTTGAGCTGAAGAAACAACCTGCAAATGTCTGCCTGAAAGCAACTATTGAATTTGTATTTCAAAGAATACATCATTACTGTTTCTGACTGAAAAAAGGGGCTCCACACACACAGGTGTCTCTCAGTGCTCTTTCATGTGTTCATATGTTTGGAAGTCTGCTCGAGAAAGACACAAGAAATTCAAAGGCTAGAGAATGAAGGGGAGAACATCAAAATTCACAAAACCTTGATACTGGATTTTTTTATTTACTTTCTGAAAAAATTGTATACGACTCAAATAAGCTGTTTAGTGAGAATAATCTGAATGTCATATAAAAATGAATAACAAGTAGCTCAATGATTTGAAGCTTGTCCTCAAATGATTTTATTCTGAACCAGACTGTTGAAGGATGATCAGCCATGTGGTGGTGTGTTCTTTGAATTCCTGCTCCATCTGCTCATAGAATAATGGATTTTAAAAAGCTTAATATTCTCATGTGCTCATGCTTTTGTAAATAGCCTTTTCCAGTATTCAGCAATACGTTTCCAGCTCTCCCTACTAGTGGCTATTAAACAAAACAATGACTGCACTGTCTTATGAAGAGGCCTATTAAGTATTGTAACAGGAGAACTATCTAAATAGGGCTTGAATGAAATCATATTTTAAATGGTTTTCCTGTTGCTCTTGAGCAAGGCCACATATGCCCACGTTCTTTTCTTATCAGCTGAGGATGAAGACCTCTATTAACCTTCAGCCTTTCTTGAGATCGGTGGTATTTTTAGGCATGATAGATAATTTCGGTTTCAATTCAGTTTAATGTGACACAGTTCATGAAAAGCACAGTAAACGACCTGCAGATTAAAGGTGAATTTTGTACTCAATATGCTAATAAGTGTAATTATAAATGTAATATGAAATCCATGCAGCTTAAGTGAAGAACGGTTGCCTTTGACATGTAACATATCAACAGAATTAATGTGTCATTCTGGTGGCAGTTTGTCACTTTTTATGGAATTTTGCGAATGTGGCTTTGATTAGAAGAAGGATTTGGTCATCTATGTATTTTACTATTACAATATCCAGTTTTTCACCATTATGACTGATGGGTATGTTCCCTATAACATTGCTTTGTTCAAGGTGTAAATGATCTGTGGCGGTTTTTTACATGCTCAAATCAAGGTCGTCCCTCTGTGATTTAACTCATCAGACAAAACTCGACCCGGTCAGCACTTTAATAAGACTCTTTGCACCTTGCATCCACAGATTGTGTTCCTTCAGTACAAAATAGATTATGAAGGTCACACAAATAGGACAAACTTCTATTTTTAAATTAACATGATTTGTAATAGTGAACAATAAATATATTAGTTTACAACCTGGTCTGTATTGTTTTATTATTGCCCATCAAGTCAGAATTACACTGAACTCCCATCACCATTGGGATTGAATACATGAGTGCCCTGCTGGTTAAGCTTGTCTGAGTAATGAAACAACATTTTCTTTATGAATATATGATGATTTGACAATAATATGCAACTCTTTGGTGGTATCAGCTGGCATCATAGTAAATCCTCCATGTGAGTCCCTGTAAAGGCACAAGCACACAGCTGTGCATTTTAGACATGCTTCAAATATTTAGAAACCCTGTCACCCCCTGTGCCATCTCCTAAAATGTGCTTCATCCTGTGATATGGTTTATAGCTTCATAAGTATATATGCCAGAGATGGTTGAGGCTAGTGATATATTACATAAACTAAGACGTGACTTTCTTGGGCGGAAAAAAATAAACTTGTTAGATTAGGTTCCTGTATCTCAGTATTGTAACTCTGATCAATAGGAAAACACTATTTTGCGTTGACTTGTGGTCCCATTGAGAAATGTATTATTTCCAGCTCGCAAATATCTGATTAATCCAATCTATGTTACCTATTTGTACCATGTTTAATGCCATGATTCTACGACAGTTGTCCTGGCTTGATTGCTTTCCTTTCACTTCGCTCACATTCATTCACTATACTGAATATTGAAGCTTTGGTAACACAATGGTCATATTAGAATACAAGTTGTATCTGTGAAAACCCGAATCTAGCATAATCTATTTTAATGCCATATACTGCTTATTTGGGTTGTATGTATACATTACCTGTACACTGCCAGTATTTCACTTGCTGTTTATATGTGCCAGACTGACTAAAGTAGTGTAATGTGATACTTCTTTAATGAGTATCTCAAACATACATTTCAATGGTAATATATTTTGAATAAATCCTTAAATGAGATGAATTATAAAACATCAATTAGTGTCCTTTGTGAAATGCCCTTTAAACTCAATTATCAACACTTAGTTACCAATTGAAGCAATGTAAAATCTGATTTTGAGGTGAGAAAAAAAGCTGCTTGCAGCTTGTAAGTCTCTAGAAAATCCAATTCCTTCAACCGGCGTCTAGGTTGGTTCTTTTGCCTGAGGATGATTTGTGGAAAACTAACAGTAACATCAGAGACAATATACCCAAGCAAATATGCACCAGAGACACAGTTGCTTCCCTGAGCTTAAAACCCCTCACATTTAATAAGATTTGTAGGAGTGGAGGACTGGAAATACACATATTGCGATTATACTGTAGGTATGCTTTTGGGAAAGACATTAGGTTATAACATCTTATTCCTACATAAGTGTTTTTCAGTAAGCACAAAACCCATCAATGTGGTAATGCATGTGGGTGTTTAAGACCATGGCTCATTCCCAGCTAAATAAAACAAAAGGTTGGTCCAACTGGAAGGGAAAGATCTGTCTAAAAAAATAACATCTCAGTAATATAGAACCAGTTATTTTCTCTAATAGTTAGCTGGAGATACACATTAATACACTTTCCATGAAATATCTCTACAAAGTCAATCATTGAGAGACACATGAGACATATTTACAAACAGTATGGTCAATATTGAGGTAACAGAGGCTGAGATACCATGATTTTTTCATCCACATTATGGGTTAATCTTCCAAAAATCCAGACCCTTCACCTCACTTAATACATTTTGAAAGAATATGAAAAAAATATGTTTCAATTGCAGGTAGGCTACTTTTTGCTAACAATCCCAAAAAAAAAACAATGTATAGTTTTTGTGTGTACGGAAATTAGTCATCCAGCATCATGCTTGTGGGTGATGATCAGAATCATGATATTCTCTCATTGAACATTTGTTTTAAATAATCAACAACATGAAACTGTCTGGCTAATTCACATTCAGTGAAACTTTTTGTTTAAATGGTTGATGTCCTGATTGTACCAAACCATGTTTTGAGAACCCCTTTCAAAAAAAGAGGCTGCGTCCCAAGGGGTTTATCCTCTGATACAATTTTGAATTAAATTAAAAATATTTTGTTTGAAATGTATTCTCTCTAACATGACGTTTTGACTATCTTGCATAACTTTCTATGACCTTTCTTTGCGTTTAACATGACATATTCAGTCTGGGTCCAGAGAATATACCAAAGCCAATATGCACACCTCTCTGAATTTGTGAATTTAAGTTGATCAAAATATCCTCTTCTCAGTCATCTGATTCTTTTCAAATATCCTCTTCAGTTAGGTGTGGTAAGAGCGGATTTACTTCTCTCTGCATGGTTGACTGTACTTTGCATTGCATCATGTCAGTCTTGAGCGTGACCACTGGGTTCATGTGAGAACTTTAATATTGCGAAAGGAGCAGGTGTTTTAATACAAATAGAAAACTAATGCATTTGATATAAGGCTTGATAGGATATTATATTAAAGGGCTGGCGTGGTAGCAAATCACTGGGGCAAGTAAGCGCCCGAAAGCCAAATGCTGAGCTCAGTCAAACACAGGGTCCCTGTAACTGTGGGTCTGCCTGGAATGAAACAATAGATTCAAATAGAGTCTTGCCAACTCCAAATTGATAATCCAGCCGCCAGTGGCTTTCTCATCCAAATCGGAGTGGTGCACCAGCAGGGTAGTTAACCAGTAATCAAGTCACATCCCTCATCCAATTCCAAATTCTCCACCTCACACTTCCCCCTCCTCCCTCCACCTCTGCCTGGCTTAGCTTGTCCTCTTGTGTTTTCCCTGAGTGACAATTGGAAGTTCGGGTGATGCTTCACTGATTGCCCCTGATGTGAATCTGCCTTCTTGTTGCCAGTTCCCAACTTCTGAGGCATTTGGTCAGATAAGGGGAACCGAGACACAAGGCCACCAGCTCCTCGGTAGATGAATGCTTTTTTTCAGGATTTTGAAATTGTTGTATTCCTTTCTCCTTTTATAAATGTACACTTTCGTCATAAGGAATACAACCAAAAAGCCACCCAATTGTATGTGCTACAACACAAGGTTCCTCATGTACTGCTTCCAATATAAGCCTCCACATCTTTATCAATGTTAAAATCATACCTAACCTCACACTCTTCATGATTGAGTGACTGCACAAATAACAAGTAAATGTTACTTTTGAGGAGTTAAACATAGCATCATGTTTACAGTTTACATACAATAAGACTTTTGTCAGTGCATTGCTGCTCCAACAAATAAGGAATGAAAACATTTAGTATTGAAGTTGTTGTGTTAATGTCCTGAAGACATTGCCTCTGGTGTGAAACAACTTACTTATTGTAGCATTCTCTCTGACATTTGTGGAGTCAAAGCTGGTGTAGATGTTGTCATAAAATGTTTTCAAGGGAAAAGGTGAGGCTCCCCAAAACAAAAAGGATCACATTAAAGTTCTAAGAGCACTAAGCATTGATGTCTGGCAGAGTGTGCCTTTCAGAGGAAACAAAAAAGTACAAGCTCAATCCAGCTTCACTGTGGCACAACAAATACGGAAGCTGGTGTACACAGTGTAATACAGCTTTGAAAGCAAGGATTGGCAGTATAGCATTGTACAGACTTAAATCCTAGATTTAATTGAAGCTGGCAACCATGTACATGTCCTGGGATGCTTTAAAATACGTACTTTGTGTGATACAGGTTTATAGATAGGAGATTCTGCAATAGGAAGAAATAATGAATTACATTATCATCATGCATTAAGCTGAAGAACGATGTAGAAAATAAACATCAGCATCTCTGTGATGCCAAAAGAATGTATCATGGAAAATACAGGAGGAATCTATAGAAAACAAGCACAGTGTGAACATATAATTAGCCAGAAAGAGAAGGGTTTGGCTTTGACCTGGTTTACTTCAAATGAAATACAGCTTTTCCAGGCATGTTAGTAGTTTGATTGCGATGCTTTCATGTCACTGTGAAAATTATTTTGATTGTACATGACAATGGAGGGAGCAAGTGTAATTGTCTGATGAGCAGAACATGTTGAAATACTCTGCAAGATTTACTTTTTGTTTTACATACGGCTGAAGGTAAAACTGGGCAAGAGATTTCATTTTCAATCTGAAATTATATGCTTTGTCAATTAAGGAAAGGCATCATGCAAGCATTATACCCTATATTTTACAGGATGGAATTATTTTTCCATTTTCCAATCTGCAGAGAAACAGTATTGTTTCCATGAATGTATGGAGAATGACAGTGTTAAACGTTGAGGGAAAGCAATTGGCATTTACTTATGCATGAAAATGCCTGCAAGTGATCATTGAATTATTCATCTATTATGTTAAGTATTTCTATTTCAATGCCATAAACCTCACTTGGTGGAAAATTACATAATTTAAGAGATGAACAAATTTGAACCACTCATTTTCGGGAATGTTAAAATGGAGGGATCTTGTAAAATTTGCATACCACAATTTACTGCCAGTATAATATCGTCTCAAACCCATATACAAAAATAATTCACCTGGACAGTTCCTGTGATGAACGTAATGTCAAATTATCTCTTGTGATCTTAACGTAGACAAAAAAAAATTCTATACCAATTCCAATCCCATTATTCAAAAAATAGTGAGAGATGCAAACTATATGCAATTGTCACTCATGTGTAAAATTAATTTACACTACTTTAACTTAATCTATATAAATAGCGAAGTACTTAAATGCAAATCAGTTTTCACATAATTATTGTATCCAGGCTCTCTATTGTTTGATGGTACTTATTTTCCAATCAATATTTTGAGCTATACGATCAGACTGACATTTGAATTGAATTAAGTCAGAATATTTAATTTCTCTGCTACTATTATTTATCCTATTAACTATCTATTCACTTTACACTTCATAGAATAATTCAATTAACTAAAATGTTAAAATGTTAGTCATAGCTACTTTCATAAATAGGGATGATAAGAGAATATAATCTTTAACAATTGCATTGACATGAAAACACAGTCAGCTACTACAGCAGTGCAATATTACCCATAAGAGGGAATATCCCATTGTGTGATAATGCTTGTCAATCACTCAAACTCATGGCAAAGAACACTGGCAGTAACACATGGAAATAAAATTAATACCTTTCCTTACAAGTACACAGCCTTGTTGTAGTGCCCAACAAAAACTGTCAGCAAGCAGAGAGATTTTAGTAGTGGAGCTTTGGGTGCTACAAGAAAATACATTTCATTGTTGATGTAGTCTACACTACAGCACTATAAATAACAAGATAAAAGAGTTAGTCATTGAATATTTGACGACAACATTGGAATCACAACTGAGACAAAAAGGCATTAGTTGAACTAAACACAAAGACAGTCTGAGATATTTTACCTACAGTACAAGATAATACAAAAACGTGACATCTAATTAACCAAGAAACATAATTAATATAAAATTGTACTGTTTGCATTACTTTGACCTTTTCTTGGCAAAGCGAAATTGTCTTCCTAACCCTCAATTGTTTCATCACATCGTCCCACTAAACAATTAAAGAAGATTTAATGCCAGACGTCCCCTGACATCCACCCAATTAATATTCCCTGCTGTCTCCGATGTGTATACAACAATTGGTAAACATGAATGACTTTTGTTGCAGATGTTGGATGGTGGTCATGCTCTGCTAGAGGAACATATTAATTCGCTGACAGGCCTAAGGCAGTCCCCCTTACTAAAACTATTTATTTGCCCCCTCCTTATGGCATAATTAATCCAGCCTGAAATTGGAAGTACCAAATAAACCGCTGTCTGTTTATAATCTGTATGACGGCAAATACGTAAATGCCCTTTTATGCTCAGTAGCTGTTGGTTTCTGTGGCTGTTGCTTTGTAAAATATTGAATATTTAACTTTGATCCTACAATCAGGGACACAGTGTATCAGCATTCATAGCATTGGCACTACACTCACTGTTTGGAATGTGATTTAATGTTCATGTCCAAGACTTGAAAGCAATGGCCACTGGATCCTCTTATGAATACCAACACAATCCTCACATGGACTTTCATCATATGTTTATTTTGTGCATATGTTCATTGTATGTGAATTTTGTTTCTGTGATTATATGTTATAGTTGAAATTGAACCCCTTAACCTCCATTTGGAGAACTTTCTGGTTCAGCTTAATATCGAATACGAATGAACAGAAGGATGGGACTACAAGTTGCTGTCACCTACAAATGTTCCTATATGCAGTTTTGTGTTCCCCGACTTTGAAACCGATTCTCAATTCATCCACAAACAAATTACAGCAAATATTGCACAGTTTGTTTTTCAGATTGGTTTAGTTACTGATGTGTGATAATGTTGTCTGTGCCTGTATGCTGTGTTTGGCTACTGTGATGCATAAATGGACAAACCAGTATGGAGGGGGAGGGGGGGGGGGGGGGGTAAAACCAGGGATGGAAACAGGCCACAAGGCATCCCAGCGGAACTTTAGAAGTAAACTTCAAGGAGATATATTATAGTTTGCTTAAGATGCCCACTTGCCCTGAATTGACCCTGGCAAGAAGTGCATATTTATTACATGATACGTTATTTAATGGGTTTCCACATGTGTGTAAAGTCAGGGTGCCATAAGGTTGTTGTTTCAAAAAGAGGAACATTTAATGCAAACAGGAATTGGTTCATACAAGTACTATATTGCTAGATGGCCAATTACATTTTTCTTTCATGGCTGATTAATGTTTCAGTAATATACTGTATCTTGAAATCACATGGCAAAATAAGACATAGAAGCAAGAGAGGCAGCATCCGGTTGGAAAGTAACTCTTGTTTCCGAGACGATACACAGTCAGACGACAGAAACTTGGCAGGGCGTTTATTATGGTTATCGGATTATACAGTATTGTATTGTTGACAAGTGAAATTAATGATTGATAGCTCCCTGATGTCAGCTCTGGGCAGGTATTGCAATGTCTGGTCTGCTAGTGGAAGGGCCTCCAAAGACACTGAGCCCAGAGGAATCCTTTACTTTGTACTTGTGTGAACCAATGACTGTGTCCTAAAAATAGCAATGAGAGTTAATGCTGGGGAGGGGGAACAATCAGATAACTCGCTCACTGAGCTCCTCTTATTATTTTACTGCAGCTAATTGCTAAGGAGAAGATGGTGGAGGATATCCTAAATGTCCTTGTAATAAACTGTAATGGGTGTTACACATTTGGAGGCATCTTTTTGTTATTGCTATAAACTCACCTTTTTAATGTTTCTACTTTTTAGTATCAACAGCACAAACAACACAAGCAAAGGAATTGTATCCCGATCCATAAGCTTCCGAAAACGGCAATTAAAGTATAACAAATCTCAAAAGTGATTGAATAATGCATAATAAATTAAGATGAGAATAGAAAGTAGGTAGCAACACAGCCACTGTACAATACGACAATCAGTCTTTGAGTGGTGAGATAGATGTATGCAGAGAGATATTACAATTGTGCATAAGTGAATTGGAATTTGAATCAGAAGAAAATCTAGTGGATACTGGGGTAAGCCTAACAAATAACCATAGGCCTACCCCTTTTCAAATTTTCATAAACATTTTATAATGGTTTGCTCTGTGCTCTTTAAACCACTAATGTGAGCTCCCGGGTGGTTAATTTGAAATATTTTGCCTTATTAAATATTATTTGTTGTGTTTTTTATAAATATATTGTGTTTTTTGTCTGCTATAGAAATATGTGGGCACACAGATAAACTATATCACATTGGATTAGGATAGGAACTGAAAAGATTTTAGTAATGTATCCCTGTAAAACTATATTGTCGTGGTCTAACCTAGATTATGTTATGGGTTATGTCATAAAACTCAATCTTACGATTTTAGATTGCTACCCTATCAAAGACCCCATCTGAGGCTCCAAAGACTTGCAAATCAAATGACCAGTGATATGACATATGCCTCAGTAGAAAGTATACAAGAAACATTATTTGTAGCTGTTAACGTCTCTGGAGGCTGCCCAGAACACGCTCCACTTGTGTCTTACTATATGTATGCTATAACAGTATTTACAGGCTAACCCCTCGTAAACACTGGACCATGAGCTCCGGCAGCTCTCTCTGTGAGGCCCGGTGCAACAGCCTTGGCTACCTTTATTAAGCCATAGCTTGGATGTTGACTGTTGTGCTTCTGGTGTTTCCTTTAGCCTCAGCAGTTCTATTGCCAACTCCTGGGTCAGCCTCATATAACTCCGAGGCCTGCTGTGACTTCCAAGGGTAAAGAAATATTTGTCTTCAGTAATCGGGTCCAATAAAGGATGCCTCCCTCTCAGTCTCTGGAGTTTGACGAGTTTTGCCAAGACAGCCAGGGACTGACCTCAAACTGCAGATGTCTGAAATGAAAGATTTCATTATCCCATCACCACTGCTTTATGGCCATGTGCCTGGTGGTGCCATTTCAAGCATTCTGGTCGTCATTATCTCACTTCTCTGCTTTGAGAAAGGGCGGTCTTTGTTTGGGACGAGGCTTGCTAGAACACCGGATTCTTAGGGGGTCATGGTGCAATCATGCAGCTGATACCATTTGTTTGTCGTAACGAGCAATTTTATAGTGGGCTAGGGAGAAGAAAGTTGTGTCTTTATCCAAGAAGCGTATGATATACATGGTTTCTGTGTCAGAGGGCCTCTAATGGTTGGTCTTATTCATTTTTACAAATCCCCAAGTGCCTATTCCATGGGGTAATGAATAATATGGCAGGCATGGAGGAGTCAATCACCCCATCTTCCCCCGTTGCATGAACCTGCAATAAATTTTCCGCCAATGCCATATGGTGGCAAGCCATGTGTGGGATGCGGTATGCCATGTTATTTATTTATTTCCCAGGTGTTGCTTTTTCTATCCATGATTTATGTGTTATTGTGGATGATCTGTTGCTGGGATCTATGGCATGGGGTGTGCAGGGTTCTTGGAAGACGGCCCGGTTTGAAACGAAGCCATGGATTCAGAAATATGCGGCAGCACTCGGCTCCATTAGCATTTCAGTTGTCAATGTTTTCAGGGACCTACAGTTGCAAGTGAGGAATGGTCAGAGCAATCTCCTTTAAATATCAATCATGTAAAGGAGACACAAGTGAGAGCAAGCGAGACATTATTCCAACATTGTAAATGCTCTCTGCTTGAAGCTTTTGCTGTCATTTGGATGGTCTGATTGCATAAGGAAGTCAGCAATGTATATGATTCTCTATACAAAAAATGGCTTAAAGTCAACATTGACTCGAAGCAAGCATGCATCTGTCTTACTGTACCTCCCTACTACTTAAGTTTTTTTTTACTTTAAATCTACAGCTTGTTAAAGTTTTACCCTGCTTCCTTTATGTATAGAGGATTAACCTCATTAAAACATTTGCATATTTCTGCTCATATAAAAAGTTGAATCTGATGCCTATTGAAGAGTTAAACCTGTTTTATTTGTGCAATTCTTTGGGTGTTTATTTTGTCAGTAAAATGGGTGGATCACAGTGAGGTAGTGCAATTTTACTCAATAATAGTCACAATTTCTTGACATAAAGAAGTTTGTTCTATTTTGGTTCTTTAGATTGTATGTGAAACATTTACAGGATCTCTTCTTTGTGACTACTCACTCCTTGGTATATGCTAAAGGGTGGATGAGGCATTGTGTGCTATTACAAACAATTATAATAAGAAGACTCAAGGTTGGGTCATCATCACTAATCAAATTCATGGGCTTTAAGGGAAATGTATTTGCAGGAAAACCACATTCAGACATACTTGATTATAAACACCTCCCAGAATAACTGTTTCTGTGCTACAATTATTTTATTCACAATAAAACATTTATACAGTGGTTTTAGCCAAACATACTGTGAAGTAATTTGCCTTTTTATAGCAAATGCCAAAAATGCCTCTGCAATGCATGGGAGTTCACTTCGGCAAAGAGAAAAACTGGATTTGACAAATGTGGCCTGTACAATTGTTCCCTTAATAATTGGACGGACTGCATGAATATTTAAATAGAGATGCAAGGGCATACCTCTGGTCAGAAGACATATCTCTGTAAAATGAGCCTTCACTTAATTGGATGACTGAAATGAATAGAAGTTTTTTTCTCTTTTTTATTCATCCAGGCCTGTGCTGAGTAGATATTAGTTTTCTACACTTAAGCTTTAACAGTGGTGCTTTTAATCCAGTTTTAAACACCCCTTTCTCCAAAGGCCGCCAATAAAGAGTGAATTCTCTCAGCCAGTGGTGGACATTTAATAGTAAAATCTCACTATCTCATTCTCTCAACAGACAAAGTTACGATGGGCTGGAACAGAAGCTAAAAGAAGTCTTCAGTGAACGAAGCAGCATCCTGCACCAGCTCTCCAAGACATCAAAGGAGCTGGACAGTATAAAAGGCAACCTTCAGGTGAGAAATGTTACTGTTACTTGGTGAAAGATACAGCAATGTTAGAAGGCTCAGTTGGCCTTGCGCTTTGGGTAGGACACAATTTACCAGCCTCTATTTCGAGCCATTTAATGACTGAGAAACCCATGACCCATGACAACCAATCTGCTGTATAACAACTCCCTGTTATTAAATATTAACGTCCAAATGTTTTTCAATAGGGCTAGCCCACCTTTCGTCATGTGTGTGGTATGTTACTCGGAATGCAACTGCTGAATAAGCAATTGAAACAAGCAAAATGATTAACAGGGATTTTAATCAGTACACATCAGATCACTTCAGAATGTTCACGTTTTCTTCCAATCCATTCTGTGTTGCTTTTTGGTATGTTTGTTTTGTAATACTGCTGGAAGACCCAATACCTGGGACTAAGACATGACTTTCTTTCAAACTGGGCTGTATGTGTCTCTCCAATATGTCTTGATAGTCTTCTGATTTTGATTCAAGGCACCCAGTGCCCGAGGCAGCAAAGCAACCCTAAGCATAACTCAGCCACCTCCTATGTTTTACAGTTGACATGGTATTCTATTATTTGAAGGCTTAATTTTTTCTTCCATAAGCATACCTTGGTGTGATTTACCAAAAAGATTTAATTTTGTTTAATCCGCCCTAAACACACTCTCCTAGAAGTAATGTGGTTTACCGACATTTGCATTGAGGAAAACTCCACTTTCCCTTTTTTTAATCTCCTTCTTAGGAGTGGAGTGTTCTTGGGTCTTCTACCATAGAAACCTTTTTCATTCAGCCAGTGAGGGATAATGCTATTGTACCTTGAACTTGAATTTGATGTAAGCTTTTCCTTCTCCTTGTCCTTTTTCAACCATTCAAACAATCCCTCTGTTCCATCTCTGGCCAATTTCCTCTTGCGACCATGTCAAGAGATAGCTACACTCCCATGGGCCTTAAGATTCTTAATTATATTGGCAGTAGTCACAGGAACATCAAACATCAACCTGTTTTTTCAATCTCTTCAGACCAGGCTCTACGTTTCCTTCTGTTTTTCATGTTCAATGTGACGCACAGAGCAGCACTTAACAGCAGAGTGAGTGTTGTTCTCGTTTTAAGCTGGCTGCATGAGTTATTAAAGATTGAAAAAACCATTGATACTAATTAGAACAGAATAGTCTGCTTAAAGTATCACTTCTACATGTAATCAGTTACAGGTATTTCTTACAACTTTTAAAGGGTACCAACAATAGTTATGTCGATGTTGTTGACAACTTTTCTTTTGTGCCAATGCCAACCAATTATACTCATCTATTGATAATACATGCATCAATCAACTATAAATATAATAAATATGATATATAATTTATTTTTCAACATTGTTAATTATTTTTACTCAAACATAGGTCTGAGGGTACCATTATTTCTGTCCTTGTCTTTTTTTTCAAGTAATATCTTTATTCTACTAGACGTTTTGTAATTCAGTGAGCATTTTACTTAACACAATTATCTCAGTACCAGATACTGCACATCACTTCCCACCAGTCACTTTAGGTCAACTTCATTACAGCCCTTTGGCAATGAAGAGAAATAAACAGAAATCCAATTACACATCAGATATTTGAATCATTTTGTATTTGTTGGTCACATTTGTGTGTGCATTGCAACAACAAATATTGCAAAGCTTGGACATTTAGATCTTCGGTGCTGGATGCCCTGCACTTTCCGAACAGTGCTCCAAAAGCAGCGGTCTGAGTTATTGCTTCCTATTTGCAGGGTGTTGATGTTTTAAGGCTTCAGGCAACTCTGTGGGTATACAGAAGTGCCAAAAAATGAATAATCAAACTATTGTTGAGCACATTTTACGGTGTTTTTGTCTGCGTGTTTGTGTTTGCGAGAGACATTCCATGTATCTGAAAAAGCTCAAGAAGTCTGGCTATCATCATCCCCTGGGCAGGCTTTGATGTCTATTCACTCCAGGCTAGCTAGGTTGGCATCTATTTTTGCCTTGGGCCCGGGTCCAGAGGTTGGGTTAGATTTAGAATGATGTGCTATGGAGGGAATGTATTATGCAGGGAAAACACATCATCTACATAAAAATAATCAATTCAGGTCAACAGAGAGAATCATTTGGTATTTTTGGAAATATTTAATGTTATAGTTTTAATGAGTTGCCCACAGGTGGAGGTCAGAACCCTTATAATAAGCTTTGTGTGATGGGGAATTTATTCTTGGCATTCGCTCTGGGTAAAGATGTTGTGAAGCGCGTTCAAAAATGAGAGTTCTTTTGACCTGCACAAAACTTTGTGCTTCCGCAACAATGTTGATAGTACGTTGAACTAAATGGCTACTTTTAATTCAATAGCAAATGATACATTAGGTTAATTTCCATTCTATATTTCAATGTCATGATTAAATAACCTGTGGGGATTTGTGCCTATAAATAATGATAATTGTAGAACCAAGGACTGTCACTTATGTGATCCAGAGTGACGATTTTGTTATAAACATATTCACTTTTATGCAAACCTCTGCACTGCATTTAACAATCTTTAACACTCAGCCAAGTTTGGGGTGAAATTAAATGGGTTGCTTTATAATACAAATAAATTGAGGTACAGTAGAGAATGAAGTTGGGCAAACATCTCTAGAATCTCAAATTACTCATAGTACATATCATTTTTAGATTCATGAATGCATTTTACATTTCTCTTTCATCTTATTGCCTGCACATCTTTACCTACCAATAAATATGGTTTGCTTTGAGAAATTAATGAATAATTGCTATCTTTACTTTGAACTAGAGCTGCATCCAAACTGCTAACTTTGTGGCAACAGTAAGCCTGTTTTCAGATGACAAAACAAGGCTTGTAAAAATGTGTGGCCTGAGATTGTATCATCCTTTTAGTGTAAAGTGATGCAGGGGGGAGTAAAAAAGTGGCCATTTGACTCATGGCTCTATGAAAATGATACAAATCAATAAATTGAAGACATTTTAACTTGAGAGAGTGCATGACCTGATTTTCAATGGTTCTAGGCTTGTATTTATTTGATTGTTTCAAATAAGCATTTGCGTATTTTGAACAGAATATACATTCCCTTTTGTCAAGAACTCTATTTGTTTCCTTTCACTATTCATGCTTTTTAACAAATATACATGGAGTGTATTAAGGATCTGGGTAAGAAAATAAACATATATTTGATGGGAGGAAACAGGGTTTGTGAAAATGTGGTGTTAATTAGCACAGATGTGACCTTTAAGCACAATTTAAAAGGGAAGCTATCTGTCCCTTTGAATCAACATTTTCTTTGACATATCTGCAAAGCTCATAACAAATAGATAAGTATCTTGAAGAGCTTCTTCAGCAATCAGAGACCTGACTAATCTATTATCAGGCTTAGGCGGCAATAGAACCCATCGGTGTGTCTGTAAACTTGTTAGATCAAGTGAGATCATCAGATTATTTTTTGGGGGCATCAACAACATTTTACAACTGGTTAATTTATAATATTCATCTTAATTATTTTATGATGATACTTGTTATTTTTGGCATTTTGTTACAGTATTCTACTTCTTCGTTCCCCATGACTCCCATACAAGCTTTCGATTGTTGCTTGTAGGAACTTGCGGCCTTAAAAAAACCTGGGTAGATTATGAAACATTAACCAAACAGTTCAAGGAAAGTGGTATGCAGTCTATTTCCTTTCCCCTGCTGGCTCTGGGTCATATAATATGCAAAACTGTGTTTTCCCTGGTAAAACATTGCCCTCTGTTCTCTTTTAGTCGCTGAAAAATGATGACTCAGTGGCCAAGAAGGATGTGCAGAGGATTCTGGAGCTCAGCCACAAACAGAGGTAAAGTGAGGCAACATGAATGACTTAAGTTACCAACAGTATTGCGCTCCTCCTGGATCTCATCAAAATCTTTTGTAAAGCTGTGATGTTTTCTGACCATCAATTTTAATTTAATTCTTATGTATGTATATAATTAATCCATATTCAAACCTGAGAAAACTAAGCTCTTTCTGCTTTTCGAACAAAGATTTTGAGCAATTTCAGCCAGCCTTAGATCCAAAAGTATATTCATTTTTAACCTAAGTAAGTGTAACATGAGCTCTTTTAGAGATTGGATAGGCATGTAAATCCTTTGGAAATCATCCGTAAAAAAAGATAAGTGAACGTGTTAGAACATGTCTCATATTTATATCAAAAGTCAAAAGTAAAAGCCTGGATCTAAAATAAATAAATAAAGGGAGACATTAACTAAGACTACCAAAGTGCATTTAATCAAAAACATCCAATCACTTAGCTTCTCTTAAAGGATGCTGGAAGCTAATACTGAGTGAAATAATTAATTGGATAAATTACCTCTTGGAATTTGGGTCAGTTTTGGTTGAATAAGCATAGTGCTGTGTTCTACTCACAAATAAATCGACACCTTTCGCATCTCTGACTGGCTTTTTCAATATAGTAACAGTGGTCAAAGCTCATTGGTTTGTAGTGTTTTGATCCTTCAATGCCACCAAATAAAATTCTCTCAAAAGTTTTAATTTAAATAATCCAATATATAAACCAATAGGATTCTAACATTGTCTAAGTCTTATACTGTGTGGCGTAACAATTACGATATTGTAAAAAAAAATGTATTGGAGCACAACAACACTTCTCAAACCAGTGACTTCTCTGTTGTTTAAAATGTGATAATTAAGAGTAAATAAATAAGATAATATTTATGTAAGAAGAGCACAAAAAAATTACATAATTAAATTTAGATCTCAAATCTGAAATATCGAGAACTGTTCTACCTTTGGCAGAAAATAAAGTGTTCATTTTGGATTGCATCATAAAAAGAAGCTGGATGGAAAATAGGCTTTTGGGGCCTGTACACATTGAAACAGCTAATTGTTATTTGCTTGAAAACATAAAAGCTTCAATGGATAAAGGAAATGTTGTTGGGGCAGTGTTCCTAGACCTAAAAAAGGCCTTTGACACGGTAAACCACAGTACTCTAATGAACAAGTTAAAACAGTTCAAAATGTCATCAGAAGCTCTGCAGTGGTTTACATCTTACCTGGAGGGGAAAGAGCAATGTGTCAGGGTCAATGGGGTCAGGTCCCATCTGCGTGCCAGCAGCATGGGAGTACTGCAAGGGTCTGTACTTGGTCCACTGTTGTTTTCTATGTATATCAATGACCTACCAAACTGCTGTCCGGGGTCCATCCTGGATAAGAATTTAAAATGTGGTACGCAGGTTAAGTATGTTGCAAAGAAGGTCAAACTAAATCTAAACTGTTTTCGTTTTATAAGAAGGGACTTGTCATGTCAAACCGCCAAATTATTTATGCACGCTATGATTTTTTCTCATTTGTCATACTGTATCACATCATGGTCACAAACTTCTTCTACCACATTAAAACCTATCTTTTCAATATACAAACAGACAATAAAAGTCATGGACCGGAAACCCATGAGATGGCATCACTGTGGCATTCTAAAAACACACAACCTTCTCACCTTTATTAATTTGAGTAATCTTAAATTGTTTTTCAAATGTGTAAATAACCATGTGTCACCACTGTTGTCTGAATTGGCCATCAGACGTCAGAGCTCTCGTCGGGCAAATACACGAGCCTCCATCAATGGTGATTGTCTTGTTCCAATGCACAAGACATCTTTCGGTCAGTCTGTTTTCTCTGCAAAGGGGGCAAAACTGTGCAACATCTTGCCCACTAGTCTAAAACTAGAGACTAATAGCAACACTTTTAACAGAGAACTTAAACAACGGCTCAAATCAAATCAACAGTGCTCACACAAATAATTTACAACTGGTTTATTGTTTGATCATGCTGCCTTTGTTTTACTCTACGTAGCCTATATATATATATATATATATATTTTTTTTTTTGACTCATTATATTGCTGCTCTGTACTCTATTGTATACTGCATTAATCTTTTAATTATCATTGTTTTATCAGTATTTGATCTTGTTTCTGTTTTGTTTAGTTTATTTTGTTGTTTTTAAATAAAGCCTCCTGTGGACAGGTGTTGTAAACTAGCATTTATGCTAACACACTGTAAACAATGCATCTGGTTCGTCCAATGACATTGTCATGTCCATGTCCAAATAAAATCTACTATACTATACTATCATTCAGCTTATTGATGCTGGATATTCTAAGGTGTGTCCCAGATTGCTTGTATGTGGCAGTATACACAGGTGCAGCTGGATAATGCACAACTAAATCATACCCGAGTCAACCTTCAATTAGGCTTGTCCCCTTTTTGTGGAAAAGCCCTATCGAGCATCAGTGATTAGCACTTTCCCTTTTTGCAAGCAAGCTGAAAAAAGTGTTTACCTAAAGTGCTTTACCAGTTAGGATTGTCTGATTAATGTTGTGTGTAATGAGACTTTTAATGATTAGGAGTCATTTGTGGCCTCCATGCTCTCTGAAATGTCAGCCTGATTGAAGTCCAACGTCCTGTGTGCAGTATCTGGATAGCCAATCAATAGCCTATCACCAGTCCATGGCAGCTCTCACATGTCATCTTGCTAAAAACCATAAAGCAGCAGCTCAGCTCACTGTTGCCTAGCTAGCTTGTGTGAGCTGCAATTTTATTTCTAAGTGTGATTAACCCACCTTTGGAGTTCCATTTCTGCCAAGTAAGATTACAAGCTGCCTCCATCATAGTGCATGCAGACAGGTGATTCATTGCAAGTCATTTATTTCTGACAACTCAACAGGGATTTGATTGCTTTCCGAGACAAATGTTGCTACAAACTGTACTGCAGCAACAACCAAAAATGTTCCAAGTACAAACAATAACAATAACAATTGTAACAACACTTTGCGGTTTCCAAATAGTAATAATTATTTCCAATGGGATTTAACCTGCTGTCAGCCTATTTGTACCCACTGGTTGTATGCTCGCTACTCTGCGTCAATGTATTTCACTCTTACAATGGCTGTGCCCTTTTCTGTCGGTTTAGGCAGTTTTGATCTTGTTTGTACAAAATGTTTCCAAGTCTTGAATGCAGGAGATGGGGAAATAAATGAAATGCCAAAGAGCTGGTGGTTGGCTGGTCCCTGTGAAGAAAACATGTTTGCTAGGCGGAACCTATTCCAAGAGACAAGACCATTGGCATATAAAATATAAGAGTGTATGGTTGTTGAGCAGTGAGATCCACACAAACATTGAGCTTTTCTGTATTCTCTTCAAGGATACTGACTCCTGACCAATTCTCTGCAGACGACAACCAATTTTAAACTTACAGCCATGCATGGAAACAGTATAAAGGCTGTTATCACTCATTACATTAACCGTGCTGCCGTGTGACTAGATTCCTACAAGCGTTTTTTGAAACCACTGACCCACATCACTTGGCCACTTGATTCATAATTCAGTGTGCGTTGCTGTTATCTGGGCACAGGGGCATCAAACCGTACTGAAATACCAATGGCAGTGTAAAGCATTAACATTTATGTTAAACGCATACTGATCTAACAGCATTGGTAAAATCAGTGTAGAGAGTGTTCAACATATTTTTATTGACCTAGATTCTAGCAACCATTTGAATTTCTGGAAATTTCCCCTTAGGAATAATCTATCTATACCTCTCTCTCTCTTTCTCTGAAAAATAAGCTGCCGCGGATCCATCCAAACAACAGATAACGTTTGATGAAAATCACACCATAGAAGGAAAGAAATGTGTTTAAATAAATCAATATAATGTTAATGTGGAACAAGGATTGTACAATTACAGTAAACTAAAGTAACTCCTGGCAGTCAGTTTAGCTACAAAAAAAATAAAAATACAAATACAAAACGTAAATACAAAACATGATGTTAAAAAGATTGTCACAAGTTAAGTGTGGGCTTCTTGATTCTTGCATTTGTGAAAATTGAGGTCACCGTTTACATTAAACAAAATAATTTTGTATAGAAAGATATTCTACTAATGCAAATAATATTTTTAGTTAATAAATCAATGTTAACTCTTAAAAAATGTGAATGTATTAATGCTTATTTCTTCTTAACTTGTGTAAACTGCTTCTTTTTTCAACAGGAATACTTAACTAAGAACTAAGACAATAAAAATTGCTTCCGGCAAATCAGATTATGTGCAAAATGCTCTCTCAACAATGATATTTATGTTTGAGAAAGATTATCGTTGGTGGAGCATTGGAGGCCTTCAAAAGTGTGAGGAGGAGGATATGCTAACCGAGTGTTTCTCACTTTGCTCTCACTTGACAGAGAGGAGATGAAGTCCCTCCAGGCAGCCTTGCAGAAGCAGCTGGACGAGGCAAATGAGAGAGCAGAGAAGCAGCAGGCCACGGTAAGACAGTGCTGACCTGACTATCAACATCCGGTCTCCACTAACCATCCCCGTCACCTGTCACACAGGCCCTTCAGTGATGCACGCTCATTATCCAGCAGCCAGCTCCCGCGCCTCCTATAGCCTCAGCCCTTAATTGAAAACCCTCAGAAAACGAGAGAGAGAGAAAGCTTTGTGCCTCCCTGCCGACCCCCCAAGATAAACTTAACAAGATTGGACATAGGCATTATAACTTAAGAACATACTTATCTATCCATCTATCTTTCCATCTGCAGGCTCTACCTTTCTATGCTCCCCAATAGGCTGACATTTTGCTTCTGATTAAATTGCGGTATCTTGAACACAATCTGACAAAAGCAATTAATCACTTGTTCTATTTAATTAAAAGAAATAGTGAAAACTATCTGTCACCACTTCCCAGAGCCCAAGGTGATATCATGAAATGGCTTTTTTTTTCTTCGTTTAAACCAACAGTCTAAAACAGAAATATATTATGTTATCAATATATACGTTAAAGAAAAGTAGCAAACAAATAAATGCCTGGCATCTACACTTGATGACTAATGTTAAAGGATATTGGGATCGTCACAATTGTTGCTGATTAGTTTTCTATTGAGCAACAAATCAATCAAGTAACTAAATATTTCAGCTCCAGGCATTTCAAATGTAATTGTAAAACAAAAGCTTAGTTTTACTCACAAAGCTTAAATGTTTGTGTATGCAGATGACACTGTTCGCAATTAAAAGGAAAAAACATGAATTTAAATATGTGTAACTCCAACTCAGTGGCAATTTTTGAGAACACAAGGCTTTGAGTCGTAACATATTATTCAAATTCAGTCGTAACATATTATTCAAATTCAGTTACCATTGAATATGCTTGACCAGCATTTTTCATAGTCACATCATGTTGACCGTATTAATGAAGAAAATGTGAAGGGGTATTCAATGTCAAGAGTAATGCTTATCTTTGCTCACACTGTAATAACCGCAAAATATATTAATGAATTACCATTATCCAGATGACATTTTGATAATTGAAAACATTTTACTCTCTAATTATTTCTAAATAACCCTGCTAGACTGGTCCTTTGTCATCAGTACCATGGACACTGAAACAAGTGGATGAAGTTTACCAAAACTGTCAGACAAATCAGCTCTTGTTTCTAATCATATTATGAATTCTCTTATTTTTGCTTTTTATTTAGTTGTGTAATAATTTTATGTTGTGAATTATATTGCTTTACTGTGTGAAGACGTATTTAATGTTGTGAAAGCTGATTCCAATTTAAAATTAAGATACACACTGATTAACCTAATACATAACATTCCTTTAAACGACAATGTCAGAGAAAATCTAGCTTTACAAGAAAATTATCATTCTTAATATAATATAATAATCATTCCAACGTTTACATAAACCTGTATCAGTGGTTGACACTAACGGTTGCCCGCTTGCCCGGGGCAACTGAAAATAATGTTTGGGCAAGTTGAGATTGCTTCTTGGTTGCCCGGACGGGCAAGTGGATTTTAGAGGGTTTGTCTGTAGTCTAGGCTATGTACATGTGTTTTACAGTCTGCAAAAAAAAATTTTTCCGCTAACTCACACAAAATAGATCGGCTATATTCGCAATTGAGCAGCTGCGCGCGGCAGCCAGCAGCATCACGGTCGCTCTTTCGCACTCGATCTCTCTATCGCTCTCTCTCACACACACACACACACAGCCTGTGTGCGCGCAGTTTCGCTGTCTACGTTCCGAAAGCCGGCTCTATCCTACGGACCTCTTGTCTGCTGAGCCGCTGCCGCTGCAGACGGGCTCCGCACCGTCTCATCATTCATTCAATGCAGCGGTGATCAACAAACGAGAGACTGTAGCAAGTCCCGCAGTTAAAAAATCGGATAGTTTTTATATCCATATTAAAATCTGCAGGATAAGACCTATTTAGCTAAAAAAAATCGCAAATGGTTCAAATGTGATGTGTTCGGGTCGGCTCAGTAAAATGATTATTAGGCAAAGGTCAATAAAATGACATCATGATGTGTTCAAATGTAACATCAAGAAAATAAGAAATTTTAGTTTTTCGCGGGAAGCTTGAATAATAGCCTACAGTTTGGGTAAAAAACTTGTTTTCCCAGCAATATAAACTAAATAGTAGGCCTAAATATGGAATTATGACCTGCTTAAAGTCCTATCCTGAGCTCTGCTCATCTTATAAGCAATTAAAGCAATAATACCAGTTCTCTTTAAACAAAATAATAGAAAGGTATCGATAAAGATTTGGATTGTGGAGTCTTTATAATGGTATCAATATGAATAGAAATTAATGATCCCCCTCCTTATTTACAGTATAACTGGGCAATAGCTTTAACATGGTGGACTTTA